>NC_132871.1:23857500-24490833 GCF_048164855.1 Canis lupus baileyi | reverse complement strand
ATGGGAAATTTTATGAATGGCAGCCCAAGTCTTGGAGATTGCCCCAGTGTACAGTAAGAAGCTAAGGGAACTAAGGACAGGGGATGGCATTTATTATATGGTCATAAGAACAAAGGCAATGAAGGAACACAGAAGAGAATGTCCGGGAAGATTCCAGGAGTAGGTGGTGTTGGGGAACCCAACAAAGGAATGGAAAGTCCATAGTGTTAAATCCTGCAGAAGGTTCAACTAACTAATTACAGTTCAACTGTTAGATTTCATAAAGAGAAGTTTAGCAGGTACATTTGCCCTGAAGACTCAATGGAGGGACAGGGATTCAAGTCAGATTGCCATGGATTAAAGGACAAATGGTAGAAGATGTTATGAAAATAGTGACTATAGGACACTCTGTGTTTAGGGAAGTGTTCAAGCCTCTATCATACTTTCTTTGCCTGGTCTATATTGCCTTCTCTGCCTAGCTCTCATTCTACATGATTTGCCAATGTCCATGGGGAAATGCACTAGAACATCATTCAAGATGCTCAGTGGTAAACAAATATATGGAAGCATCCACAGATGAATGTAGGCCTGGGAAGAAGTTATTTTCATTTTTTAAGATGGGAAAGACTTGTACATCATCAGTTTATCAGTAACTATCTACTGAGTGTTTCAGCTAAGCTCTGTGAAAGGTAGGGCCCCTGACCTCATGGATGAAAGTCCATTAGGAACAACAGACATTAAATGAATAATTCTAAACAATTAAGTAAGCAATTATGAGACAAACAATGAAATATCAGGTGCTCTGGGAATATAGAATAACAATGCCTATGGGTTTGAGGAGGGGTACAAAGAAGGCCAAGTGGAAGGCATGGTGGAGTGAAGATAGCATTCAAGCATATTTTAAAACCTATGCAAAGGCCCTGAAGTAGGTGAGCACATGGAACATACCTGGAACCAGTAGGAAGTGCTGTGTAGCTGGAGCACAGAGAAAACATGTGGAATTTTTGAGATGAGGCTGGAAATGGGAATGGGAACCATGCAGGAATGCAGCTCAGCTACATGGAAGGAGCTGAAGAGAAGGTGAGAAATAAAGAAGGGAGAGGGGATAATTGCCGTAGGAGATTTCTGCAGATATCAGAAAGAAACAAAATTCTGACTGCTTCTAGGTGACCCCAAATAGGTTTTCCAGAGCTGTTTCCAATATAACAAAATGGAAATGATCCCTTCTGTTTATGATACTCCTCTTCTAAGACTTGCTCCCCTCCACTTCTCATCCCAAACTTGGATCTTTGCCTTGTATTTTCCTTCCTGGTAAATGAGATCAACCTTCAACCAAGATGCCTAAGTTTAGAAAGTCATAAACCTGGGGGTGGCGTTACTGTAAACCCCTAGTAACGCTCTTGTACTTCATGTGATCAGTTCCTAAATCCTAACAAGTCTACAGTGCTAACAGCTTTCAAGTCTGCCCTCTCCACCCCATCTCCAGAAACACTGGCCTGGTTCAGTCTCAGTTTCTCTTACTTGGACTATTGTAGTCCCTATCCTTCTTCCTGTCTCCAATCCATTAAGTACACAGCTGCCAAGGTAGCCTCTCTAATATTCAACTATATGGATGGGACTCCTTTCCATAAGAGAAAAAAAACTTTGCTATTTTCCCCATCACCTGTAAAATCCAAACTCCTTAGTTTAGCACACATGTTTCTTGGAGTCTGGAACTCTTCAGTAGCATCTCTTGCTTTGCTGCCCATGCATATTTCAGGGCTGCTCGCAATCTTTCCACTTCCACATATCAGCCCTGGGAATCCTCTCTTCAGCATAACTATGTGCTAATCCCAAATCATCTTCAAGGTCAAGTGTCACTTCCCCCAGAATGTCTTCCCTGTCCGTCCTCCCCAGGCAGGCTTTGGTTTCTCCTCTGGGCTCTCCTAGTGTCATGTGCATGCCATATTTACCGTATCACTTACCAAACACCAACACAATTGTGGGTTTGCTCCATGTTGCTTCCACCTAATTGTACATTTTGGAGATAAGAACTGGCTGAAACTTGTTGATTTTCAAATTCCCAGAAACCAGCACAGTGCTTGGCATAAGGCAGATATTCAACATGAAAGATGAATCTATTTCTTTGGCAGTTAGCTAAGAATAGGAACTATACACAAAATTTTGCTGGAGTCCCCCCACACCATGCCCCCAAATTCTAGCAATGGAACAGCTTTGAGATTTTGTAATAGAAGTCAGGTTAGTCAGGAATTATACCTCATTCACCTGAGCTGTAATTACATCATATCGGAAACTATCTGAGAACATTTTACAGTAGTCTATTGTAATTTGATGCATTTAAATTTTTATTCTGACCTCCCATCTTCAGGCCAAGATAGATGTAGTGGCTTATAAATTCAAAGATATAACTGTGTTGGTCATGGCTGTTTGTGACTCTCTAGTTCTTTCCATCAATCAAACCCTGATTTTGTTCATTTTGTTCATGTGGCAATGAGCCCAGCAAAAATAAATAAAATAAAATAAAATAAAATAAAATAAAATAAAATTCAGTGTCCCTTCTATCTAGGATTGGTCATATGATAAAGTTCAGATTAAAATAAGCAGGAATGGTACAAGTCTTTTGCTATTTGTTTTTCTTCTTCATTCTAAGAATAAGGAAGGATTCAGTGCTGGAGAAGAATAGCCATCTTAAGAGCACAAGACAACAATTGGAGAAGGAAAGTCTTTGCCCTGCAGGGAAGATTCACTGTTATGTGAGCAAAATAAGATCCTACTTGTTTAAGCACCTATTTGAGGAGTTTCTTATGTTCACAGCCAAACCTAATTCCTAACTGATAGAATAATAAATGTTAGAAGTAGGAGAGAAATATGAGACAAAGGGAAAACAAGGCCAGGAACATAAAAAGAACTGGGAATATATTTGATACAAAAAGTGCATACTGTGAAGTGCTGTGTACTTTCTGTGGCCAGGCCATATATTTGTTTCTAAGATATCTAGAAGACAATAGGAAGAGGGAAATGTGGTTAGTTATCTCTATAAGAGGAAAAGCAAACTTACTCAGAAGAAGAAAATGAATTTTGATAGCGAGACAAAGCAGATATTTCTTTCCAAGTTTCCCCAGTAAAGGAACAGCATGACACCATCAACAATGTCCTTGTCAGCATCCTTATAGCAGTAACCGTCTCTGGGTGGTTCTAATAACTGATGGTCTTATCCAAAGTACAGTGAAGCAAAACAATTAGAATATTTAGACAAATAATGGGCTACACATAGCTCAGGCAATCCTCCATAGATAAGCTTTCTCAATTTTTTTTTAGGTACATCACATTAAAAATCTGAGGAAAATTGTAGGCCTTCCAACAGAAAAATGCACATGCACGCCAACTTTTAACTATACAGTTGACCCTCACATGATGCAAAGGTTGGGATGCCAACCTTCTACACACTTGAAACTCCATGTATGACTTTTGACTCCCCCCAAAATCAACTACAAATAGCCTACTGTTGATTGGAAGTCTTACTGATAACATAAACCATTGATTAACACATATTTTGTATGTTATACATATTATGTATTGAATTCTTAAAGTACACTAGAGAAAAAAATGTTATTAAGAAAATCATGAGGTGCCTGGATGGCTCAGTCAATTAAGCATCCAACTCTTGGTTTCAACTCAGGTCATGCATGATCTCAGAGTCGTGTGATTGAGCCCACATGGGGCTTTGCTCTTAGCACGGAGTCTGTTTGAGATTCTCTGCCCTTCCTCTCCCTCAGTGGTTGTCTGCCTTTGGCTTGGGTCATGATCCCAGGGTCCTGGGATCAAGCCACATGTTGGGCTCCCTGCTCAGCAGGAAGTCTGCCTCTCTCTCTCCCTCTGCCCTTTCCTCCAGCTCCTGCTCATGCACTCATGCATGCTCTCTCTCTCATATAATTTAAAAATAAATAAAATCTAAAATTCTACTCTGTGTATGTATATGTGTGTGTTTGTCTGTCTCCATTTCCCTCCTCTCTTCCCCAAACAGCTGTGTGTTCTACTATTGTAAAAGACAAAAATGATCATTTTGGGGTCTTCTTGAGTTAGTAAAGTCTTTTTACTTGAAAAAGAAAATTATGAGATCCCATCATATGTGCTGGGCAATGGTTTCTTTTTAAGCAGTGATGCTAAATTATATAAACAGATCTTAGGCTGAGAAGTAGTCCCTTAATTTGGCAAATGTCATCTGATCCATTATATTCCCTAATCCAAAGTAAATAATTTCCTATAGAACAGATTGATCTGGGATTCAAGTGCCAGAGAATTTTAGGGATATGAATGAAAGCATTAAGAAAGTAATCATTGCATTTAGATTTATGAATAAAAGATACCATTGGTTTAGCAGAGCACTGATCGCAGGAAGATGAAATTTCCCTTAAAGTGAAAACCAGTCATTATATAGGTAAAACACGTTGTCTTTCAAAACTTTTCAAAGATTAGAGAGGGCAGGTGGAAAAAAATTCGTAAGCAAAGTAGATCTTTGCAGCAGTGACATATTAAAAAAAAAGTACACGTTTGCCAAATCCCGAGTTATACCTAATGGAGTCTGAAAAAAAATGGAGGTTAAGGTTCATTAATTAGTCAAGCACGTTATCAGCACGAACACTGAGGTTCTTTGTCCTTCATTTCTTATTGCATGCCTCTGCTTGCCTGATGCCAGGTTACTGAAGCTTCCTTTCTAGGAGTAAACCACTGGAGTAAGAAAGGATGCATATACCACTTTGGGACACCAGGTATGGACTGCAGGTCAATGAATTTGACATTCTAGGTATCCGAGTGAAGAAAGGACAAAGAGTGTGGGGAAGGATTTTCAAAAAGTATTATAAGCTAGGGATGCCTGGGCGCTCAGTCAGTCAGGCAGCCAACTCTTGATTTCCACCATGAGACTGAGCCCTGTGTGTCGAGTTCTGTGCTCAGCAGGAAATCTGCTTGAGATTCCCTCTCTTCCTCTGCCTCTGCCTCTCCCCTCCCCTCTACGCACACTCTTCCTCTCACACCCCCAAATAAATATATAATCTTTTTTAAAAAGAAGCATTATAAGCTGTGTCTGAAGAACTTGATGACTTTGGGAGATAGTTTCCCAGTTTTTCCAACTAAAAGTGCTATTTCTCGGTCTATGAATTTCAGCTATATGATATAACTTTGGATTTGTAAGTAGTTTTCGTTTTTTAACTGAAGAATATCATATTGCCTTACCACACAGCTTCTTGTTATTTGGGAGAAATTCTCCACTTTCTCTTTGGTTAAGGGATATATGGAATTGGGTTTAGTAATAGAACAACGAATCATGAGCCAAATTTGAGCCAACCTTATTAATGCAAACCAAATCTCTTCTATGTGTCTCCATTTTACAAGGACATGTTCTGAAATATGATAAGAAAAGCTATCCTTGAAGTATTTCTAGACAAATTAAAAGCAGGAAATACCAGAGATTTCATGTGCTGAACTCTCATGAGATTTACTGCCCAATTTAGCAGTTTCAGCATGAGCCTGGGATATGCCTCTGTACATTTTGATGCGAATTCCAAGTGGACTGAACTTGTAAAGCTTTAGAATTTCATCCATCACTTAGCATTTCTTTGATTTGGGGTTATATGTCACCATTAATCACAAAAATACAAGATCCTTGAAGTTAGGCTACTTGGGCTCCTCTGTAGAATTAATAGGGTATAAATGAACAAACCAACAAACAAATCAAGTTGATCCATGAGCATAATGATCCAGATTTAAGTCTAAAAGTTATTTAAAATTTTGTATTTTCAAAAAAAAAAAATAAATAAAATAAAATAAAATAAAATAAAATTTTGTATTTTCAGATAGTTTTCAGAATGGTTTAAATATAGCATTCTCTCAGGGGCCTGAGGTGACTTTCTGGACTGCCTTATTCTGCCTCAATGAGGAAACTTCGCAGCAATTGTGGAATGTGAAGCTACATATGATCTCCCTTGGGTTTGCTGCCCCCAGTATTGCTATCACCGCATGCTTAATGCACATTTGACATCCTGGTACCCATGTGGTTAAGTCAGTGAAATAGATAAAATCGGAAATAGAAAAATGTTTGTTGTTGGACACGCAGCTAATGGTCCGAGTGGAATGCAAGAGTTATTTTTATTTAGAAGAAAAGAAGGTTGTATAATTCTCTTACTTGAAATTTTTCATTCCTTCCTCATTGACTACATCTGAGGTTCTTTTTTTTTTTTTTTTTTTTTAAGATTTTGTTTATTTATTCATGAGGCACACAGACAGAGGCAGAGACACAGGCAGAGGGAGAAGCAGGCTCCCTGCGAGGAGCCTGATGTGGGACTCGATTCCAGGATTCCAGGATCACGCCCTGAGCCAAAGGCAGACACTCAACCACTGAGCCACCCAGGTGCTCCTACATCTGAGGTTCTAAGATTCAAGTTCATGCAATGAGCACCAGTGGGGTAAAGGTTTTAAAGTTTCGAAGTTAGGGGGCCTGGCTGGTTCAGTCCACAGAGCATGTGACTCTTAATCTCAGGTTGTGACTTTGAGTCCCAAGTTGGGTGTAGAGATTACTTAAAAATCAAGTCTTTAAAAAAATAAAGTATCAAAGTTAAAGGAACTTTAATTTTCTACTTTTTTGGCTCTTAGGGGAAAAAAAAGGCCTTTATTTTATGAAATGCTGCCATTTGCAAATGTAAGTTGAGGAAAAAAATGATTCAATTAACAAAACAGAAATTCGATCATCTTAAAATGTCTTTAAACTTGGCAGGTCTGTAAAATCCAAAAGTCTGGGAATCACTGCCCTGTGAGATGGTGATGAACTTTCTTCCTGTGCCATCTTAGACTCTTCTCTTGGTCCAGTCACTTATTTTCCAACTTCATTCTTCCCTACATCAAGCATAGGAATTTGAAGTCCAGACACAGTCAATGAGTTGTACCACACACCATGCAAACCCTTCCATTCCTTGTCCTCCCGGAAAATCCCTAATTATTTTTTAAAATTCAGGTGGGGAAAGAATTTTCAGGAAGAATCCGGGCCCTCCTTGTTTTCTGTTCCCAGGTATCACATGGGTTACATGACATCATAATGATGTGTTTATTTGACGTATGCTCCCTATGGAATGAAAGCCTTAGGATACAGATTTTTCTTTTCAGGTTCATTTCTTATTCACTGCATCTAAACCAATGTTGTCTTTTTTTTTTTTTTTTTTTTAGATAATACAATTTTATTTTATTTTATTTATTTTTTTAATAATAAATTTATTTTTTATTGGTGTTCAATTTGCCAACATACAGAATAACACCCAGTGCTCATCCCGTCAAGTGCCCCCCTCAGTGCCCGTCACCCATTCACCCCCAACCCCCACCCTCCTCCCCTTCCACCACCCCTAGTTCGTTTCCCAGAGTTAGGAGTCTTCATGTTCTGTCTCCCTTTCTGATATTTCCTACCCATTTCTTCTCCCTTCCCTTCTATTCCCTTTCACTATTATTTATATTCCCCAAATGAATGAGACCATATATTATGCTGCATGAAATAAGTCAATCGGAGAAGGACAAACATTAAACCAATGGTTGACGCATAGTAGGTGCCCAATAAATGTATGATTAGATTTTGGATGGTTGGGTAATTAAAGGATATCTTGCAATAGTGTGGCTTTTATTCATTATTTAGTAATTTATGAAGAAACATTTAAGTGCTTGTTATGAAATAGCTTTTCTGGGTACCCTGATAGTTGCACAATGAAAAATATAGCCTTTGCTTGCAATTTGCATATAATCCAATTCGGGAAAGCCAAAGAATCTGTATGGAAAATGTTATATAATCAGTACAGAAAATGATCAAAGACCAGAGCAGCATATATTATACATGAATGAATGGAGCCTACGGTCAGTGTTTTCAACTTTTACCAGGAGACTTTGTTATAGTTTATGTTGGCCAGAAGTTTCAAGAAGGATGTGGGAATTGGTTTGAATATTATGAGCCCTCTGTGCTACGCAGCCAGAGCCACACAAAATCAAGGCTCTTGTTCTCTCTCCCAAAGCCATGCCCTCCATCCATTTCACGACCCTTTGACTTGTCTGCCTGTTTATAGCCCTGCCTCATCCCTCATACTTGACACCCAGGACTGCTTTTCTGTCTCTGAGCCTTCAGTTTTTCTTCCTCAACTGTAATTGATCCTCACTGGTTGATTTTGCAGCCCTCCATAAAGGCCTAGGGTGAATAAGCCACCTGGTGTTTTCTGGTCCAGTCCTTTTATTTAATTGACAAGAAATCTGAAACCCGGTAGTCACAACTCACCTGAGATCCTCTGGCTATCATTAACATTCTACCTCTGAGGTTCTTCCTACCCTCCTACACTGTATACCCATGGAGCATCTTTAAGATGTCCGAAGGAAATTAAAACGTGAATCTCTCTGAATTGAGGTCTGTTACTTCCTTAAAACCTAGGTCACCGACACATACGTTGGAGGGCCAGGGATCTGTAACTTACTGAGGCAAGTATGCATTAGACTTTTTTCTCAGAAATTATATGTGATTTTCATTTTACATTTTTCTTTGTATTAAAAATATTGAATGTTAAATGGAAATTTTTTTTTAGCAGTTTTAACAAAACTGGACCATGAAAGCTATATCATGAAGTAGCTACCTGAGTTCTACATTATACATTGCCTGAGAACCACTGGTCTTCTCTGGGTGTCAGTTGGCTCATAGGTAAATTAAGGGGGAAGAGGAGATAATTTCTACTATCTCTTTCAGCTACTAAATCCTAAAATTATTTGCAGACCTGTAATATTAAAATTTGTTTTTCATTGACCTAGTAGTACACACTTAATTTTAAAAATTTGTGCTATACAGAAGTATGTAAAATAAAACCTGAGTGTTTTTGTTACTTATTTACAGTCTCCGCCACATAGATGCATTTGCTCACACACACTCACACCTACACTTATAATTAGAAATGATGTCCTTTAATCCAAATTTACTTGCAGGGCATCTTTCAGACTGATTTCCCTACATACACAGGAAACAAAACCCAGAAATACCTTTCATTCTTCCTAATTTAGGTTATGATAAATGGTATACAAATATTAATAATTTGCAGAATTAAACTCCACAGACTTCCAGCAATTATTTGCAAGGAAAAAGCTACTTTCATTCCTAATTGCAATGAAGTAGAAAAGAGACAAAGGTCGTTTTCATCTTTATTTGTCTTTAGGTTTACTTTATTTTTTTTTGAATCAACTTTTAAGGATCATTTAAACATGATTTTGTTTAACTTAAACCAATTTGTACCCTATTTATATTTACTGAGATGCGACACAAGTCCCAGCTTTCCACTGTTTTGATTTTTGTTTTTGGATGAAATCTTACTTGTTTAATGAACTTCAATATTTATATTTAGTTAAAGCTCTGCTATCATTTATAACCAGATGAGACAGCCAAGAGAAGATAAATTGATAATTTATTCCTCTTGAATTAGGGAAACAGGGCTTGTATTTACAATATGCTTAGCATAGCAATTCCCTGCCTAGCCTCCTAATATTTGTGTACATTTTATAGTGGAGTGTGACTTTCAAATTAAAAATGATTTGTTGCAAGAATATTGACTGGGAAATGCATTCTGAGAGGAGATACAGAGAAGATGTAATGAGATTTTTCACTATTCTTAGCCCTGGGCTATTCAATAATTTTTCTTCTTTAAAGCTAAGAGGAAGAAAGGGGACCTCAAACTGAGTGGCAGATGTTAAGTCAGGAAATGGGAAACTGTGCCTTCCCCAGAGCTTCAAGTCATCTCCATGACCTCTGTGGCCTCATTGAAAGGCTTTCTCTGAATTGAATGACAACACGGAGGCTGTGGGTAATATTCCAAATCAGAGAATGTGGGTGTGACTAGGAAGCCGTGACCCTTGCCCTGTGTGGTAGTTCAGACCCAGGTTAGGGGCGAGGTGTGAAGGGCTTTGCAGCACTGGGTGGTCTGAGAGGGTCTCTGAGGTCCTCCCACCAAGAGAACACAGGAGACTTCCCCCAAGTGCTCCTACCCTGGGTCTTGCTTTGCATCTCTGGGTCTATCCTCCCAGCCTTCCTTCGGTGTATCTATCCAGTTAACATCCAGGAGTCAGGTACCATTTGACCCTCATGTGTTCTAGAGTCACTGTAGGCATGCAAACACAGGCAAATGCAGAGTGCATTAAGAAAACCACTCCTACCTCCCACTTCAGGGCATATACACGGTGGTGTGGCTCAGAACAGACCTAAGGTCCTGCAGAAATAGAGCACAAATTGGAACAGGCATAAGTGACAGAAAAAGTGACTCTGAGAACATGGTCGTCTCTCCACCTCTGCCAAAGCTTTCTTGAGATATAATTCACATCTACCACTCTGTAAGCTTAAGAGGTTGCAATGTGACAGGATTCGATACAGGTATATGCTGAGACATGATTACCACAATAAGGTTAGTTAACGCACTCATCATCTCACAGTTACTTTGTGCGTGTTGGGGGGGTAGGGAGGGAGTTTTTTGTTTTTTTTTTTTTTGAGGGAGAACTTTTAAGATCTACTCTCTTAGCAACTTTCAAGGATAGGGTACGGCAACGTTAACTATAGTCACCTTGCTGTACGTTGCATCCCCAGGACTCAGTCATCTCGTAACTCAAAGTTTGTTTTGTCCCCTCTGGGCAACTTCACCTGTTCCCCGCCCCCCACACTACCACCAATCTTCTCTGTTTCTGGGAGTTTGGCTTTTTTTAGACTCCACATATAACTGCGCTCATACAATATTTGCCTTTCTCTGCCTGACTTATTTGAACAGGATCTTTTAAGGCAGAACTTGTTATGCCGATTTGTTTAAGTACTGCAGTAGTCAATGAAATCATACAGTCGTGATCTCAGCTTTTTTAAAGAAACATTTCTGTTATTATGTGTTTTAACAAAGATGCCAGTTACCAAGACTAAGCAATTTATTGTCTTCTTCAGCAAACTTTGTTTTCTCAAAACTGGCATCTTTTCCAATGCAGTGCACACTGAGTCTCTTTCTCGCCCATGCATCTGTCCAATTTGCATGACTTTTTGTTCTCCCATCATTGCTCGTTGACCTAGTAAACCAGGGAATATTGCCTTTTAGCAGCTTTCCCTACACTTCCCTGTGTGTAACCCAGTCCAAGCAGGGAAAAATAGTATTTATCACATTGGGGCAGGTTTCCGCTGCTGGTAAGAGAGTCTGAGAGTAGGCATGGGGAAGTCACTGAGTAGTTCCTCTGAAGAGAAGAAAATGGGGAGCATTGGGAACTGCTGAAAGAACAAATAAGCATGCATTCCAACCAGCAGTAAGTAGAGATGGGGTACCTCTGTGAAAGACGAGGATGCTCCAGGAAGGAAGCTAGAGAAAATGAGGCAGAGTTAGTGGAATGAAAAATGCTTTAGATCTCAGAACATGTCGGCTACTAGGATGTTTTTTGAGGCATACACTATCATGTTTCTCTTAATGGGTTCTGTGTTTTGGAACAGATGAAGTACATTCCCTTCTCGAGGGGATGGGATTTATTCTGGGAAGTAGAAGTTTCCCTTGGTCACTAACATACCTTTATCAGAATATTTGTCATATTTGTCTGTTTGTCTGTCACTAAGGAAAAAATAACAAGCATTATTCTTAGATGTGTGTGTGTGTGTGTGTGTGTGTGTGTGTGTGTGTGTGTGTTTAGGACAGGCACTGATGGACCAGAGTAAGAAAGCATTAGAGGCCCAGGTAGGTGTTGGTTATGACGAGACATTGGGATGAAGGCACTTCAGATTGAAATAGTACAAAGTACCCAACCTTGTTAGGGTATGGCCAGGGCAATGGGAAGCAAGAGAGGCACAGAGGTCAAAATCACTTGTAGGTAGAGAAGCTTAAAGCCAAGGTGTTTGGGTTTGGCCATATAGAGTATGGGGCTAAAAAGATAAAGGCAGAAATCCAAATGATACAGAGAGGTGTAAAATGAAAAGTAGAAAATTTCCATCCCAACTTCCCACCCCCTTAGGACATTATGGAGACTTCTTTATTAAAAATATACCCTTTAACCCTTGTAAGGGGCTTGTTGCTGGGGTACCTACCAGTTCTGCGTTTCTTGATCCAAGTGCTGGTTATACAGTTGCAGTTTGTTTGTGAAAATTCATTAAACTTCACACTAAGGTTTTTTGGTCTATATTATACTTAAACTAAAAAGTTTATTTACTTAAGCCAGATTTATTTTAATTATTTCAGACTTACAGTAAGATATTAAGAATACTGCACAACACAAGCACCAGGATAGCTTGTCTGCCCTCCAGCTAGTTTAAGAAATAAAATGTTACAAGTACCCTGTGCATCATTACCCGAGCACGAGCATGCTTCCTACTCCCATCTCTAGATAACTACTCCCTTCATTTTGTTGTTTTTCTTTCCCATATATTTATACTTTTACCAAATATATATCTATTCTTAAACAAGGTATGCACTATTGTGAGCACTCTATGGTTTCATTCTACATAGATTTCTCTCCAACTTGTCATTTCAAAAAATGAAAGTGAAATTTACATAACATGCAAGTAACCATTTTAATGATACAAGTCAGTGGTGTTTAGTATTCACAGTTTTGTGCAATCACTAGCTATCTCTGGTTTCACAACTTTTTCATTACTCCATAAAACACCTCATACTCATTAAGAAATCACTCCCCATTTACCCATCCTCTTAACTCCTGGTAAATTCTATTTCTGTCTCTATGGATTTGCCTTTTCTAAATATATCACATAAAAGAAATTGTACAATACATGACTTTCACTGTCTGCCTTCTTTTACTTAGCATAAGTTTTGCAAGATTCATCCAAGTTGTATAGCACCATGTTTCACCATTTCATTCATTTTTTTAAAGATTTTATTTATTTATTCATGAGAGACACAGAGAGAGAGAGGCAGAGACACAGGCAGAGGGAGAAGCAGGCTCTATGCAGGGAGCCTGACATGGGACTCGATCCTGGGACTCCAGGATCAGGACCTGGGCTGAAGGCAGCAGCGCTAAACTGCTGAGCCACCCGGGCTGCCCTCATTTCATTCATTTTTGTTTGTAGCCAACCTAGTGGGTGTGAAATGGTATCTCATTCTGGTTTTAATTTTCATTTCTTTACTGACCAATGATGTGGAACAACTTTTCAGCTGTTTCTTGGACCATTTGTACATCTTCTTTGGAGAAATGTCTGTTCAAGCCCTGTACCCAATTTTTAATTTTTAATTTTTATTTGCCTTTTTATTATTGAGTTGTAAGTGTTCTTTATATATTCTGAATACTAGACCCTTATCAGATAGATGGTTTGCAATTATATCTTCCATTCCAGGGTTGCCATTTCACTTTTTAATAGTGTCCTTTCATGCACAGAAGTTTTTAATTTTTTAAAATTTATTTATGATAGTCACAGAGAGAGAGAGAGAGAGAGAGAGGCAGAGACACAGGCAGAGGGAGAAGCAGGCTCCATGCACCGGGAGCCTGACGTGGGATTCGATCCCGGGTCTCCAGGATCGCGCCCTGGGCCAAAGGCAGGCGCCAAACCGCTGCGCCACCCAGGGATCCCCAGAAGTTTTTAATTTTAATGAAGTCGGATATAACATTTTTTCATTTGTTTCTTGCGCTTTTAGTGTCATATTTAAGAAGGCTTTGCCTAACTCACAGTCATGAAGATTTGCTCTCGTATTTTTCTTAAGAATTTTATGGTTCTAGCTCTGACATTTATGTATATGGCCCACTTGAGTTAACTTTTGTATATGGTGTGAGGAAGATGTTCAACTTAATTTGTATGTGGCTACCCAATTGTTGAATCATTTGTTGAAAAGACTCTTTTCTCATCAATGAGTTGTTTTACCACTCATGTGGAACATCATTCAATTATCCCTGTACCAGTGCTGCATAGTCTTGATTACTATAGTTTTTCATTAAAACTTGAAATTGGGAAATCTGGGTTGTCCACTTTTGTCCCTCTATTTCTAGATTGTATGGGCTATTTCAGCTCCTATGCATTTCCATATAAATTTTAAGATTAGTTTATCAATATCTGCAAAACCCAGCTGGAATTTTGATACAGATTGCATTAAATCTATAGATCTATTTAGGGAGTATTGCCATCTTAACAATATTAAGTCTTCCAATCCATCAACCTGGGATGTCTTCTTATTTATTTAGGTCTTCTCTAATATCTATCAACCATGTTTTATAGTTTTCAGAGTATAAGTTTTATACTTCTTTGTTAAATTTATTCATATTTTATTCCTTCTGATGACATTATAAATACAATTGTTTCTGATTTCATTTTTGGATTTTTCATTGCTAGTGCATAGAAATATGATTGATTTTTGTATATTAACCTTGTTGATGAACATATTTGTCAGTTCTAATTTTTTAAGTGAATTCCTTAGGATATTATTTATACTAGGGAATGCCATTTTCAAATAGATAAAGTTTTATTTTGTCCTTTACAATATAGATGTCTTTTGTTTCCTTTCTGTGCCTAATAGTCCTGGCTCTATCTTTGTTATGAAGCTGAGTAGAAGTGACAAGAGTAGGCATCTTTGACTTGTTTCTGATCTTTGGGGAGATTTCACTAATATATGTGCTAATATTTATTATACTCTCTGTTTGCTTTAGGTTTAATTTGCTCTTACTTCTAGCTTTATTATTTAGAAGCTTAAGTTAGTTATTGTAGATTTTTAAAGAATATTTTATTTATTTATTTATTTATTTATTTATTTATTTATTTATGAGGACGAGAGCATGAATGGGGGCAGGGGTGGAGGGAGACGGAGAAGCAGGCTCCCTATTGATCAGGGAACCCAATGTGGGGAGTTGATTCCAGGACCCTGGGATCATGACCTAAGCTGAAGGCAGATGTTTAACTGACTGAGCCACCCCAGCCGCTGTACTTTCTAATATATACATTTAGTGCTACAAATTTTCCTCTAAGCATTGCTTAGCTGTATCTCACAAATTTAGTATTTATATTATCGCTTAGTTCAAAATATATTTAAACTTCTCTTGAGGTTTCTCTTCGACATATTTGTTATTTAAAAGTGTTCTTTAATTTCCAAATACTTGGGAATTTGCCAGATCTCTTTCTAGTAACATTTTATTTTTAGTTTTAATTTTGTTGTAATCTAAAAATATACTTTGCATGATTTCTATTATTTTAAGTGTGTTAAGGTTTTGTTATAGCCCAGAATATGGTATAACTTAGCGAACATTCCATGTGTGCCTGAGAAGATGTATATTCTGTTGTGGTCAGGTGAAATGTCCTGTAAATACCAATTACGTCAAGCTAGTTGATTGTGCTGTTCAGGTCGTGTATATTCTTACTAACCTTCTGCCTACTTGCTTCATCAATTCCCAAGACAGAAATTTTGGTCTCGAAATATAATTGTGATTTGGTCTATTTCTCCTTTCAGATATATTAGGCTTTTATTTCATGTATCATAGAAGTCAGCTGTTGGATGAATACACATTTAAGATTCTCGTGTCTTCTGGGAGAATTAGTTCCCTTACGTAGGGCCCATTTTTTTCCCTGACAGTTTTCCTTGTTCTGAAATCTACTTCAACTAAAATTAATATAGTTATTCCAGTTTTCTTTAGATTAGTATTAACATGGTGTAACCCTCTCTATCTTTTTTATTTTTATCCTGTCTTTATGTTTAATGTGGGTTTACTACAGACAACATATAATATATGTTTTCAGTGTATCTATATGACTATGTCAATACATCTATAGCTTTCTGTAAATAAATGCAACTGATTAATTCACCTGACATTTTTTCTAATGAAGGGAATGTCCTTTTCTTCTCAAAATACAAATAATCGCTGGACTGTAATAGAGCACTTTTATAAGCAGTTTCCCTGAATTTTCTGAGTCAGGATAGTTGTTTTCTGAAGTCAACATACTTCAAAAACACTTATTTAATATTGGACATCATGGGTTGAGACTTGATTATGTGGCTAAGGGGTCAGAAATGTCCAGGAGGATAAAACTATGACATGGAAGAGTCCTGAGTGTCAGGGAACTTTAAATTCAGAGAAAATGGCTTCATTTTATGTGGTGATTATATCCTACCTAACAATAGTTTAGACCGAGTACAAGCATAGAGTTTCAATGAGGTGGAGTTCAACATTCTGGATTCATAAATGAGGAATCTGAAACCAAGATCTGCACACCTAAGTTTCCACACATCAGATCATATTTTCCCTGTGCTTTTGGCAGAGCAGCATAAGTTACACGATTACATTGTTTCTGTGATTGTTTTAGCAGTAAGATCCATCCCAGCAGCTACTTAGATTGATGCTTGTGAGTGGCCATAAGCAGAAGAGCGAGGCTGCTCTTTGTGGTAGGGGGTGGGGACGTACCATCATAAATAAGATGTCTCAACCTTGAGCTGGGCTCCATGGGTCTAATCTCTTTTTCAGCTATTTCTCAACATTCTTGTGTTAATTTTCAGATCTTGCAACTTGGAATCTTGGATTAAAATGTCCAAATTGCATTTACCAACACCATTTAAATTGCTATTAGTGAAACTAGCATTCTCTGTTTCTGGCACCTTGTCTTTTAGCCCGGGAGGCTTTACTTGTGTAAATGACTAGTACTTGCCAATGCACAAGTGACCTCGCAGACTTGCCTTCTCTGGGCTGTTAACAAGGGCCTAAGAACTTCAGGGTCAGCTTGATTTGGTTAAAAAAGAAATCTAAAGTTTAAAAATGAAGACTGGAATTGTGTGAAGCTCTAATTTCTTCCTAAACCTATTTTAAGGTTTTAAACAAGAATTCTTTCTCAGATATTTTAAATTTCTTAAGCTAATCATCCATGATGCCAGCAAATAAGAAAAATCTTTAATTTGGAGAAAGCAACTGCCAAATATTTGCAGTATCTTTCTCTTCAAATGTTTGAATTGTCAATTTTATTTCAAGGTGGTTCTTAATTTATCCAAACAGACTTGTCAGCCTGTGCTATTACGGGGCTCCTCATAGTAGAAGTAGAATGACAGTGTTAGTACGTCTTTCCATTATTGCAGAAACTCTATTTTTTTAAAGTGCCTTTAGTAGGATTCTGGGAATTCTCTGTAGGTTAACAGTGGGGCTCCCACCATTTAGAATTCTTTTCTCCTAATGAAAGGAGTCTGAACCCTTGAACTCTGTCAGAGACTTAGGCATGTTCCCTGGGCCTGATTTTCATCCTCAGAAAATGGAGGTCAGATACATGTCAAGAATAAAGGAAGGGTCAGATTAGAGTACTTAAAGACTTTGTACATATCCAGATGACATTAATGTGTTGACCATAGTCTCTGGAAACTGCTAGGCACTTGGTGAGTGAGTGAACTGACAAATGAATGAATAAGTAAATAGTGAGTAAAAATGACAGCAAATATCCAGGGAAGCAATTAATTATATGCATGGTAAAATATCTTACTTTCAATGTGTTTGCCTGGAGTAAATGGAGATTGTTATTAACAAAATATAACACTTCCCTAATGTGTTCCTTTTCCAACAGACTAAGGCAGTATATTTGGTAATGCATTTTCATAAAGAAATGACTACTGGAGATGCTAATTTAGGATTATAAGGATTTCATTTTTCTTATAAAAATCAGCTTTGATTATGACCACTTTACTTGATGATAGGATCTGTGAATCTCAGTTTGATAAAAGTGTGAAACAACATAGGGGAAAACCATGTCTGTGTTCTATCTCTGTGATTACAACTATAGTGGGTTTATGAGCTCAGGTTTTCTTTATTGTCTCTTACTCAGCTTCTGGCTTTTGGCATCTTTTCCACTAGATTGAAAGATAAAGGGGCAAAAATTCTAGATCTTTGTTGGGATTCCTTCCCCGCCCCCAACACCCACACTCAGTTCTTAGGGTTGTGCCAACTTTATGGGAATTACACAGTACTCCGATTTGGGGGAGAAAGGGTACAACTTGATTGTCATTCATACCCACAAAATGCGACTGTGATACCCTTTATCCTTGTTCTTATGGCGGGTCCAGAGGACACCTTGGCTCATGCTCGGGGCACAGGAATTTTCTGGGTAAGGTTGTGTCAAGTCTGACTTTGCTACATGTATGCCCTGCTCCCTTTCTTCTCTAGGGTCTTCCTCTGTGGAGTTTTGCTACCATCTTGAGATCTTGTTAGGCTGTACTCCTCTCTCTCATCCCAGCCCCTCTGCACTATCTATCCTTCACTCCTCCTGCTACTCTTTCACCCCCATGAAGAACTTCTATGTAGCAGAGGGGTGATCCTTCTCTACATTTCTTCTGGACAGGTAGTCTGTGGTTTTTAGTGTTACAAATGTGGGGAAGTCTTATAGGGTGTTTCCATGTTTTGCTCTGCCACTTGTCTCCCTTATAAAGAACTCTCTGCTTGAAAGAGAGAAAGGGAAAAAGAAACTGAAAAAGAAGGAAAAGAAAACCCAAAAAGAAACCTTTTTAAATTCATAAATAAATACCTCAAAATAAAAACACAGACTGAGGGCAGCCCGGGTGGCTCAGCAGTTTAGTGCCGCCTTCAGCCCTGGGTGTGATCCTGCAGGCCTGGGATTGAGTCCCACCTCAGGCTCACTGCATGGAGCCTGCTTCTCCCTCTGCCTGTGTCTCTGCCTCTGTCTCTCTCTCTCTGTGTTTCTCATGAATAAATAAATAAAATCTTTTAAAGCACACACGCACGCACACACAAACACACACAGACTGAGATGTGAATGGGAGCTAATATTATTATTTAATATGTTCCAGGCACTCTGCTTGATTCCTTCTGATATATTACCTCATTTCATCAGCAGAACAAGACTGTGAGTAGATGTACTTATCACCTTTTTACAATCAGGTTAGAGAGATTAAAGAACCTGCTCAACATTAAATTTGAAGTCAGGTGGTTAAAATTCTAAATTCTGGGATGCCTGGGTGGCTCAGGATGTGATCTTGGGATCCAGGATTAAGTCCCACATCAGGCTCCTTGCAGGGAGTCTTCTTCTCCCTTGGCCTATGTCTCTGCCTCTCTCTGTCTCTCTCTCTCTCTTTCTCTCTCTCTCTCCCTTTCTGTCTCTCATGAATAAATAAATAAAATTTTTAAAAATAAATAAATAAATAAAATTCTAAATTCCATACTTCCCTCTCTTTACTTTGTGCCACTTCACAACCCTACAAATACAATGTTCAGTTAAAGCTAGCTAGCAAATGAGAAATATAAAAAGATAGTTATTTAGAATTATGTTCTTAGCCCAAATGTTCTGGGGGACATTTGGGCTAAGAACTAGGGTCTGAAAGCGAGGGTTTAGTTAACATTGATCTCAGTCCTTGTAGAACCTACAACACAAAGTTGCTCAACCCAAGTATCCTTCAACTTGGGAACTGACAGATAAATTATGGTACATTACAATGGAATACTACTCAGAAATAAAAAGGAATGAATTACTGATACACTCAACAATGTGGATGAATTTCAAATGCCCAATGATAAATGAAGAGAATCAAACTTAAAGGCTACATAGTATGTGATAATTTTTTCCTTAAGTAAGAGCCAAACTTTATTTATTTACAGAAAAAAAAGAAAAGAAAGAAAGGAAGAAAGAAAGAAAGAGAAAGAAAGAAAGAAAGAAGGAAGGAAAGAAGGAAAGAAAGAAAGAAAGAAAGAAAGAAAGAAAGAAAGAAAGAAAGAAAGAAAGAAAGAGAGAGAAAGGGAAAAAATGAAAGAAAGAAAAAAAGTTGTGGCAAGGGAGAAGACAAGTTTTACACAAAAGTACTACAACGGTAACTCCCTTTGGTAAAAAGTGTAATAAATGTCTTGTACCTCTGTTCATAGGTACTAAATCTGAAGCCACACAGAACTATGGTACACAAGAAGCTAGAGCAGCTATGCTAGCACATCAAAGCATATTTCTTTTAATAAAAAATCGACAGTACGTACATTATTTACAAAAAAGAAAACAGAAAAACCAAGTTAAAATTGTGTGTGTATGTGTGTGTGTGTCAGAGAGTAAAGCTGGTGGATGGCACTAGGGTAGACCAGTAAAGAAGCAGGTACAAAACAGTTCCACGGGAGCTAAAAAGGACAACGGATTTGAACTTGTTGAGGTTGAGAACCAGAGGAGAGAGTGAAGGGTGGGCAGCAAGGGATTCATCCCTCGAATTCATCCCTCATCCCTTTATATGACCCCCCAAAAGAGGGAAAATTTTAGGGACTGTTTCATATTTTGATTGAGGTGTTAATCACACTGCTATAGGTGTCAGAAATTGCAGAACTATGGAGTAAATGGGGGAATGGTACTGTATGTAAATTATACTTTAATTTTTAAAATGGGAGAAAAAATACCAAGTTGTTTTAAGTGCTTTGGTAACCTCACTAGAAATATTCTACTTTAGGATTTTTAGGTTACATTTCTGAAAACAGAATGGATTCATTCCCTTAATAACCAACTTCTATATATATATACCACAGGAGCCCTAGGAGCCCCCAAATGCCATATATTTCCTCAACTCAATCACCATCGTGAAATTAAGATGCTTCTTACAACTGATAAGTGACAATGGCCAGGTGCACCAGATCAGTAACTTTGGATGAAGTTGTCATTTTCTGCAAATGTATAAAATGTACAAAATTAGCCCCTGGGTAATTAATATTGACCTTCAACTAAATTTAGATTTATTTATTGTTCCTTCAGATGATCTCAAAATTACTACACTTAGCTGCATATGATTTTGTACACAGAAGATTGACTGATATCTACTAGGCAATTCAATTTAAGGGCAAAGATTGCCAAATTCTGCATAAAGAGAATGTTCTAAAGCTAGGAGACTGTGAGGGTCATTGACTGATGCATTGGAAGAATCATCACTCAAGACTCGAATGCATCTCTCTGATAAGACAAGAAGACAATAGAAGGCTTGGGCTCTCCCTTCAAGCAGTGGAGAAGTCTTTTGACTCCATTGGTTTCCCACTTTGTGGTGGCATTTGGTCATGGGTGAGAGGAAGGCAATCAGCTGGGCTAATTCACATAGGGTTTCTTATGGACGAGGAAAAGAAATTCAGAAAACAGGAAGGAAGAGAAGAGAGAGGAGAGCAACCAGTGGGGGAGGGGGACAGGATTTAGAGTTTTAGTGAGATGTTTTGTTCCATTTGGTGGAGGGCAGAGTGGAAGGAAGGAGCAAGAGACAGAGATGGAGAAAGAGCACTTGAATACGTTTTTCTATGTGTTATTAATAAAATCCTTTTTTGGCATTTTTTAAAGATTGCACTAAAGATTTAAATTACTTTTTGATGACTTCTGGATGTTAAGATTGGTTTTTCTCTTGAAGGGGATACCATGCCAAGATGGACCATGAAGAGGCTCAACTTTTATGAGTAACATATCTTTCAAAGGCTTCAGGCTGACTTTCAAGAAAAGCTGTTTAACTTCCAGGGAGATGTAATTTAATGAAGGAAAAATATGAAACTATTAGTTTAACCAAATAGGAAGTGAAGAAGAAATTCTGATATTTTTCAATCTCTCTCAGAATTATACTGTCAATCTTCAAGGGCTAAAGAAACCAAAATAATGAGCACTGGTTATGAAAAACAGCTTGTCACCAGGATGCCAGGCATATCTGTCAAGGGCTGGACGTGAATCCGAAGACCCTCTAGACAACATGTATGAACAAATCTTCACTCAAACTTTTCTCATTACACTAAAGAAGAAAGTCCATAATTACTTATGAATGCTTTTGTTAGTTATTGAAAGTATATACAGTACTTGCACAATTAATTTATAAGCCTTTTTCCTCCTAAACAGCTATTATTAAGCCTGTGATACAGTATACAATTTATGACATCTTAGAATCAAGTTCCAGGCATTCCAAAAATAATTTTCCAGTTATCATATTTTTCTTCCAAGAGACACACAGAGAGATTTGACGATTGTGTGCAGGCAGGGGACAGGTCAAAGGGCTAATAGGAGAAAGAGATGTAGGAGAAAGAGGAGAAGTAAAAAATGCTGGCAGGTGCGCCCTGCTTCCCTCCGGTGGCCCTGGATACCTGCCCTGGAGCACAGCGTGTGTGAGAGTGTTGACAGAGAAGTAACAGTGCTGGTTGGTGGAGTGGCTCTTTCTTTTTGTCCAGCCCCATGAGGTTTGGCAGGCCGCACTGCCTGCAGTTTCAGGTTCTGCTTTCTTCCCTGTGTGTGTGGTTTGGGAGGAATCCTAAATGAGCACAGAGCAAGACCCCTCCAGAAAAATTTGGAGAGATCAATCCCCTGCCTCAGTGTCTGCTGACATTCCGTTCCACTGTCAGACTCAGGGTGTGGGAAAGCAGGGGCTTCTTAGAATGGCTCACCAGCACCTTGAGAAATTCTCTTTTATGGGAAGAATGTCTCTCAGTTGCCTATATACTTGGTCTTGGGGTGCCTTTGACTTGCATTTTGCACTCTTGCCCATCAGATTCGTTTATATTTGAAGGGAGCAATAGTGATTAAAATAGATTCATCATGAACACAATGCATCACCTTTTCTGAGTTGTAAACTAGGAGACTGGTGTCTGTTTCCTTGAATGTTAACAGTTCAGAGTGTTTAAATTGCTTGCTGAGCCTGCATCTCCTATGCAGGAAAATCAAGACTAAAGCAGGAACTCAAAGAACCAGAACACCCGGCTTCCGAGGTAAGGCAAGTGTGGTGTCGACTACTTGATGTTAATGGCAGGTCAACTAGAGAAACCAAAGACTGACTGTAGCTTTGTATGGGAGGATTCTCGCATTTGTTTATCATTTGTTGGGCAAATGGCTGTGCCAGGCATTGCTCTCAGTGGTGGTTTTACAAGTGGTACAGGGCGCCTGAACCTTGGTCAAATGCTGTCTGCATCTGGCGTAAGAATGATGCGCGGCCACAGTCAGTGGTGTGCTGTATGCAAAGCATATTTCCCACTGAACTTCTCTGAGCTCATTTCTCCAGGAATTTCATTCATTACCTTTTGCCAGTTGCTCATTATTTTCCTTTATAAATGAATTGGCTAAGTGACATGCATTACCGATAGATTATATTTCTAAACCTCCTGAACCTTCATTCTGGTAAACATAAGCATCCGCCTTGAACAGAGAAAGTCACAATAGCGAGCTGAAGTTGTTATAGCAACAATGAGAACACTTCAATATTCAGGATTCATCGTTTTTTCAAGAGTAAATGATACAATGAATGCTTGATACTCTATTGTTTACAGACTTCCTTGTGACTCATAACTCTTCACATGTCAGTCCCAAACAGATGGAAGAGTAATTCTATGAGACTTAAACAATAATTCAAATATTGGTATATGAACCTGCTTTAAAATATCTTGACAGGCTTTTACCCATGATAGATTTACACCTCTTTTTTATTGTAAAACTTCAAAAATTGGATCTAAATTAATGAAACTTTTCCCATTTCCTCAGAGGACAGCTAAAACATGCTCATCTAGGTAAGTACTTTTGCACATGCCCAGAGAAGATCATGGAATAGTAGAAAAGCAAAGCCCACACAGGCTACTGAGCCATGTGGCCTGGCTCTGCTGTTCATCGCCAAGTCAACTTGGGCAAGTGTTTCCCTCACGGCACCTCAGTTTTCCTATTTGTAAAATGGAGATGGTAAAGTATCTACTTTGTGAGGATGTTGTGAGGATTTTTTTTCCCTGAGATTTTATTTATTTATTTATTTGAGAGAATGTGTGTGCACAGGTGGATGGGGAGGGGCAGAGGGAGAAGTAGACTCCTCACCCAGCAGGGAGCTGGAAGTAGGACTCTATCCCAGGACCCTGGGATCATGACCTGAGCTGAAGGCAGACGGTTAACCCTCTGAGCCCCCGGGGCATTCCAGGTTGTTGTGAGGATTAAATGTACATGACATAAAGAGTTTTGCCCAGAGAAAGCATTACACAAATGTTATTTTTTTATTTTTTTTTAAGAAGGTTATTTATTTGGGGGATCCCTGGGTAGCGCAGCGGTTTGGCGCCTGCCTTTGGCCCAGGGCACGATCCTGGAGACCCGGGATCGAATCCCACATCAGGCTCCCGGTGCATGGAGCCTGCTTCTCCCTCTGCCTGTGTCTCTGCCTCTCTCTCTCTCTCTCTCTCTCTGTGACTATCATAAATAAAAAAAATAAAAAAATAAATAAAAAAAAAGAAGGTTATTTATTTGAAAGAGAGAGAGAGAAAGAAAGAGTATGAGCTGGGGAAGGAGCAGAGGGAAAGAATCTTCAAGCAGACTCCCTGCGGAGTGCAGAGCCTGACTCAGGGCTCCACACCAGGACCCTGAGATCATGACTGAAGTCGAAATCAAGAGTTAGACACTCAACTGACTGAGCCACCCAGGTGCCCCACATGTTTGCTCGTCTATATCTGGTTCAAGTATTTGCATTGGAGCAACATTTAGCAAGATGAACAGGTTAGTTGCCCATTATTTTCTTAGCATTCTCTATGGAACAAATGAACTAAATATAGAGGGGTATCTATTTCATCTAAGTTTTCTTCTAAGAGCATGGTTCAAAAAATTATTTGAGTAAATCCCAGTTACTCCTTTTGTATCTCTTCCCAATCCTTGCTTGTGGGAACATGTTTAGGGGTGACATGATGGGAAGAAGCATGGGATTTGGGGAGGAACAAGGTGGGTTTTTTTTTAAAGATTTTATTTATTTATTCATAATAGACATAGAGGGAGAGAGAGGGGTGGGGGTGCAGAGACACAGGCAGAGGGAGAAGCAGGCTCCACGCCGGGAGCCCAACGCGGGACCTGATCCCGGGACTCCAGGATGACACCCTGGGCCAAAGGCAGGCGTCAAACTGCTGAGCCACCAGGGATCCCCAGGAACAAGGTTTTTGGAAGTCAGGCAAAACTGGCTCAAATCTAAGCTCTGCCGCAGATAGTGACTTCAATGTTATCACTTGTATATGGGGCAAGGTTGCTTCCTATTTATGGCTGTTGTGATATTAACTGAAATGTATATACTCAGCACATCCTAAAGGTCAACAATTGTTGGTTCCTGTCTGAGTGAGGCATCCTAAACCATCCCTTGAGCAGAGGAGCCCAAGTTCTGACCCACAGAGGCCTGCCCTGCTTCTCCCACCTTGGCCCCACAACATCACAATCACTAGAAACACACAGCCGATTCAAACTGCAGTCAGACGTTTAATAGGTTGACCGACAACCTATGAAAGCAATTGGCATGAAACGTTTTCTTCAAAAAGGGATAATGAGATCAGTTTGGCCAATCAGTATCTGTTCCAGTAAAAGTTTTGGAGAGAAATTGATGGAGAGCATTAACAGGAGCTAAAAAACAAACAAACAAACAAACAAACAAACAAACAAACAAGATTTGGGACACCTGGGTGGCTCAGTGGTTGAGCGCCTGCCTGTCTTTGGCTCAGGTCATGATCTTGGGGTCCTGGAATCAAGTCCTATATCAGAGAGCCTGCTTCTCCCTCTGCCTGTGTCTCTGCCTCTCCCTCTGTTTCTCTCATGAATAAATAAATAAAATCTTAAAAAAAAAAAACCCAAAACATCAAGGTTTGAGGGGGTCAGGCACACAAGTATGCTGACATGATGAGGCAGCAGAATTGATGAACATGCACCAACTGTAGGAGATAATTAAGGGAAGAAAGGGTGAGTCAGTTGGCTGGCAACATGAAGACTGGAAAAAACAAAGCCCAAAGAGTTAAATCGTTCTGATGGCAGTGGTTCCATTGACTCCTGCTGCTGTGGGGGGTTCCTAGAGCCACCCTAAATATGAGCTCCCCGGCTTCATCTCCCTGAGGCTGATGCTCCACAGTCCCCATGAGGCTGGGGTGAGGGGTGGGGAGGAATCTTTCTGTGGTTCCCAAATAGCCCTGGCTTGATGGTGGAGGTTCTCATTCTACCCATTTCTATTTCCACTCTTAAAATAAACTGTTTTACTTGAGGTCACTCAGATAAGCTCCTGTGTCTCTCTCCTCCAATGTTGTACCTGTGAGGAAAAAGAACATGTCTGATACCAGGAAAAGATGTCATCTTAGTGTGGAATCCCAGGTTGCCTGTGGAATTGGCCTGTATATTTCAGAGTCCCAGCTTGGCTAGGTTTTTTTTTAAATAGCGGTCAGTAGAAATTGGCTTTCTAGGCTTGAGTATTAGATGTCAAATACTTGTAGTCCCTTACTCATTGTCCTTACAACTTTTAACTTGTGTGCCCTTGGATAGGAGGCAGTATAGAGAGAGGTGAACCACATGGCTCTGGCATCAGATTACTTGTACTCAATTTCTGCCTCCGCCATTTATCAACTTGGGCAACATCCTTATTTCTCTATGTTCTAGTTTCCTCATCAGTATTATTATTACACATGCTTAAAGATTACTGCTAAATATTTTGTCAATCTTCCACCAAAATACTCATTTGTTATATTTGTTTACTTCTATTTCTCTTATTAGACTCTTGCCTCTTTGAGAGCAATTGAAAATACACTTTTGTATTTCCATTACTTAACATAGTAGGCTCTCAATAAATTAATATCTGAAAAAAACTCCGGGGATCCCTGAGTGGCTCACCGGTTGGGCGTCTGCCTTCAACCCAGGGCATGATCCTGGAGACCTGGGATCGAGTCCCATGTCGGGCTCCCTGCATGGAGCCTGCTTCTCCCTCTGCCTGTGTCTCTGCTTCTCTCTGTGTGTCTCTCATGAATAAATAAAATATTTTTAAAAAATTAAAAATAAATAAATAAAAATTTAAAACTCCTTGCAAAATTTCATCCTGCTAGTTTTTATTTTCTGAATCTTACAGAGATTTTAAACCTCCCTAACTTCTCCTTCCACATGTAGATATTATGCTTGCTTTAATTATTCATTTATTTTATTAATCATTCTGTTACTTAATTAGCTTCAGCTCAACAACCTTCAGGCCCTTTAGAGCCCACCTTTGCTTATCATGTTTGCCCCTTTCTTCTGACATACTTTTTTTTGCTCTATTTTTACTCAAATTAATTATTATGCTTATCATTCTTGAGTGTCTTTCTGCCTGAATCTATCTGCTTCTCCAACTTAGCAAGGTCATTTTGAATTCGAATCCCATCTGTTAAGAAGTACACTCTCTCTCCAGGTGACTACATCAGCTAAATCAATGAGTTGCCTATTTCTTCAAACAGGTCATTGATGAAAGTTAAAACACACAGCTTCTGCCTGCCTTATAAATAAAAAAGTTATTTTCCAAAGCTGTAGGAACAGGAGTAGGTATTTGAAAAGCCAAGTACAGAAGACATTTTTATGTAAGAAAAACTTTTGATTGTGAGAACAAATGGCTCAATAAATCTTTGTATAATTGCTCAGTGCCCTACAACCCAATATTTCAGTTTATAAACCAAGATTTAGCTTCACGTAACTTAAAAAGTTGAGCATGTCCCACATCTAAGTTTATCCAGTAGATATTCATAGTACCCTATATGTAGGTGTAAGTAAAAATTTAGCAAGCCAGCAAATAAGAATATATCCCAATTCTAGTGCAGTTTGGATGAGCAACTCTTAGAGGCTGGGTAAGAACAGTTTGTATAGATTTTCAGCAATAATTGGTAGAGTCTTGATTTTAATTAGGTTTGTTACTCTAAGAAAAAAAGTATGTCACTAAAAAGAAAGGTGAACCAACAGATCAAAATATTTTATTATTTCATTAGATGAAAGCAATAAATCTAAATAACGTGTTTGCAGATGAAAGGAAATCGTTTTTTGGTCTTGGAAGAATACAGCCTTATTAGAAATCTAAGAGTTGCTTGAGCTCCAAAACACTTTGCCACATTTAAAAGTGTGTTCAGCTTTCCCAGTGTTTACCCAGGCAGTTTATGCCACTCTGCAGGTCACAGAAAGTGACCTAAGCTCTTTACCATTGGCATCCAAAGATTTCTGTCCAGTTCTCAGGAGAATGCCCTTTCATTACTTTTCCAGCCAAACCGACCTACAGCAGTTTGTTTATATGATCACCTGCTGGAACACTAGAAAGAATCATGACAAAGGTAAAGATTTACGATCATGGTTAAAATTTAGGCAGAATTTTCATGGATTAATTTGCTTCACTGAAAAATAATCTTTTACAGAGATATGAAGACTTTTGTAAGCAAGGACTGGAAAGGTCTCTTGGGGCTTTCAGCCTGATGTTTTGTTTTGCCCCACTGGGGCTTTTCCTTAGGTTGTAAATTCCAGCTTTCTAATGTCAGATCTCTCCTTTGTTGAGCTTTAAGGCATTTCTGGAATTACTCAGCAGAGGGACTTTGACAATTCCCTGCCCAGTTCTTAGGTCATAGAGCTGATTTATGGCTGGAGGAGGTTCTCTAAACAGTAGATGAAATTGGTGAGATGTTATCCATTTATTAAAGTGAGTTCAGGAGTTCCTCCTGCTGATCAGTGGGAGTCATCCTAAAAAAAAAAAAAAAAAAAAAAATCAGCCCTGGATGCATTATTGCTATTCTGTGAATTTTACTGCAGGAAAAGGAAAATCACCTTTATATAAATTGTCTAAGAGTAGAATCTGAAGAGCATATACTGATAGTGTTATGGCAAATTCTAAATCTGCTATTTCAGATTGAGAGCATTAAAGCACTTTCAGAAATGGCTGTTCCTATTAATGTAAACTTAAAACTTCAGTATTTATTTAACCAACATTTATTGAGTGTCCTTCTTATTCAGGTACTGCTCTGAGTACTGTGGACCCGGAGAATAGGCAGACAAACTCTGCCTTCTGTGACTATTGGGGACAGATGTCATATAATAACAAATAATATATAGCAAAACAGCTGATATTCAGGACTCTGATGAAAAATATAGGAGGGATTTAGAGAATTGGGAGTGGTAGTCACTTTGGAGATGTGTACGTTTTCTACTGCTGCTTTAACAAATTATCACAAATTTACTGGTTTAAAATAACTTAAATTTATTATCTTATATTTGAGTCTTACACTCCTCAAATTAAGTCCTAAAATCAAGGCATCAGTGAGCTCTAGGAGACAATCCTTTCCTTTGGCTTTTCCAGATTCCAAAGACTTCTCACATTCCTAGGCTTGTTGCCCGCTACCCCCGCCCTGTCCTTTATCTTTAAAGCCAGCAATATCACATCTCTCTGACCCTTCATTTGTTGTCACATCTCTTTCTGACCACAGCCAGAAAAGATTTTCCTGTTGTAGGAGCTCATGTGCTTAGAATGAGCCGTTCATAATCCAGGACAATATCTGTATTTTCAGGTCTATTAATTAGCAACCTAAATTCTATCTACGACCTTAATTTCCTTTTGCCACATAAGAAAAACATATTTGCTTTTATTTAGATGCTTGAATTATCTGATGTTTGATCAGTGGGAACCTTTTCAAACTGGGTTCTGTGACCTTTTGACATGTCCCTATCATCTTTAAGTACCTTCTCACTTCTGACACAATAAGGTGATCTAGGCTTATTTTGTACTTTCCTAGCCCCAGCCCAGGAATCAGCCATTTATTTATTCAAGAATTCTTGGTTCCTTTTATTTATTTTTTTTTTAATTTTTTTTTTTATTTATTTATGATAGTCACAGAGAGAGAGAGAGAGAGAGAGGCAGAGACACAGGCAGAGGGAGAAGCAGGCTCCATGCACCGGGAGCCCGATGTGGGATTCGATCCCGGGTCTCCAGGATCGCGCCCTGGGCCAAAGGCAGGCGCCAAACCGCTGCGCCACCCAGGGATCCCTCTTGGTTCCTTTTAATGAAAAATTGGTAAGTAGTTGTTAGGTATGTTCATTGGCTTTGAGATCTGTATATAATTTGAAGGTATAGTCTGAAGGTATGAGTGATAAGAGGGAAGCAAGATGAGCCAAAAGTTTCTGATCTGAACTAACGGAACCATGGAGTTACCTCACAGAAGTGAGGAATGCTGAGGTGGAATAGGTTTGGAGGCAGGATCTGGAATCCAGTTTTGCCATGGTCAGCTGAGAAGCCTGTTAGACATTCTACTGGAGATGACAAGTAGGTAGTTGGCTATCTGGGTCTACAGTTCTGGAGTGAATCCTGGACTGGGGATGACATTTGGGAATCATCACGGTATAGATGACATTTAAATCCATGAAAAAGGATAAGATCATGAAAGGAATGAGTATAGATACGGAAAGAAAGATGGCCAGGGTCTGAATCCTGGGGCATACCAAAATAAGAGGCCCAGGTGAAGAGGAACAAGCAATAAGGAAGACTCAATGGGAGTGAGCCCTGAGGTAAAAGGAAAAGCAGAACTTGGTGTTCCAGAAGACAAGTGAAAAAACATGAATGGAGAAAGTGATCGACTGTTTCTAAGTCAAGTAAGGTAAAGACTGAGAATTGACCACTACTGGGGGATTGTGGGCAGTTCCCCTGATTGGAATGAGTGTGAACAAGAATAGGAAACATGGAATCAAACGGAACAAGGGAACAAGCGTAGACAAGTTCTTTGAAAGGCTTGCTGTAAAGAAGAGCAAAGGAATGGGGTAGTAACCACTGAAGAACTATGGTCATGTAAATTTGTTGTTGTTATTGTTTTCAATACAATGGAAGAAATAACAGCCCATGGTTCTGTGGATGGAAGTGACAGACTGAGTAGGAACTAAAAAGATTGATAGATGGCAGCAGGTGGGGTGGGCAGAATGTGTTACCTTGCCATTTCCAGCTTCTAGAGGCTACCCACATTCCTTGGCTTCTTGCTTCCATCTTTAAAAACAGTAATAGCCTGGGAGTCCTTCTCACACCTCTCTGACACCTCTTCCTGTCACCATCTCTCTCTCTCTCTCTCATGATGCTCAGGAAAGAGTCTCCAATTTTAAGGACTCACATGATAAGATTGGACCCATCAAATAGTCCAGGAGGATCTCCCCTGCACCCCAAGGTTAAGGAACCTTGATCACATCTGCAAAATCCCTTTTGTCATGTTAAGTATCACATCCACAGCTTCTGGAGATGAGACTGAACATTTTTCTGCCAGTCCTAACATCCCAGAGGTACCAGAATGCTTGAAATAGATGGTTTCTTAGTTGGTTTTGTTTATTCCTTGGACCACTTGGCTTACTTTTTAATTATTTAGACTGGGATAAGCTTCCTGTGAGTTCTCATGAATTCTAGACAAGTGAGACTTAGTCTACAGACACCTACATATGGGCCTCATGGATCTGTCGTTGAACTGATGTTGATTAGCTCTGTATTCACTCAACTACCACTGAAAAGGAAGATGGATGCAAACTCCCAGATTCATCTCCCACTCTTCTCCTGTGAATAATGTTTTCCAGGCTTCTTTGTTGCATCAGTGGAGGCCTGGGGAGAGATCAGACTATAGGAAGGAGTGGAGGTATTTCTCGCTTTCTGCTTCGGCCTCGTGGGGTGGTTCCCTACAGCGACTGTATTGCTCTGTGGTGTGAGTTCCTCTGGGCAGCCCCCTCTGGGACTCAAGCTTCAGCTGGAGGCCTGGCTTCTGGGTTCTAGTATCACTACCTCTTTCCTAGCCATGCTTGTGGCTTCCTGCTGTTGCTAATCTCCGGGCTGCCTGCATTCCCTATTTAGCTTCTTAGCTCTTTCATCATTGTGTCATTCATTCACTACATCAGCTTTCCTCTATTTGAAAATATCTAGAGTAGTTTCTGTTTTCCTGGCTCAACTTTCACTGATAGAATGGAAAATAAAACTATGCTAATTTCAGTCTTGCATTTATAAAAACAATCTTCCTTACCAGCCTGAAAGGGACTCTTGTATTCTTAAAAAATAAAAAGCTTGACAGAAAATCCATTCAGTTTGTTTAGAGGTATATAAAAAAAAATTTAGCACCCTCATGGCATTTCTGACATGAAATATGTGGCTTGGTGTTTACTTACTGAGACTGATGTCATAGAGTGAGCTCTACTAGTACACAAGAAAGGAATTTCGGGAAGCCACTCTGAACTGCTGGGGATCAGATTTCTGAATGATGAGCTGGGTGGTGTTGGTGTGGCAGGGGACAGGACCATATCCCACAAATGTGCCAATCAAGAACACTTAATCACAGCTTTGGGGCACAAAGGACAGGATAAAGAGAATTCCATATGTCTAGGAAGTGCTTTCCTCTATTTCAAGGAGAGGGAAATCTAGGGCAAGAATGCAGTCTAGGCTGGCGGTGGCTGGCTGCCACTCATTTCTTCTTAAAAACAAATACAGACAGTGGAAAGGGAATGAAGGGAAGTCTACTCTCCTCTCCTCTGAATAGGAAGGCTATTAGCAAGAGTGAAAAGATTAAAAAATAATTTGCATACATGATTATTAGGATGGAAAAAGATGACTCTAACTGCAGTTCTTGACACAACTTTGTGGCTTTCTGTGGTTGAGATAATGTACATAAAGCAGAGACCCCACCATCTGACTAATTAACTCGGCAGCAGGGAGGGAATGGATGAAAGGATAATTAATAGGTCAAAGACCCAATGCTGTGTTATGATTATTTGAATAATATTATGATAATTTGAATAACGTACAAGAGTTTGTGAAAATTGGTTGCTGGCTAGGACTCCAGCTGACAAAACATTTGAATCACGCTCATTTTATACCTCCTGGGTAGCTTTCCTTCCTTCCTGAAAGTACTGAGCATATGTTTGAATATTGGGGGCAGGGGGGAAAAGATGGTGGGAAATGACTATGAAAAAAATACTGTTGTAAATGTCCAGGGCAGAATTTTTCCAATTTCTATTCACATTGAAGTGACCTTACCTAGCAGCAGGCATTGCAGGCAGAGACAATAGATACTGCAGCAGACGACTTCGCAGGGAGCGGTCAATGAAACAAACAGCCCAGTGCCTATTTCCTGGTTTAAAAAATAAATTGCATAATTAGATTAGGTCTATGGTTGATGGATTTCGATCTTTATATAAAAAAAACAAAACTACAGAATTACTCTTATTTTAAACAAGTAGGGATTTTAAAGTGAGCCATTTATTTGGGATTTTTTTAGACATACTGAATGTTGAGTGGGTCCTAGGCAAAAAATTTGTTTCAAAAATCTTGTAGATTATCAACTGATACAGCTGTGGGAATATTACAAATACTGTAATATTCCCACAGTTGACAATGGGCAACCTCATATCATTTCCGTGGCTTTTTTTTCTCCCCTTTTACTGAGAAAATGGACTTCATTGTCAACATCTAAGAGCAATCTAGAACATGGCCTGAGGGTGTTTAGGACAAGTAATAAGAAAGGCCAACCTGCTTGCTGCTGCTTGAGTTTATTTTCCTGCAGGACTTCTGTGTCAGTTTTATTACTTATGTGAAAAGAGTAGCTTCCTTCTGCCTTCCCATTAATCCAGTTATCCTCAACTGAGGGCGATTTTGTCTGCCTATAGGACATTTTTGTCGGTCACGATTTGGGAGAGCTACTGGTATCTACAGGGTAGAGCTGCTAAACATCCTACAATGTACAGAACAGCCCCCACAGTGAAGAATTGTGTGGCCCCAAGTGTCAATAGCACGGACACTGAGAAACTGCATTAATCCAAGAGTGGTCTTTGGTGAATACAAGAATGAAAACGATGCTGTCTTGTCTAACACACTCTTAATTTATTGTGAGCCTTTGTTCTCCATTTCTAAGATTTTTGCCTCTAAAAATAGGGAAAGTAAGGACCCGACTGCCCATGACTAGATGTGGAATCTCTTATGCTAGCATTTTAGGTATAGATTTGACATGGCTACAATTTGATTATTAAGGACTAACATTAATGAATGAATAAGTGCAAACAATTATAACAATTATCCGTCCAAAGACATCATAGGTCAAAGATGAACCTAGGATAAGATGAGTATATTTTTCTGAATGTTCAGATGAACAGTGGCCTTCAGAGGATCTGTAAGGCTACCGACAGCCTTCTGCAACCAGAAAAGATTGAATAGTACCATGGAAGCTGAACAGGATTTCAGAGGAAAACTGGGCTCTGTCTCCTAAAGACACCATCTAGATCCCTACCTACACAGTGTTTGCAGTCCCATCTATTCTCGCTAGCTACTTTAAAGAGCTTTCGTTGCTCAAAGATTTCGTTGAGACTGTGACATCTATTATTATGAGTGGTAGGTGAATTAAACAGACATCTTGATTTCTGAAGTGGACCCACAAATAAAAATTACATGCTCTCAGGGGACCTCATTGATAGTAAAGAATATGTTGTTTGGTATATAGGAATACTTAACCAGAGGGGCTCCTGGGTGGCTCAGGTCATGATCCCAGGGACCTCCTGCTAGGCGGGGAGTCTGTTTCCCCCTCTCCCTCTGTTGTTCCCCCTGCTTGCTCTCTCTCTCAAATAAATACATAAAATCGTAAAAAAAGAATACTTTTCATAAATATTGCTTAAGAATGTTATTTGTATTTTAGGAATGACAGGGCTTTACACCAGGTTAGAATTTCAGCTTTTCCACCATAAGTACTCTCTTCTTGATTTCACTTCCTACAGCAAATATTGCTAACGTTTAGGTTGCCAAACAGCTCACAGTAAGCACCTGTATCCACCACCCAGTTTCTATAAATAAATAGAAAATACAGAAGGTGGATAAAGGATTATTGTTATGCAGTTAATGGCTTGATGTAGAACAAGAGATTATATACATTTTATAATTAGAATGTAATTTTTGAAACATGTGTAGTTATGTATTACTATGTAACATGTGAGCTCCAAACGTATGTGGTTACATAGGCATCTTTGAGAAAAAACAGAAGTTGGTCAGATGCAGAAACTTTCATCATTTACGTGTAGTGAGAATTTGCAATAATACAGTCGCCCCTGTTTTCTTTCACTTATTAAGCTTTGTATTATAAATGCATGTTTCTTACTTTTGTGTCTTTGACATAAAAGAAAATTTAATAAAGCCTTCTTGTGATACAAAAAGAGAGAATATTTTTTTAAAATGTTGGCTTTTGTTGTTGACAAAAGGGTTTGGAAATAAGCGATAAAGGTACACCCACTGATATCCATCAACACAGTAGGAGATAAGTATGTGGTATTGTATTTTAGATTTTTATTAAATAATAAACCATATTTAAATAATAAACATATGCACATATGGTGTCAAGATATAAAGAAACATTGTGGGAATTTGGGCTAGATAACTTTGGTAGATAAAAATGCAATATTTAAAAAAAAACAGTTATTTTGGATTGGTAGATAAAAATGCAATATTTCAAAAGAAAAAAACCAGAGTTATTTTGGATTGATATATGAAATCCCAGTTTATAGATAGTCCACTGAAGAACATGACTCTCTTGTAACTCAGAGATTGTCAAAATATGCTACTAGATCATTAAAAGTTATGATCTGAGATTGATGGCTCAAAACTGTAAATGATAAGAAAAGAGAAAGAGTAATCAACATTAAAAGAAGGATCAGTTAAATGCAGAGGTTTAGAGTTCTAGAAGATTCCATCACCAAAACAGAGTTCGGTTACTCCAGACACAAGGGCAACCATGAGCAAGCTGTGGAGTCCTCTGTTAATTCAACAAGGGCCTAGTAGACATATGGGGAGTAGTTACACAAGGGGCCCCTCTGAGATGTTCCTTGATGGTACATACTGCCTTCCTGGGACTGAGTCCCCAAGCAGGACAGGAATCAAGCAGAGCTGGGGGTGGGAGGACGCTTCAGCAGAGATGCTGCTCTTTTTTTTTTTTTTCTTTTTTTAAATATTTTATTTTATTTTATTTTATTTTATTTATTCATGAGAGACACACAGAGAGAGGCCGAGACACAGGCAGAGGGAGAAGCAGGCTCCCTGCAGGGAGCCTGATGAGGGAATTCAATCCCAGGACTGCAGGATCACAAACTGAGCCTAAGGCAGACACTCAACACTGAGCCACCCAGACATCCCAGAGATGTGCTCTTAAAGCCATCTTGTTCTAGCCAGTTCTTGATAACTCGAGAAGGTGGCTGTATTGACTTGTTAACATCAATTAACATGAGCCGACAGGAAAGCATGGGTAGGCCTACAACTTCATAACACACTTGTATAAAAGCATGTCCGCCAAAAGTGCACTACCTTCCATTATCATCAAACACAGAAGCCCTGACCAACTGGGACTCAGCTCTCTCACTACACATTTTCAATATTTGCCAGCAGTTCACGGATTAGTGATTTGTAACCACAATTTCTTCCCTGCATCTTGCGGCATCTCCTAGCCTCTATGTTGCTTACCCAACACCACTGAGGGCTCTGGTATCCAGCTTATAAAGTTTCTCTCTAGCTCCACTCCTAAAATAGTCCTGGGTAAACATAGTAGATGCTGTCAGTGGCACAACTCTATCCCTTGGCACTCACTGCTCTAACCTCCACCACAATGTTTGCTACAAGCATCGATGACTCTCACCTGGAGGCCAGAAGTGCCAGGAAGTTAGAGCTGCCAGGAACTTCCCTCAACCGAAGACAAAAGGGGAGTTTGGGAGAGAAATGCCCCAGCTCTTTTATCACTAGAGGGACTATGGGTCTCCGAGACAGGTGCTCTGTGCTCTCTCCCAGCATTACCCAAAAAAACTCAGCCCCAGTTGCCCACAGCAGTAACCTGCCAGTAATGCACCCTAATAATGGCTTCCTTCCCTTTTTCTCTGCCACTTTTCTGTTCTCCTACCACTGCTTTCCAGGATCACCTCTCACATAAGCCTCTTGCACTCGAAATCCTGGTCTCAGAACCTACTCCAAAAGGAGTCCCACTGAAGAGAGTAATTTCAAGGTTCATGTGGATAACTCCTCAATTGCCCTTGGTTCATATAAGAGCTCTTATACTCCAGTGACTTTGGTCTTCAAGGTCATGGGCTAGCTCTTATCCCCTGGGACTGCTCCAAATTTAAAATCTTAAACTTCAAAATTCCACCCTTTGAAAGAGTCTATGAAGAACCACTCCTCACAAACTTAACTATAACAAACCCACTCTTTGAACTTATCAACACCTGTAGCCTTGAGTCCCCCTTCAAGTCCCCTACATTTAATGGCACTTCCCCCCATATCTGTACCTATTGCTAGTCTGTTTAATTATGCTCACCTGCATCCTTATCTATTCCCTTAACCCCTTGATCACCTTCTACTCTGACCTTGAAAATCCTCAGACATACATGAGCTGAACCATCTTGCTTAGATTTGGCTTCGTATCTTTAATCTTACCCACGTGCTTGATACATTCCAGCTACATAAACCTTCTCATTATTCACTGAAAAGGTTGCATTCTTTCATATCACTAGATTTATATTCCTGATGTGTTCTTCTGACCTTTGGAACTCTTCTATAACCCTACTTCAAAGTCACCTTCTCTGACACTCTCAGGCAAAATTACTTGCTGTCTGTTGTGTTTTTCATAACACTGTACACATATTAGTTAGAACAATCATCACTTGAAATTATAATTACTATATATCTGCCTTTTTAACAGCAGTATGAACTTGAAGACAAGAGTAGTCTTTAGTCAATATCCTGTGCTCCTATGGCTAGATTGGCTGGAAGATAGCAGGTAGTAATTTAATGTGTGATAAATGAATAAAAGTTACTCATTAAAGTTGCAGTTCTTTTCCCCCAATACTTCATCTGATTTTCACAGAAAACAAGTTTCTGTTGGTATACATCATCCTCAATTCTGAAATGATCTGCCAGCTGGTTTCTTATGTCCACATGTCTTCCACTTTAGCTAGATGTTTTTAATTACCAACTCAGCCCAGACTGACAGTAATCAGATTGATTTCTGCCACCAGAACCATTAAACAGCTTTGGGTCTTATCTGATCTGCTGTTTCCCAGGCACATTCCTAACTCCCAACTTCTGTTTAGGGTAAACTGTAGATGTCCCAGTGGCCTAAGTCAACATTAGTTTGGCTTTTAATTAACTGCAACTAAAAGAAATCTTAAATGATGAATATATGAAATGATACTTTTAAATTGCATTAAAGAAAGGACACATAGTATTTAGAGACACAACAAGAAGGTAGGGATGGGGAAGGAAGTACGGGAATGAAGAGAAAAAAGGAATGAGGAAGAATTAGCCTATAGAGGCTTTACATCATAGGCGAGTCCTAGAGTATTAAACAAGACAAACATGGTTTGGTAAAAAGGAGAAATGAGCATTCTTAAGTGTGCATGTTCAAAGACTCAGAGATAGGAGAGGGTACGGGAATTCATCTTCCCACAGAAAACAAAGTTAATTAAAAACAAACACTTGGAACACATGTACAAATGAGTTAATAAGATTTATGATTTCTGACCTATCCGAAGAGAGAAATACTGTTACAGCATAATGGTGGAAAAATTGTATTGGCACCATGATGATGGTATTGAGGAACCAAATTACAGTGCAGCCATTGGTGGTGACTCAGGAACTCTCCAGCATCATCGAGATCATGTTCACAAGCTTGTATAAGACAGGTGTGCACTGTCCTTGTTGTACCATCAAAGGACAACGTGACTTAGGGCTAGTCACTTAAGAGCCACTCAGGCCTGACTCAGTTTCTTCATTTTTGGAAAAAGGAAAAGGAGTCTGAAGATTCAAGTTCCTTTCAACTTTACATCCATGGCTCAATCCTCTGAAAGTTAGAAGATTTTTTTCCTACCAGTTCTCTCTTAATGTCTTTATATTTTTTGAATCTGTATTTAAAATATAGTAACTAAAGTTCTTAAAAATTACAAAATAAAAAAGTACAAGTAGGGCATTGGAAAAAGTTACCAAGAAAAATTATATTTCAAATTTAGTACGTTTTCTGAACGAAATTGTTTCTGACAGAGAATTTTCTATTTTACTATTTTTACTGCTTTTTTTAAAGCCCATTAGATAGGTAATTAATGCTCTTAGTTGTATTTCAAGCAGTAGGTTTTGTCAATACTAACTAAATAATGACGGCATCTCCTTTCTGCTTCTGGGCTTACGGACCATGCTCATAAAAGTTTTTAAATTTTAGAGAAGTGAAAACATTTTCCTTTCTCAAAGAGCAGACAGTTTCAAGGGTAACATGTGCAATATGCAGTACACTCCTATCAGAGAAATTGCTTCTTTATAGTTGAGGAAAAAAATGGTGGCCTATAATGCGTTGGACAAAGTTCTGGTTCCTCTGGAAACCAATGTTCACAGATTCTGACAGCACATGGCCTCCTGATGATCTTGGATCAAACAGCTGCACACAGCATTTTAGTTTGCTTTGTCAAATGGAAAATAACCAAAAACTCCCAAATGAAAATTCATGAGGCAGCTTGATATACGTTGACAATGGCATCACACGCACTAGTGCAGATATGACTTAGAACCACCCACGAGCATTAGATCTTGAGACATTAACTCTATCTGCCCCCAAAATTGCATTTGTGAAAACAAATAAATTATACTTTCTCTTTTTTGATTATATGTGCTAAAATTTATTTGACTATTGGCTCTATTTAGAACACCCTATTTAAAAGCAGGATAAGTGTTTCTTTAAATGCCAGGTGTGTTTGTAAGGACCGTCCTATATGCTTTTTGATAGTACTTAGCTTGAGTATGTATAGATTACAAATATTTTTTAGGCTACATAATAATATGAATGATTAATTCCAACATGACTTAAAAGCTTTTGTTTTTAAACTTGGGAAACAGACTTGTATTGAGGGTTAGGTTTAATTGTTATTGTTTTGTTTTGCTTTGTTTTGGTCTGAAGTTCATCTCATTTTTTACCCTTATGGCTGTGGTGTGAAGGATAATTAAATTTCTATTGAGTTTTGTGAACCCTGTGGAGAAAAGATTTATATCCACGTAGGAAATCTTGGAAGCATGAAGTTTTGTACACACATTCTGGGATTTCTGTTGTTACCTTGTTAGAAATCTTGAGAGTTAGCCAAGGAGTAGAAATGTAGAGCATACCCAGAGATCTGGGAAAGAAATTGGAAGATTTGAGAATGTGAAATGTTTAAATTTTTTCAGAATTTATCCTGAGATTACTGAAGTAAATTATCTAGATAAGATTGGGTCTAGGATAGAAGCACAGAGAGAACTGACTTTTGAAATAACAGAGATAAAGCTACTGATGATAATCAAACATAAATGACAGGGCTTATAAATAATTGTTTCAAATATTTAACCATGAACAACATTTTTGTTAATCATTTTTTACTATCCATGAATTTTAAAGTAGATATACCACCAGATACAGTAGGAAAAAATTACAAACTGGAATTATAATAAATTCTTTAAGCCTTTTCTTGTGTATGAAAAGGGAATGCATATTCAATATGACATTTCATGTTTAAATATTCACTGAGTACTTAGTGTACAGAGAACATGTTTCCAGAACATTAGAACACTAAAACCATGTTTGAACTTAATGATCTTATAGAAGCTGATTTTATTAGTTAGTGAAACATTTTAAAAAGAGTGAAATGATTCATAAGGAACATTATTGTTAATTATTAATAAAGAGTATCATCTGGAAAAACAGAAAGCTTTCTATGGTCTGCTGGATGTACGGGCGTAATGGTGGGAAAGAACCATCAACATAGGCATGTGTTAATTTGGAAGGCAGGAAGGAGGGTACAGGTGCAAAACAAAACCTCTTCTTTTCTGAAAATGCTTATATGCAACTTCCTGGTGGCTAGCAATGGCCAAAAAGAAGAGCTACAGACTGATACTTCTGATTTGTATTTTGGTGAAATTCCTCAAGTTTTTTTTTACCAGTTTATTAAAGCCAACCCGGTGTGGGTAGATTGATATTTTTGCAAGTGCACCTTGCTAGTAATCAGGTAAGCCTTGGGAAGCATTCTTTCCACTTAAAACAAAAAATCACTGAGAAAGGATGGACCATTTTCTCACACAAACTGCCCTTGACTAAAACCTTTATTGAGTATTACCACAGTATCATATTCATTACTCCATGGTCATGGATTGGCAGACTTGGTGTCAGTTTTCTCCCAAATTGATCTCAGTGCAATGACAATAAAAATCCCAACAGTGTGTGTGTGTGTGTATGTGTGTGTGTGTGTATGTGTATGTGTGTGTGTAAGAAAATAACAAGCTAACTTTAAAATATATATGAAATACAAGGAGCCAAATTACTAAGACAATCTTAAAAAAGAAGAACAAAGCTGGGAGCTTTCCACTGCCAGATATCAACACTTATTGTAAAGCTACCAAAATTAAGACAGTGCAGTACTGCAATAAGTATAAACAAATAGTTCACAGAACAGAATAGAGTTCCCAGAAACAGCTACACAAGTCACCTGAACCATGATTGCCCCACTCATGACAGAAGTGGCATTGCTGTACAGAGGGAAAAGAATGGTCTTCAATAAATGACACTAGGTCAATCAACTACGCATAGAAGAAAAAGTATATTTTGACCTTATTATTGCACTATACACAACAATACACACATACAAATCAAGTCAAAATGGATTGAAAACTTGAACATAAGACCCGAAACTGAAAAATTTCTAGAAGAAACGTAGATGAAAGAAGGTTTAAGTAGGATACAGAAAGCACAAACAATAAAGGCATACTTAGAAAAATTGGACTACGTTAAAATTACAAATTTCTCTTAGTCAAAAGACATTACTAAGAGAATGAAAAAGGCAGGGAACAGAACGTGAGAAGACTTTCTTCATCATATAAGACTTGCAAAGAGCTCATATACAAGATAACGCTGATATATCAATGAGAAAAAATAAGAAGCCAACTCAACAGAAAAACGTACAAGAGACTTAACACAGGCACTTCTCAAAAGGAAATCTACAAGTGGCCCAAAAATATATTAAAATATATTTAACCTCATTAGTCATTAGGGAAATGCTCTATCTATCTATCTCTACACAAAACAGAACAAAACAAACCACAATGAGAAACTGCTTCATACTATTACGATAGCTAAAATGAAGACTGATAATATCAAGTGTTGACAAGGATGTGAATGATTGTAACTCTCATAAACTGTGAGTAGACAAATAATTTAGTAGTATCTAATAAATTTAGGAATAAGCATTCCCTATGACCAGCAAGAGGAAATTGAAATGTATGTCCAGCAAAATAAAAGCACAAGAATATTCTTAGCAGCACTATTTGAAATAGTGTAGATTTGAAAAACAATGCAGTGTTCAAAAACATTTGAGGGACAAATAAATTGAATCATATAAAGACAATATAATAAAAAAATTGTCACTGTAAGCAACAATATGGAAACTATCACAAACATAACCTTTAACGAAGCAGCTACAAAAGAGTTACAGGCTGTACGATACCATTTACATAAAGCTCAAAAAGGGGTAAAGTTAATTATAGTGATAGAAGTCAAGCTGGTGGTTACCTTGAGGGGTGTAGTTACTGAGAGGACTTGAGAAGGACTTCAGAGGAGCCAGTAATACTATTTCTTCATCCGGTGCCGGATACACGGGTATGTTAACTTTGTGAAAATTCAGTGCTATGAGTTTGTGGGTTATTTACATTTCTGTATTATGTTATACTTTAATAAGAAGTTCATTTTTAAAAAAGTCATGATCTTATCTGTACATATTTCAAGTTTTATGGAAGAAAGCTTGGCAACATGTACTAAAATTTTAATACAGTTATAGCCTTTAATCAAGCAATTTCATGTTTAGGATATTACCCTTCTAAAAGATTTCAACAGAGACACAGAAATATGTTTGCTGCTCCGTTGGTCATTCTCTTTTATTGGTACACTGTCGCTTCCAGCTGTCATTTCATGGCAGCACATTCCTCTCATTTCTCCTGACCTATATGGCATGTCTTGGTTTTCTTGGCCAGTTCTGCTCCCTCTGTCGCCTTTCTGAATGTAGGAGGGCCCCACTGCTCTGCCCTGTGCCTCATGCCTTCTGTCTAAACTCTCTCCCAATATGACCTCTTTCAGTCCAATGGGTGTAAATGACATCTAGATGCCAGTGGCTCCGGGTTTTATTTATCTACTCCCTATCTCTCCCCTAAGCTCTAGGTTCATATATCCAACATCCAACTTACCGTTTCTACTTGGCTATCTAATGAGCATAGCAGATTTAATGACTGAAAATAGCATTCTTTATACGTAGCTTTGTCAAACTTATTCTTGTCGGTCTTCTCCATCTCAGTAAATGGCACCTTCATCCTCCTAGTTGTTTAGGACCCAGATCTAGGAGTTCTCCATTACACAACCCCTTTTCTTTACCATCCATCCATTCAATTCTTCACCAAGATAATTGTTGTCCTTGAATTTGCTCACTTCTCTTCATCTCCAGTGACATCAGTGGAATCATTAAATCCTAATTATATGATTTAAGTAGGCCCTTAAATTGTTTCTCTAACTTAATTTTTCCCTCTCAATAATTCCTTTTTTAGTCAGAGTACCCTTTTAAATCCTAAATCAGATGGTGTCATTCCCTTCCTTGAGAACTTAATGGTTTCCCAACACTTTTAGATTAAAATCTAGACTCTTCCCACAGTAACCCACAAAGCTCTGTATTTTCCAGTTCCTGCCTTACATGGTACCCCTCTTATTATCAACACTCCCCCTTGCTTTCTGTATTCTAGCCACATGGGCCTCCCTGGTGTTCCTCCAGCCGCCTAAGCCACTTCTATTTACTGCATCTTTATATTTGCTTTTCCCTTTGCTCAGTATGGTCTCACTCTGCAAATAGCTAGTTCATTCTCGTCCTTTAAGACTCTGCTCAAATGTTTCCTACTCAGAGAATTCTTCCCTGACCATCTTTGTCTAACGCGGCCTCACCAACTACTCATCTCATTGCTTTATTTCCTTCACTGCATTTATCATTGAATTGTTTGAAATATGTATCCACCTATAATTTTTAATCACTTTATTTATTTATTTATTTATTTATTTATTTACAGATTTCCTTGCTTACTAAGATATAAACTGAATGAGGGCAACATCCATATTTGTGTGCCTTGTTCACCAACATCTAATATAGTTGTGAGAAATGGTAGACAATCAAAACATTTTTGTTGAATTGAGAAAGTTTCTCCCTGTCACTATTCTCATCCAGTGGTGATTTTGCCCCCCAGGAGATATTTGACAGTGACTAAAGATGTTTTTTATTTTCACAACTGGGAGGCGGGAAGGGGAGTTGGTGCTATTGGCATCTACTGGGTAGAGACTGGGGATGCTGTTAAGCATCCTGTCTTGCACAGGCAGCTCCCACAAAAAAAGATCTATTTGGCTGCCAATAGTGCTGAGGTAGAGAAACTTGGATGAGGGGAGGCAGTATCTAGCTTTTACTATGTGATGTCTGCTTGGAGACCCGAACTACATGGAGTGATGGTTCAGCTTCAGATCTTTACCCTTTTAAAACTGCCCACATCCAGCAGCCATCATGAGTCATAGTAATTGACACTTTACCACCAACTATTAGAATAACAAGGATTTCCCTAACTTAGCCTGAGTAATTCCCTAACTTTTAGTTTTTCACATAGTTCAGATTTGAGACATATTTCTAAAATATTTTAGGAGGTATTTGCTTTGTGACTGCCCTTCTACTTCTCTTCTCTAGTGGATAATTAGAAGGATTTATTCTCTGGAGATGTCAAGTAGACACCTTTCCCATTACCTAAATTCATTTAGAGAAAAATAAATCAGTATTCAGATGAAAGTGCAGGAAGTGTCCAAGGGAGCTGTTTCAATCCAGAGAAAATAATTTCTACTGTGTATGATCAAAAAGATGCTAAAGAATTCTTTACCTCCTTCCTTTGTAATAGCCTTCTTATATCCCCAAAACTGTGTTGAGCAGAATTTATAACTTGCTTAATTTACAGTGCAAAGAAGAACCTTTACTCTCCAGGGTTTTTTTTTTTTTTTTTCCAGTCAGTACAGGCCAAGTTCTGGGGTCATGTGAGGTGCGGGATCATATGTTTCCCAGGATAGAGTGAGCATATCAGTTTGAGTAGAAATAATGTTATCATCTATCTTTTAGAAGGCTCCAATGAGAGAAAACCAAATAAGGGTCAGGGAATAGGACATTAATGGTAGTTGCTGCATAAAAAGAAGAAAAATACTACAGAAGGTGGGGAATAAGCCCAGAATGGTGTTTCTTTGATTCAAAGCCACAGCTCTTGAGTTGAAAAGGGACATGCTACAGAAAGACTCCTGCAATATGTGAGTGTCACATCTCGCCTTGTCTTAAGCATGACCAGGGCAGAAAGAGGGCAAGAAGCTGTCTCTCAGGTAAAATTATATTCAGAGCCCTTGTCTTAGCCATTTCAGGCCACTATAACAGAGTGCCAAAGACTGGGTGACTTATAAACAACAGAAATTTATTTTTCACAGTCTGGAGGCTGGGAAGTCTAAGATCAAGGCACCAGCATGGACAAATTCTGGTGAGAGCCCTCTCTCTAGTTTATAGCCAGGGCCTTTGCACTGCATCCTTAAATGGCAGAAAGAACCTCTACAGAGTCTGTTTTATAGAACACTAATCCCATTCATGAGGGCTCCACCCCTATGACCTAATTGCCTTCTCAAAGACCCACCCCCTAACACCATCATCTGGAGGTTAGAATTTCACATATGAATCTGAGAGTGAAGGGATACAAACATTCAGACCATAGAACATGCCTACTTTTCCCTGCTTTCCCTACAGGTGTTTTCTAAGTTTACTTTCCAAATAAGCTACTAGCACTGAATCTTTGAAAATCAAGTTCTACTTCTAGGAAGACCTAGACCGAAACAGACATGGGGAAAGTACATGAGAATCCTGCCTCCCAGGCCAGTGGGCTGTGCCACCAAAGACTGGGGAAAATAGACGGTGCTATTTTTTGTGAGACAAGAAAAAGTATGTTTGCTCCAGAGATGTCATGGAAAAGTGGAATGAGTGGCATGAAGTTGTGCAGTGAGTTCATAGAAAGAGAAGAGGAGGAGGGAGCTAAAAGGATTGGGCAATCTAGAAAAACTGGGGAGAAAAACTATGCCAAATGGAGTATACATAAGGCTGACGGGTATGGTAGGTGCAGCATAAACTCTCTCTGCTTCCCTGGTGGGCTCTTCAGTAAACTTGACATTGCTCACTAAGGAGCTCAGAGGGAGTGGACTCTATTGGCAGATGGTGAGAGGTGCTGAGTGCTCTCTAATGGTGGACGTGATGTACCCTCAGACATCACCGGTAGGCACAGACTACCGGCTAGACATCTGACTTAGGTATTACAAATTTTTATCATTTATAATACCTAGCTCAGGGCAAAGGCACACAGTAGCTTCAATGAATAATAAGAAAACTTCTTCTTCCTAAACAACTGCACAAATAGATGTACTGTTCCATCTTTTGATAGGCACATCGATTAATAATCAGTGACAATCATTTTCTGTGTTCTGTGCTTGAAATTGCCTCAGCCTCAAAGCATACCTATCATATTCATTTATTTCCTTATTCATCCTATCCCAGGTAAGTACACACACACACATACACACACACAGACAATATGCCACAGCTCTTCTAATACAGTTACTTGAACACTTACAGAATTCAGTTTCGGTGCTGCAAAGGAAAGCCCGGGAGAATAAAACTCATTTAATAATTCAACAAATATTTATATGACAAATATTTGTCAGTTATTGGAGACTCAAAGATGAAAACATAGGGTTCTTGTCTTCAAAGATGTCTCAGTCTGAATTAAGTCATCATTCTCTCTACGATGCTCCCTCCTCACTCTGAACCATTGGTGAGTCATTCCATGGAAAATGCCTACGTTTCATTCAGTTCTGTCTTTGAGGACAGACTTCCTGTGCCATTAGTATATCATGTTGTCTTTCTTTAAAGAGAACTCTTAAGTGTACTTCTATTTATCCTGGGAAGGTGAAAGTACCTATTGAAATGTAAGCACATGTATTATTATCTTTCTCATCTCCAGGCTTCCTTTTAACCACTCACTTCCCTTGATATTCTTCCCAGAAAGCAAAGCAGAGTTTCTGAACATTTTGTTAAAAAACAAAGTTAAGAAACATACAGGTCCATTTATTTGGAAATCACAGCCAATGTGTGTGGATGGCTATTATATGTAAAGTAGTTACAGGTCAATATGGACCTGAGAAGTCTATGCAGGATTGGAGGAAGAGAGATGAGAGCAATAGGGGATAGGAATAGTCTTGAAGTACAATGTGAAGACTTCGCAAAAATCTATAGGCTTTCTCTTTAAAAAGATAATTTTACAATTTAATTTATTACTGGCTTTGGAGACTGTCAGTGTTATTCTTTGGAAATTGCCCATTTGAACATCTCAGAAAATCTGATGGATAAAATGAAAAGTAGAGGAGGGAAAATAGTAAAGAGGCTTAAGTTGTAAGTTACAAATCTAGTGATTCTGACTTTAACCTTCAAAAAGAAAGAAAAATAGTTTCTGGCTTGAAAAAGAACAATTATGCACTCCTGCCTGTTTTTAAGCTCAATTCTTCTATAAGCCCTTAAAAGATAAATCCAACTATAAATCACCGTGGAAAATGCACTTGGAATCTGAGTGGGACTGCATTGTTTGTTTTTTCCTTCTTTCTACACTTGATTTGTGTTTAAAGAAGAATTATTTGACTCTAACAAATTCATCTAATGGATTTCAAAGTATATCTCACTAATACTCTAAGATTTTTTAGCCACTACATTTAACCAACAACTGGTTAAATGTAGTGGTTAAGCTAGCAGCAAATATACGAAATATAAATATATATTTGTATTTGTATATATAATATTTATATATTTATATATATGAAGCCAAGGAGTATTAAAGCAGATACTTCTTCACCACATTGTAAGGAATGCCCAAAGTGGGCTTCTTTCTCTCTCTCTCTCTCTGTTTTTTTTTTTTCTTTTTAAGATTTATCTATTTATTCATGAGAGACAGAGAGAGAGAGAGAGAGAGAGGCAGAGACATACACAGAGGGAACAGAGAAGCAGGCTTCTCAAAGCCGAATGTGGGACTCTGATCCCGATTCCTGGGATCACACCCTGAGCCCAAGGCAGACACCCAACCGCTGAGCCACCCAGATGTCCCTGGACTTACTTCTCTATCTTTCTCTCTAATTTGATTAATGCCACTAAACACACACACACACACACACACACACACACACACACGGTATATTGTCCCTGACCTTGAAGCACTTTACATGCTCATTAAGGAGATACTATTTTATTTACATATAACAAATGGAAAGCAATCTAAGCCTCTTTATGTTTGTTTTGTTTTTTAAATTAAGGACTACAGAGACTCAGAAAAGAACAGGACCATTCTTGCCTACAGGAGTTTGTCAAAGATCAATTAATCCAATGCTCTTTTGGGAAATGGAGGATAGTGAGATTGAAGTTGGGCATCAGTGAGATGTTTCAAAAAGGCACTAAACTGTGCTGACTGCAGAGATGAGGGGTTGGGGATTGGAGGCTGTGGGACAGATTAGGCTGTGCTTGGGCAAAGCTAGTCCAAAGAATGAAATGTGATCAGAGAGGGAAAGTAGAGCCTGGTGACAAAAGGACTTGAAGGAGTGACATGACAAGCAATTTTCCTCGCTGTAACTGCAGCAAGTAGTAACTTGTATGTTCAAAGAAGCTCTTATTACACTTTTCTATTGACGTATGTGATTAAATCAGCAAAATCTCTTGTCTTGGATGAAAAAAAAGATCTTTCTCCAATTGAAAGATAAAAATTTTTTCTAAGGTTTAAATAGACACAGAGGTGAGAAATCCATATCCAGTTATGACTAAGTGATGAGTTATTTTTTCAAACATTATAATACATATTAAATAAGATAACATGATTTTCAGGCACCTTCATTCAGTACATGAAAAGCCAGAATTTCTAGTCCTTCCATAGGAAACTAAAATATGCACAGAAAAACAATTTTTAAAAAAGTACAGGCCCAGACAAATGCTTTCTTCCTCTCTTTTTTGTTGTTGCTTCTTTGTTTTGTTTTGTTGTTTTTGAGAGGGAAAGGAATCAGAGAAGAGGGAGAGGGAATTTTAAGCTGGCTCTATGCCCAGTGTGGAGCTCCATGGGGCTCAATCTCACAACCCTGAGATCATGACCTGAGCAGAAATCAAGAGTCAGACATTTATCCAACTGAGCTACCCAGGTGACTCTCTTCCTCTGCTCTAAGCTCACATAAAATTAATGAAACTTTGGCTAGGGATGGGAAATTAATTAAGCTGTATTGCAGAATCAGATGTCTGATTTGAATGTTCATGTGACCCAAACCAATTTTGCTAGATTATGGAGAACCTTGAAGGTGGAAAACTCAACTAAATAAAGACTCAAAGATATTTGAGAATTTCCAGTATTTATTTTTATGTCAAGTTTCCCCTGTATATGAACTTAAAATGTTATGTTTGTCCCTAGTTAATTATTACTTTTAAATCTATATAAGATTTATAACTTAACTTTAAAAAATATATTGCTTATTTGTTAAAGGGAAATAATAAAGTTATGAGACATCATTGTCTAACCAGGGGTTGGCAAACTTCTTCCTACAGTGCTAGATAATAAATATTTCAGACTTGCAACTATACAACTCCACTATTGTAGCGTCAACAGAGCCATAGACAAAACAGAGAAAAAAAAATGAGCACAACTATAGTATAATAAAACTTTATAAAACAGGTAGCTGTCCTGGAGGTGTGGTTTGTCTACCCCTCATCAAAGTGATATCACTACTATTAAAGTAATTGCTAAGCTTCTTCCAAGTCGAACACTAGGATAAGCCTTCCTACAGCTACTTATAACTACTACTCGGGGTTGGTGTTCTGGTATATGAAAATGGGGGAAAGAGGTTATTTTGATAAACAGCTGCTATTTATCCATAAATATTATGTACCCCTCTTCAAATTTTCTTATTTTAGTTTTTAATTCTGAAATATGTCAACTGGTAGACAAGCAAAAAAATAACATAACAGACATCATTATACCCACCACATAGATTCAACAATAGTTAATGTCTTCATACTTGCTTTAAGATCATTTTAAAAGAAACAAAATATTACAGACAAAAATAAATGCTTGTCTAGTCTCCCTTCTCCCATGCCAAAAGTTTAATCCTTCCTTTGTTGTTAATCTGTCTTTTCTCTCTGGTTGCTTTTAGGATTTTCTTATTGTCTTTGATGTTCTGAAATCTGTGGATTTATATCTTTGATCAAATCTGAAAAATTATCAAAAAATAGTTCTTTAAATGTAATATCATCTCCATTCTGCTTTCTATCCTTCTGGAATTCCTATTTTAACATATGTTGTATCTTCTATCCTCCATTTTTCTCATTTCTGTCTTGTATCTTTCCTTTATCTTTCTGTGCAGCAATGGCGGTAATTTCGTTATGTAAACTTTCTAGTTCACTAATTCCCTTTTAAATTGTCTAATTTTTATGTCAATTGAATTTTTAATTTCAAGGACTTTCCTCATTTCAAAAGATATATATTTCTTTTTCAAATCTCATATATTTTTATAGTGTCATGTCATATTCTTTGAGATTTATTTCTATTCCATCTTTTTTTTTTACACTAATCGTTTTGTTTTGTAGATGATTTCAGATTTTTTTTATTATATTGTTTGCAGGTAGAGAAGGTTATATAATCTTTGTGTAAGTCTTGTGTGCTCATTTTCCCTTCATGGCCTATTATTTATTTGTGTGTGAGAACTCATTATAACATAAAAGTGTTCTTTCTTTGTATTTTTGTTTTGTTTTCCTGCTGGAGTTCTTGTACTTACAGAAATGTTACTCTGTAATGGTTTTGTGTTTTTGCTAGGTGCTCCAGGGATTTCATCTAACTGAAGTAATCTTCTTGTTAATTTCTCACATTAGGCATGTCCACACCCATGGAGTATAAAAATTTGGACAGTCTTGGAATTTTTATTTTTTATAGATGAGGGTTTTTTTTTTTTTTTTACCTCCTTAGGATTCTAAACAAAGACAAGTTTCCTTCTTGCTTTCTTGTGCCAGTAGGTAGAATTTTTCTATTTCCCCCTTTCACTGAGAAGGTAGACCTTCCATTTTCCCAGCTTTAGCACAAGGTGTGATGCTTTAGCTCCCTCATCTTGCCTGAGCCCAAAAGTCATGTCTTCTGTACCTATATGGACTTTATGGTACTGTAGGTATACCTGAAGATTTCAACTTGAGGTAATTTTCTTTTTGGTTGCTGGAATACCAGGTCCGGAATTTACCATTCTGATTTTCAGTATCCTCCTTTATTTTTGTCATCATCTAGCTTTTAAGCCCAGGTATGTAATTAAACATTATGTTATTATATATATGCATCATTTCTATATGTTTGTAATTGAACAACAAATCTCTGACTTACTTATTTTGTCATATTGCTTGGATTGCTCTTAAAGTTATCGTATCAATCCAAAGATTTGTATATATATGATTATATGTTTTAATATATATTATATATACTATTTTTTAATTACAAATATATATATTTTAATTACAAAGCTATTTGGGGATCTTTTTAATAGACATCCTAAAAATGCTTTTATTCTTGAATACAAATTTCATACTGTCTCATAGAATTTATCTGTTTGAGTTGAGTCTGAACAAAAAGTCTGTTGATTATTTAAAAATAGAGGGATCATTGAAAAATTCTTGAGTTTAGATACTATTTTCAATGAGTATATAATATATAGTAATAAGGGTGCTATGCACTCAGCTCTTTAAAAAACTCTAGTAGATTTCACAATTTTCTCTTAATATATAATTGAAATGTTTGTTATTATTCCAAAAGAAAACTGGCATACTCCATGATCAAAGATGCTTTTGCTAGTATTTGTGGAAATTAATTTTTGCATTGTAGGAAAATGCATGGCATTACACATTCACAAATTATACCCATACTGCCAAAAATCCAAGTATTTAATATAACTTGGAAATGCATTTTGAATATTATAATTGTGCTAATTCTGCCCCAAACAAGGATCAGCATTGCAGCTAACTTAGTGCTTAAGTACATATTAAGGTGATTTTTCCCAGTGACTGGACCATATTCTGTAGACCTCTGAAACTGGGAACACATGTAAAAGTTCAGGGCTTATAGTTCTTAATATCCTTTCCTCATTATCATCCTATAAAATAGGATTTTTATAAAGTGCTTCTGAATTCAATTGTCCTCACATGGTTGGGACTGTGCCTAGGAGGCACCATGTGCTGAAATGCTGAGCCTAAATGAATGTTGATGTAGTGTCTTCCTGGAAGATATAACCAAAAAAGGTCTCTTCCTCCCACCCCCTGTAAAGAGTTTATAGCATTGAATAAATATCACAAATGTAAGCATTTCAAACTAGAAATTAAAAAATCACGTGACAGCTAGAGTCAGTTTGTTTATACATTTAGGCACTCATGTTTATCTGATTATGGCACGGGTATAGTAGACAATCAATCTGGGTCAGTCAAACCAACAGCTAGCTTTTCTGGTGAACAGATTGACCCCCAATCCTTATTTGTTAGAATTTGTTTCCAACCCTTGTATCATCAGATTCTACTTTTCTTCTGATCTCATCCTTTTGTGTTTTCTTGGTTATAGGAACACCTGCTTTGGAAATCCAGATTTCAGTCTGTTCTACACAGTTATAAAAAAAAAAAGTACTTTCCATTGAGTTTTCTTTAGTTGCTGGGTGAAGCCCAATTTTTCCCATTTGATCTAATTAAGATTGTTTAAGAGTTGCTTTAAGAGTGACCTTTCTTCTTTATATTTCATAAAAGTCACTCTAACTTGAGTGTGCATTGGGAGAAGAGGAAGTAGATCTCTGCAATCTGGCTTAAGGGGCAAAATACTTTTTTTTCTCTATGATTTTTCTCAGGTGATCTTTAGTTCCTTTTGCTGAAATGTATCTTATCTGATACTAAAAAGGATTTTAAGCTCTACAATGCTAAGAGGTTAGAAAGGTGAGTAATTTATCAATTTTAAATGCATTAGAGTTATTTCTCAATCTTGTCTTTTCTGCTTTACAAGTGCTTCCTGATGCATTTCCTGCAAGTGAACCTTTCCATTTCTCTTTATAGCCCCAAACTCAAGCCATAGCTCTATCTCTATAAATGATGGCACTGACCTATTTCCCTTTTTGCATACAGATAGGTTTAAGCTTGACCTTAACATAAAGAATAGGTAATAAACTGTGCTATAAGCTGGATATTTTAAAGTTGTCTATAAAATAGGCTATTTACCAAATAGTGATGGATACCTATAGAATGACCTTACCAAACTATCAGCATCTATATTTAGATGTAGTTATCTAACAGCTCCTAAGTCCTGAGAAGTACATAGCAAAATAAAAGAAAGTACAACCTTTCTTAAATTTATCAAGATCAGTAGATATATATAAATGTATGTATCACTTTTCCTGTTTCAGAGGGAATTTCAATTCAAAGATCAAAGGGTTGCTTCCCGTTCATCACAGATTTCTTCTAGTCATCTTCCTTCTGAGGTTGGCAAAGTCATCCACATTAGTGGTTACACCTTTTCAAATGTGCAACTTATAAATCAAAGGAGCCAAAATGGATCATGAATATTTGAAGACCGTAAAAACTGCAAAGTGGGAAAAGTGACTTGAAACTTAAATAAGAAGAATAAAAATGATATACATAGATCTAGGCATTCTGGCCACTTGAGTTTATGCTTTTTCAAACCCAGGAAGAGAATGTGAGACCAGTATCACATTTAATCAGGGGAGAAATAACCACAAGGAAATGAAAACGTCTTCATTGTTGCCTGCAGTTCTAGAGGAAGTGTTAGGATTATAACTGTCCTCAGAAAGACCATTAAACAAGTGTTATCTGTGGTGGAATAATTGGGGAGCAAGGCAGTATATCTTTAATGCCAAAATTTCATTAAGCAGGAAAATCTTAACCCTTAAATATATAATTTATGGCTTTCAAACAAAATATTAAGCCCACTTTAATTCTTATATTGGATTGTAGATAGGACATATTTTCTAAGCCTCATCCAAGCCTAGTCTTTTATTTTCTTTTAACTAATCATGTTTCAGAATGTGAGTGCAATATTTCCTACACATTTAGAATGAAATTTGAGGTAGCGGACACATATTTTTTAAAGATTTATTTATTTATTTTAGAGAGTGGGAGAGAGCATGGGCATGCATAGAAGGAGGTGCAGAGGGAGAGATAGAGAGAGAGAGAGAGAGGGAGAGAATACTCAAGCCGACTCCCCACTGAGTGCAGAGCCTCAGTGGCATGGAGCTTGATCCTGGGACCCTGAGATCATGACCTTGAGTGGAAAACATAAGTCAGGTGCTTAACCAACTAAGCCACCCAGGCATCCCAGTGGCTATATTTTTTGATACTTGAGTATATCTTATAATTTTGTCACTTGTTACTTCTAGCACAATATAATGCTTAAATACTAGTGATCAGTTTGTAATCAATCATTCATTGTGATAGCACAAATTAATGTTAAAACTGGCATTCCATGTCCCATCTCAGGACTTCAGTTTAGACTATGAGATCAGCAATTAAAATAATTTGATCGTGACAAAGCAAACTGTATTAATTTAGAGTTGATATCTCCCACCTCCCCAGAGATCCCTTCCCAAACTACTCAATCTGAACATATATTCACACACACACACACACACACACACACACACATACACACACTACTGGATTACTGGGTTTTATCATGATGCTTGCATTTTTCAGAGACTACTGTGTTTACTCTAATATTCTGCCTATGGCAGCTGCCTCTGGGGCCACACATCACATCTCCTTGGTTTCCTTGATTTCAGCTACAGCAGTGATAGACAATTCCCTGCAAGCTCAGTTTTACCTCCCTCCAGTGACCCTTCTCAGCCTCTTCCACTTGTTTTTTTTACTTTTCTGCTGTCTCTGGTCCTACAGTGCCCGCTCTGCCCCAGTGCAAGCACAGCCAATGAGAAGTGGAAATCGGTGAATAGATACTCCAGTCTCCTCCCAGTCTTCAGATGGGCCAAGCTTTCTCAAGAGATTTCAACAGAAATCAATCTTCTGTTCCTGCAGCAGCAGGTTTACTACTGGCTATTTCTATTTTCTCATGTCTCATGGGAAACCTCTTCTTCAACCCTATTTCTTGGGATCACCTCTGAATTTACCATTAATAATCAGTACTCAAGACTTTGTCTCATGCCTTGTTATCAGGGGGAACTTAAGACATCTCCTGTAGGATATAAGATTCTTAGAGCTAAGAACCTTATCTTTTTTGTATTTTGTTTTATTTACAATACTTAATAGGGATTGTCATGTGGTGAATGCTATATGTATGCTTACTTAAAGAACTATAGGTAACAGTAGAAGTTTTGGATGAGTTTAGGGAAGAAATGGTATTCAAAAGAAAGTGATAATCAGAAGGAAAAACTGCAGAAAGTATAGGGTAATACAAGCATGAATAATACTAACTGAATGCAGAGAAGATGTAAAATATGCATATAAATTGCTGGAAAGTTCTAAGACATTCAATCATATACAAGAAGACTTAGTATTAGAAAATTCTGGTAATGCTTTATGGTGTTGATCATCCTGTCACAGAAGTCAAGTGGTGTTATTGTCTTACCTCTTTGAATACCAAAATATCATTTTTTGGAATTTCAAAGCTTGATCCATATGATAAAAGGATGATGTTAAATCCAAACATTTAATTTGCTAATTAGGTCTTTTTGAAAAACAGGGGTGCAAAGACTTCTACTTACAGCTATGTCAAACTAACTGGTACCAGACTTGTCTTGCCATTAACAGTGAGACAGTATAAATGAGGCAATGTTCTCAATACTAGCAGAGGGACCTCAGGATTAAGAACTTTGAGAGAAGGAAAATACATAAGTTGAGCCCCATATTTGCTATGACTTTCTTCCTGGAGACACTTACCAGCTGGCATAGGCTCCTGGAGGCAAAGCAGAGAGGGCAATATTGCTGAGTGGAAAAAGTGGAGATCAGATTAAGGAAGAAAGAAGTGACAGGAACCAGCAGAAAAAGGTATCCACATAGGAAGGGTAGGCAGAGAAGCTCCTAATGATGACAGCTGAGAGACCTCAGAAATCGTGAGTGCTGGTACTGTTGGAACTCTACACCAGCCACAGTGGAAAGATTACAGAACACCGGAGACATTCCGTTTAAATCCTGGAAAGGCCAAACCTGACAGGCATATGAACCATACTCACATTTAGGACTAAGGCAAAACCAAAATAAATCCAAACTAACAAAAAAATAACATTAAAATAACAAAAATAACATTACACTTGACAGGTTCAAAAGGATCCACAAGTAATTTAATTGGTTACTGGAATAAAACTCAACACTTTTTATTGTTTTTTAAAAGATTTTATTTATTCATGAGAGACACAGAAAGAGAGGTAGAGACATAGGCAGAGGTAGAAGCAGGCTCGCGGGTGTAGCAAACCTCGATTCTAGGCCCCTGGGATCATGACCTAAGCCAAAGACAAACACTCAACCACTGAGCCATCCAGGTGCCCCAAAATTCAACACTTTTTAAAGGAAAACAACATAATCTGGATTCCCTGCATTGTATCATACATAATGTCCAACATCCAATAAAAAAAGATAGTGTTCTGAAAATACAACTATGCTGATAAAACCCTAACTAGACAGATTAAGAGGAAAAGAGAAACTCAACTTTCCATTAGTAGGAATAAAACAGGAGATATCTGATAGATCACACTGACATTAGAAAGACTATCAGGGACCTTTATAAACAACTTTATGCTAATATATTTGATAACTTACATAAATGAAAATATTCTTTTCTTTTGAAAAAATTAAATTATACAACTTACAAAGATAAACACAAGAAGAAACAAAGTCCAAATTATTTCTATAATAGTACTAGAAACTTCTTTGCCTTTTCCACTTTTAGTCTTTCACAAGTGGACTTCTTCCAGAGGCTACATAAGGCATGATATTGCAATGGACTGAACCTAGCAGATGGGTGAACTAAGGGCCTTCAAATAAGCTATACATTCTATTAAGCTATTAAGCTATACATTAGTGACTAGTGAAAATGTAAAACGGTGCCTCTTTCCCCACAAAATTTTTTTGGAAAGTATTTTTCATAAAAATATATTATTATAATTTACTATTTTGAATAAATTAACAAATATTTTATCTTAATTTTTAATATACTATATACATATATGTAACCCACATAAATAAAAACTCTTTGGGGAGTCAGTGATTTTAGAAATTTAAACAGATTTTGAAGGCAAAATGTTTGCAAACTACCAATTTAATAAATCTGATGTAAGTTCTTTCAGGTAACAGAGGTATAGGAAAACTTCCCAATTTGTTCCATGAGGTCAGCATGACACTGATATCAAAACCTAATAAGTAATTACAAGAAATCTATAAACTACTATCCCTATGGACATGTAGTAACATTTGTAAAATATCTACAAATTAAATACAGTAAAAATTTAAAAGCCTAATATATCATGATCAAGTGGGTGTCATTCCAGGAATGCAAGGTTGGTATAACAGTTGAAAATCAATCAATGTAATTTGCCACATTCACAGAAAAGATATGGCTACACAACATGATCATCGCAATAAATATGGAAAAAGACATTTTTAAAAATTCTACATCCATTCCTAATAAAAGCTCTCAGAAAACTGAGAATAGAAATGAACTTCAAAAATCTGATAAAAGACATCTACAAAAAAAACTCTACAATTAACATTACATGCAATGGTGAAAGAATTGAACTTTTTTCCCTTAAGGTCAGAAACAATATAAGGGTATCTTCTTTCATCATTTCTATTCAACATTGTACTGGAGGTCTTAGCATGTTCAATAGACTAAAAGAAACAAAAAAATAGGGCTATAGTACTTGGTTATTAGTTTATTAATTGCCTATTTGTGGCTTACCACTGAGTTCCTCTCCAGAAATTCATTCAGTGAAGAGTACTTCCCCTGCTCAGAAATTAGCCTACTTCCCATGACTGGATGGTGCGATAGTACAAGTCCTGTCCCCATGTTTCCATTTGGAACAACTTTCTGCACACAATTCTCCATCTCAGAGCAGTTTCAATGCCACTAGTTTAAGCAAATCCTAAAATGAAAATTTGAATTTAGTGGGCCACCCACTAGCACACTGGTTATGAATAGCCCATTACTAATCATAGATGAAGTATGGGTGTACCTTGGCATGCTGCAGCAGTGCAATTCTACTTCTCCTAGTTGTGAATTGTGATGTGATACTATTAGAAAGGAATGCACTGGGTAGGCAGCAGGGGTATAATATTTTAGGCATTTGAGAGGTTGGAGGGAAGTAGTAATTATAAGGACAATAGGGTTTGATGGATGTTGCTGTAGGCTATTAATGCCTTGCAGAAAGAGAATGAATGGCTGAGAGTGATTAATCACTAATTTAAAAAAACCGAAGGCCTACTTGGAAGCATGTAAAGAGACTTTTATTTACTGCACCAGAGATCAGAAATGCTGAGGAACAGGCCAGGACTGAATTACAGGGAACATTGACTTCTCAACCTAGACAGGACCATTTTGTTAAACTCTTGGAAGTACTGTTGAGAAAGAGTGGAACCTTGAGACTTGGAACACAATATTGAGGTCAATACACTCAAGTGCACTGACCTCAAGTGCAATACACTCAAGTGCATTGGGATCCTAGGTCCTGTAAACCCTCTGGGCCTGCCAAAAGGGATCTTCCCCCTATTAAGGGCTGGTGCTTTGTACCTGGCTTCTAGGCAATACAAAACTTCTCTTTTGCAAGACAAGGTGCATTGTCTTCCCTTTTGTTCCAATTATTTCCCATCCTCCTTCATGGCTCAGAGACTAATAACTAGGGTTCTTGGCAACATAACCCAACTAAGAAAGTGTTGAGTCCACACTAAGAAAGGAAGGAGACAATACTGAATACTGAATATCGAATACTGAAGGGACTGCAACATTTAGCCACATGTGACAGCATGAACAAGGAGAGTATGAATGGGATTGGCTCCTGGATGTGCTGGATCAAGAGAGACAGAATATAAATTTTGAAAAGAAAGAGTTTATTGATATGAGAGCATTTCTCATGATACAGTATTTGACATCTCAGTAAGATCCTAGAAGATAGTGCTATCATAGGTCGGCTCTTAGAAGCATTAAAAAAGTGATGTAGTACATTAAATAATGTAGAAATTCCAGAACTATGCTGGCAGATGATGGGGAAGTGATCAAAAGGCTTAGAGAAGTAAGTATGCTAGAATGGAAATGCATTATTTCAGGCCATGAAGCTACCAGCTGATTGCTAGATCAGTGGAAGTCACTCCATTTACCAAAAGAGATACCAATAACGTTGAGAAAGTCAGTGGTAGCCAGGGCAAAACAGGGAGATAATGTTACAGAAATAAGAGTTTTGGAGATATTTAATAGAATATGGTGCCCCCAAAGGGTGAGATAGATAGCCAGGCAATAAGGATATTGTTCAAACCTACACCTGTGTTATCCAGTACAATAGCCACTAGTCACAGGTGGCTATTTGAATTTAAATCAATTAAACTTAAATAAAATTTAAAAAAATTCAGTTCTTCAGGTCACTAGCCACATTTTAAGTTATCAATGATTGCATGTGGTTAGCAAGCTATATTGGATAGTATAGATATAAAACATTTTTAAAAAGATTTTACTTATTTATTTGAGAGAGAAAGAAAGCACGAGCAGGGGGGAGGGGCAAAGGGAAAGGGAGAAACAGATTCCCCACTGAGCAGGGAGCCTGATGTGGGACTCAATTCCGGGACCCTGGGATCATGACCTGAACCAAGGCAGACTGCTTAACCAATTTAGCAACCCAGGCACCCAATATAAAACATTTTTAACAGCTAAAATAGCTGTTCCAGTTTTTTAACATTACAATTCCCCTTCTGATGTTAGTCAGCTGTAGGCCTAGATTCTGCTGAATAAAGGAGAGACTATGTCTCCAGAAGGAAGGGCTCAGCAACATCAAAACAATCCTTCTCTCAAAGGAATATTGCCGCCATTTCCTCAAGTAACTGAATTAGGGAAAGGGGGATAATCATACATTCCTGACATTTTAAGAGTTATGAGACACAGTCTAAATTGATACCCAGGACTCAAAGCATCGTCATAGCCCTTGTTGTAGTGGAGGCATGTGAGTGAGAAGTAGGAGTCATGACCCAGGCTTGGATCATAGTGGATCTACTAGGTCCACAGGCCTCAGTCCTAACCTGTATAATTGAAATGAAGATGTTTGGTAGTTGCCTGAATATCACATTTATTCCTTAGTTTGTTGACTATGAACTATAGTAGTACAGGAGGCCAAGACGAAACCACTGAAGTTGCCATTTGACCAAAATAGTAAATAAAAAAATATTGTTTTGCAGGGGTCATGACAGACATCCATGCCATATGAAAGACTTAAGGAATTTCAGAGCATGAGGTAGTTCCATTTTACTTTCATTTAGCTCAGCAATCTTGCTCCTACCCAAATCAGATGAATCTTGGAGGACAATAGTGGATTAAACAAACTTAACCAAGTAACAGCCTCAATTGTAGTTGCTATACCAGATGAAGGTATTTTCTGGAATAGGCTAATATGGATTTATGTACATTTCATGGAGCCATTGATTTGGCAAATATTTTTTTCATTCCTATCAGAAGGAAGATCAGAAACTATTGGCATTCATGTAGGATGGACAACAGTATTCTTCACAGTCTCTCTCCAGTGCTATTTTAACTCTCCTGCCATCTGTCATACTATAGTACTAAAGGTTCTGGACCATCTGGACTTTCTGGAGAATATCACATTGATTTACTATGTGGGTGATATCACATTAATCAGACTAGACAAACAAGAAGTGGCAAGTATATTGGAGGCCATGGTAATTCCCTTGTGCTGCAAAGGATTGATTATAAACTTTACATGATTCACAGTGACCATCACATAATGACATTTTTAGGGCTCCTGTGGTCCGTGAGAACAAATTATTGCACCTTGTCTCTACCACCAAGAAGAAAGCATGGCACCTAGTAGTTCTCTCAGATTTCTGGAGGCAGCATATTCTATACTTGAGAATATATCTCCAATTTATCTCCCAAGTGATTTGAAAGACTAATAGCTTTGAGTGGGGTTCACAGATTTTAAAAAAGATTCTTGCAGTAGGTCCAGGCTGCACTACAAGCAAATCATATAGTACTGGAGTTACCTGTGATGAGAATAAACATCATGAAGAGTTTATGGCAAGACCCCAAATGAGAATCAAAATGCAGACACATGTGTGTCTAAAGTTATCCCACCGATAGTAGGTAAGTTTATACCATTAAAAAAATAGTTCCTCACATGCTATTAATTAGGAATTGCTGGAGATGGAACACTTGATCATGAAATATTGAGTGTCTACATAGTCACAACTACCCACCCTGTGCTGGGTTCTATTAGAACCTCCAAGTCATTAAATCAGGCAGGTCCAACAATAATCCATTGGAGAAGCAAGTGGTGGCATTGAGCACAAGTAGGATCAGAGAGTACATATAACCTGCACAAACATTTGGGGCAGATCATGATGTCGTATTGTCATTTCTCCCTCTGCTCACACCAGTATCTATTTTGGGGATTCCTTATGACCAGCAAAAAAAAAAAAAAAAAAAAAAAATGGTTTACAGGTAGATCTCCTTGGTACATAGATGCAAACCAAAGGTGAGCAACAGATAAACTATATAGCTCCATTCAAGATGAGGAGAGGACAGCAATGAAGGGAAATATTTTAGTGGGCAAAGTATGGGTAGTGAACCTAGCCAACTACTTTGTGAGAAAGAAGGGGCCCAAGATAAGAATATATATAAACTGATGGACCAAAATGAATGGCTTGTTTGGTATGAGAATGGATAAACAAATTGTGATTTTTTCATACAACAGAATAGTAATCTGTAATAAAAATGGAAGAATAAACTTATGATGCACACAACATAATAAATCCTAAATCATCATGGTAAACAAAAAAAGACATAAAATAAAATATATATGACTGTGCTTATATGAAATTCTAGAAAAATATAATATATAGTAGCAAAAATAAAGACACTGATTATCTTTGGATGGTGAATATTGACAGGATGGGAACATAAGGGAATTTTCTTATGGTGAAAATGTTCTATTATTTATTGGGGTGATATTTACATGGATGTAAACATTTGTCAAAACTCATTGAGCCATACACTTAAAATATGTTCATGTCATCTGTGTGTAAATTACACTTTAATTTTAACAGATTAAAAAAAAATCTAAAAAATGTAATCAAACTTCTTATTTTTACCCATTTTATTGCTTTAGATGTTGGATATGACATTGATAAGAAAAAAAAATGGATTTATGACTTCAAGTAGATTACAACTAAAAGTAATAGGGATAATTTGGTGTGAAAGCCAAACACCTCCAAAAAATCTTGTAGTAGAAATAAGTCCATCATTATCCTCCTAAAGATATTCTTAACTCTACCTAAACAAGTTAATCAGTTGATATATAACTTTAGACATCAGTTCACCAAATCTCTTTTATATGTACTTAGCTCAAACTAGTTTGGTATTTAAAGAATTCTACGATAGCAGTCAATAACTCTTTATAAATTTTAATTTGTGAGTTGTAAAAATATCTTCATGTTCTACAAATATTTGGTCAGCCTCTTTTTCACATTCCATTGGCATACATAAACTCTCATGACCCTGATTAGTAGCAGGTGTAGTAGTATAGTTTTTAAGTGATAGGGACTATTCAAAAATTGTGTATGTTTATGCAATGTATAATGTGACTGTTTCAGGAATGGGAGAGCAAATCATCACGATTTTATATTTTTAAGATTATTATCAAAATTTATATTTTTAAAATTAGGAGCAAGAGGAGATGATGCAAAAATGCACTGGACTATGACATTGAAAGTTTCATGTAGAAGATGCTTAGATAATTAAGGGTTGACTGCACTTAGTATCACCCTGATAGGTCGAACGCAGATGTTCTGCTTGTTTACTTAATCCACATTGCTGCAACAACATGCTTTAAGGTTTCTGCAACTCATTATTAAATGGTCTGTTAATGCTATCAGTTAATTTCATGCTTTGAAACTGTACTGCTACATTTAGAAAGAACAGAAAGGTTATATTAAATGTGAGTGCCAGACCTGAACTACAAAGCCATATATATATATATAAAGGAAAGCATTGCATTTAAGGATAAAGAGAGATTTAGACAGGATCAAATGATAGACGTATTTTCATAACAGGGATGATTTTCCTATATGATGAGTAAAAACCCAGTGATACATGTAAATTGTTTAAAATAATATTTTTCTTTAAGTAAATACTTCTGTAGATACTAGCAGGTAGCAATCAAGAAAACTGGAAAGAAATGTATATTACTATCTTCCCTTATATTAGCGTACTAGCTAGAGAAATGTAAGAGGAGGTAGAGCAGAGATGCTCTAATTGTGATTATTAAAATAAAGTGACTTTAGATGTGTTCTTTGCAAGTAGGAAATTATAAATAAAAACAATCATTTAAAATATCTGGAAATGGATCCGAGAAGATAGAACAGATGAAGAAACATTTATTCAAGAAAATCTAAAATTCAGCATAAACAAGACCTGCACACTACCTCCTAACTCAACAAGATGGAAATTCCACTTGAGACTCATGCAGGGCTTTTTCTCCCTCTAGCTACCATTTAGATGATCTTCCATGAGGGCAAGACATTAACATTTCTCATTTTGTTCCCAGCTATCTGTTGCTGAGGCTAAATTTAGGATGAATACAGTGAGAGATGAGATTTCATTCCTTAGCCCAGCTCCCACTCATGGAAAAGCGGCTCTAGCTTGGGCATGCAACAGCTGAAATTTCTGGGACCCCAATTATCCTTGGCCCAGATCATAAAGTGATGATTTTGTGCTGGGAGACATAAGCTCAGAAGATAGGAGGCTCCTGGACCCCCCACACTGAGCTTTCAGCTATTAAAGCTGGGGTGTGACCTATAGAGAAAACATGCTATTGTCCTTACCTCCACTACCATAGCTGAGGCTCAGATATTTTGCATGGGGAGAGACGAGGCCATACAAGAGATAGTTCCTAATTTTTTCATAAGGAATTGACTTCCACTTGCAACAAGAGTATGAAGAAGTTCAAGCCTAAGGACAATCTTAAAAACAGTGGAGGTTGTGGTGAAAGGAATTAGGAGGAAATTGATATATTTATTGGACATACAGGTTAACCATAGGCCAAGCAGTTTACTTAACATAACTAGGGGAAGAGACAGCTGGAGGGAGTTGCCTGGGGTCTGAACAAATCTCAAACACTGACTCAGAAACAGTCTCTTCAAAGAGGCTCAAATTTTTTTGATTTAACATGTGGAGCAAATTTTTCCCTAGGGAATTTTTACAAATAAGAGAAAAGTCAGTAAAATCTGGGTGTGGTGAGGGAAAAAGATAAGTCAAAGAGAATCCAGTCTATGGGGACTGAGAAAGGTGGGTGTTCTGTCTAATGTGCAGACACTGACACAGAATCAAGGAAAATTAAGAAACAGGGAGATATGTTCCAGGATAAATTCCCAGAATCCAAGAATGGAAGAAAGTATGTGCCAATCATATATCCTAATAAGGCACTGGTATCTTAGAATATATACGGAACTCTTCTAACTCCAATAGTAAAAATACAAGGAAACTAAAAAATGGGCAAAGAATCTGAGTAGACATTCCTCTGAGGAAGATATACAAGTGTCCAGAAGTTATTTGAAAAAATGTTCAACATTATTAAGTATCAGAAAAATGCAAATACAAACCACAATGAGGTATCACTTACACACACTAGGATGCCAGAATCAAAAAGTCAGTGAATAAGTGTTGCATGAATACAGAAAATTCAGGGCAGCCTGGGTGGCTCAGCAGTTTAGCGCTGCCTTTGGCCTGGGGTGTGGTCCTGGAGACCAGGGATTGAGTCCCCCACATCAGGCTCCCTGCATGGAGCCTGCTTCTCTCTCTGCCTGTGTCTCTGCCTCTTCCTCTCTGTGTGTCTCTTGTGAATAAATAAATAAAATCCTAAGAAAAACCCCAGAAAATTCAGAATCCTCTCACACTGCTGCTGGGGATGTAAAATCATGCTTCCACTCTGGAAAACAGCCCAACAGTTCCCCCAATGATGAAATACAGGGTTTTAACATGACCCAGTAATTCCAGTCCTTGGTATATACTAGAGAGAAATGAAAATTTCCTTTTAGCTGTTATAGAAGGTGGAACTATCCCAAATGCCCATCAAACTGATGAATGGATAAACCAAAATGGTATATCTACAGAGTGGAATATTACTTGGCCATAAAAAAGGATGAAGTACTGATACATGTCACAACATGGATATGAACCTTCAAAATATTATACTATATGAAAAAAGTCAGTTATAAAAGGCCATTTATTATATTAGTCTGTTTATAGAAATGTGCAGAATAGGGGAACCTATAGACGGAAAACAGATTAGTTGATGCCTATGGCTGGGGGAGTGACTGGAAGGACAGGTGAGGTGCTTCTTTTTGAGATGATGGAAATTTTCTAAAATTGACCATAATATTATTTGCATATATCTGTGAGTATAGTAATCCACTGAGTTGTATACTTTACATGTGTGAATTTATGGTATGTGAATTATATCTCATAGCTGTTTTTTTTTAAAGGAATGGATATTACCTTTTGCACTTATGATGCAAATCAAAAAAGTCTACTTGCCTTGAAATGAAGTGTCAGATACCATCATCATTTTTTATCTCAAGACTGAAAATAATTGTTTTGAGACTAAAGAGGGGAAACCAGAGAATAAAAATCATCAGATAGCCTAACCAGACAGAACTGCAGTCAGTAGACTAAAAATTGTACATACTTTATTTCCTTCCATAAAAACTGCAAACCCTGTGAATGAGAGAACACACTGGAAATGGTCGGTCACGGAATTGTGGAATGTGAGGGCAGGAAGGAAACTTGGAGAGAGTCGCTACAACCACCGATATTTTATGCAAAGCATCTAAGACAGAGGCAGCAAAATGCCTAACATCACACAGTAAATTTATGGCATCACTGACTGTGGGACTTTTCTTTTTGATCCCCCGTCCCAGTCAAATCATTGCTGAGGCTGGGAAGTTAATGTGCACCAGGGAAGCAGAGCCAGCCAGATGTAACCAAATTTTCACACATCTTCCGAATAGTAGACATCCAATGCTCCATCCAAAGAGAGCAGCACAACTTAGCCCCCACTGAGGTTTAAAAGTAGAACTACAGACTCATTGTTCCTTCACCTTCAAAATTGTAAGAGACCCTAGAAGTCCAGATTCCTGGATGAAATCTCCTGATTTTGTAATTTAAACAAATTTAAAGATACATATATGTGTTGGTTTTGATATAGCATCTGACTGTTTTTGGCCTCTCAAAGTTTCTTTTCTTTAGATCTTGGCCTGGTTTTTTTTTTTCTTTTTTTCTTTTTCTTTTTCTTTTTCTTTTTTTTTTTTTTCTGTGCCTTGAATTATCTCAATGAAGGAGATTAGATTTGGGTCTCAGTGCTGTTGTCATGAGAAGGATAAGAAATAGAAAGATCATGAGCTTGTAGGACACACCCAAAGAGTGGTTATCTGTGATTCATTACTAGTGAAAAGAGAAGACTCTATTACTTAGATATCTATTACTTCAGATCCTGTAAAGGTCAATTTCTCCCCAGTGGTACATACTTATTAAATGAGTAGCCACCAAGGAGTTATAGGAAAAGAAACAGATTCCTACTCAGCTTTATTTTCCTCAACCACTTTAATTCCTTGGAGTCAATATGTTGACTTGCTTCTAGGAAAGTCTGTTGTAGACATCAGAAATTGTTTTGAAACTTTAAATAAGGTGCAGAAAGGTGATTTATTACAATTAAAAATTCTTGTACCAGGTATGGATATCCACAGCCATACAAGCCAATGCAGCTTTGTGTGCTAGCAGACAGATTAGGGTCAATAAAATTACTAATATTTCAGAAAACATTTCAAAGCGATTTCATGAAATTAAAGAAATAATTCTCTCATGTGTGAATGGATTCATTATTTAAAAAACTTCTAACTTCTAAAATAAACACAGGAGATATAGGAAAAAGAAATAGAATTTTTTTTTCTATGAGAATTGAGTTATTTTCAGACCTGGAGTGTGTGAAACTCCTCTGCATTTATCTTAGAATACCAACCCCTAAGTGACAGGTTTAGTTGGGAAGCTGGGAAGTGCTAAATGCTGGAGCAGAAACAAGTGAATGTATCATAATCCTTTATTTCACGGAATCCATTGTATTAGAGTGTGCTGTCCACCAAGGAAATGTTGATTTTATAAACTCATCTTTTTAAGGCCAAAATCCCCTTTGAAATAAGAAAATATTCCTTGGTTCTGTCTACTGGGACAAAAGAAATGCTTTTAGCTTATGGTAAATTCCTGTATTACACATTGCTTTACAAAGTCAGCCAATTTCGGGTCTCTAAAGAATTTCTCCAGGAACTTCCTGAGTCCATTCCCTTGAAAACACAGATTTGCCTGATTCAGTCAAAAATGTCATCAATTAGGATCATGCAGTAAATAATAGCCTAGAGACCATTCCCTGAACAACAGTGAATGATTGTCCCAACACACAGCATACAGGATTATTAGATGAGAAGTAAAGAGTTATGGAGAGATGAATTGTGCCTGCAGCTGCAGGCAGGTGAGTCGTGGTTGCTAATGGAGGAAAGCACGTCATGGGGAAATAGCCAAAATGATACGAGTATGAAGTTCAATTGCTTTTATTTGACAGGTATAAGTAAATATAGAGATGACCAACATATAGCCATGAAGCTCTTTAAAAGGCTCAACTTTTTGCATATCATAAAGCCACACTCCTAAAAGGTAATATTTTCTCTAAAATTTCTTTGACTCAGGAGTTAATTTGAACTTTTTTTCTGTAACATATACAAATTATATCAACATGTTTATATGTCACTTATGAAGTTCCTTTGAAGAAATTAGATCTATAAATTTCCAGTTACAACAGGGTTCTTCTCTGTCCCTAAATAAGATTTTGTCCATGTGGCAAACTTCTAATCGACCTTCGAGACTCAGATTGTCACTTCCCCTGACTTTGCTTCTTTTCTTTTATCCAGGAAGATGAATTGAGCCTCCAGCATTGTGCCTAAAATAATAGTATTAGCAATAATAGCTCACAGTTACCGAGCACTTTCTATGTGCCAAGGGCTGTTCTAAGAGGTAAGCAATGAATTCCCACAAAACTGTATGAGACACGTGTTACTATACTGCCTGTTGTACTTGTGAAGAACGTGAGGCATGGGGAGGCTGTATGTGCTGCCCAGGCTCACACAGTGAGTGAGTGGCAGACTTGTAATATGGATGCGGGGGTTGTACCTCTCCCACTGTGCAACGCTCCCTCACATCAGCACTGTTCTACACCTATCACATTATGTTAAGTTACTGTTCGGGAGTCTACTTCACTGCCAACCATGTTCCCTGTAAGAGTAGGGCTGTGCCTCATTGGTATTTGGGTACCTGGGGCCCAGAAAATCCAAAGAGAGATAGCTGCTTAGGCCAAGGCATAGATTTGTCATTTGCTGTCCTTGGCAATGTCTTAGCTCTTACATTCTTTCCAAAGTGGTACTTTATTAATCCGAAGTACTCTTTTTTAACAACCAGCATTCAAGATGCATCTTGAGCTAAACAGTGCTTCACTGAGAATTTATTGCCATTCTTCCAATGTCTTGTTGCTAAAGAAAGGCTTTGCAGTTTTCTCACTCTTAGAGCCACAAACCACCATGTAGAAGACCATTTCCCCTGGGGTTGCCATCCTGGAGGCGCCATGAGTAGACGCTCTAGATAACAGACCCAGCCAAGCCCAGTTTTTGAACCATTTCACCAAAGCACCAGATAAGTAAATAAAGGATTCTTGGGCCTTCCAGACCAGTTCATTCACCAGTTTACACCAGTGAGTGACTTGATTTAATGCTTTGCTGTAGCCATCTGGGAATTCTTAATTTTTTAACAAGGGGCCCTTCATTTTCATTTTGCATTGGATCCAACAAATTATTTAGGTTACTCTAATTACACCATTGAATTACACTTGATTATATATTCTTTGAAATGATTTCCTCCAATCTCTTGTTCATTACTCTTATTTCATCACCTTGATTGTTGACAGTGTATTAAAGGTGGACTCGGTGTCTTCCTCTGCTCCGACAACTCCTCACTAGTCTTAGGTATAGGTACCTAGACAATATGTTTTGAAAGACTTGACATTGAAGAGTAAATGGCATTTTTAGAGTATATAGCCCTCAGTGGAACATGGAAAGGGCAGTAGAAGAGCCAGTTAAGTCTGTTTACCTGCTTTTCTCCACAGTACACTTTCTGTTTGGGTCTCAGTTGAGACAGAAGGCAGATGTAAGCGAAAGCTAGGCCTCAACATTAAGGTTTACAAAGAGGGTTTTTACCTTCTCTCTACTCCCTTTTTCTTATAGCCCATGGATGAGTTTTATTACTCTGCAGGGTTCAAACCAAGCAAGTTAATTTTGCTCTCTGCAAAGTGACTAGGACGAGCTGTCCTTCACTTTGTAAAGTGAATTGGCTAGAGATAGCAATCAAAAAGGCATTGAGGCAGGTTTGTTGCTTTAATTATCTCACCTTCTAACAACAAAATTAAAATATATAATTCTTATAAAACGGAATGTCACTAATGAAATAGAGCTATTGTCATAAATGTTAACACAATATGATGAGAAATACATAAGCCGAAATTCCACAGTTCAAGGAAGACAGGGAGAAAGAAGGGAAAGTGTATTGATATATAAGTGCAAAAGCAGTCAAGCATTCCTTGTCACTAAGTAAGTTTACCTAAAACATTGTTATAAATGTCATCAATCTCATTCTTAAAAACGATTTTATTTATTTATCTGAGAGAGAGAGAGAGCTTGAAGGACAGGGGAAGAGGCAGAGGGAGAAGCAGACTCCCTGCTGAGCAGGGAGCCCAACCTCGGGTGATCCCAGGACTCCGAGATCATGACCTGAAGCCCAAGACAGACACTTAACTGCCCGAGTCACGTAGGCACCCCTCAATTTTATTTTTTAACCAATTGGCAACGAAAGTAAACAATAACAAAAAGATAACAAAGTGAGTTTCTTGATTTAGAGGTCAGTTTCTGGAATTTTTTTCACAGTGTGAAATACTTTTGATAGGTGAGGTTAAGGAAGTCACTAGGTCTTACCTCTTGGTATACTACATTTGTGAATGAAGTAAGGGCTTGCATGACTTCCAGAGAACTAAGACATATTACTAGAGTATTTAACGTCTGAGAGATCTGATTCTAGCACAAAAGGATTCATTCTGCACTTCATTTATTTCTTCACTAAATATTCAATAGCCTGCTCTGTACCTGGAGAGTCTAGGCCCTGAGAGAAATACTGGAACAGACATATGGTTCTATGCCTCTCATGCATTTCAGGTGATGAAAATAATTTTCTCTTTGTACTTTCCCAGTCGCAGACACCTTGTGGAGGGCAGCTAAAACCAGCCAGTGATGAAAATTCAGTAACATCTGTTGTTCGTGTTTTTCCTTATTCGCAAGTCACTGTTTACTAAATTTATTCAATGACCATCCCATGCCCAACCTGACAAAAACACTCTTTGTCCTAGTTAAAGAAGTGGACCACTCTAGCATTTTTAAAACAATACACCATTTTACTCCAGAGAGATTACAGGTTAGGTTTTAATGACAAAGGAAGCACATATTTGAACAGTACCACCTGTTGAAACTTGTAATGCTATTGCTTGAGACTCTTCAGAATTCAAGATTTAAACTTTCCTCTAGTCACATGAGAGCTGTTGTGAGCACTGCCAAGAAAATAATTACAAGATCCTCTGTCCCTACTACCCAGACATTTCTGAGCCCAGCTTCAGGGAGAAACAGCTTTCTACACTAGCAGCTGAGGCACGTTGTGTCAACAAGATGGAATATGCCTGATTTCACTCTGCAGTGTACACTGGAACCCAAACCATGGCAAGATGACTGTTTAATGTGCACAGTTACTTGGGAGTAATGGCAGCACCCTTGCAGGGTGCTTGGATGGGAAACAGCTGTCAGATTTGAAGCCACTGTTAGATGTGGTCATTCTAGATGTGTTTACTGACTGCTCTTGTTCAGTTCCTGTTGGTTAATTACTTTGAGGATGGAAATATTTTTTCTTTGAAAAACAATTGTATACACATATCCGTGTGTGTGTGTGTATGTGTGTGTGTGTGTGTGTGTGTGTGTGTGTACGATATTTTCTGAGCAGGATAAATTCAAGGAAAAAGACCAATGGTCACTCCCTATTATTTGGAAAAATCCAGTAGTTTGTCCCTAGGAAAGTGGAATTCACCATAAATCTGCAGTGATCATGGTGTGGATTGCCTTTGAAATTCTTACTGTTCTGGCAAGGAAGGTCCACAGACTGGGTTTATTCCTTTATGTAGTCTGTCTGTCCTGCTTCCATCAGAAAAACATAAATATAAGTAATTTTAAGGGAAATGGCTTATATTCCTTAATTTTATAATTGACAATTCCATAGAGAAATATGGGGGAGATCATGGAAAATAATGGAGCCAATCACAATAATAAAAAATGAGAAGGGTAAAAAGTCACAATTTATCTTAAATAAATGAGAGTACAGGAGGAAAAACAGATATCATTAACTGTATTTTCAGGTCCCTTATGGTTATAATAAATAAGAAGCAAGTGAAACTCAAAGCATAATATCATATTTTTATCTATCTATCTATCCATTTATATGTCTATCTATCATCCATCTATTTTGGTCCTCTTCCATGATTCACCTTGTCAGATCCCAAGGACTCCTATGCCTTTGGCTAGACAAGAACAAGTTTTCATTCATTCTCCCATGTTTTTGAGCATTTTTAAATGATAGCTGAGTTATGAGTCATTGCCAAGCTCTTCAGCATCATTGTACCAAAAGCACATAACATGTTTTCTACCTGTCGATGTAAATTATTGCCTGCATGTAGAACTCCAGAAATGATTTGGCTTCCTGCCCACACAAATGACTTCTCATCGTTCAGGTTTCAATTTAATGCCAGTATGTACTGTAAGATGTATGTTCAATCCTACAAATGAGTTGCATGTGCATTTCAATTTCAGAAAACCTGGACTGAATTTTAAAAGAAAGCAGTTGGGATCTATTGTATTAGAGGGACTTCTGAGCTAAGCGCATTCTAAATACGATGCAAGATCAAAAATAGTGCTAGACTTTGGGTATTATACTAAATTTTAAAAAAGAAAAAAATAAGACAAATGACACCTTCACTCTCTCAACTTGCTTTTCCAGAGAACCAAGATACATTGTGAGTTTTCTTTTTACAGTTACCTTTGTTTTTTTCCTTTCAATCTGCCTTCTCTCATCTTCTGACCACTAGCCTAGTCATTCAAATCAACTTGAAAAGAAAAATAGCTTAAATGGAAGCTGGGATTCAGAAAGCATATGTTATAAAGACAGAATCTACTCCAAGCACAAAAATATACTTTTAGGCTTCTTTGCTTTCTTCTAGTGATTTTCTTTGTGGGTGAACATCTATATGAAGTACATATTAGTATGCACTCCAAATTTACAGATTTAAAAAATTGTCAGGTAAAATGCTTCTTTAAAGTGTGGCAAGGGTGCACTTGGGTGGTGCAGTAGGTTAGCATCTGACTCTTGATTTTGGTTCAGGTCATGATCTCAGGGTTGTGAGTTCAAGCCTGCATCGAGCTCCATGCTGGGGGTGGAGCCTACTTAAGGTTCTCTCTCCTTTTCCCTCTATCTCACTAGAAAGAAAGAAAGAAAGAAAGAAAGAAAGAAAGAAAGAAAGAAAGAAAGAAAGAGCAAGAAACATTTATTTCTGTACATCCATGTTAGTAAAAGTTCAAAAGACATGATTTAAAAAACAAAACAAAACATGATTGCCCACCAAAAGAGCACCAAAATATAGGTTATGTTGGAGAAAGGAGTGTTCTGAAGTGACTGAGAAGTGACCAAAAACAAGAATGTTTCATGGTTTTTTTGCATTAGCAAAAAGAAATACAGTATTTTTATGACCAATACCAACCAAAAGGACACCAAGTATGAAGCCATTCTCCTTTACTGGAATCGTGCACCTTCTGTAAAAGCCATCAGTGACTTCTGACATGTGATCACACAGGTAATAAATATTACATATTGAATAGCCTGGGTGGCTCAGTGGTTTAGCACCATCATTGGCCCAGGGCCTGATCCTGGAATCCCAGGATCGGGTCCAGCGTGGGGCTCCCTGCATGGAGCCTGCTTCTCCTTCTGCCTGTGTCTCCGCCTCTCATTCTCCCTGTGTCTTTCATGAATAAATAAAAAAAAAATCTTTTTTTTTAAATTACATATTATACCAAATATATTTTAATGGATTCTCTTTTCACTCAGCTGTAAATCAAAACTAACAAACTAAGACAGTGTTCATAAGTCACCATCTTCCTAATGTATGAAAACTCAGTTGAGGAAAAAAAGAAAATATTGGTGTTTCTTCCAAGGAAGGATAATATAATCCTTCCTTATTTTCCATAATTTTTCCTTTTAATGCGACACTAGTTTAGAGTTTGAATCATCACTGCAATATTTTCTACTCACCATAATTCTATTTCGTTACAGAGACTCCATTGTTCACATTATACCAAAGTCTTATTGGTAAAGAAAGAGATGCGGGGAATATGGTGGCATTGTTGGGTGTAGCTGTTAGTTGTTAGTTATAATTAGAGTGTGTTCTTTTGACCCTTAGAATTTAAGTAATATTTATTCTTACACTTCATTATATACTGCCATTTGTTTTTGTTATTTTATATTTGTATTATGGCCCAAACTAGAGGGTAAGTTTCTTGAAGATAAAGATCATTTTTAAAATTACGTCTATAGGATGACATCAGACTCCTATACATCACCAAGGCATAGCCTGGCTTTAAGTTTATGTGTTCATACAGAGTTTTGAGTCAGGTACTGTGCTAATGGTATCAATAACCCTCTTCCTTGCCATGAATCGTATGTCCACTGAATTGTAGAACTAAAACTTACATCCCATATAATCAACCTTTTTACCTACAGACAAGAAAACCAAGACTTAGAGCCATTAAAAACTTGGCCCAAAGTCAAATGGAGGATTCATAGCTTTCAAACATAGGAAAAGGGTTCATCTTATATTTGAGTAAACTCTGGCCTGGACACCTGGTGTTTCTTGGCAGCCTGCCTTAAGAAGGATCATAACTGATGAATGGACATTTATGGTTTATTCAAATTAAGATAAATCTCACTCATCAGTTGGCATAAGGCAAATTAATTCCTAAGCATAATTTTTAGAAACCAAATGCTTTGGTGCAAAAAGGGAAGCAAGATCAGTAGCCTAGGTGAAGATGCCAAGTTTTCTAACAAAGTCTCTCTGTAAGGGTTTAGCAAACTACCTAAGGATCATTTAATTACTTTATTCACTCATGCATGGACATATGTGAACACAGCAATACATCTGGCAGCCTCCTTTCTAAAGAATTTAAAAAGAGTCATCAAACTCTCTAAAACATGGCTGTCAGATTTTCCAGGTTAGAAGAATTTGATTGAAATGGTGTTTCAGAAATAATTACTCTTCCTTCATATTGGATAAGAATATTTGCTGAATTAATTGATGTATGATTTAGTAAAAGGGCCTTCCTTGGGTAATGAATACATTTTGGGTAAAAGACTCTTGAACTTGAACGAATGAATGAATGAATGAATGGGTTAGAATAAGATTAAAGGCAAAAGGAGGAGATTTATAATGGAGAGCTGGAATTCTGCTTTCTTTTTCTAGATTGTGCAAGTTGCTCTGTTGCCAAGCCAAGAATTCTCTTAACATTCCGCTGGATAGGGAAATTTGACTTGGAATTCCTTTCTTAATAGGTTTTCCAAAAGAAGTCAAAAGCATAAGAAATTAGGTTTGAATTAAGCAGCAAATTAATAGCACTCTCATGAAATAATTTTATCTATATTTATGCAACAAGTATAGAAAGTATTTATGCTCCACCTTTTTTTGAAAATTCAAAACTGTACCTTGATGTGAACTGAGATCAAATTCTCAAATCAGCTTCTTTGGATATTTTATTTTCAAAATCATAACTTGATATCAGCATCAACAAATAACCTCTCAATACTGCATCCATCCGATAATATCTTCTGACTTCCTTTCTACAGAAAAAGAGAGTACTTAAAAATGGATTAAGCCTTTTGTCAAACTGTCAGGATAATTGAGAGATGCGTTTTTCTTTTCTAATAAAGTGAGAAAATCTTTTCCTCTCAGCCATATTCCTTTTTATTGAGATATGATTTACATGTAGTAAAAAACACAGACTCTAAGAGTATAATTAAATGATGTTTTAAATCATCACACCTATATAATCCATAATCCAGAAAATTTCCTCATGCTCCCTTCCAGTTCAATCCCTTTTCCAAGAGGCAACCATCGTTCTGATCATAAATTCATTTCATTTATTTAGAACTTAATGTAAATGGGATCATACAGTATATACCCTTTTTCTGTCTAGCTTTTGTCCAATATACTGTTTTTGTGATTCATGCATGCCATCGCAGGTATCAGAAATTTATTTTTGTTGCTGTTGCTGAGTGGTATTCCATTGAGTAAATATACCACAATTTGCTTATCCATTCTCATTTTCATGGCCAATGGACTGTTTCCAGTTTGGAGAAATTATTTCTAAAACTCTACTATGAACATTCCTGTACAGGACTTTTTGTAAAATTTTTTTTATTTCTCTTAGGGCCATGATTACCTTTAAAACAGACTGCCAAACTGCTTCCCACCAACAACATTTGAGGGTTTCAGGTGCACTTCTTGCTTATCAACCTCTGATATTGTCAGCCTTCCTTATTTTTGCCTTTCTAGTGGGTGTGAGGTGGTATCTTGTGATTTTATTTGCTTTTCTGTGATATACTATTTCATGTACATTTTTGGCCATTTGTATTCTTTTGCTGATTCATGACTTACCATAAGGTCTATTTTGGTGATAATCTCATACATTATTGAGAAGAGTCTACATTTTACAATGGTTGGGTATAGTATTCTATAAATGTCAGTAAGGACATATTGATTGATAGTTGTTCAACTCTTCTACATCCTTAGAGATTTTTTTTGTCAACTTACATGTTCAATTACTGATAAAGCGGAGTCAAATCTCTGATTATTATTGTAGATATGTCTGTATTCTCCATTAATTCTGTTAGTTTTTACAATCATATACTTCGGAGTTCTATTATTAAATACATATACCTTTAGGACTTCGGTCTTTTTTGTTGGAATTGGCTATTTCATCATTAGGGCAATATCTCTCTTTATCTCCTTACAGTGCTAATACTCTTACAGTGAAGGTGACTTTTTTCTACTATTAGTATAACCCCATCAGCTTGCTTGCTTGCTTTCCCGCACCAGCTTTCTTATACTTAGTATCTGTATGGAATATCTCTTTACATTATTTTTTTCGAGAGGCTTTCATTCTTAAAGCAGTTTTAGATTCACAGCAAAATTGAGTAGAAGGTGCAGAGGTTTCCATATACTCCCTGACCCCACAGGCAGTTTTTCCCACTATTAACCATTCTGCACCAGAGGGTACATTTGTTACAATGGTGAACCTACATTAGTATCACCCAAAGTCCACAGTTTAGAGTTTGCTCTTGATTTTGAGAATTCTATGGGTTTGCACAGATGTGTAATGACACATATCTACCATTATAGTATTATTTAGAATAGTTTCACTGTCCTAAAAATCCTGTGTCACCTATTTATCACAACTCTGGCCCCTAAACTCTGGCAACCACATTGACATGCAGTTTTGGCTGTTATTCCACAATTTTGGTCCAGGAAGCAGTGTAGAGGACATGCACTTCGGCTGGGTGCAGATTACATTGGGAATAGTTCTCTTGCTCCAGCATTGCAACAAGTCAACAATGCATGTTTTGAAGAAAAAAAAAATTCCCCTTTGCCATCTCTGGGCAGGACAGTTCAAATCTGACATTACCAAGGAACACCTGAGGGCTTTCCTTCACTCTCTAATGGCTGCTTGCTTCACAGAATTTTGTCTCTGATTAAATGTAGTCCACTCTAATTTAAGAACAGAATCTGATAAAGATTATGGTTCTAGTATAAAAGACAGATTTCTTTTTAGTTGCAAATGCTTCAGAGCTATATTAACTTTTACTCTCATTTTGTTTCAGTTTTCCAACTTGATTCTGGGCATTTGCTTAATCTCTTTGTGTCTTAATATTTTAATTTTCTAAAGGGGCAGCCAATTGCAAAAGCTTTTGAAAAAGAGTATATCATTTTCAAATATCTTTTCTAGAATATTTAAAAGTTGGCTGAACTGTAATGGGTTGGATTGGCTTAATATCAGTGCCATAAAATTCAGTTAACCTCATAGCCACTAAATCTGATTTGTAAAAAGAGCATAATTCTACATAAAAATGGTGTTTCACACTTCATTAGATTTGATTGATCTCAATCATGGCTATATATATGCTACAGATGAGCTTAAACAGGATTTCAACTTTTAGGTGGTTCCAGCTTTATATTCTTTATATTCTAGAATATCTTCATAATTACTTTTCTCCTGATAGATTGAAAATCATTGCACATTCAACAGATTAAATATTATTGTGCTTTTGAAGAGATTGGGTTCTTTCTAGGAGAGGCAAAATGGAGCCACTGAAAAATGAAAGCTTATCACCCTGCTTGAAATGTGATCCCATCTCTAGGCATAAAAGAGTACCCAGAACAGTTTAGTGACTGTGCTCCCAGTGGCATATTCTTGCATCTGTCATGCTGGAAAATAGAATTTACATTATTTTTGAATACCCACATATATGCTTAGTGAGTCTAAGTCTGATGTGGAGGGACCCTTGGAACTTGAACATCAGATTTTGCTGACTCCGAACTCAAGATATGAGAAAGAAGTAGGGTCAGCAATGCATCACAAACTTGAGGGAGCCAAAGAGTTCTTTTTTAAAAAGATTTATTTGTTTATTTTAGAAAAAGACAGAGACGGGCAGCCCTGGTGGCCCAGAGGTTTAGCACCACCTTCAGCCTGGGGTATGATCCTGGGGACCCGGGATCAAGTCCCACGTCAGGCTCCCTGCATGGAGCCTGCTTCTCCCTCTGCCTCTCTCTCTCTCTCTCTCTCTCTCTCTCTGTCATGAATAAATGAATGAAAATTTTGGAAAAGAAAAAAGAAAAAAAAGCATTTAGAAAGAGACAGAGACAAAGTACACAAGTAGGCAAGGGGAGAGGGAAAGAGTTTGTCAAGCAGACTCCCCCCTGAATGCAGAGCCCATGTGGAGTTTGATCTCATGACCCTGAGATCATGACCTGAGCCAAAACCAAGAGTCAAATGCTTAACTGACTATGCTACCAAGGCACCCCTAAAGAGTTCTTTTTATTATTATTTTACAACTATTACAGTAGCAATGACTGGGTCACCATTTGCCTGTAGTGGTTTCATTGATCAAGATCTTAATTAAATCTTTTATATCCCTTTAGTATGCTGTCCTTCTTTAAGATGGATGAGCATCCCAAAATGCATATTTGTAAGATTGATGCACTTGCTTGTGTCAGTCCTTCTCAAACCCAGACTTTTAGCACTCTTCACAAAACCCAATAGAATAGCATTCTTGGGTTGGAAGGTTTTTAGGAGAAAAAGGATAAATGGTCAAATTAAGAACCTAATACATCATTTTTTAATTCCTACATCCTCCTTTGAAGACTTTGTTCTTTCTATTCCTCCCCTCTTTTCTTCCAATATAGAAACATAAATAAGCACACTCACAGAACTGGTAGGAGTTCCAGAAACAAATAAATAGTCCAAAGCATAGAACAGTGCAATGAAGGCAGTTAATAGTCCACTAACACAAAATTCTCTCTTTTTTCATGTAGCAGAATTTCTGGTTTTTATCTGGAAACATGGCTACTCAGAACAAACATTTTCCAGCTTTGCTTTCATCTAAATGTGGCCGTGTGACTACATTCTGATCAGTGAGAAGTATGTAGAAGTGTCATGTGACAGCATCTAAGAACTTAAAAAAGCTAATGTGCACCTTTTGCTCTTTCTTTATCTCTTATTGTCTTTTGGATGGAATGCAGGTATGATTGGACCTCATACATCCAAGAAAAAACCTTGGTAATGGTATTTGTTTCCCCGAGAATCTCTCCTTTGAACTGTCCTCTTTTGGAATCCTACAGAAGGAAGAAAATAAACTTTTATATTGTTTTAACTACTGTTTCTCGGGTGCTTGTTACTTGCAGCCAAGTCTACCTCTAACTAGTGATTTAGTATTGCTCATTTTTATTGGAAACATTTCTCCCAAAGATATTTATTATAACAATTATGTCTTTCAATCACTGTAATTTGCAAGTAAAAAGGTCAACAAATACTTGAAATGTCAGTCTTTTTTATCTTCACGCACCAAAATGAAAATTTGTGCATTCTGTACTCCAAATGTATTTGTATATGAATGTTCATCTTTAAAATAATCTTGACACACAATCAATTCTTTCATTTTCTGAAATGTCACTATTGATTTAAGGATGACCACACTGATACCAATGATCATTGTAGATCTAATAATAACTCACCCCAAATTTGTAGTCCAATTCTATGCTTGTATTATTTTTTGAAACATTCTAAAAATGATGGTGTGGTTTCTAATTCTATGTGTAAGGAGCTTAGAAGTCACTGCTGCATTATAACAACAAGTAAAAAGCTGAACAGCCTGAAAAGTCAATAGCTCTTCTTAAATCCATAAGAGATGTGAAGATACAGGACAAACTGCTGCTCCTGATATTGAAGAGAAAGACAGGTAAGTGCAGGGAGTGACAGTTTAACAAGACAAAGGCACACCAGAAATCATTGTGGGTGTCAGTGCCAGGGTAGAAAAACCTGAACTGTAATTGGTAAATTGCTAAAGACTCAATGTGGATGACTCTAAGAGTTAAAAAAAAACTCCAGGGGTTCCCAGTCTAGGGAGAGCCACACAATATTATGAGACTAACCCTAAGGAGTTTGAAAGGGTTCCCACAGTAAATATTGGAGAAAAATCCCATTGAGCTTCTGGTGGGGTAATAGGTAAAGGCACCATTTTGGAATATGCCATAGTATTGTTTTTGTCAAAAAGTCTGCCTTCATGAGAAGCTAGCTAATCAGAGCCTAACCTGCTGAGTGTTATCAGCGTCAAGTGGAATTGGGGGAAGGGAAATATCCAAATTTAGCCCACTATAGTCCACTCTAGCCATTCCTTTACAACCAGAATGGGAGGAGGAAAAAACTGAAAAATATGTGAAGTTCACAGTCTAGGGGCATAGGTCACTAAAAGACTGAGGGCTAATCACTGAACTATAGAACTCCCACAATTTCAATACCACATTACAGAGGTCTATTTACAGCAACATCTTTTTGACATCATGTCTGTCAAGAAAAAAATTATGGGGGGACATCAAAGGCAAAGAACACAATTTGAAGAGAGAGAGCAAGCATCAGAACCAGACATGGCAGGGATGCTGGAATCATTAGACAAGGAATTTAAAACAACTGAAATTAATATGCTAAGGACTCTGACAGAGTAGAAGGCGTGCCAGAACAAATGAGCAAGGTAAGAAGAAAAATGGGAATCCTAAGAAGACACCAAAAAGAAATGCTAGAGACAAAAGACGTTGCAACAGAAATGTAGAATGTTGACAGGGCTTATCAGTAGATGAGACATGGCTGAGTTTGAGGATATCTCAATAGAAACCTCCAAAACTGAGCAAAGAGAACAAAGACTAAAAAAAAGAAAAATAGAACAGAATATCCAAGGCCTGTGGGACAACTACAAAAGGGTGTAACATATGCATAATGGAAATACCAGAAGGAGAAGAAAGAAAGAAAGGAACAAGGGAAGTATTTGAAATAATAGTGACTGAGAATTTCTCCAAATTAATGTTAGACAACAAACAATGGATTCAGGTAGACTAGAGAATACCAAGCAAGATAAAATGATGAAAAACTACACATAGCCAAATCAGTTTTCAAACCAAAAAAAAAAAAAAATCAAAGATAAAGAAAACATTCTGAAAGAAGTTAGAGGAAAATACACTTAACCTTAACCTACAACAGAGCAAACATGAAAATCACATTCAACTTCTCAAAACCAAGCAAGAGAGTGGTGAGAAATATTCAACATGTTGAGCAAAAAAAAATCACCAACTTAGAACTTTGCATCCAGTGAACTTATCCTTCAAAAGTAAAGGAGAAATACATTCTCAGACAAAGAAAATTTATTGCTTGTAGACTTGGCTTACAAGGAATTTTATTTTTTTTAATATTTTATTTATTTATTCATGAGACACACACACACACACAGAGAGAGAGAGAGAGAGAGAGAGAGGGGCAGAGGGAGAAGCAGGCTCCATACAGGGAACCTGATGTGGGACTTGATCCCGGGTCTCCAGAATCACACCCTGGACTGAAGGTGGCACTAAACTGCTGAGCCATCCAGGCTACTTACAAGGAATTTTAAAAGAAGTTCTTTAGTGAGAAGGGAAATAATATAGGTCACAAATATGGTTATATACAAAGAAAGGAAGAGCAGCAAATAAAGAATAAATGAAGGTAAAATAAAAACTTGTTTTTCTTATTCTTAGTTGATCTAACAGATAACAGTTTGCTCAAACTAATAAAACCAGCAATGTATTCAATTATGTATGCTTAAGCATATGTCATATGTCTGTGTATATATGTAACTGGAGAAAAGTTTAGGTATAATCTAACAAAATACATATAAGATCCATATGTGGAAAACTATAAAACTGATGAATAAAATAAAAAAATTAAATAAATGGAGAGATATTTCAAGTCCATGAATTGGTAGACCCAATATCATCAAGATGTCTGTTCTTCTCAGTTTAATCTACAGAGTCAATGCTGTACCAATCAAAATCTCAGCAAATTATCTTATAAATGTCAACAAACTCATTTTGAAGTTTATATGGAGAGGCAAATGCCCATTTCATTTTCCATGAGTTTGATTTGACTTTTTTTTTTTTCAGATTCCACAAATAAATGATACTATGCAGTTAATATTTGTCTTTTTCTGTCTGGCTTATTTTATTTAGCATTATGCCCTCCAGGTTTATCTATGTTGTTGTAAAGGGCAGAACTCCCTTACTTTTTAAAGGCTGAATAATATACTATGTTTCCTTTATCCACTCATCCATCAATAGACACTTAAGTTGCTTCCAATCTTTAGCTATTGTGAATATTGCTGCAATGAACATGGGAGTATAGATATCCCTTAAAGACAATGGTTTTGTCTATTTTAGGTATATACCCAGATGTAGGATTGCTGGGTCATGTGGTGGTTCTATTTTTAATTTCTTGAGCACATTTCATATTGTTTTCCATAATGACTGCACCATTTTATATTCCCACCAACAGTGTACAAGGTTTCCCTTTTCTCCACATCCTCATGAACATTTGCTATCTCTTGACTTTTGATAAGATATCCTACTAGGTGTGAATTAATGTCTCATTAGGATTTTGATTTGCATTTCCCTGATAATTAGTGATGTTGAGCTCTCTTTTATTCATCCCTTGACCATTTGAATGTCTTTGGAAAAAATGTCTACTCAGTTTCTCTGACCACTTTTCAAATGAATGGTTTGGTTTTTTTCTATTGAGTTGTGTGAGTTTGTTATATATGTTGTATTAACCCCATATCAGATATATGATTTAAAGATATTTTCTTCCATTCCATTACTTATTTTTTTATTTTGCTGATGGTTTTCTTTGCTGTGCAGAAACTCCTCGGTTTGATGTAATCCCACTTGTTTATTTTGCCTTTATTGACATTGCTTTTGGTGTTGAATCCAAAAACTCATTCCCAGAATCAATGTCGAGGATCTTATTTTCTTGTTCTCTCATAAAAGTTTAAAGGTTTCAGACCTAATGTTCAAGTCTTTAATTTCTTTTGAGTTGATTTTTGTGTATAGTGTAAGGAAGGGGTCCAGTTTCATTCTTTTGCATGTGACTTTTTTCAAAAAATATTTATTGAAATGATGTACTTTCCTCATTGCATATTCTTCCTTGCTTTCTCAAGAATTGATTGACCATATATGCATGGGTTTATTTTTGGTTTATTTCAGCTTTCTATTCTGTTCTGTTGATCTGTGCATCTGTTTTTATACAAATACCACACTGTTTTGATTACTATGGCTTTTAACACACTTTTAAAGATTTATTTATTTATTTATGATAGACATAGAGAGAGAGAGAGGCAGAGACAGGAGGAGGGAGAAGCAGGCTCCATGCAGGGAACCCACTGTGGGACTCGATCCCGGGACTCCAGGATCCCTCCCTGGGCCAAAGTCAGGCACTTAACCTCTGAGCCATCCAGGGATTCCCTTAACATAGTTTTAAATGAGGAATGGTGATGCCTCCAGCTTTGTTCCTCTTTGTCAAGATTGCCTTGGTTATTCAGTATCTTTTGTGATTTTTAGAATTGTTTGTTCAATTTCTGTGACAAATGCCACTGGAATTTTCATAAGGATTTCATTGAATCTAGAGATTGCTTTGGGTAGGATGGATATTTGAGCAATATTAATTTTTCCAATCCATAAGCACAAAATATCTTTTCATTTATTTGCATCTTCTTCATATTGTTTTATCAATATTTTATAGTATTCTGTGAAAAGGTCTTTCAACTCCTTGGTTAAATTTATCCCTAAGCATTTTATTAATTTTTTTGATGCTATTATAAATATATATTGACTTTGTAGCCTACAACTTTACCAATTTATTAGTTCTAACAGTATTCCAGTCAAGTTTTTAGAGTTTTTCTATATGTAACATCATATGATCTACAAATAGATGACAGTTTTATTTTTTTTTCTTTCTGATTTGGATGCCTTTTATTTCTTTTTTTTTTAAGATATTATTTACTTATTTATGAGAGACACACAGAGGCAGAGATACAAGCAGAGAGACAAGCAGACTCCATGCAGGGAGCCCGACATGGGACTCCATCCCGGGTCTCCAGGATCATGCCCTGGGCTGAAGGCAGTGCTAAACCGTTGAGCTACCCAGGCTGCCCGCCTTTTATTTCTTTTTCTTGCCTAATTACTCTGGCTAAAACTTTCTGTACTATGTTGAATAAAAGTAATGAGAGTGATAATCACGTCTCATTTCTGATCTTAGAGGAAAATCTCTCAGGTTTTCATCATTGAGTATGATGCTATCTATGGGTGTGTCATATATGATCTCTGTTATGTTGAAGTACTTCCTTTCTACATCCACTTGCTTAGAATTTTTATCATGAAAAGATGTTGAATTTTGTCCAGTGCTTTTTCTGCATCTATTGAAATGATCATATGATTTTTGTCCTTCCTTCTGTTCATATTCTATATCACATTGATTTGCAGATGTTGAGCCACTTAACAATGGGATATTATTTGGCACTAAAAAAATATGTTACCAATCCACAAAAAGCACGGAGAAACTTTCAGTGCATATTACTAAGTGAAAGAAGTCAGTCTGAGAAGGCTATGTACTATATGATTTCAACTATATGACATTCTGGAAAAGGCAAAATTGTAGAGACAATAAAAAGGCAGAGGTTGCCTGGGGTTGGAGAAAGTGGGGAGGAATTATGAGGCAGAACATGGAGAGTTTTTAGGGGAGTGAAAATACTCTGTATGATACTATAATGATGGATACAAGAATTACACATTGGTCTACACACACAGAATGTGCAATACCAAGAATGAGCCCAATGGTAAACAATGGAATTTGGATTATTATTATCAATGTAGGTTCACCAATTATAACAAAATATCCTTTGGTGAGGGAGGTTGATAAAAGAGAAGGCAGTGTATGTGTTGAGGCAGGAGTACATGGGAAATATATATGCTCTCTGTTCAATTTTGTTCTCTTTTAAAAATAAAGTCTTTAAAAAAAATGACAATGAGAATTAGTATAGTTCAGAGCACCTAGAAGGTTCTAGAACAAGTCATTCTGTGTATATGTCTCTGCCTAAAGTAACATTTTTACCCAGGTGGTATCTGGTGAACAGTTATAGATCAAAATAAACATAGAATTTAAAACATCAATTAGTAGGTATTGGTGATGTAGAGAAGAATTATAGTCAAGGTCAACAAGCTGCCAGAAGGCAAAAAAGCAACTTGAAGTTTGGAAGGAATATATAGGCTAGCAGCAGACCTCCTCCTTTTTCAAAATAGGACCCTGATTATTGTCTCCAACCTCTATGGATGTCTTGGCATAATAAAAGTGGTCTTCTTTACTGTCCAAATTCTTAATCTGTCATGACTAATACTTTATTATGTGATTACTGCCCTTCTTCCCATCACTTTCCCCTCTGAGCAACCCCATGCAGGCTATATATGTGTCCTCTAAATATACCAAGCTCTTTCCCATCTTGAGTTCTTGTATATATTGTTCCTTCAGCCTTGGATGTCCCCCTCCTCCTTTTCTTCTGAGTAGACACTCTCAAATTACAGCTCAAACAATAACTTGTGGATGAAAGCTTCCTATAGTCTGCCTTCCCATGCCCTCTCCAGGCAAAAAAAAACGCTACCTTCTCTGTATGCCTAGAGCACCTAATATATATCTCTATTATAACATCACATTCTATTGTAATTGAGTATGTGTTTGGCTTTCTCTCCCACTATACTGTGAATTCTTTGGAAGCTGAAATGGTCTTATTCCAATGGCCACTATGTTTTCAAGTCTTATCTCTGTGGGCCCCATTGCTACAGAACATGAAACATGACCCAATGGCGGAAACATACCACAGCAACCACAGCATTTAATATTGCATTAAACAATCTGATTAATGCAATATTAAACAATCTGATTCTGGGCAGAAAATATTTGAAGAATAGACCAAAGGATCTGGAAATGCTCTCTCAGAAGTATGTTGGCTCTTCCTAGGGCCTAACATCACAAATCAGAGGGTCCTGATAGGGTTAGATATGACCAGATTTTTACCTCATATATTTTGTATCAGAGGCAAAAGTGTATAGGGTGAAAATGTTTGTGAATGTGTATATTTCAGTATTCATAGTATCTCCCAGATGTAACTACATGGATATCCCTAACTTCTTTACCTTCAGCAATCATTTATATTTTTAATACTCAAATAAAGTAGTTCAAACACCCCCCTGTTCTCCCTCACATTTTTAAAGATTCTTGAGTGCCTGATGCTTTTCCTTATTAACTCTGATTGTAATTTCTCACACAGCATTTTGATCTCTAATCTAAAACTCACCTCCTGTCTCCTCCTCCCTCCTTGAACTTCACATATCCCATCTTTTGTTAGTTTGACCCAGGGTTTTTCATTTCTCTATAGAACCACTACCATAGATGTGTATAAACTGGTTTTTACTAAGGTTTCACAGATATAGTATAGCATATTCCAAGCAATAACTTAAATATTAATATTAGACATCCCTGTCATAAAATGTCAGCATCCTTTCCTGCCAAAAGAACTCCTTACTAACTAGGATTTCTTAGTTCAGGGCTTGTCTTCTTTTCAGATTACTATTTCTCTCACCAAGATATTCCAGCTGCCAGCCCACAGTTTTCCAATATATTTTGAACAGAGGAATTTAACTGTCTCTAAACTCATTCAACCTCCAACATGTTTGCAGTCTACTTCTGCATCTCCAGAAACTATTGGGAAATTCTAATAAAGAATGATGATCTGTAACCTTCAGCAGCCCAAAGAACCAGCAGAAATACTGATATTCCATTTTCTATTCTAGTATAATTATATTTGTATGCAGGACTCCTTCCTACCTATATCCAAAAGAGAAAAAGATTTTTCTCCTCTTGTACAAAGTTGGTTCCCAGAGGTCATGATTCACACGCGCACACGCGCGCGCACACACACACACACACACACACATGCATTACACAGCATAGGGACTGAACTATTTGGTCAAGTTCTTGCATACATGGTTTCTGATTTTGATAAAATGATTCAAAATCCTCTTTCTAGTCATATTTAACAAAGAGATAGTCTCAGAGTAGATGGAGGATTTTCTCAGCCAGGAATTAGAGGCTCAGAATTTCCATTGGTTTTTCCAGAAAGGTGTATCCACCAAGCCATTCTTGAGGATATATAAGAGCCATCTCTTTCTGGGGGCTTTTTAACAGCCTCTAACTCCCAAAGGTTTAGACCCAGAGTACACTAGATTTGAGCACAAAGGCAATATTGTGCCCTGCTATTTTCTGCTAAAATGGTAGACTTGTCTGAGCACCAAGGTACTACAAGACAAGCCTGCTCTATTTGGCTGCTTCTGTTGGAGAAACATGATCAGTATTATCTGACTCCTTGTTCCCATTGTCACTGCTACACAGTACAAGGAAAGTGCAATCAAAGAGAAAAATGGTGTTTTTTGAACCTCAGCATCTTAATAACACAGCTGATTTGACTGGCATACTGACAGGAATGTAGCTAGGCTAACACAAAACACTAATAAAGAAGCCTGAGGCTTCTTTTCCTTGATGAGCCTGTGTCTAACACATAAACATCAGCTATTTATTTAACACATGTGAGCCAGTGTTATAAAGGAGAGCAAGTAGGTGCATAGGTACTAATACAAACCTCATAATTATCGAATAGAAAAACAAACCAATGAACAAACAGAGTACGGAATGACCTACTCTTACAGGCTATTGCAGAAGTGTCTTCTCAAGTCTACAAATTAATGAGTTATGCTGAAGCCGGAAGCGAGGAGAAAGTGAAGGAAATGACAACATATATTAACCCAACCATTGTTTCACATTCATGCAGCACTATGGAACGTAAAACATGATCACTATATTGTAAATCATTTCATTTAACCCATGCTATGTCCAATTCACATTCGAGGAAACTAAGATTCAGATAAGTTAGGTAATGGAGCCAAGATCACATAGCTGCCAAGGGATGGAATATGGACTCAGAGAGGTGTTATGAGCTCTGTCTAGATTTTCTCCCATTTGCCTTTATTGCTTCTAAAACCAGGGTTAAGGCAACCTAGGTGGCTTAGCGGTTTAGCGCCGCCTTCAGCACGGAGCCTGATCCTGGAGACCTGGGATTGAGTCCTACATCAGGCTCCCTGCGTGGAGCCTGCTTTTCTCCCTCTGCCTGTGTCTCTGCCTCTCTACCTCTCTCTCTCTGTGTCTCTCATGAATAAATAAATAAAATCTTAAAAAAAATAAAACCAGGGTTATCCTGTGCAGAATACTGAAAATTCCATTGTTGTTATCTTATCTGAAGCCAGCAGTTTCCAGAAACTTCTGTGCTAAGCTGTGTGTTCAACTTTTGGGTAACCTTCCCATCCTTTTTTATATTTTTTCAGATGTTTACAAATCATTATAGATATTGGAAGATCTTGAATAGATAAAGATTCTGGTTTCAAAGAAGGTAAATATTCATTGACGGAGACCTGAGTTAGAATCACCCTAGTGATTAAAGCCATACTTCAAATATAAGGCCATGCTAGAAAACAGTCATCTCCTTAGTTGTGAGACTTCTGAAGGAAGTGAAAGACATACTAGTGACAGGAGATGCAGCCCTTATCAGGGTATAGGGTCTTTGCCTTGTGAAAAACAGGAAAAAAAAAAATAGTTCCTTTTTGCACATGAATCTAGGAACACTTGAAGCTCTTCTATATGTGGATAAGTGGGAGGAGAAAAAAATTCAGCTGTCTTCTTCAATCTTGTCTTTTAAATGCAATTTTTGCAAAAGCAGTCATTTCATAGATGATGTTCCTTGAACTTTGCATACATGCAGGATAGGGAGTATCTTTTATTACATAATTCTAGTTATTTAAATATAGTTCCATGGAGGAAAAATAGTTCTCTGAAACCCAGAATCAATATGGCAAGAAAATTTTCTCCATTATTCTCTTCTGAGCACAGTTATTTTAAAACAAGTTAGAGAAGCCTGGGTGCCATAGTCAGTTAAACAACTGACTCTTGAACTCAGGTCAGGTCTTGATCACAGGGTCATGAATTCATGCCCTAACTGGACTCCACAATGGGCATGGAGCCTACTTTAAAAAAAAATTAATAGATAACTATTAATGGATGAAAATTTTAAAATCGTTTAGGAAGGAGGTCAGGAAGATCCCAGGGTGACTGTAGACTGTGGGAAAAGAATCTAACTATGTTAAAATGCCACCAGGGTGGCACAGTTGGGGTTAAGCATACAACACTTGGTTTCTGCTCGAGTCATGATCTCAGGGTCATGTGCATCAGGCTCCATGCTCAGCATCAAGTCTGCTTGAAATCTCTCTTCCTCTCCTTCTGCCCCCTCCCCCATTTGTGCTTTCACTCTCTCTCTCAAATAAATAAGTAAGTAAATAAATAAATAAATAAGTTGAATGTGGCAGGATGGGGCTTTTTGTCTATTCTCTTTTAGCTTTGAGAGTAATAGCCTATAGCAATGATACAGCAGGAATGGGTGGGGCTGGAAGGTGAGACAGCAAGAGAGGAATGAGAGAGAGGGAGAGGAAGGGAGGAGAGGAGAGATTAGGGCAAAGGAGGACTTGCTGACTTGACCACAAATCACAGGTATAAATTAAACCTGAATAACCCCTGAAAGGAAGAAAACATGGAGTTTCTGGAATTTGTGTGATGAAAAGACTACTTGAGGCTAATAGAAAGAACAGTTCTTAACCATTGTATGGACTCAAGAAAATATTCATTGTCAGTTCCAATGAAGACATTCTCTCGTGATGGACTGAACTGATGCATTTTCCAAACTTTTGTTCAGTGTGACAGCAGAATTATGAATATGATGTTTGCATTGTTTTTAATTTATTAAACATTTATCTTCAAAGAGATATTTAAACCCAATAGATTAGTCATTATAGTGAAATGATAAGTGCTTGGACTAAGGAGGCAAAGTACCTGCCCACGTAACAATATATCCATTTCTCTCCCTCTCCTAGAAGTTAAACCAATGTTGGATGGCTTCAACACTAAGCAGGAGCAAAATTGTTGGCCAGACTCAGGTATTAAATATATTTTTTAAAGCATTAAAGGCCAATAGACACATAAAAATATGCTTAACATCACTAATTACTAGAGAAATAAATATCAAAACCACAAGATACTACAGATCCCATGAACACAGAAAAATAATGAAAAAATACTGTGAACAACCCTATAGTCTCAAATTTAATAACCTAAATGAAAGGGACAAATTCCTTAAAAAACATAATTTGGCAAAACTCATACAAGAAGAAATAATCTGGATAGCCTTGTCTCTGTTAAAGAAATTGAATCAATAATTGATAACCTTCTAACAGAAATCACCAGGCACAGATGGGCTCATTAGTGAATACTACCAAACATTTAATGAATAAATTATACCAATTCTATACAATCTCTTTCAGAGGATAAAAACAGAAGGAACAATTCCTAAATCATACTATGAGGCTGGAATTACCTTAATCTCAAAATCAGACAAAGCCATTAGAAGAAAACTACAAACTGACCTCTTTCATGAACATACATGCAAAAATCCTCAAAATAGTTAGCATACGAAATTCAATAATGTACAAAAAGAATCGTACACCACAATCAGGTGGGATTTATTCTAGTATGCAAGTTTACTTAAACATTCAAAAAGTAATTAACAATCAACCCATCATACCAAAGAAGAAGAATCATAATCATATCAGTAGATCCAGAAAAAGCATTTGACAAAATCCAACATCCATTCATTTTTTTAAAATTTCAGTAAACTAGGAATAAAATGGAAATTTATCAACTTCATAAAGAATATCCATGAAAAACCTACAGTTGATATAATTCTTTTTTTTTTTTTTTTAATTTGTTTGTGATAGTCACAGAGAGAGAGAGAGGCAGAGACACAGGCAGAGAGAGAAGCAGGCTCCATGCACCGGGAGCCCGACGTGGGATTCGATCCCGGGTCTCCAAGATCACGCCCTGGGCCAAAGGCAGGCGCCAAACCGCTGCGCCACCCAGGGATCCCGATATAATTCTTAATGGCAGGAAACTCCAGGTATGAGGTAAGGATGTCCCCTCTCACCACTTCTTTTCCGCATTATACCGGAAGTTCTTGCTAATGCAAAAAAATAAGAAAAGGAAATAAAAGGTCTACAGAATTGGAATGAAGAAGTAAAACTGTTCACAGATAACATGATTATGTATGTAGAAAATCTGAAAGAGTCAACCAAAAAATCTTCTGGAATTAGTAAGTGATTAGAGTAAGGTTGCAGATTACAAAGTTAATATACAAAAGTCATTTACTTTCTTATCAGTAATGAACAAGTAGAATTTGAAATTAAAAATACAATGCCATTTACATTAGCAACCCAAAATGAAATACTTAGATATAAATCTAATAAAAAATGTATAAGATCTATAAGAGTAAAACTATAAAACTGATGAATGAAATAAGAAAATAACTAAATAGATGGAGAGATATTTCACAGAGGATTTTTAAGGCAGTGGAACTATTCTATATGGTGCCATAATGGTGAATACATGACATTATAAATTTGTCAAAACCCAAAGAATATATAATTCCAAGCATGAAACCTGAGGTAAACTATAGACTTTGGGTAATAGTGATGTCCTGGTGTAGGTTCATCAATTATAATAAATGTACCCTCTGGTGAGGGATGTTAATAGTGGTGGAGGCTATGCATGTGTGGGAGCAGGAGATATTTGAGAACTTTCTGTGCTTTTTGCTTATTTTTGCTTTGAATTAAAAACTGCTCTAGAAAAATAAAGTCTATTAAAAACACACTCAATGAGATACCACTTCATGTGCATTAGGATGGCTATTATAAAAAGACAGAAAATAGCAAATGTTAATAAAGATTTAGAGAAATTTGAACTCTTGTGCACTACTTATGAAAATGTAAAATGGTGAAGCCACTATGGAAAATGGTATGGTGGTTCCTCAAAAAATTGAACATAGAATGGCCACAGTATCCGTTCTACCTCTGGCTGTGTACCCAAAAGTATTGAAAGTAGGTATTTGAATGGATATTTATATGCCAATGCTTATGGCAGCATTATTCATAATACCCCAGAGCTAGAAACAACCCAAATGTCAAACAAGAGATAAATGGATAAGAAAAATGTGATATATATTTATTTACTATGATGCTTTAAAAGGGAAGCAAATTCTGACACATTTAATGATATGGATGAACCCTGAAGGTAATATGCTAAGTGGAATAAGCCAGTCAACAAAAGGACGTATGTTGTATGATTCCACTTACAGAAAGATATGAAGTACCTAGAGTAGTGAAATCACACAGATAGAAAGTGGAATGGTGGTTGCCAAAGGCTGTGGGGAAGGGGAAACAGGGAGTTCCTGCTTAATGGGGACAGAACGTTAGTTGGGGAAAATGAAAAAGTTCTCTAAATGGATGATGTTGATGGTTGGGCAACAACGTGAGTGTACTTAATGTCACAGAACTGTGCACTTAAAAATGGTCACAATGGTAAATTTTTTGTGATGTATATTTTACCACAATAAAAAAAAATGTTCAAGTAATTTTCATGACAAAGAAATCAGAAATTTGTTGGATTTCCTGACACTTATTTTATAATGTGGTATTATTTTTATTTTGATTTTTATATGGGTGGGTAGGTTACCAAATATTTTCTGGACTTTGGACTTGAGGAAATCACAGATTTCTGGTGTACACAAAAATGGTAACAGGTTATCCAGAATTATTAGCCCTGAGTTGTATGGGAACTTCTGTCCCTTTTACTTAAAGACTTACAGTAAGTAAAGGCAATGTCTAGATATCCTTGGAGGTTTTTTTCCCAATGTTTGATAGTTTGGGAACAGTGTCACACTTGTATCAGGACACACTGTACTCTTTTCTCAGCTCACAAAAACACCGTGAAAGAGAATGTTTGGTGTCGGGGCGTATAGTGAACATACCTGGTAGAGAGAAGTTCAGGAAAACAGATTGAAGCTATGCTCAATAAAATATTTCATACAGAAATACAAATATTACTCAATTGATATTCATTCAACTAATATTTATTGAGCTTCAGTTCACCAGGAATAAAACACTGAAAAAGATGCAGTCCCAATTCTCAAGTCCACAGTACAGGAGGGAAGAGTTTCCTTTGGGTAGTATCCGTATCTCCATGCAAATGCAGGATCCCCTCTCCTAATTCCAGCATGACGATTAAGTCATTATTACCTTCCTCCCTATTCATGTGGATCTTCATGGATTTGCATTTGTAACTGCTATCATTCAAAAGAAATTTATTAGTTTTTTTTATTTTAAATATTTTATTTATTTGAGAGAGAGACCATGAGTGAGAGTGGGGGCACAGAGAGAAAGAGGGAGAAGTAGATGCCCCCCTGAACTGGGAACTTGACCAGGGCTTGGTCCCAGGACCCTTAGATCATGACCTGAGCCAAAAGCAGATGCTTAACAGACTGAGCCACTCAGCTGCTCCAGAAGTTTATCAGTTTTAACCATAAGTATACTTGGGTTAATAAGAATGTGGTCCCTTTCCATTGTAATTTAGTGTCCACTTGTTTGCCATGAAGGGAGCCCCAGTCTGTCTGGGTTGAATTTCTGACCTCTGGGGTGTGGCCAGAAGACAGTAACAGGCTCAAAAAACCTTTTCCCCTTCTCGCCTACTTCTTCACCTGAATTACACATACTTATTCATCTCCAGGTCTCAGATTAGCAATCACTTTCTCCAAAAAACCCACTGTGATCTAGAAATTGTGAAATGCAAGAAATAAATGTTGGCGAGGATGTGGATAAAAAGGACTCTCATGTACTATGGTGGGAATATAAATTGGTGTAGCCACTGTGGAAAACCGTATGGAGGTTCCTCAAAAAATTAAAAATAGAGCTATCCTATGATCCAGTAATCGCACTACTGGATATTTACCCAAAGAATACAAAAACACTAATTCAAAGGGATATATGCACCTCTATGTATATAGTGGCCAGCTTGGTTACTTATAAGCTATGTAAGCAGAAAAATTTACCTTCTCTGAGTCTTCATTTTTCATCTGGAAAATGACACTGACACCTACTGTATCACAATGTACTGTCTCCTATGCTCTGAGCCTACACAGGTATTCTTGGCTCATCTTCAAATAAACGCTTTTATGAAATATAGTTCCTGTTTATTCTCTGAAAGGACCACACAAATGAGCACATCCCAGCAACCAGGCTTCAGTTTCTAAATATCATTTCCCTCCAACACCTTGGAGAAAGAGGTCAGAGGCAAGATTTAAATGATCCTGGGATATCTTTTGGTAGAAAATAAAGAGGTTCTAACATACCAGTGGGGACATGATAATAGGACACTTGAAGAAACTTCCACTAACCAAATTTTGATCACTGGGGAGTCATAGGTTATTATAGTGACTCTCCAAAACAGAAAGAGAGAGAGAAAGAAAAAAATTTAACTATTTTGCTAATTTTGGGTAGAGTGTTTTTTTGGAGATTTTACTTATTTATTCGTGAGAAACACAGAGAGAGAGGCAGAGACACAGGCAGACAAAGAAGCAGGCTCCCTACTGCAGGACGCTGGGATGATGACCTGAGCCAAAGGCAGATGCCCAACCACTGAGCCACCCAGGTGTCCCTGGATAGTCTTATATCAACTTATTTCTCTGAAAATTAGTAACTAACTAAAAGGAATTAAGCATTTGGCATGCTTTTGTTTAAAGATTAATAGTCATTCACCAACGTTTGATAAGGAAAAGCTCTTATTTACAGAAGAATCTCAGCACACATATGTAGAAAGAATGAAAAAGCAGAAATATCACCAGTTTGCAACTGCAATGGAATAATGGATTCAAGTAAGGAACATCAATGGTTATTAAAACCATTAGGTGTCAAGTTGTTAAGAAACAGGATATGTGCTTAGTTCCAAACATCAGCCCACACATTCCTTGCCAGTAACGTAGGAAAATACTGTATTTTTACACTGGAGAGAGCCAGAGGTCACAACCTTAACTGAGTCATCAAACCTTGTATCATTCATAGGGAAACAGCCTCACATTATAGGCCTGCTGATGATGCAATATGAAAGACACAGCATCAACTATAAAACATTTTTACCAAAAAAGATTTATCTGAATCTATTTAAGCCTTCCCACCCAAATTACTTTATAAAAAATATAGTGGAGAAAGAAACAAATTAAATGACACAGAAAATAATCAGGCAATTCCAGGATGGGGGATATTTTATAAAAAGTCATGAAAAGAAATGTTTGGGTAATGTTCCAGATGAAAGGGATTATAAGGATTATAAACATAAAATGAGATACAATGAGCCATATTGATTGGATCCTGATTTTGAAAACAAATCTATAAAAGACATTTTGGAGACACTGAAAAAATTAGAAAATGAACCAGCTATTAAATATATGCAGGAATTATTTCTAATTATTGTTGTAACAGTATTATAGATAGTAGAAAATGTCATTATCTTTAGGAAATACATGCTGAAATATTTAGAGATGGAGTGTTCTAAGATATAAAAATTACTTTTAAATGATGTACAAATATAAGGAGCAAAGATAAAAGATGTTTTTTATTTTAATTTTTAAAAAATTCTGGTATAGTTACATACAGTGTTTTGTTAGTTTCAGGTATACAATATAGTGATTCAACAATTCTATATATTACTCAGTGCTCATTATGATAAGTATATATTTTTAATCCCCTTCATTCATTTCATCCCCTCTCCCCCACCTCCCCTCTGGTAACCATCAGTTTGTTCTCTATTGTTAAGAGCCTGGTTTCTGGTTTGTCTCTTTTTTTCTTTGTTTTGTTTCTTAAATCCCACATATGAGTGAAGTCATGTGGTATTTGTCTTTCTCTGACTGGCTTATTTCACGGAGCAATATACTGTCTGGATTCATCCATGTTGTTACAAAGGGCAAGGTGTCATTTTTTATGGCTGAGCAAAAGTCCATTATATTTAGATACCATATCTTCTCTATCCATTTATCTATTGATGTATATGTGGGCTGCTTCCATAATGGGACTATTATAAATAATGCTGCAATAAATACAGGGGTGCATATAACCTCTTGAATTAGTGTTTTTGTATTCTTTGGGTAAATACCCAGTAGTGGAGTTACTGAATCATATGGTCATTCTATTTTTAATTTTTTGAGGAACCTCCATGTCATTCTCTGTAGGGACTATACCAGTCTGCATCCCCACTAACAATGCATGAGGATTCATTTTTCTCCACATCCTCACCAATACTTGTTTCTTGTTCTTTTTATTTTAGCCATTTTGACAGGTCTAGGGTGACATCTCATTGCGGTTTTGGTTTGCATTTCCGTAATGAGGAATGATGTTGAGCATCTTTTCATGTGTCTGTTGGCCATCTATATGTCTACTTTGGAGAAATGTCTGTCCATGTCTTTGACCAATTTTTAATTGGATTATTTTGGGGGGGGGGAGTTTAGGTGTTGAATTGCAAAAGTTCATTATATATTTTGGATAGTAACTCTTTTATGGATATATCATTTGCAAATATCTTATCACATTCAGTAGGTTGTCTTTTAGTTTTATTGATTATTTCTTTTGTTGTGCAGAGCTTTTAATTTTGATGAAGTCCCTATATTTATGTTTGCTCTTGTTTCTCTTGTTTCAGAAGACATATCTAGAAAAATGTTGCTATGGCTGATGTCAAAGAAATTAGTGCCTGTGGTCTCTTCCAGAATTTTTGTGGTTTCAGATTTGACATTTAAGACTTTAATCCATTTGAGACTAAAGGTCTTTAATACATTTGGGATTATTTTTGTGTATGGTGTAAGAAAGCTGTCCAGTTTCATTCTCTTGGATGTAGCTATCCAGCTTTCTCACTACCATTTGTTGGAGAGACTGTCTTTTTCCCATTGCATATTCTTGCCTCCTTTCTTGAAGATTAATTGACCACACAATCAGGAGTTTTCTGGGCTTTTTATTCCATTGATCTATGTGCCTATGTTTGTGCAAGTACCATACTGTTTTGATTACTACAGCTTTGTAGTATATCTTCATATCTGGGATTGTGATTCCTCCAGTTTTGTTCTTATTTTTCAAGATTCCTTTGATTATTCAGGGTCTTTTGTGGCTCCCCATACACATTTTAGGATTATTTGTCCTAATTCTGTGAAAAATGCACTTGGTTATTTTGATAGGATTTGCATTAAATCTGTAGACTTCTTTGGGTAGTACAGTATGGGCATTTTAACAATATTTATTCTTCTAAACCATGATCATGAGATCTCTTTCCATTGGTTTGTGTCATCTTCAATTTCTATTATCAAGTTTTTATAGTTTTCAGAGTACAGGTCTTTTGCCTCATTGGTTAAGTTTATTCCTAGGTATTTTATTTTTTACTATAAATAGGATTGTTTCCTTAATTTCTTTTTCTGCTACTTCCTTTATTAGAGTATAGAAATGTAATGGATTTTTGTATATCGATTTTGTATCTTGTGACTTTTCCAAATTCATTTGTCAGTTCTAGTAGATTTTTGGTAGAGTTTTTATGGTTTTCTTTATATAGTATCATGTTTTTGGCAAGTGGAGACAGTTTTACTTCTTGCTTACCAATCTGGATGACCTTTATGTCTTTTTCTTGTCTGTTTGGTGTGGTGAGGACTTCCAGGACTATGCTGAATAAAAGTGGTGAGAATGGACATCCTTTCCTGGAAAACCCCCTGCTGAGGCCAAGCAAGATTGAGGGGGCAGATCCACAGAAGTGCATGGAGCTCTGTTAGCAAGCTAGATGAAGAGTGTTGGGCTGAGCTGGTTCCCACAGCTGTCCCTATATCTATTCTGTGAGGCAGGGGAGGGAAATGGTGCCTGCCAGCTCTTTTGTTCTTGGAGAGGTCTCCCAAAGATCCCTGTTCCTCCAACACAGAGTCTGAGATTAGTAATAAATCTCCTTCCCATATAACCCAGACAATTTTCAAGTTTTCAAACTGCTCTTTGTATGCTGTATCTTAGCGAAGCTGCTTGTTATGCTGTCTCTTTAAGGGTAGGAACTAGGTTTCCTTTCCTCCTCCCAGTTCTCCCAGAGCTGGGCCTGCTGATTTTTAAAGTTCCAGGTGTCAAGTGCCACCGATAGTAAGAACTCATGAAGTTAGGCCCTGTGGTTTTCAAAGCCAAATATGGAGATTCATCTTCCCAGTGTGAGTCTCCCATCCCTGAGGTGCCTGGTATTGATGTTTGCTCCTCTTCCCTCTCCTCACCTGCAGCCTCCCTCCCTCCTATAGACAGTCTCACAGGTTCTTTTGGCTCCCGACTGTGACTGCAACTGTGTCTCTGCCCTTCCTACCCTCTTCGAAATGGTGTCTTCTCTACATACAGTAGTTGAGAGTCTGTTCTGCCAGTCTTTGGGTCGTTTTCTGGGTTTTTATTCTGATGTGGGTATTTTCTAGTTGTATCTTTGGGACAAGGTGAGCTTAGGGTCCTCCTACTCTGCCATTTCCTCCTCCTATTCAGCCACCTTCAAAAAATGTAGTCATTGACTCTATTGGTGGGTATAGAGTGTTAATTGCACCATTATTCTAACTGCATGTTTGACATTTGTGACAAAATAGAAGGACAATGGAATTGAGTTAAATTTTAATAATATTGTTTTGGCCTTACTGTATTTGTTTTTTATAAATTTTTTATTCATGGCATTAATAATGGTTTTCTTTTCTGAATCATAATATTTCCTCTTAAAATAAAAAAATCTTCAAATAAAAAAGAGTCAACTTAGAAAATATTAAATACATGACATGTAGAGTAAGTAGACATAGTAAAAGTCAGGAAAATAGAAGGCAAATGACTGAAGTTTCAGAAATACTACCGTATAGAATATATCTGATATTTATATAAGGCATATTAATTTTCCTTCAATATGTCCTCAAATTTTAATAATCCTATCGGATAGCAAGATGGTTTGGTATCAAACAAATCGCAGCTCAAACCCTAGTAGTTCTAGTTTATACTTGGGGCAAGTTACTTAATTTCTACCTTTTGATATGTAAATGGAGAAAATATCAGCTTACAGAATTATGGCTTATGGAAATAATTGATGTAAACTGTCTTAATGTGTCTAGCACAAGGCAGAGGTTCAAAAAGTGATAGTCATTCTTATTAGAAGATAGATATTAGACACTCATCTTACAGATGAGAAAGTTCAGAATCAGAGAAGTTATGTGACTAGTATAAATTAAATATTACATACTTTGGGTGCATCGTTTCTTGAGCATTGACTTAAATTTCCAAACCCACATTTTATCACATCCTTAATGAAATAGTAACGAGGAAGGTATATACCAAGACTTTCATTCCATTGCTGATTAGGTGCTGCATTTTAATATATTGCTGGTTGCCAGAGGCAGACAGCAGGGGTGTTGCTGCTATTATTATAAACTTGATTCTTGAGAGATTCTTTTCAATTTGTTCACTTTTGTGACTACAGAGTATAGTTACCACCTAACTAAATGCTGTTGGTGACAAGAAGGACTGAAAAGAAGGTGAAAGTATGAAAACTAATCTTCACTACTAAAAAACAAAAGTGAAAGTAAGAGTAATTTCTTCTCCTCTCTTCTTTCCTTTTCTTCTTTCTTTTCTCTCTTTTCCTTTGGCTTTCTTTTCTTTTGTTTTTTCTTTTCTTTTTTTTGTCCCCCTCTAGTAGCAGAGCCAGAGAATCACTGGCTTTAAGAGCACTAGTTTAGGAGTAGTGGTGCACAATATAGACTAGATAGACATCAGGATGAGGGACCACAGTAAGAGTACCTTACTCCAAATTATTATTATCTCACAAGATACCATGCCATGCAGCCTCCCTGACCAAGCCAAGTTGGTACACAAAACTGAGTTCACCTTCTCTTGATAGATACAAAACTGGCAATCTCAAAGTGTGAAATTATGTCATATTTCTGGCATTTCTAGATTAAGAAATAATCTGTTTTATTTTTAAAATAACTCCTCAGAACAGATTTAAGATCAGAGTATGAATTAGTGGGGGGGGACACAAAACTTAGAAGCCTGAAAATCCTGACCTAGTGCATCTGCTATCTTGAGCACTGCTACATCCTCCTTCCCTACACATGTAGTCAATATGGTCTGAACCTTGTTTTCTCAATAATTACATTCTCTTGCTTCCCTAAGTGACAGAGTACCTTATTATGGTATTTAACACAATTTACATAAAATACACTTTTCAGTAAATGGATATTTTGAATCCTTAATATGGAGTTGTGATTGGGTTTATATCACATGCTTCTTGAGCAATTCAATACCAACTCACAGCATTCTTGTCATGGGGCAGTTATGCAGTTGCATGAAAGTATTGGTCATGACAATTCCACATGGAAGTTCAAAAAGATGAAAGTCTGAATGTCACAAGATGTCATCAGTGTAAGTAGTTACAATTACCTCTGAGGGTAAAAGATTAAATCTATTTTTACAGGAACTTTTGACCACCATATCTATACTTTCTAGATTGCCTTTTATGTAATTTGCGATTTGATTTCTTGACAAATTAGACATGTAAACAGGAAATGATTCGAATGAAAAGCAGTGGTAATGTATTTGTTCAAAACTGCCTGAGATTGTTTAAAATGTAAGATCTTCTCTATGAGAAACACATGACCATGGTAGAGGGCTAGGATTCCCATGAAACAGTTAATCTACTAAGGAAGCCAAGACATTTGGTAAATATGGGTGTTTCGATGTTAAGAGTAAGGAAAAGTGGCAAGTTGCCAAGGAGAGATGGAACAGGTTCATAGAGATGTTTGTTGTAAGCATCTCGATTTGTGGCACTCATTTGCCCCAGGAAGTCACTGACAGTGGGGGAGGAGATGAAGTAGACACTGTAGTTGCATCTAGTACTGATCGAGACAAAACCACAATCAAAACTCAGGAGCTGACATTTGATCATTAGAGATCCCAGCCATTTGTACAGTGCACCTAGCTGACACTCAAAACATATCAAAGAAGACAGAACCCCAGTTTCCAAACAAGGAAATAGAAAACTGCAAAGTCTGAATGTTTTTATCTCTGCTCAGATTGGAGCAGTAATGGCATTAAAATAGAATAGGTTTAATAATAAATCTTGGCAATATAACTGCAATCTACGGAGTAGTAAATTTTTCAAGTTCATTTGCTCTACCTCCTTTTAAGCAGTATACAAGTGTACTATGTACACATATACAATGATGCCATTATATTGTGGCAGTAGTGGAAGAAATGGCTATGGCATGATTAATTGTAGAACAGAATTACTTGACAGCAGAGCTGTCAAATATCAAAACACTTGCCAGGATTTTAAATTGAACAAGTTGAGGAATGTATATTGTTGTTGCTATAAGAGAAATCAACCCGCAATTTCAGTAAAAATTAACTCTTTATAGTGCCTTCCTCCTTATCTGTACAGCATCCAAAAAATGCCTACATGTAGACAGGCATTCAAGATTGATGATTGGTAAATAAATAAAGGAGCAGCATTTGTAAGGCCCTTTGAAGTTTGCAAAGAGCTTTCATGTACATTATTTTGTTTAATCCTCATAACAACACTATGAGATTGATTAGGTAGGCATTTCAATTCAATTTTCAGTGAAGCCTACTCTGGGCTGGGTTTTATGCTAGACACTTAAGATGAAAAGATAGATCAAGTCCCTTTAGCCAAGAAATTTCACAAATAAGGAAACTGAGTCTCAGAGACAGAATAGTAAGTTTTTACTCAAAATTCCCCAAATCTATATCTTTGGGCTCAAAACCTGATGCTTCTATCCTTTTACCATGTGCCTCTAAACAGAATGGGGCCAAATTAGTCAAGAGAAACACATTTTCGTTGAAAGCTGGTTTCCAAGGCACTCTAAATTTCTTTCATACAGTGAAACCAGCTTAACAGAAAGCTCAATTCAAAGATCACTTGCCTATTAAAGCAAGGGTTTTAGACCACTAATTTTATTTCCTTTAGGAGAAGTGCTGAATAAACTTGCATTAAAACAGAGCAAACTGTTCAGCTTTGACATGTAAAGAATCTGGAAGACATCAGTCTTAGCCTTACAATAAGAATAAACTGAAAAATAAATGACTTTTCTTAAAGCCAGAGAACTAAGGTTGCAGGGGAAAGAGCCACCTTGAAATTTGAAGTTAGGTGCATCCAGAAACAGAGAGTCACAATCTGCTTACTTAGAGCTGAAGCCACTGGAATCACAAATTGATAGAAATACTTGATAGTGTGGAGCAGCCAGACTTAAAAACTCTTGGAAGACCAGTCTTAGGGCTGGAGAGAGCCACACTTTCATGGGTTTTTACCTCCGGGAATCCTAACAGGTTCTCCTTATGAAGATTAGAGAAGAATCCCTTTGTGTTTTTGGCAAGGGGAAGGTAAATATAACTAATTTGAAATATACTTAGGTGAAAAGTAACTATATGTCATGGTGATAATATTTATCCTTGATATGGTGTGATGAGAGTGGCACTTCCCCTTTGTGCTTTTCCTCCCCAAACCCCTACCCCAGTCTAATCATGAGAAACACACTAGACACACCACAATCCCAGGACCCTGAGATCATGACCTGAGCTGAAGGCAGATGCTTAACTGACTGAGCCACCCAGGTGCCCCAATAAGTTTTTCACAATACCACTTGTGAAATGCTAGCAGATTTTTAACCATCTGTGTAGTAGCAAGTAAATGAAATAGAAAGACTGGGGAAGAAAATAAAAAGAAAATGTTATGTGGTCCTAATAAAAATCATGAGTAGTGGAGGGAGAGAGGTAAATTTCTGTGTATAAAATTATCTGTCTATTAGGTTTCCTTGGTAAATGTATAAGGAAAGGTAAGATTACAACTATACCATCTGTGGAACTATATGAGAAGGGGCACACCAATGTGAAAAGAAAGTAGCTAAATTCACACACTTTAATGTACCTAGGTTGACTTTCACATTAATCTATTGGAGATAGACTAAGAGATCCTGTACCTCTCTGTACATGGTATCTTTTAGGGAGAGAGACGTAAGGAGTGGGGAAAAGAACATTTTCTCTGATAATTATCAGTGAAACATGGGCCCATTTTCTTCCAAATCATTAAACCTTTGAAGGAATTAACAGATCTAAATTATCTATTTTTTGCTCCATTAAGACTTGCATTTCTTTCTGAGTTGTTCTTTTTTTTAACAATAATCCTTTTGAAAAACTTCTACAAAATTAAATCTCTATAGCTGAAAAGTCATAAAATCATCTCCTCAAGTGTATAGCTCAACTCCTGTAAGCTAAAAGACCAACTTTGAAACCAACAATTCTCATCAGCTTCTCCCTGACAAAAAACTCCCCCCAACCAATCCATATTCTGCTAGTTGGGAATACTGAAGTATTCATCTAATGCCTTATCTCCTACAAATGAATTCAGATATCCTTTTTCCAGTAGACCTTTCTTACTAGGACATTGTTATTTCTCAGTTAGTAAATGTCTTGAGTTATAGATTTCTTTCTGCCTTTTAAAGTATTTTCTATTCCTTGGCTCACTTGATTTTCATAATCATGCTCAAAGACCCAATAAGTGCATGACTTCCCCATTTGCCCATGAGCAATTTGGATGGTTTACCCAGTTTCACAGAGCAAACTGGCAATTGGATGAAGTCTAAATCCAGTTCTGATTGTTGGTACAATCTCTTTCTACCACATCACATTAAGTGGTCTGGAATACAAAGTTTTTGCTTTCTGTTACTTATGCTGCTTTTTTCCTCCCCAGGTTTTTTGTAAGATTGTCTGTCCCAAGACTAAAGAAGTAGTAATCACAGTACTGAAGCCAGTATAAACATTGTATATGTGTTCCTGATAGCTCTAGTCTGTGGGGCAGAAAAAAGTGTTATCACTTAGTTCTTTGACCAGTAGCCAAACTTTTGTTTCTATGAATTTAAATGGCTTAGAATTCTTAGTATGCTAAAAAAGCCAACTTGATATTTCAATTGACTAGTTATTCCTCTCGAGAAAATCCAGTCATTAATAAAGAGCAAGTTGGAGACCTGAAAGAGTTAATATTGCTTCTAAAGGTGAATTTATAACCTAGAAGTAATTTAGGCAGCAAGAGAAAATGTCTCACTTCAAAAATGGGAATGTTGAGCCATGCATACAAATGGGACTGCTAACTCATGTGTGACTCAAAATCAGCAACCATAGATTCCAGAAGCTAAAAGGAACCTCAAGAAGCCGTTTGGTCCATCCCTCCCCTGCAACCAACTTTTGCATACTTGAAGTCTTCTCTTCAGTTTAAAAATGTGGCACCTGAAGCTCAGAGATATGAGTGACCTGGTAGCAGAAAGGTTGGTGAGAGGAAGAAACCTGAAATGTAGGTATCCTGTTGTCCAATTGTAATGAATTTCTGTGCTATGCACTCCATCTCTTGGCCAGCCTAATTTGTTTCAAGAATGAGGGAATGAATAACACATCAAATGCATTAAATGTTCGAGTAAGAAAAGGACTTGAGGATCCATTATAATTGGCTATGAGGAATTTCTTAGTGACCTTAGTAAACACCGTTGTAGTGACATGGTGGAGAACAGAAGCTAGAATATATCATTAAAGGCAATTCTCTTAAGACTTTGGCTCTGAAGATAAAGGAAGAGAGATGTCAGCAGTTGGAAGAGGATGTGGGGTCCAGGAAGGTTTCTTTTTTTTTTTTTTTTTTTTTCCAGAGAGGTTTCTATGAGGGTTTTTGTTAAGGGGTTGAAAAAGGGACACTTTCCCTTAAAATTGAAGAGTATAAGATATTTCAAAAGGATACTGGGAAGAATCCAGTAAAGGGAAAATTTTAAAGATAAAAAATACAAGTGAGAAACAAAACAGATTAAGAGTTCCTGAGAAATTGGCCATATGTAAGGTCCAGACAACACAAGGAAGTTCAAAAGGAAGGATACTTCCTGCATTATAATAAAAGGGAATAAGGGAGATGCAAAAACTTCACAGGTGTTGCTATAAACATGGAAGATAGAAAATTCAACAACTCAATATCAAACCTTCTACTTTATGATCCAGGAGGCAAAGTCACAGGCCGAGAGTAGGGAGGCACATGTTCTTGGGGAGTGGTCAAAGGTTTGAGGACAGTAGAAAAGCTTTGAGGTGGTTGCTGAAGAGAGTGGTGAGAAGTGTTGGCAGGCAGTGTCAGGAGACCAATTTAAGTGGGAGATCGTGAACATACAGTGATACTTTACCCTAAGTTGCCTGGGCATATGCATGAAGAGGGTATGTACAGCAGAGTTCATCAAATTGCTTTTCTTTAAGAGTGAATGTGAGGGAAGGACAAAGTATGGGAACTTGTGGTTCATTTAAAAAAAAAAAGTGTTTGAAATGGAACATAGAATCTGAGCAGTAGAGAGGGAAGTGAAGACAAGAGGAGTTTGATAGATTAAGAGATAGTCTAGTTATCAATGTTTGGGAAATCCTAATGAAGTGAAAGAACCTTGCAGAAGGGGCACTTTACCAAACAAGTTGGAAGTTTAGGAAGTTGTTGTCAGAAAGGGGAATGTTCAAATCAGTAATTTCAGAGGTGGAGCAGTAGTGATGACAAGTGTCAAAGTGTGACTTAGGAAGAAGTGGTTGGAGGAGACAGGCATTGGAGATGAGGGGTTCAAGGGTTTCAGGAGCAAGGAGGTTGAGTGGGTTGCCTATATGAAGGTACTCTCTGAGGAGAGGAAGACTGACTCCCAGGTGTTCAATGAATAAGGATAAAGAGCATACAAAGATGGAGAGTGTGATAAAGAGTGTTATAGTCCACTGATCTGAGTCTCATGGGAACAGGTGTTTGTGGTACATGCATACAATAGAATACTCTCAGCAGTGCGAACAAACAAACAAACAAACAAACAAAAAACACCTATGGAATCACACAACATGAATAAATCACAAAATAATTATGCTGAGCAGAAGAATCCAGAGTACATACAGTATAATTCCTTTTATGTGAAAGCAGGTCATTGTTCCTCTGGGATGGGGGTACAAGGTTTAGGATGTGGATAGAGAGATTACAAAGGGTCCACATAGAAACTTCTGAAAACAAAGGAGTTGTTATTTTTATTTTGGTGATGGGTTTGATTAAAATATCAAAATTCATCAAATTGTACATTTAAATATGTGGGGGTTATTCTACATCAATTATACCTCAGTAAATTTGTTTTAAAAGTACCCAGTCACTGCTACCTTTCTATTTAGCAGATCGGTATATCACAGGGGAAGATAAAGGGTCCCTGATCAGGATGGCTTCTGCCCAAGTGTTATATCTATAAACCCACTATTTCATTCCCTTTGAGATCATTACTGTCTCTCAAGGCAGGACTCTTGGTTGCATTTTTTAGCCTCAATTGGAAACTTACCCTGAAATAAGTTAAATTAAAAGAGGGATTTTATCAACCAAACCGAAGTCAGAATGGATCTGGGAATAACCTCAATAGCATACCATGCATTCAAGGCAGCCACTTACTGTCCCATTCTCCTCTAACTTTCCATGGCTCTCACTCTCACGGTCTCTCTCTTTCTCTCTCTCTCTCATCTTATTCTCTAAATTTCTGGAATGTTCTTGTTTGGCTTTATTCTCTCAAACTGGCCTTCCCTAAGAGGCCAGAAAAAATGGCCCTTGTCAGCTCTAGCTTACCTTCTTAAAGATCACAACCAAAGAAAAAAGAAGGCTTTTCCTATAACTCCATTTCAAAAAAAAAAAAAAAAATCCCCCAAACCTAGCTTGGATCCCAGGCTTATTCTAATGAGTGAGCAGATGCACTGTGATTGGGAGAGTCATACCTGAAAATTTTGCACTATATACCCAAGGAGGTGGGAGTAAGGAGAGAGTGAATATACAATGAAATTTTCTACTTCATGATATTGCCTTGCACCAGCCTGGATCTCAAACTCTGGCAATATATGAAAAGTGTTGTTTGCTTTGTTTTGTTTTGTTTTTACTGTCTATGGCACCAGGCTTCCTTTCCCAGAACAACCTTATGAAGTAGATAACACTACCAATGGAGCCCTTGAAATCCCCTCCTTGCCCATCTAGAACTCTTTTCTCATTCTTTTTTCCACCTAAAAAGCCAGAAAACTAAGGTGATGCTCATTTTCCCCAGCTTACTACAAAATAGTGGTTGTGATGTTTCAGCTTCCAAATAGATTTCTCATACTCTCTTCATCAGATGAAGCCAAAGATGTTTGCATACAAAATGACTCAGAAAGGAAGTGAGTCTTGGCAGAAGAAGGCTGACTGCTTTTTTGTCTTAGGAACAGGTTCCCTCCCCCACCAAGAAGGTTAGTTCAATCTACTCCAGTGGGTGAAGAACTAGTCAACAAATAGTTGAATGTATCCAGTTTGCATTGCCCAATAACAGTGAAAATCACGCAACCTTCTATTCAGTTACTAACAACTATTGAGTTAGGAATGGGGAGCTATTTAGGATCATGCAAAAGTATAAAGACTTTTCATTTTACAAATGCCAAAACTTTTACATTTCAAGTTCTATTTGGTTTGGACCAAAGTCAAGTTGAAAGTTGTCGCTTTTTAAAAATGTTGATTGTGTTCCCCAATACCGTTAGAAGCACAAAAACTCCAACCATAATCTTTTCATATTTTATTTTAAAATATGCCTATTTATCTCCAAAAACAGTCATGAAAATGAAAGCCAGTCCTGCCCTTGTCCAACCCCTCACTTCCAAAAAAACATTCTTTGTAAATTATTTTTCAGTATTTTGAATTCACTTCAAAGAGTCTGGCTAATATTTAAAAGATTTTTTCCAAAGTCTTAGACATTACCACATGCACAATTTTGATCTTCCCATAAGCATTACCACTGCAGGCCATTTGGGAATTCTACTGGAAGAATTCAAGTTTCTCTTGTTCTGGGCTGTATCTACCAACATTTCTTGAAAACATCACACACACACGTGCACACACACACACACACACACACACTCCTGGCACAGCTGTATAGTTTCTAAACCACATAGCATTGAAAAATGCATTGCACAATTTGGTCTTCAAATCTGTAAGGTTATCTAAACCACTGTACCCCAAAGGAGTGAATGGATGTAATTCACAAATGCAACAGAAAGATCTCCAGGACAGTCATATATCTTTTCCAAATTCATATACAATAGAGCTAGTATAAACCTGAATTGTTTATTTGCTTTTACTGTGGTCACCATTATTGTTATCAAAAGAAATTATAGGTCTAAAATTTTTAGATATTTTTATTTTTACCGAAGTCATATGTCAGGGAACAGTAAGAGACTGATAAGGAAGACAACAATGCCCCCCTCCAGCCCCCACACTTCCTAACTTCCCAGCTCATTTACCAGAGGCGGCCACTTTTTATTCTCTTGGCTATTCCATCAGAGTTACCATCTTATTTCAAATAATTGCATACTCAATTTGTTGATTTTAGACATTAACTTCCTCCTATTATAAATAGGACTGAGCTCTCCTAACCTTTTCTCTAAATAGAATTATAGAGCTATTTTCTGTTTACATTTTATGACGATACAAATATTATTTCTTAATTTTTTTCTAAAAACACCCTAGTATCTCCCAACCACTTATCTTGTTTTTGCTTTGTTTTCTTTTGTTTTTCCAAATGACCTCTCTTATCAGATGGTCCCTTTCCTGGTGGCCTCCTCCTGGCACCCTCTGTCCTCTGGCTGCATTCTGAACCAATTGCTTTGTAACAGGCCCGTTGTTCAGCTGTCATCCCGAGGCATCTCTTTCCTGTGCTCTTGGGTTTGATACACTGTTCTCTGGATCCCATGTCTACCTCCTACTTAGTTTAGTGCTTCTCATAATTGGAACCTACCCAGCTTCTCAGGAAAGGGATATGGGAAGTAAATTGAGTCTCAACATGTTAAGAAATATCCTTTTCTGCCCTCACACTTGTTTAATAATTTGGCTGGATATTATATTCCAAGTTGAAGATCATGTTCTCTCAGATTTTTGAAGTCATTGCTCCATTACTGGCTAACATCCATTGGTGTTTATGAGGAGTCTCATCCAAATTTATCCCACAGAGATGTCTCCATGGTCTGCAATATAACAGGCACAGCCTAAAATACAACAATATAAAAAGCAGGAGATCTCCCACCTTCACAGAGCTTACATCTCAATGTTTAAAACAGACGAGGGATTGGGGGAAAAGTAATACATAAATGAGATAATTACAGATCACAAAAAGTCCATGAAGAAAATAAAGCAATGTAAACGAGTGGGCATGGAGATGCTGCTTTATGACAGTAGTCAGAGGATGTTGTACTAGGGAGGTGTCCTTTATGCCCAAACGTGGACAATGCCCAAAGGGTCCAAGAATGGACCTGGGAGGGAAAGCAGCCCAAGCTAGGGGGGTCAGTAGTGGAATCCACTCGGCTTGTCTGAAGTGGCTCATGTGACTGGAGGCTGGTGGAGCACTGGTGAGAGGGGATTTTTCAGGTGGTCCTCCTCCTGGTCCTACTTCATGAAGATTTTTGCAGAACATGGAAGTTTTTCTTCATTACAACAGAAAGCCGCTGGCTGGAAGATTTTTAAGAAAGTAACAAAACATTGTGATTTAAGTTTTTGAAAGATCATTGTGCTGTGTGGAAAACTGTAAGAGTAGAAGCCAAGGGACCAGTTATGAGGCTATTGGTTGCTCTAGTCTCTGTGAGAGGTGACAGTGGCTTGGGATATGGTGGTTGCAGGGGAGGTGTGAGCAGTGAGCAGATCTGGGATATATTTGAGAAGCAAATCCAACAAGAACTCCCCAAATTAGCATATGCAATATGTGGGAAAGAGAAGGATTTCAAGGGGGCCTTCAACTATAAGTGTGATCTTTAGTTTCTTTAAAAATATATATCCAGGGATCCCTGGGTGACTCTGCAGTTTACGGCCTGCCTTCGGCCCAGGGGCTGGTCCTGGAGCCCGGGATCGAGTCCCATATCAGGCTCCCTGCGTGGAGCCTGCTTCTCCCTCTGCCTGTGTCTCTGCCCCCCCCCCCTGTCTCTCATGAATAAATAAATAAAATCTTAAGATATATATATATACAAAGAGAGTAAGGGGAAATGTTAATATATTTCATAAGTCTGGGGTGCATGGGTCTGTAGTATTCTCTGCAGTTCTCTGACATATTTCACTTTCTTGTTTTTAATTATAGTATTAAAGAACTAGCTAGAGCTCCACATTTGTGGACAAGGCCTGCGGACTTGGAGCTTCCCAGTTGGGTGACTGGACAGACTTCCATGCAGGCAGGTCTGTAGACTCCAGCTGATCCAGTGTCCAGCCTGGTATTTCCTTGTGAGCCCCAAGTCTGTCCTTTCCAGGATTTCTTCAGTAGGGACAGATACAGGTTTTATGGAACCTGAAGCTTTTAAGATTTAGTATTCTTTTCATTTATGAAGAAAAATTGATTGATCAAGAATCAAATCAAATCAAGAATCCAAATTTAGTACAAAAGTTACTATTTATAATCAGAAAAAAAGGTCACAATAAATAGTGAGTTTTAAAAAGCAAGCAAATTCCACAAATGTTACAATATTCAGGAAAATAACAGTTTTTATTAATTTACTACATGATACTTTTTTCCTACATTTTTTTTTTTTGCATGGACTCTTGGCCTATTTATATAACAATAGTATAATATCATTTCTATACAGAAACTAAGAAAATAATTCCTTTAGCTTGATTGATCTGAAAATCTTGGTAATTTAAAGATGTTTCTTTGAGTTTCACAATTCATTGGTAAAGTCATATAAATTAAGATTGCTGCCAAATTTGGGGAGCCCTCATTACATTTCTTTCACTGCAAGCTGAGAGATTTCAGGCCATTTCAAAGTGCCTTGTGTAATGACTAGTCTTAAAAAATCTTTAAATTGCTGACATTCATTAACCATCTTGTCATCGTATCTTCATCATGATGGTATATTGTGTTTCATGTTATCTTTACAATGTCAATATTTCCTGTAAAACAGCCAGAAATTAAAATTTTTTGCAATGTGTTCCCATGATTTCACTTCTTCATTAATTGGATTATCAAATTATCCAAAGCCCATCATTTCTACTTAAAAATTTTCTCTCTTGATGAATCAATCACTGCTTTAGTATAACCTAAATTGTTTCTTTCAAGTTGCTTCTTTATCTCAGAATAATTTCTACCAATTTCAGTTATTGTGATCACTCTAGTTCATACTCCATTAAATGGTTATCTAAATAAATACTTATATTACATATCGAGTCTTATTTTTTAATATATGTAAGACTTTTTACACTGCTATTTTAGGCCATTTGCCTTGAAGGCAATCTGATCCATTGGGATACCTAAATCATGTGATTTCACGCGTACACACTTATTGTGTGTATGTGTTTGTGTTCCTACATGGGGAAATTCTGGCTTGTTCTTTTTTTTTTTTTTTTAAGATTTTATTTATTTATTCATGAGAGATACAGAGAGAGAGAGGCAGAGACACAGGCAAGGGGAGAAGCAGGCTCCATGCAGGGAGCCTGATGTGGGACTCGATCCCGGGTCTCCAAGATCACACCCTGGGCTGAAGGCAACCCTAAACCTCTGAGCCACCAGGCTGCCCTGGCTTGTTCTATTTTGTGCAATTCCCATAAAAATATTGTACAGTACAATAATTGTACATATTACTTTATTAAGTGTGTTTCCAACAAGAGAGAATTTCCATTTTAATCAGACATTGATGGGAATGAAATCCTTTACTTGCTCTTCATAAATCTGATGATTGGAAACATTTTCCATGAACTACCTTGCTTATTCTCCATTAATTACTTATTCCCTAAGCTGGGCACCATAGGAAACATTCATGCCATTATTTAACTTTTGTCCTTGAATCTATGGGCCACAATGCAGATTTATCGATAGAATGAATGATAGTTCATACAACAGGTAGCCCCTTCTACATTGGGATGGCTAACAACACTATATACAGAAGTGCCTGCAAACCACATAAACATATCCCAGTAAATCCAAATTAAATGCATGCCCAACTCAATTTTCCCACAGACATTTCCAAAATGCCCATAGGCACTCCAAAGATGTCTGAAATGAGAGGGAGTATGATGGAAAGGAATTTGAATTGGAAAGAGATAGCTGTCTTAAATAGAGTTAAAATATTTGCTTTTGCAAAATTTTAAAAACTATGTATGACCATGTGAACACGTTGTTGGTCCTGTTCTGGGCTCTCTCGCTCTCTCTCTCTCTTTGAAGGGGTCTATTCAGATGGGGGACTTTGAAATTAAAGCTTTATTACCTTCCCCACAAATCTGCCTTTTCTCTGGAAAATAAAGCTCTTGCATGGGGAGAGTAGGCATGTATAGGAGGTGAGCATCAGTCTGGTTCTCTGTGTGGAAGGGCCAATGTTGGAGGTGACAGGTGATATAGTCTTTAACTCAGCTCCCACTTGCTCCATCTGGGGCCTCACCTCTGCCTCTCATCCGTCCAAATGCTGAGCTTCCCACTGGTTCTGCTGTGCCAATCTATTCTCTTCGTCCAGGCTTTTTCTCTGTAAGCACTATAAATCATGGCCTCTCCACCTGCTCAGTCAGTTACCACACCACCATCTGCTCTTTGACTGCTCTAAACCCCACATGCACCCTGGATGCCTCAGCAGGTGACACGTTGCTCTGATGGAACTTTTGATTCTAGGCTGAGTGAGCAGAGTTGTTTATAGCTTAGTCTTTGGAGTCAGCATTTTTGTTCTACTATGAATAGACATAATAAATTAGGTGAGTGTATGTGAGTGAGAAGAAGAAGTATGTGTACATAGTCTCCCAAATTCTAAGCTCATTCCCATTGCAAAGCAAATTAAAAAAAAAAAAAAAAACTTGTAATTACTCAGGCTATGTTTTCCTTTCTCTTCTTATAGATTCATACTTATTCTTTTAAAATCATTTTTAGAGAGGCACTGGAAGAAAAAGAAAGTATCTTTACTTGGACCCTAAAAAATCCTTCTCCAATGAGTCCAAATAGTTTTCTATGTTTCCAAAGCCATGTTTTCTTCTTCATTCTGGTCACAAAAGAATCTGTGCTAAATGCTGTTTACACTCAGGCTTTCCCAATAGAAATTTCTGCTTGAAAATCTAAGAAGTTCTTGTGGAATGTAGCCTGCTTCTCAGCTCTTTCAGGAGGCTCCCATTCAATAATCAGATATATCCTCCCATGGCCAGGTCTATATTACTCCTCTGCTCACTTCCCATGGTGGTCTGTCCTCTTGTTGTATCTGCTTTACAACAAATGGCCTATGGTTCATACAGACAAGTCTTGACCTTAAAATGGAAACAGCGACCTCTAAGTCTCAGGATTGGGAGCCTGACCCTTGCACAAGAATAGAAGATCAATGTCTACTAAGCAATTAGTCATTAGTTAGAGTTTCAGCATTTAGTAGGCACAACACTGAGAAGAAAGGGGAAGGTCATTTGGAAGCTCAGAAGCTACTCTGGCTGATATGTGAAAGGTTCTTAGATTTTTCACTGAAACTTGAAAAGAAGTGACATTTATTCTTTATGTTTACTATAACACTGGTTTTATTTCTTGGCCACTATGAAAAGTGTCATAAACATGCTTCTAATCATCCATAAGGGCTCATCGAATTGTTTACTGATTTAGAATTTGTTCTCAAGTTATTACTAGTTCACAAGGTAAACCAAATAGCATGACTTTCTATCTCATCAACCCAAGCATCATTACCTTGAATCAAAGGCATGTGTAAAATGTACAATATTCATCCTCATGTGTACATTTGGTTTTTCAGGAGCTGAAAAAAAAAAAACCCTAACAATAAGAATTCCAACTCTATATGAATTCCTCCTTTTTCAGAAGTAGTGGTATAAAATTTGCTTTGGTGTAAAATTTGGGTATGGCCTTACCATCTCTGATGAACTTTAACAACACCCATCTTTTATGAGATTGTTACTTGAATAAAAATAATACAAATAATGTTCATAATGATAAAACCACCTTGATTGATTCATTCAAAAAAATGTTTTAAAAAAACCATTTTGTGCCAGACATTGGGTTGTAATTTTCATAATATCAGGAACTTCATCTATTTTTTTCCACCATCGTATTTCTAGCATGGTGAAGAGTACCGAGCCAGGTAAGGCCTGGTGCTGTTGAATAGGTACTTGAATACGTAATAGCTAATTAGGGGGCATAAGCAAATATAGTAACCTGTAAGAGAAACCAAATAGAGGTCTAGCTACTGTATTAGTACTGGTGTAACAAAGAATTCCAAGTTCAGTGGCTTAAAACAACACGGATTTGTTGCCTTACAGTTCTGGAGTTCAGAAGTCCTCAACTACAAATGTTGGCAGAGATTCTTTCTGGAGACTCTGGGGGAGAATGTTTCCTTTTTCAGCCTCTAGAAGCCCCCCACATTCTTTGCTTGTGGCCCCTTCCTTCATCTTCAAAGCCAGCAAAGTAGCATCTTCAAATCTCTTCTCCCTCCCCACCCATTCCACTTTTTTCCACTGGTTACACTGTCGCCTCTTCTTCTTCCACTTTGATACTCCTGCTTCCTTGTTATAATGACCTCTTGTGTTTACATTGAGCATACCAGATAATTTAGGATAGTCTTCCTATTTGAAAAACTTTAATTTAGGGATGCCTGGGTGGCTCAGCGGTTGAGTGTCTGCCTTCGGTTCAGGGCCTGATCTTGGTCAGGGGATCCAGTCCCAAGTCAGGTTCCCTGTGAGGAGCTTGCTTCTCTCTCTGCCTGTGTCTCTGCCTCTCTCTGTGTGTCTCTCATGAATAAATACATAAAATCTTAAAAAAAAAAAAAAACAACTTTAATCTCATCTGCAAAGTCCCATTTCACCATATAAGATAACATATTTCAAGAGTCTCAGGATTAGGGTGTGGGCACTGGTCGGGGGAACTTATTCTGCTTTCCATACCTAGAGTATGATGGGCCACAGGAGAAGGATGCTTCATTTCAATCTGGGGAGACAGAAAAAGGTTTATAGAGGTTATTGTTGACCTAACTCTAGGAACATGAGCAGATAAAGAAGAATGACTTTTATTGGCACAGGAAGCAACATGCGTATAAATAAGAAGACGGGAAACAGCAGATCATGTCTGCTGACCTCAAGGGGCTTGTTAGAATTTGAATGGAACAAGAAAGATAAAATTGGGGAGCAAGCGCTGAACAATAAAAATCTGAAAAAAGCCTGTGGTGACCATTTCATGGAGTCTTGTAGGATTCACTAAGGAGTTTGGACTTTATCTTACAGGCAAGTTTAACCAATGAAGAATTTTAAGCAGCCTAAAATGCTTCAGTGTTTTCTCTTTGTACTTGGGATAAAGTGTAATATACTTAACATGGTGCCATAATGGTCCCCTTTGGAAGTCTGTTAAAGCCTATAAACCCCTTCTCAGAATAATATCTTTTAAGATTGTATTTATTTATTTGAGAGACAGTGACAGAGACAGAGATAACAAGCAGGGGAGGGGCAGAGAGAGTGAGAGGCAGATTCCCCGCTGATCAGGGAGCCTGCTGCAGGCTCCATCCCAGGACCCCAGGATCATCACCTAAGCCCAAGGAAGACACTTAACCAGCCACCCAGCTGCCTCTCAGAATAATATTTTTAATACAAAAAGTACATACAATTATAAGGAAAATGAGTTTTGTTGAAATAAAAAGTCCTACCCATCAGTCCCTTGGGATTCTACGGATCCCAAGTAACAAATCACTCAACAACCTGTCTCTTTCTCTCCCTTCTTCTATCTTGAACTCAAAACTCCCAAATCAAGGGCCTTTTCTCTGCTCCATTAAAATGCGAGTTTCCTCCTACCTTAGTCCTTGCCATTTTTAGTGTTTTCCTTCTCCCTAGTCCCTTCTCCCTCTCTCTGGATAACTCTTACTTGGTTTAAAATGACACTTTATTAGGAGAATTCATATGATCCTTAAACTAGAGTAAATATTCCATTACAATACAATATCATTTAGTAATTTTCCTCTACACTCTATACATACTCTATATTCTATAGTTATTTATGTGATTATTTACATAATGCATCTTTCACTAATCAGTCAATAATTTCCGTGAGTGCAGGAGCTATTATCTCTATTCCCAATGTCTAGCTCAGTGGCTGACATATAGTAGACACTGCATTTATTTATTTATTTATTTATTTATTTATTTATGCTGAATTTTTTTACAGATGTATTTATTTTTTTGAGAGAGCATGCACATCTGTGCATGCAAGTCAGGGGAGACAGAAGGAGAGGATCTTCAAGCAGACTCTGTGCTGAGCACCGAGCCTAATATGGGCTCCATCCCACGACCCATGAGATCATGACCTGAGCCAAAACCAAGAGTCAGACTTCCAACTGACTGAGCCACCCAGGTGACACAACACTGAATTTTTAAATATATATACTTTTTTTAAAGTTTTATATTTACAGAAAAAATTGTGAAGATAGAGTTACCATACACCCAATAGCCAGTTTCTCCTATTATTAATATCTTACATTTGTATGGTTTATTTGTCACAATAAATGAATAAATATTGATACATTATTATTAACTAAAGCCCACACTTTATTCAGATTTTCCATTTTTATCTAATGCTGTTTTTCTGTTCCAGGATCCCATCCAGTATATCACATTACATTTAGTCATCATGTCTCCTTAGTCTCCTCTTGGCTGTGGCTACTTCTCAGACTTGCCTTATAATGGATAACCTTGAAAGTTTTGAGGAGTACTGGTCAAAAACTTTGTATAATATCCCTCATTGGGATTTGTCTGATGTTTTTCAATGACTAAACTGGGATTATGAATTTGGGGGAGGAAGACCATAAAAGTAAAGTGTCACATCATTTCAAGAGTGCATACATGATTTATCATTACTGGTATTAACCTTGATCACCTGGCTAAGGTGGTGTTTGTACATTTCTCCACCATAAAGTTATTCTTTCTCACCTTTGTATACTGTATTTTTAGAAGGAAATCAGAATGTATAGCCCACACATAAGGAATAGGGATTTGTGTTCTACCTCCTTGAAGTTTCAGTATCTACACAAATCATATGCTTATACCAAGCATAAGAAGCTTGTCTATTCTCATCTGTTTTTAAAAATTTATTCAATCATTTATATCAGTATTTTTTATATCAGTATTAATTCATGGGTTTTTTTTTATACTATGTGTTATAATCCAATACTACTTTTTTTTATCTGTTTGTTCAAATTGTTTCAGCTTTGGTCATTAAGAGCTTTGTTTAATTGGTTCCTGTGTCCCTCTTTACTTTCTGGCATGAGAAATTCCTTAAAGTTCATTGAGTCTATTTCTTGCCCTAGCCCTAGAATTGGCTATTTACCAGGGAGCCCTGTTTCCTTTTATAAGAGAATCAAGTTAGAAACCAAGATTTGGGCACTAGATATGCTCATTGCTACCAGGGGATCTCAGCTGACAGAGCAAGAAAGTATATTTGTTTATTAATCCATTTTTATACCTATCTCTATAACTATTTCTAAATGTTGCCATATGTACCTATATGGAGTTAAACATGAGTTCACAGTCGTATCTTCAACTCTGATCCATTACCATACAGTCATTCCAGCCTCTCCATACCCTTGCTCTCTGTAACTTCCCACTGCAACACTGAGAAACCCAGCTTACTCCATCTGCCAACCATTTGCTTAGCTGTTCAATTCCATCATACAGATAGAGTGGTTTCAGAATTGTTAATCTATACAGCCATGGGAAACAACTTCATTAACTAGGTTATTGTGTTTATATATATTTCCTTTCACCTTTAATCTTACAGATTCCAATAATTTCCAAAATGATTGTCAGCACCTACTTCAGTGAGATTGTTTCATATATTTGTAATACAGTTAGATTCTTTTTTTAAGATTTTTAAATTTAGTTCTTTGATGGGGGAGGGGGAGGAGCAGAGGGAGAGGGACAAGCAGACTTTGCATTGAGCACAGAGCCTGATGCACGGCTCCATCCCATGACCCTGAGATCATAACCTGAGCTGAAATCATGATTTGGACACTCAACTGATTGAGCTGCCCCGGCACCCTTGTAATACAGATTCCTTTGCCACAGTTCACATTCTCCCTGGGATTTCCCTGGCCTTCTAAATGATTTTTAAATTTCCATCCATTAATAGTCACTCACCATAAAGTTTTATGGGTTTTGACAAACGCATAGTATAATGTGTCTACCAGTATGTTATTATACAAAATAGCTTCACCATCCTAAAATATTTTCTGTGCTTTGCCCATCACTCTTCCTTCTTCCCAAATTTGAATTCCCAACAAACACTATTTATCATCTATATAGTTTTGCCTTTTCTAGAATGTCATATAAATGAAATCATTTAATACATAACCTTCTTAGAGTAACTTTTTTTTTTTCACTTAGCAAATACATCTAAGATTCATCCATGTCTTTGCAAGGTTTGAAAATTCATTCCTTTTTATCTGTGAATAGTATTCCATTGTATGGATATACCACAGTTTGTTTATCCATTCACCTGTTGAGGGACATCTTGGTTTCTTCCAATTTTTGCTAATTGTGAATAAAGCTGCCATAACATTCTGGTATAGGTTTCTATGTTGACATAAATTCCAAATTTCAAATTAGGATAAATACCCAATTGCATAATTTCTGGGTTGTGTGGTAAGACTATATTTAGCTTTGTAAGAAACTGCTAAACTGTCTTCCGAAGTGTCTGTGCTTCTGTTCATTTATCAATGAATTATGAAGTCAATCTGGTGGCAGTGTGCAGATGTTAATAGGATTAAAAGCTAAAGGTTAAATTTAGTTAAGAGTCTGCTGTAATGGCTGGCCAGAGATAATGAACACCTGGGAAAAAAAGCAGCTGAGAGGATAGAGGGCAGTGTCATGCCTTGGAGAGTCCACAGAAACGTGGCCACTAACTAGGTATGGGATATTGATGGTATATGGTAGCTCCCTGGTGTCTAGTTCAGGTAACTTAAATGGAATAGAAAAGGGGAGCACTTTGGGAGGACTGGAGATTTGGGAACATTGTGATTACATGAGTCTGGAGTGTTCATGGGACTTACCAGGGGAAAGGTCTAGGAGGCAGTTGTACACTTAAGTCCTAAGCTCAGAAATAAAACCTCTTTATCAGGATAGAAATAAATAAATTTTTTCACAGTTGTAAAGAGGCCTATAGTAAATTCTAACTTAGTAAACTGTCAACTTTGGTTTAAGAACCATCATTTCCATTAAATTTAAATTTTTGTATGCAATGTATTTGGTAAGTGACAGTGGTTTCAAAATGAAGATAGATATCTACATCACCATCCTTGTATGCCTGGTTGCTAAATTATTCTACCTGCCAGCCTGGATAATTCAACCTCTATTTATCAACTATGTTCTGAATATTCCCTTTGATTACCAATATTTTGTGTTTTAGAACCAAGAAAGAGTTTGGAGACCATCTAGTTCAACCACTTATTCTTGAATATGAACTTAATTGTGTATGTAGTTTAGCCTAATCAATTTAATTACTATCATTTTACTATGCTTCCTTGTTTCTTATTCTTAAAAAGTATCTAGGTTATTTTAAAGCAAAACCAACATTTATTGTAATTCACAGGAATAAGTTGTTCTAAACCCTAGGCTGAAGGTAATGTTGCATTTATTTATTTTTCTATCTAATAAAGTCCAATTCCAATTCTCTGCCCACCAAAATTGGCAGTTCAGGTCCAATGTTTTTGAAGACTCTGTCTCTGGGGCATATTAGGTCCTAGAAAATGGGAGTAAGACTAAATTTCAGATTTTGGATATTATTGCTGCCATCGTGCTTTGCAGATGCTCTTGAGGGCTGGGAAAAGATGACAGCTCTTCAGTGGCTCTAGTCCTTTGTAGTAAGCTCAGTTACTAGAAACCGTTATTAAGGCAGAGAAGTTAGTTCACAGGACTCACAGGCTCCGGCCTCTTCTGCATCTGGACATCTCAGACAAGTGTCCTCCAAAAGGCTCTCTACCACTCTCTCTCTTGTTTCCTTTCCATTCCTGGGAGATCCAACTCTACTGAAGTTAAATCATTCCCTTCTTTACCTTCAAAGTACAAATATTTCCCTTTGCCCCTCCAGACAATCTACCTTAATTATCTGGATAAATGTAGATCAGGAATTCTAATTTCTCTTGACCAGAACTTGAAAGCAAAAAGTAGAGCTGGCCAGGTGTAAGACTGACAAGTTAAGGACCATATACCCTGTCTATAGGGTGTAGCACTATCCAACCATATCAAGTCTTTTGATTCAACAAGAGAAGCCAAAGAGACACTCTTTTAGGTGAATTCTCACAAATTTCAAGTTAGTGACTATTTTTTTTAAATTCTTTAAGATTTTATTTATTCATGAGAGACACACAGAGGCAGTGACATAGGCAGAGGAAGAAGCAGGCTCCCTTGGGGAGCCTGATGCAAGACTCCATCTCAGGGCCCCAGGATCATGACCTGAGCCAGAGGCAGACCCTCAAACACTGTGCCACCCAGACACCCCTATTTTAAAACATTTTAAAATGCCCTTCAGATCAAAACAAAAAATCCTGTAATTGATAGGCAACCATTTTGAAACTTTTCACATAGATCTTCTAAATGGACATGTATGTTAAAGAAACAGATTCTTTCTGGAAAATTCTACCTTCTATTCCTCGAATTAAAAAAAAAAAAAAAAAAAAAAAAGGATAATTACTCCTAACTGGAGTTAAGGGAAATTCACCATACCTCAGGAATAACATTGGGTGAGGAGGTGCAAAAAATAAGTTTTATTTTTTTCTAATGAGTTTTCAACAGAAGGATTCATTTGAAAGTTAAATTTTCAACTTTGTTACATACATTTTACAATCCTTCACATACATGACCTAATTTGGACATGTGAATGATAAATATCTGTGTTAGAATATAAGGCATTTGGGTTAGTGCTGAATCTTCGTTTCCTCTTCTATTGATTTTTCCCAGTGATTTGCTTAGTGAGTTCAATAACTATCCCAATAATTGATGGATTAATAAAAAGAAGGAAGCATATGGTCCATTTACTATTTCCGGGTATTATAGTAAGATGATTCAATAACGCATTTCTGTTTGAAACTATACAACCCTTGATAATTGTGAGTGTATATGTGTGTAGACGTCTGTGTCTGTGTATGAAGATATTTGGTCATGACTATTTGTCTTGGTCTATTTAGGCTACTATAAGTAATTACATCAGACTAGGTGACTTACAGAGATTTATTTCTCATAATTTTGGAGGCTGGGAAGTCCAAGATCAAAATACTGGCAGATCCAGTATCTGGTGAGAACCTGCTTCCTGGTCCATAGATAGCCACCTTCTCTTTGTGTCCTCACATAGTGAGAGGGAGTGAGGGAGCTCTCTAGGGCCTCTTTTAGGGGCACTAATCCCATTTATGAGGTCTCTACTCTATGACTTAATCACATCCCAAAGGTCCCACCGCCATAATGCTATCCTTGGTGGTTAGGATTTCAACATATGAATTAGAGGTGGGCACACAAACATTTAGCCCAAAGCACTATTGAACCATTTTGTGAAAATCATTTGGAGGCGCAGGCATAAATTCAATCATAGAACTCTTACAGCAGAGAGGTCTCTGCAGAATGAAGGTGCCTTTATCATGGAAGTAAGAAAGAATAATGGGGCCCTTCCTTCCGGTTTCAGTTTAGGAAGGCCTGGCTTCTTACTTATTGAAATGAGTTAGTAACTCTGTATCTTAAACTTCAAAAAGTAAAAACTCACTCAAACTTACCATGATTACAAAAAGACTCACTGCAAATCACCATGCACTTTTGTCTCCTTGAAATACAAAGAGCTCCATGCTTAGTATTCAATGCAGTATGATTGTGAATGACAGCCAACCCAGAGAGGACCACCATATTTCATACTCAGAGGCCTCCTTAACTCCATGGTATGCACAGTGCATTCATTTCCTCATCATCTAATCAACTCTGTTAGCATTTTACCCTACTTCATCTCTGTGGTATTTTTCCCCAAAACCCATCATCTTATTCTAATCATGAGAAAAATATCAGAAAACTCAAACTGAAGGATATCCTACAAAATGCAAAACCAGTACTCCTCGAAACTGTCAAGGTCATGAAAACCAAGGGAAAATGGAGAAACCGCCACAGGCCAGAGGAGATTAAGAAAATATAACAACTAAATGCAATGTGGTATCTTAGATGGGATCCTGGAACAGAGAAAGGACATTTCAGAACACTTGTGAAATTCAAATAAAATCTGTAGTTTAGGTAATAATAATGTATCACTGTTTTGACAAATGTGCCATGGTCATATGAGATGTTAATATAGAGAAAAACAGGGAAAAATTATAGGAACTCGGGACACCTGGGTGGCTCAGCAGTTGAGAGTCTGTCTTCACCTCAGGGTGTGATCCGGGGGTTCCAGATGGAGTCCTGCATCAGGCTCTTTGTGGGGAGCCTGTTTCTCCCTCTGCCTACATCTGTGTCTCTCATGAATAAATAAGACCTCTTTAAAATAAAAGCTGTAAGAACTCTCTATAATATCTTTGCAATTTTTTGTAAGTCTGTAATTACTTTAAAATAAAAAACTTATTTAAAACAAAAAAAAAACTTTAAAATTGTGCTAAAGTTAACTCCCTCGATATCCTGTCTAATTTAGTTTCTTCAGTCAAGCAACTTAGTATTAGGCTTTGGACATCAAACAAAGCTCCAGGTGAATACTTTTGTTTTCCATTACCTTATGGCCCCTAGACAGACTGTCCTGAGTCAATGTGCCAGTCAGGAAGGAATCCTTTGGCTCAAGTGACAGAAATTTCAATTCAAATCAACAAATAAAAACAGGAAATTCTCACTTTATACAACTGTAAGTCTAGGGTTGTATTGGCTTTAGAAAAAAGAGAATATTGTCAGTAGTTCTTTATTCTCTTAGCTCTGCCTTCTGCCGTGTGGCTTCATTCTGAAGCCCTTTATCATGACTTTCTGCAACCCCAGGCTTATACTCTCTGGATTCAAGTTCACCAGAAAAGAAACCATGCCCTTCTTTTCAATAGTTGCAGCAAAATGAAATTCCTGCTCTTTGACTCTGATTGGATCATGTGCCCAACCACAAACAAATCATTGTAACTAGAGAATGCAATTCCTGATTGTCAGGCTTGAGCCACAAGTCCACCCCTGAACTGAGGGTGGAGTTAACTCCCCTGGAAGCTCATAAACTGACAGTTGTTTTCCAAAGGGAAAGGCAGGCATTGTGACAAGGAGCCAACTAAAAGGACATAGGATAGCAAAGAGAACAGATATCTACTTTCCTACAGTGCACTTCCCTTAAACTAGGCTGCTCCTCCAGACTTCCATCCCTGGCTCACAACCAGTGCCTTTCTATAGAGAGGGAGAGCCCTGCTTCTTCGATGCCCTTTTCATGCCTACCTGTAACTCCCTCAGCATAGAACCAGGATATACTGTGGGTTTACCTGTCCTAAAAATGCTGATAAACCTTCCTTGATTCCAGCCACATTCTCTTCCTTTGTCTACTCTTTAATTCATTGGTGATATTTGAAGTCGGTATTACAAGCAGTGATAGCCATCCCTATGGAGCTGTGGCTTCATAGCCCTACTACAAACCAACAACATGTTCCCTACTATGGGCATGGAAACTGTTATTTTTCCATTAGTGGCTCTAGTCCTTTTCTAGAAAAACTTGAATTATTCCTCAATCTCATTATCTGTCTGAGACCTGATCAAAGTAAAAAAGTCATAATTTCCCATTGTTTTGTGTCGGGAAGGCTTTGATGTTTGATGGCTTTTCATCTTAGAGTATTTTTTTCTGCCCTGAATTTTTTACTTTGGCTCACTTCAGCCCACTTGGGCCACTTGAGCAAATCATGAGCAAATCACATATAATTCACAGATACCCAGACTAAGAGTTGTGTTTTAGGAGAGGCAAGCAAAATGGGCATTTCTGTCACCTGCTGGACCATGTATAGTAGTCAATGTCTTGTGTGTGTGTATGTGTGTGTGTGTGCCTTGACCACTATCCTTTGAGCACTCACTGTTCCTTACACTCTGATGACTCCTATTAAAAGCACCTGAAACTGTCTTCCAGATGGCTCTCTTCAACCACAGGAAGATGCTTGACTCACATTTGGGGTAAGCCAAAATTACCAGGGAGTTAATGCTCTCTGGAATAGAGTCACAGTAGTTGGTAGATAAATACCACTATCTTTTGCTCCTCAGGCTCTTTCTATGAAGAAAATGCCTTAAACCTCGAGTGAAGATAGCAAACCTTCTCAGCCCTAGGTCCCAAGTAAAAGACCATTGCTAGGGGAGAGGTCTGGAATATGGAATGCATGTACAGATCCATTGCTGTTAGGGAAGGTATGGCAGCAAAACCCCTCTGCTCCTGAGAGAGGCAGAAAAATATCTTGGGCACAGGATCCTCCACCATTAAGCAGAAGCTGGCTACAAGAGTGGGGCAGAAAACCATCCCACTCAAGACCAACCAGATACAAGGCAGAACTTGGCAGCCAAAAGAAGGGGAACAGGAAGCACCACCCACAAGGACAAGGTATAAAAGGCCTGATTGATTCGAGTCATGAAAAGAGAATCCTCTCCACACCTGCTGTGACACTAGCAGTGAGTGACAAGCAGAAGCAGTCAACCACATGCAAAAGCATGGACAGAGAGACTCCATCTTCAGCACAGGCAAAGGGACTGCTAAAGCTGAAGATGGAGCAAGAACACAGAGGGAAAACCCTCCAGCACACTAGGCTCTACTCTGAGTCCGAAACAAGGGCAACTAAACTCTGGAGAAATCTGAAGTCTGTGGTAAACAGAAAGTGAAAATAGCAACTATAAAACCTAAAGCCAGCTCAACTCCTGACTAGTTTGACTTAATCCCACACACTAAGGGCCTGATAAAAGAGGCAAGCAAATTTCTGGATGTAGATACTATTTAACTCCATCTCTTCCATTATGTACACAATGCATGGTAATTAATTTTTAAAAAGAAAGAAAATTAAGAGATAAAGCAGTCAATGCAACCAGATTCAGAGATGACCAAAATATTGAAACCATCAGCCAAAAATATCAAAACAATTTAAATTAATATGTTAAAGGATCTGATGGAGTAGGTGGCAACTTTCATGAGTATACAAGGAATTCCAGTAGAAAGATAGAAATTACTAAAAAATATATATACGAAATGAAATGCTACAAATAAAAAAACATAACATTGAAGGTAGAGAATTCCTTTGACAGGCTTATCAGCAGGCTGTAAGAACCAAAAATAAGTAAATTTAAGATAGAGCAATAGAAATTATCCAAAATGATACACAAAGAGAAAAAAATAATAATAATGAAGAACAGAGCATCCAAAAGCTGCGTATAACATTAAATTTCTAACATACATGAAAATGGAGTCCCAGAAAGAGGAAACAAGATGGAGCAGAAGAAATAAGTGAAGAGATGTCTTCAAATTTTCCAAAATTAATAATAAAAAACAACAAGTCATAGATCTAAGATTCCCAGAGAATCTCAAGCAGAGTGAACACCAATAAACATACAGATATTCACACCACTAATCAAACTGCTATAAACCAAAGAACCAGAGAGAAAATTTTGCAGGCAGCAAAAGCAAAAAGAAACATTATGTACAGAAGAACAAACAATTATAAGAAACCACTTATCAGAAACTTTGCAAGTTAGAGGACAATGAACCAAGTGCTACAAGAAAAAAAATTATTGATCACTGAAAATACCTTTCAACAATGAGAGTGGGCTGAAGGTATTTTTTCAAATAAGCAAAGGCTGAAAGAATTCACTGTCCACATATCTGTACAACAAGAAATGTTACAGAGAATTCTTTGCATGCAAGGAAAATGATACCAGATGGAAATTTAGATCTACAAAAAATGAGAGAGAAGAAAATCATAAGTGATAAAAATGAGGGTATATGTAAAAATATTTTTCTTAATATTCATATTTTAAAAGATAATAGATTAAGACAAGAATGAGCTAACTTTTTTCATTAAAAACCAGTATTTTAGGCTTTTATACCATATAGGTTTTCTGTTGCATAATCTACCTTCTGGTTGTTATTGTTTGCATAACCCATTACAAATATAAAAACCATTCTTAGCTCACAGACTGTATAACAACAGGCCCTGGGCAAGATTTGTACTGCAAAGTTTAGTTGCCTTTTTTTGTAGTCAGATCAGTATGCAGATCATACTTTGCTGCCCCCCTGATCTGAAGCAAAATAGTTAACTACAGTGGTTTATTCGTAGAATGTAAGGGAACAATAATATGGGAGGCCAGATGGAAAGAAAAATGAGAAAGGGGTTGATAGATTTCAAGATTCTTATACTTTAGGAGCAGTTGTATAATGATCAAAGGTAGACTGAGATAAGGTGAAGGTGTATATTGAAAACCCCAAAGCAATCACTAGAAAAATTAAAAAGTGGACACAAGATGGAACTATGAAAGAATAAGGGAAAAAGAACAAAGAACAGATAAGATAAATAAGTGAAAAGATGGTAAATGTAACTCCAACTATATCTATATGTATATTTAATAATTACATGAAATATGAATTGTCTAAAGGATCCTATGAAAAGGCAGATCATTAGATTGAATTAAAAAGCAATATCTGGCTATGAACTATATGCTACACAAGAAACGCACTTTAAACATAAAAACATAGGTAAGCTAAAAGTATAGTGATAAAAAAGGTATACTATGCAACTCTAATTTTTTAAAAACATTGAAGTGGCTGCGTTCATATCAGACAAGTAAATTTTAGAACAAGTAATACTGTCAAGGATCAGAGACATTACATTATGATGAAGGGGTCAAGAAACATAATACCACTAAATGTTTATGTGTATATCAGCAAAGAGTCAAAATACATGAAGCAATAACTGACAGAGTTGAAAAGAAAGATAAGCAAATAAATCCACAGTAATAATAACACTCCTCTCTCAGTAACCAATAGAACAAAGAGATAGAAAAATCAATAAATATATGGAACAACGGTGTCAATCAGCTCAACATGACTGCCATTTATAGGACCCTCTGTCTAATAACAGCAGTATACACATTCGTTTCGAGCGCACATGGAGCATTCATCGGGGCAGACTATAAAATCTCAAAAAAAAAAAAAGGAAAGATTTAAAATTATACAAAGTATATTCTCTGACCACAACAGAATTTAACTAGAAATCAGTAACAGAAAGCTATCTGGATATCCCTAAATACTTGGAAATCTACAGAACTCCTTCTACACAATTCCTAGGTCAAAGAAAAGGACACAGAGAACATTAGAAAATATTTTGAATTGAATGAAAATTAAACTAAAACATATCAAAATTTGTGGGAGACCCAATATAACAAATATTTTTTTGAGTTGACACCAGGAGCTAAGCTCTGTTTCAGATAGAGGCAATATCCCAGTCCAGTAAAACTTCAGGGAGGAAGCAATAATTTTGTCAGAAGCTGCTGGTCATGTCAAGCCAGATGAGAGCGGAAAGTTAGCCAGTGGCTTTGGGAACATGGAGGCCAGCAGTGACCTGCATGGGAGCAGTTTGTGCAGAGCAGAGGGGACAAACACCTGACTGAAGGAAATGGGCTAAGAGGAATCAGCTGAGCTGAGTGCTAGTGCAAGGTGTTTTTCCAGAGAAAGGATGGTAGTCAGAAGTGGAGTAGAGTAAGAAGGCTTTTTTGTTGGTTTGGTTGTTGTTGTCTTTTTTAAATTTGTTCTAAAAATATTTTATTTCTTTATTTGAGAGAGAGAGCATGAGCAAGAGGTAGGGACAGAGGGAGAGGAAGAAGCAGACTCCTCGCTGAGAGGGGAGCCACGCATGGGGCTTGATTCCAGGGCCCTGGGATCAAGACCTGAGCCAAAGGCAGCCACTTAACAGGCACCCTGTTGTTTTATCTTTTAAAAGGGAAGACCTAACACCATGCTGGCCTTCTAATGGGCATGACCTAACAGGCAGCTAATAATTGACGATATAGGGGAGAGAGGGAAGACACGCCGGCCTGACGTCCTCCTCCAGGAGACAGGGGAAAGCTGTCACACAAAATATTCAGGAAAATATTAGCCCAGAACTCACAGGCCTACAGTGAGGAGTAAAAGAAATCATGCCTGAAGAGTAGTTATTTCCAACTTGTAGAAAATGCTCAAAAATGTTAGCCATTACTACTACTGCTTAACGTTATTGTTGTTGTTGACTTTCCTAGGCCTCATTTTCCTCATTTGTAAAAAGAAGCTGGCATGCATTTCTAAAGCATTCTCCAATTCTGACAGGCTGTGAGATGAGATGACTCAGGAAGCTGTCCATGATGTCTGAAGAAGACCTAGTCTGTGTGCCAACATCACCCGGGGTCACTGGACAATATTTAAAATGACACCTATACACAGCTGAAATATACTCGGCCGTCTGTGAAACCTTAATGCTGTGCATAAGGAAGAATTATGATGCCACTGGGCCTGTGGCTGCAGTAGGAAAACAGTGCAGGAAACATCCTCCTAACACCTGAGTCTCTAAGACTCTCCAAAAGCAATTGAGTCGTGCAGCTCCCATTGTAGACTGGGTTGCTATGTAAACTGGGCTCCATAAGGCATTTAAAGACTTAGCACAAGTGGCTTGAGGTTTAATCTTTTAATTCCATTGCTCCATAAGTTCCTTGTGGGTTCAGTGAACAAGGAATTTCGACATAATATTAGAAACCCATTTTCAGGAAAGGGCTTAGGCCTGGAAAAAATGTGCTGCATTTTAGTACACAAAAGACACCACAGACTAATCTCTAGATTTACTCAGTCTACGGGTAATTCTCGAGCAGGAATCCTGCTGAAAAGACTCATCACTTTGCACAGTAAATTGTCTGCGGTGTACTTTTTCCTATATTATTCACCCTCCTCCCTCAGCACCTCCAAAGGCCTCCTTTATTAAAGGGCTTGTGTAGATGGAATATGTTCACAAACACCCCAATTTGGGTCATTTGCTCCCTGATGAAAGCCCCGATTTACTGTGAAACATTATGTGCCACTTATGGACTTGGGGACACTTGCGCTTTAGAACCATAGAAAGAGTCACGTGACCACATTATCAAATGCGGTGTGGATGCTCAAACCACTTGTCCCCAACCCAAGCCGAATAAAGGCCGAGCATTGTAATAGATGGAGAAATAGTAACAGGAAAAACAAGTCACAATTTATCCAGCCTGAAAAACCAGTGCTCGTTTACATGTATATCAGATTTAAATTTATTTTTCACGAGTCACTTGAGGGCAAGACACATTTTATATTTGAGCTTTGAGGAAGTGCTGAATTTGCTCTTCTCACTCTTTCCCTCCTCCCTGTGGGAACTTGATGAGTTATCAAGAGTTGTGATATTCCTTGACACTTTACTAAAATCATCAGATTTTTTTTTTTGGTTTTTAATATTTGGTTACATTAACTGTTTAGTAACTCTAAACAATTAGACAAAGATTCATGAAGCTGGGAAGCCACGAGTTAAGTTGCTAGGGTAGAAGAGGTTGTAGTGAGTTTGTGGCTAACACACGGTGTCCCAAATTTCTTGTTTAGACAAAGAAGGTAATTATCTGCACTTACATTTTTCTATCTGGAACATCCAGACAATGATAGTTCCTTCAAAGAAATGTTGCAAGAATTAGAAAACTGCTCTAAAATCTCTTAGTACTTCTAGACAAAAACTTCTACCACTATTATTTACATAACCTAAATATAATATTTTATTTTAATAATGGCACTGTCAAGGACTTTTCTTCTTTACCCTCTAGTTCTACACATCACAGGGTTTAAAAAAGAAAAGGGAAAAGGAAAGAAAAGAAAGAAAAAGAAAAGAAAGAATAAAAAAAGGAAAAAAAGAAGAAAAGAAAAGAACTCATCTGAGGTTGTAACCAGAGAACAAAGCACAAGAAACACATTTTTGATTTAGTAAAGCAATTTTACTATGAGTGTCATCAAGGTACAAAGGAGAGAGACAAATTGTGGCATGTTTTATCACTTCAAGGTATTTAAGCCAATTTTCACTGGTGCTTATAAAAGTTTGAAACTGAAACAGGAAAACTCTTTTAAAGTCAAGTTTTCTATTAGAACCTTTATTGTATGTATTCTTCTATGACAAGAGGGGATTTTTTCATCTCCTTTGTCCCACCTGATGCTCAGACCTGCCTGATTTGGTGACTGTGTGCCAGGGTTGCCAGATTTAACAAATAAACATACAGGACACCCAGTTAAATTAGAAAGTCAGGCAAATAAGTAATTTCTAGTATAAGTATGTCCCATGCAATATTTGGGATGTACTTAAACTACAAAATTGTTCTGATTTATGTGATATTCAGATTTAACTAATTCTTAATCTGAACTAATTATTACACAAGAAGTCCTGTTCTAGTTGGAGACTTAATGGTATTCGTTGACAATTCCTGATGAAAAATCCATAGCAAGTGTTAGATTGACCCTTAATCATTATCATCCTATTAGGACAAAAAAAAAGCCATTTGAGTCCAATGATTATACTTTCTGTTATTTAAACTACAACCCTAGAATTACTAACAAGGAAAACCTTCTCTGATTAACTGAATGAATGAGCTCTAAACAAAGAAAATCCCTCCACTCAATATAGGTACTTGTATTGATCAAAATGAGTTATTTCATTGATTCTGCAATAACATATGTCCAAATGTGAACACTACATGCCCATAATATCACTATAAATTTTTTGACAGCTTTTGGATTTCAAGAGTCAGCTTGTATAGAACAGTGGCTCTTAATCTTGGCTGTACAGAAGCATCATCTAAAGGGCTTTTTATCTTTTTAATTTTTTTAAGATTTATTTATTGTATTTTAGAAAGAGAGCAAATGGGGGATTGGGGCCATAGAGAGAGAGAGACTCCCCACTGAGCGTGAAGCTAATGTGGGGATAGATCTCACAACCCTGAGATCATGAACTGAGCCAAAATCAAGAATGGATACTAAACTGACTGAGCTATCCAGGTGCCCCAAGCAGGGCTTTTTTAAAAAGCAAAAACAAAAACAAAGGAATGGGCACCCCTCCTAGACCAATTTAATTCTAATCTTGAGGTAAAGAATAAACATCAGTATGTTTTAGGAGTTTTCTGATTTTAACAAAAAGCCAGTTTGAAAGTATTGAGTAGAGGAAAGAACCGGAGCTTTTGAGTCTTCCCAAGTTGAACTGAAACTCAGTTTAATTAGCTATGTTGAAACTCTGTATTTGTTACCTATGTTGCCTTGTGCAATTGATTAATTTCTCACAGCATGGATTCTTCCAAGTTCCTACAAAAATGGAAGTTACTATTCTAGAGTTTGTATAAAGAAGGAAGAAGGTAAGCTCCTTTCCCCATCTCCACTCAACTAGACCATTCCTTCCTTCCATTCAAAAAGGCTGACATAATAATTACAATTTTTTTTCAGTGTTTGTCTTTCTTGACTTTTTTTATTGCATGCATGGAATCAGGTTCTTGATATAAAATGATTCCTTAATTGTATTATATATGTTTTCCACTTTGCTTTGTTATCTTGGCTCTTCACCTAGCCATTTCTGAAGGCTGGACATGAAGGGCTGAAGATTTTGGTACAAAATTTTATTAAAAGAAATTTAAATTGGCTTCACCACACAATCACTATTATTTCCTTATGTCTCTTGCTTTGGTAAGCAGGAGTGTGCCCTGCTTACCAAAGAGCTTCTACTTTCTCTCTTAATCTCCAATTTCCAAAATTTACAAGTTTGATTAGAAATTGATTCTAATATTTACTATTTTATTTTATAAAATAGGTAGTGTCCCTTGCTAAAATTGCTTTCTAATACAGATTTATTTAAAATTTTTAATCAATTTTGTTATCAGAATATTTTTGCAAATCTCACCATAGCCCTTGAGGTTCTGCTGATGAACAAAAGTCACATGGTTAGGGTTAGAAATCCAATTTCCAACTGTCTTAAAGATGAATGGATGTAAAAGTTGTAAACAAAGTTGATATTCAAAATACTTAGAAATAAGTTCCATAATATATACTAAAAATAATACAATTAAAAATGTAATCTCCCTTTTTTCAAATGTAACTATATGATGATGATACATTTATGGTGAAACTATTTTTAAACAAGTAACATGAGATGTACCACAAATTTTTCACCAAGTCATTCTGAGAATTTCCAAATCATTTACAGGTTTTCAAAAATGAGTGTTTTCTTTTTTCTCATTTAGTTTTCATGTTTTTGCTTTTTTGTTTGATGTGGTTGTCACTAGCTATATGGCAACGTCATCTGAGTCTTAAATTGACTTAAAAAACTTCATCAGACTCCTAGAAGGGCTTCTTCACTAAGTGAATTGCTATTAAGTCTCAGGAAAAATAATTTTTCCTAACATAACCGCTATTGTCCATGGGGCTGAGTCTCATAACCTCAAATTTTCACATTTTAAGATTGTTTTTAAAATATTTCTCCAGAAACAGTTCATGTTTCCTTGATTATTTTTGTCATTTTAATGTCTTGACTTACAAGCTCTCCAAAAACTTGTCTCATTTTGGTAGATAAAGGGTTTACAGTAACTAGGAATATAATTCCAGACAATCATGATCTGCTCATCTCAAACTCACCTTTTTTTTAAAATATTTTATTTTTTTATTCATGATAGATATATAGAGAGAAAGAGAGGCAGAGACACAGGCAGAGGGAGAAGCAGGCTCCATGCCGAGAGCCCGACGCGGGACTCGATCCAGGGATTCCAGGATGGCGCCCTGGGTCAAAGGCAGGCACTAAACTGCTGAGCCACCCAGGGATCCCCTCAAACTCACTTTTTAAGAATTCCATGAACATTTCATGTCTGTGCATGCTCAATTCTTTTTCTCTTAAATGAAGTTTTTGGTTTGGAATAATTCTTGATTTGTAGGAAAGTTGCAAAGGTAGTATAATCTCACCTACCCATTACCCCGTTTCCCTCATTGTGAACATCTTAGATATAACCATGGTCCATTGGTCAAAAAAAGAAATTAACATTGGTCCAATACTATTTACTAAACTATAGTCTTTATTTGGATTTCACCAGCACAACTCAAGTCCCCTGTCACTACAAATTCCACATTCCTCCATCAAGGTTGACTATAATTACCAGTTCAGTTTGGGTGCGATATAGATATAGATATATAGATAGATATAGATATAGATATAGATATAGATATAGATATAGATATAGATATAGATATAGATATAGATATATCTGCAGAAATATGGTTTTGCTCTGGTGTTGTGTTGGATTTTTTTTTCTCACAGAAATCTTATTGTAGTGTTCAAGTTGTCTTTACCCAAAGACATGTTTTGTCCAGAAGCAAATGGGTTTTATTTGTTATCTGAGCCCAGAAGCCTTAGAGGTGAGAAGTTTCACTGCCTTTACCCTGCAACTTAAGGTTTTTCTTTCATATGAAAAAGGGTGCAGGAAAATGGGCAGTGCTTCACAGCTTGTTTTCCCAGTGGCAACCAATCACATCCTACAAATTGGTGCCCCTGAGGAAAGCACTCTTCAGCCAGTCCATCCCTTCGCCTCCCCCCTGCCCCCCTCCGTTTTTCTACTGAGCTCCTAGAGGGTGCCTGTGGGGAGGACTCTGATACTGAGTGTGAGCCCCTAATGTCTGGTTGCTTCCAGGTATTGTAAATTGATATGTTGGCCCACATTAGCTTTTAGGAATTTATAAAAATCATAACCATTTTTTTCTTATTCACTTCTTTGGTGGCTACCTCCTCCTCCCATGTTCTGCCAAAGGTGAAATAATTCATGTGTATTCATGTGTGCTGCCTCTGAAACCTCAGCCCTCTGATAGCTTCAAGAAAAGTTATGATTGACTAAATTGACCTTTTTAGGCTTTTATTCATTGTTTGAATGGAAGTGAAATTTTCTTGTCACTTATACGTTTTAAATGGAAGCAACACTCGACTTCATGAATTTGGTAGAACAATCATAGACATATTAATGTTTTTAATTGTGGCTTTGAATTCTAGAATGAGACGTATCATGGCCCAAATGAATTTGTCCCAAATGGTTCAAATAAAGAGACTTTAATGGAGAACTGTTCACAGAGGTGTGGACAGGTTTAGGACAATAGGCAATTTTTTTTTTAAGATTTTGTTTATTTATTTGAGAGAGAGGGAGAGAGCGTGAGCAGGGGGAGGGACAGGGGAAGAAGCAGACTCCTCGGTGAGCAGGGAGCCTAAAGTGAGGCTCTCAGGACCCTGAGATCATGACCTGAGTTGAAGGCAGACGTTTAATTGACTGATCCACCCAGGTGCCCCAAGAACAGGCATTTTTCTTCAGGATTCCAGTATCCAGTTGTTGTTTTTTTTTTTTTTTTTTAAGATTTTATTTTTAAGGAATCTCCACATTCAATGTGGGGCTCGAATTCACAACCCCAAGATCAAGAGTTGCATTCTACCCTCAATGAGTCAGCCAGGCACCCTAGGATTTTAGTTTTTGTATGTGTTCCTTAATTCCTAGATGTATATGGAAACAGGGACATCATAAACCTAAAGCAAGTGAACCTGTTGTTGACCCGATGTCTTTTATTTAAAGGCAGTTGTATTAGTCAGGGTTCTTTAGAGAAAGAGAACCAATAGGATGTGTACGTATTTGGAGAGATTTGTTACAAGGAATCAGCTCACACAGTTATGAAAGCTGACAAATTCCAAGATCTGCAGGGTGAGTCTGCAGGTTGGAGTCACCTTATGGTCTTATTCCAGTCTGAGTCCAAAGGCTTGAAAACTTGGAGATCCAATAAGGTAGTTCCTATCCAAAACCTGGCAAACTTAGGACCCAGAAAGAACAAATGTTTCAATTTGAGCCAGAGACAGAAAGAAAGCCAACGTCCCTGTTTGACAGTAGATAGACAGGAAGACTTCTCTCTGGCTCAGGGTCAGCTTCTTTATTCTATTGAGGACTTCCATTGATTGGATGGAGCCCACTCATATCTGGAAGAGCAATCCACTTTACTCAATCTACTGATTTAAAATGTTAATCTTACCCAGAAACATTCTTACAGAAACCCCCAGAAAAATGTTTGACCAAATATCTGGGCACCCTATGGACCAGTCCAGTTGAAACATAAAATTACCATCTTGACAAGGAAGAGGCCAGTTGCTTATTTCAATTCATGAGGCATTTTGTCTTTGAGAATTGTTATTCTTTCCGATCTAAGGGCTGATGGTGATATCCTATTTGGGTAACATGTGTATGTGTTCATACAGGAGTATGTGCATGTGTGTATGTGTGTGTGTGTGTAATACATAACATATATACACACACACATAGCTACTTTTTTTAAATAGGAAACACAAGATCTCTGGATCAGAGAACAAACCATTTATTATTCACTGAGCATCTTAGTCATGAGTTTCAATCCCCATTGAGCAATTCAATGAAACCTGAGGTCACCCTGCACATGCAATGGAATTTCATCACAGGAGAGGAACCCTCAAATTATAGAACTTGGGACTTTTATAAGTTGCACACACATTTGTTCATCTTCCCCTCCAGAGAGGGAGAGAGACCTTTACTCTGGAATGTAAACAAATCTTCTCTGGAAAGGAGAGAGAAAGGTCTCTACCTTCTCTTCACTGTCCAGAAGTGTAAAAAAAAAAAAATGGTGCCAGTGGAGGTAAGTCTATAATTTCTCCAGAGCAATAAATTATCTGTAACTTCCAACGCATGTTTGCCTTTTAAACTTTAAATGCAATGATCTTCCCTGACTTCTTCAGAGTGGTTATTAATTACTAAGATTTCAGTTCAGTCAGGCAAAATAACCATCTGTAAGGTGCTACAGATCATTATAAAAATCATAAATATAAATATTTTGTTTCTTCAGTTGATTTTCCTAATCCTTTTCCCCATTGATGAGCAACAAATGTAGATGGCCTTAAAAGTTCATCTGCTTTCTTTTAATAGTTTACCTGAGAGCCGGCTTAGCTGGACTAAGCCAGTCCGTACAGGGATAGCAGAGCCTTCAGTTGCTGTCAACATTCTTGGTAAACAAGGCCATTCCCAGGGTCCAGTATATATACTTCCTAGAGATTTTCTTGTACCTAGACGTCCTTTGATAGATATATTTATTGCGACTTAGAAAAATGAGATGTTCCCAACCCTTCCTAGGCTAACCTACAAAGAAGTACTATGGTGTGGGCACAGGACTCATTTTTGCTCTTGGAGAGTTCTCTGACTGCCAGCCAAGGCAGGCCCCTCTCTGCTGGGATCTTGTCCATGGTGGATATACAATATTTATGCCAGGAAAGTTCTGGGGAATAATTAAGAGGTCAGGGTTACATGCTTTTTGCTACTTCTTTGGGGGTTTTTTTTTCCCCCAAGAAAACGATTTTATATCTGCTCTGTGCTTTGCTAGTTGTATATAACCAAGACCACTCTGCATGACAGTAAACAGTGCAGATCTGCATATTTTGAAAGTCAAAGTAAGGGGGTTTTTTCTTTGTTTTTCCAAAAACCTTTTCCTGGGAGGCAGTTTCCTTGTGATCAGTGAGCCCAAATTCTTCCTCTTCAGGCTGAAACTGCCTCATTCAGCTCATCCTAAATGGAAGTAATGAAATACTGTTCCTTCTGATATTCTCATTGAAGTACCATGTCATTTAGCTTTCATCAGTTTCTTGAAGGTTCTGTGAGTGAGAGTTCATCCTTTTGATTATCTAGTTTTGTGGGGTATGATTTTTTTTAGTATAAAGCTTTTCTTCTTTATGATTACAATTAATGCCTATCTAAATGTGCTGGAGATGACTGAAACACACATCCCTGCATTATATCTCAGACCTCACATTCTTCTAACAGAAACTATATTTAAAATGCTAATGTGCTTACCAAGCAGGTGGTGTTCAGTAGCACTACAAAGAAGTATCATGAGAATCATGTCTGCCCGGTAGAAAAGTGGAAGGTCCATTTTTCGTCTTATATCCCAAACGGGAAGCTATTTTTTTCTGTGAAAGGGGAAGGGTTTATACAATTTTTCCAAAGTGGCATCCACAGGAAAGGAACTAACTTAAGTTTAGAGCACCGAAGCGACTTGCCCAAGACCACAGAAAGCTCAGTGCACAGAATAGATGTTGCCAAAGACGGGATTTCTCAAACAGAAAGAGAGGCTAGACCTGGGTCCCACGAGCATATGTACAGACATATTTTCAGTATATCTGAGGAAAGTATAGCCTTTATAACAATAAGCTTCAGCTTCAGGAAGTGCATGGAATAAAATTCCTCTTGATCCTTAACACCTAATACAGTGGCTGGGATGTGGTAGGTACCTAACAAATGCCACCTGAATAAATAAATAAATGAATGACTAAACCTTAACATATGGCTGAAGGGTAGCCAGGTAGTATTGACTTTTTAAGAGAGATTATTCCAAATTCCTTACTTCTCTCAGGCTACGTTTGATAGCCTCATTCCTGATGATGTGGTGAGCTTCCTATTCACCTACTCTTCCAGGAAGAACCATCCCATCCTGAATCCCTCATTAATAACCCAGGATCAAAGGTAGAAAGATCTTGGGTTGATAGTATTGTTGTAGGAAAGCCACAGAGAATACTGGAGAACCAACTGGTTGGGGTGAGTTAGCAGAGCTAAGTGATTCATGAGTAAGGCTGGAGGAATATTTTGGGCGCTGGCTAACCCTCTTCTGCTATGGTTGAGCCATGCTGAGATTAAAATGTTGGCCTTGGCAGCAGTGAGTAAGGCACCCTCCCAGAAGGAGTAGTTATACTTGCTTGGTGAGAGAATAGGCCACTGAGTAATGAATATCTGGCTAAAGTGACATAACAACCACCCCGGGGAGCCAGTTCTGCCCTCTGCCACCAACACCCGTGCTCTGTGTATATTTGTAGTTGGGACATGACTGTTACTATCATTCCCATTGAGTTGCAAGCCATACCACTCTTGAGTACCTCTCTCTAGTTTAAGATTTTTATTTATTGCCAGCTAGGTGCCAGACACTGTTCTAGGCTGTTTCTAAGGTATTTACAATCTCGCATAGCAGAATAAATAGGTAAGATAATATCAGTTAATGACAAATCCCATGAAGAAAATTTAGAAAGGATAGAGAATAACAAGAGGAATAACAATAAGGAATAAAATTAAATAAAGTGATTAGAGAAGCATCCTTAAGCTGGTGACATTAGGACTCAGATCTGAATGGTGAGAAGGATACATCCTTGAAAACACATCTCAGGTGAGAGAAAAGCTAGTGCAAGGGTCCGAAATGGAAACAGTCTTCTAAAGTGCCTCTGACTGCACTCCCCTTCCCCTACATATACCCAGCACTGCTGTCCCAGGCCAAAGCTCATCAGTGCTCCACTTCTTTCCTGGATTCTTTTCCCATCAACCCCATCACAGAATCTCACCTACAGACTAAGTTTTCCAACCGGGAAGTAGAAGAGTTTCCCCCTGTTAGGAGCACAGAAGTGTGCACATCAGTCATTGCCTCTGAGCATGACCCTTCTGTAAACACATAGTGAGGGCCTCGTACTTCCTGGATGCCATAAACTAAGCTCAATGCTGTTCATTCTGTATCTCACTGGAGTCTCACAGTCTCACAATCCAGTGAAATTGTTTCTATTGTCAATTCCTTTTACAGATAAGGAAGTAGAGAACAAAAAGATTAAATAATGTCAAGATCTCAGAAGAGTAAGTGGCTGGGGCTGACAAGGAAAGCCATGAAAGCTGATTCCAGAGTCTGTTCTCTTAACTGCTACATAATTGTCTCATGAGTGAAGCCTCGGAAAAAGTTCCTTCGATGCTCCACTTCTTCCATAGGGACGCAGGTTGTCTTTCAGTGTGCTATCCATTTCCCCTAATTCTAGATCATCCAAATCATGTCTTGGAAGTTGGGTTTTTCACTAGGACATAACCTTATTCATATCTAGAAGGATGTTGTGCTATGACCATAGTCTCTCAGGTTCAAATCCATCCTTCTGCATTCCGCTCTGGGATGCTGGCATTCTGATTCTGAAAAACGCATTCCCCTAGCAACTTTGCCACCTGGTTCTGGCAACAGGAGGCACTGAGCAGTGGATCTCAACCATCTCTCTGCATCAAAATACCCTGGGGACATTTGCAAACTAAAAATGACTGGGCCCATGCCTAACGAGTTTTCAAGTGGTCTGGGGTGCCAAGATATCACCTTTTAACACCTCCTGCAGGTCATTCTAACACACCCACAGGTGTCAGAGCCACTGCACCAGAGGGAGATCAGAAAGCAGAAGGGGAAGAGGGACTTCCTTCTTTCCAATTGTTTGATGTTGCTGACACCATGGCCCCAACACTGGCACTTGGCCTCAGCAGCATCACTGGTTTCAGTTTCCAGCCATTGTAGAAGGTAGATGTATATCTACCCATTGGAGATGAGGCATCCTCTGTCAGGAGGGGCAGCCCAGCTGTGGCACAGCATCCAGTTACTCCGGAGCTCTCATGGTTCCAGCTGGAGTTCTGTGTCCAGTGTTTTCACCTTTAACACTCTTTTAACAGATCACCTCCTCGGAGAGGAAATACTGAATACTACACCTAAGCTCTAGGGTTATAAAATCCCCTCTGCCTCACTTTTACAGCATTTAAGCCACTGGTTTCTCCAACAGTGGTAGATGTCACCTACCACAAGGAGCATGTCCACCCGGGTTGTCTCCACATGGATTCTTTTGGAGAAAATAGTCCCTTCCTCATTCCACTGGGACTAGAAATTACTAAGAATCAATAGGACAGACAATGAACAAGAGTGTTGATCCAGATTGGGGAAAGATTGCTGAGAGTTTGGATGGTTAGGGAAGGCTTCATGGAATAGAGACTTTAGCTGGGTCTTGTAGGGGGAATTGGCATTGATAGGCCGGGGAAGGTCACTTCAGGCCATGGGAAATGGGAGTAGAGGGGTTTGGAACAAGGCAGAATGAAGAATGTTGTCTTCTGAAGAGAATCAGAAGATCAGTCTCACAGTAGGTGTGAGGCTAGGAAGCGAAGGATAGGGAGTACAGGGTGGGAAAGGTTGAGAGTGTACAGCTCAAAAAGAATTCCAAATTTCAAGCTAAAAGGTCAGACTTTATTAGCATATGAAATGTTCAAGTGACTTCCCAGCTAAACCAATTCCTTTAGCAAAACAACAGCATATGGTTAATGTAATTAGGGGGAAAAAATTCAAACATCTTAGCATAGCCCACAAGATCCTACATGATCTGCCTACCTCCCCAGTCCCATCTCTCCCCAGGGAAGGCTGTCAACGGAGAGCCTTCTTCCACAGAACTCTCACTAGATGGGAGACAAATGCTTTCCTGACGTGTGATCAGATGGGTATTGCATCTGGATTGGGTATCACAGTGTCCACCATGCACATCAACTTCTGGTTAGTGTTTACCTGGGACTGTGGGAAAAAGAGATACAGATGTGTGAAACATTAGTTGGATTTAAAAAAAAGAAGGAAGGGAGGAAGGAAGGAAGGAAGGAAGGAAGGAAGGAAGGAAGGAAGGAAGGAAAAAGGAAGAAAGAAAGAAAGAAAGAAAGAAAGAAAGAAAGAAAGAAAGAAAGAAAGAAAGAAAAAGAAAGAAAGAAAGAAAGAAAGAAAGAAAGAAAGAAAGAAAGAAGAAAGAAAGAAAGAAAGAAAAGAAAGAAAGAAAGAAAGAAAGAAAGAAAGAAAGAAAGAAAGAAAGAAAGAAAGAAAGAAAAGACTAGAAAGTGATGTGAGGCAAATACAGCAAACTGTTAACACCTTTTAAGATTTACTGATTGATTCTTTGGTGTCCCTTATATTATTTTCCCTACTTTTCAATATGCTTGGATACTTGGAATATTTTATAATGTAAACACTTCAGCATTCAGTCAAACACATTTGATCCTATATCTAAGTAGAAACTATTAGTGAATAAACCAAAAGATTCACCCTTATAATCAATATCACAGCTATTTATAAGAAATAAATATTCTTCCCATTTTAACTTTTTCTTTAATGGATATATCCGAAAATCACAACAGCTATTTCTAACTTTGAGTTCCATGCAACTGATACCTCTTTCCCCACAAATGTGCTGTGTTCCCCTAGATGGCCTGGAGAGAGAAAGGCTGTTGTTACAGGTTGAGTGTTTGTGCTCCCTCACGATTCATGTGTTGAAGCACTAATTCCCCCCCCCCCCCCCCCCCCCCGTGAGAGACCTTTGAGAGGTAAGTAGGCTTAATGAGGTCATGATGGTGGGGACACTATGATGGGATTAGTGCCCTCATAAGAAGAGAAAGACAGAGAGTTCTCTCTCTTTCCATGTGAGCACAAAGAAGAGGTCATGCACACACAAGAGGAGGAAGCCATCTGCCAGCCAGGAAGCACATGCTCCCCAAGAACTGATCTGCTGGAGCCTTGATCTAGAGATCCCCAGTCTCTGGAACCATGAGAAATAAGTATCTGTTGTTTCAGCCACCAGGTCTATAGGATTTTGTTATAGCACCGCAAGCCGACTGTGTTGAGGTACAGTGGGAGAGAGGGAATGCTCCATTCTTTCCCTCTCTTTTATTTTTATTTATTTATTTATTTATTTTTAAAGATTTTATTTATTTATTCATGATAGTCACACAGAGAGAGAGAGGCAGAGACACAGGCAGAGGGAGAAGCAGGCTCCATGCACCGGGAGCCCGACGTGGGATTCGATCCCGGGTCTCCAGGATCACGCCCTGGGCCAAAGGCAGGCGCCAAACCGCTGCGCCACCCAGGGATCCCTCCCTCTCTTTTAGATGCACCCTGGGGCTTCTGCTCTTTGAAATTAAAAACATCCTCCCTCCTCCCTACCATCAGCCTCCTGAGTTCTTGTTCTCTTTTGCTTTTCTCTTTCCCCTTCCCTGAGGAGACCCCTTTTTTCTTCTTATCCTGTACAAAATTGTGGGGTGAGCACCTATGTTAAGGATTGAGAGGTAAGAAACATTTTAATATTTATGTTCTCCCCAATCTCCAGAACTGCCAGAAACACTGACTTTTGTTTTCTCAGCTCACTCTTTTGTATTAGTAACCAATATTTTTTGTCATCTTTCTTTGCCAGTTCATAAATTACACGGTAGATACATTGAGTCCTGTTATATCGTGCTTACTTGGGAGTTTCTTTGGTAACCACAAAATTATCCTGGAGAATAACGTGTAGTTTTTAAAATGGGCTGTAAAAGTCTGGTAAAACAAGTTGTCCTCAAATGGGAGTTAAAGTCTCAGTATTAGGAAAGTGTAATATTTGGCCCTTGGAGATGCCACCAAGTATTTCATCGGCTGATTCTCATTCATCATTGTCAGCTATTTATTGAACACCCAGAGTTCATAATATTGTACAATAGAGCCTAGCACGGATCTTAAGTAAAAGACAATAAATCCTGACAGCTTTTAAAGAGTGACTTACAAGCTGCAATCTCTCAGGGAAAGGCAAAATCCTAAAATATCTTTCTTTCCAAATAGGTCCACGGCGACTGTCCCAAATATCATATGATTAATTTATAAGGATGCCACTTTTTAAGTCAAGTGAGATCTCATAAATTCTACCTAATTTTAGGTGTAGTATGTGTGTTTGGAGAGGGTGGGGAACACTGTGAGAAAGAACGAAAAAAATCTATTGGAAAAGAAAAACTCAATTAGCACAGTTGAGAATAAATTAAATTCCACGTTTACTTTTAAAAGGTTATTAAACTCTCATTTAAGACTAGTTAGAAATTGGTTAATTTGGCCAGCAGTTAAAACTTTAAAGCCTAAGCCATTTTATTTAAGAAATCTATGTAACATGGGGGGTGGGAACAATGCCCAGTGTTTAAATATTTCCCAACTAGCTTGTGTCCTGGGGGTGGGAGGGTGGAAGGGGCATAAGTAGACACTCATGATGTTCATTGGATAATTGATCATTAACGAGGCTATAAGAAGCTTTTGAATCATTAATTGGGGGATTCAGTCCTTAAATGTAAGCCTTGGCTGGGTATGGTTTTGCAGGATGGGAGATTCAGTCCATTAATGTAATCAGGGTGTGACTGCTGGATGTCTTCAAGCGTAATTGGAGGGTTGCATAGGCTGAGGGTTCTTGAGCCCTAGATGATATTGAAATCCTAAAATTCTGTATTCTTTGCATTATTTGAAACAATGCGAAATCCTAAAATAACAGCATATCAGAGGTGGAAAGAAATTTGGAGGCTGTAGAGTCCAACCTTTTTGTTTTGAAATAAAGAGACCAGGGCCAAGAATGGGAAAACTAACCCCAGGTAGCCCTGGTAATAGTGCAGTCAGGCCCGGAGACCAGCTGCTAATTCCCAGGTCTGTGTTCTTTCCAGTAATGCACAATAGGTCTGGAGGCATGTGCATGTTCAGAGCACTCCCTGGATCCAGTGTTAGCATTATCCTCCCGCTTTCTCTCCTAACTGGAACATGTATATGCACACAAGAAGAACCTACGGGAGTCCGAGGTGGTGGAGGAGGAGTAGAAGACCTAGGTCTCGTCTGGTCCCAGGAATTCAGCTAGATAGCTATTAGATCATTCTGAAGACCTGTGGGTTCAACCAGAGATCTAGGAAAAGAATAGCTGCAACTCTACAGATAGAAAAGTGAGCACTTTTTGCAAGGTAGGAGGCATGGAGAAGTGAATCCGAGGTGATACATGGGAAGATAATCTCAGTGGAAGAGAGCTTCTGGCAGTGGGCTGTCAGAAAGTGACAGCGGCAGAGCACAAAATCAGAACTTTTAGCAGTCTGCTCTGGTGAGGGTGTGCAGGCCGAGAAAAATCAAGGCCATCCCACCTAAAGTTTAGCATTAACACAAGTACAGCCATCTTAGGCCCCTGTGAATAAGAGCTGAACTTTACGGGAAAAACTGCAGAATGTCCTCAATGTCCTCGGCAGGAATCCCATATCAGAAAGACAACAGAGCCCACGCCCCGTGGTAGAAAGTCCCATATTAGAATGAGAACAGAGCTCAATGCCCTTGAAAGCCCCATATCAGAATGTAAACAGAACTTGAGAAATTCCTCCACCCCTTCTGAAGATCCCCTAGACCAGCCTATAAAAAACCCAGCTGTAAGCCACTTCGGGGTCCAAGTCCCTGCTCCGCTGTGTGGGGCACACTTGGACCCAAGCTCGAGCTTGCTAATAAACCCTCGAGCACTTGCATAAGTGTCGGCTCCTTGGTGGTTTCTCGGATTCGCAATCTTGGGCACAAGAAGGGATGCTCTGCCTGACAGGTGCTCAGGTGGTGAAGCAGGGTCAGAGTCCTAGGTGGGACAGTGTGGTCTCAGGATCCCCAGGGTCACAGGAAGACCAGGGATACCCGAGAGAGGCACAGGCCCCAGGCATCAGAGCAGGGAAACCAGCTGCAAACAGAGAGCTCAGGAGTGGGCTCTCAGCTTGGGATTGCTATAAACCAAGGACCACGGCACAGTGGTTGGGACCACTCCCCAGCAGGGGCCCAGCAAGTGGCAGAACTGGCAAGACCCCCCTCCTCCCTGGGGAGGAGCGGCATGAGAGCACAGTGCAAGAGTCGGAGTCACATGTCTGAGATAGAAATGCTTGGTCACAAGGTGGGTGAGCACGGACTGGGGCTGGGGACCAGGAAGACAGGAATGATTGACTGTTTTTCCCAGAGGGCAAACTGAGGAGTGGGGACCGAGCTTTTGGCTCCAGGGCTGGAGATGGAGAGGCCACCATTTTCATTGTCATCCTCTAAAGCAAGGAGGAAAGCCTTCAGGGAACAAAAACCACAGAGAGCAATCTGGAGCACATTAGATAGCCTGGCCCGCTGGCAAGGGTGGTGCGGTCCTGCCCCGGCAAAGACACCTGAGAAGCAACACAACAGGCCCCTCCCCTACAAGATAGGCAAGAACATCCAGCCAAGACCAAGTCTACCAAACACTGAGAACTGCAAAACGCCAGTACTAGGGGAATATGGCATGCAGAATTCATGGGGTTCGGTTTTTGTTTTTTGTTTTCCCACAATTCTTTAGTCTTTCAACTTTAATTTTTTCTTTGCTCTTTCCTTTTTCAACCAATTTATTATTTTATCAACTCTTTTTAAAAAAAAATCCTTTTTAATTTTCATTTTTACAATTACATTCTACCTTTTTATTGTATTTAATTTTATCTTGGATATATAGATAAGTTTTTCTTTCTTTTTTTTTAAGATTTTTTATTTGTTTATTCATGACAGAGAGAGAGAGAGGCAGAGACATAGGCAGAGGGAGAAGCAGGCTCCATGCAGGGAGCCCGACATGGGACTGGATCCCGCGTCTCCAGGATCACGCCCTGGGCTGAAGGCGGCGCTAAACTGCCGAGCCACTCAGGTGGCCCAAGTTTTTCTTTCTTTACAATCTTGGGATGCAGTTTCTTCTAACAGACCAAAATACACTCATAATCTAGTGTGTGGTTCTATTCTTTTCACCTGTCTGATCATATTCATTTTTGTTTGTTTTGTTTTTTGTTTTCTCTGTTTTGTTAAAACCTTTTTAAATTTTCATCTTTACTGTTATATTCTATCCTTTCAATGTATTTAATTTTATTTTGTGTGTGTGTGTTTTTCTTTCCTTACAATTTTGAGATGTTGTTTCTTCTAACAAACTAACCAAAATCCACTCAGGGTATAGTGTATTGCTCTGTTCTGCTCACCTTTCTGTTTATATTCCTTTTTTTTTTTTTTTTTTGGCTTTTAATTTTCATTTTTACTATTACATTCTATCTTTTCATTGTATTTAATTTTTTTTTGTACATACAAGTTTTCTTTCATTACAATTTTGGGATCTAGTTTTCTAACAAAAGGACCAAAATACACACAGGATCCAGTGTATTGCTCCATTCTGTTCATTTATTTGATTATCTCTCTATTTTTTCTGGTTTTGGGTCTCTTCTGATTTGTTAAGTGTATATTTCTCTGTGATCATTGTTACCATTTTAGTATTTTTTTCCCTCATCCATCTATTCTTCTCTGGGTAGGATAACAAGACAAAAAAACTCACCTCAAAAAAGAGAACAAGAGTTAGTACCAACTGCCAGGAACCTAATCAATAGGTTCAAAGTGACGATTGTAAAAATACTAGCAGGGCTTGAAAAAGCAAAGCAGACACTAGAAAATCCCTTTCTGGAGAAACAAAAGAACGAAAATCTGAATAGTCAAAATCAAAAAAGCTATTAATGAGATGCAATAAAAACTGGAGGCTCTAACTGCTAGGTTAAATGAGGCAGAAGAGAGAATTAGAAGACCTAATGATGGAGGATAAAAAAGGTTGAGAAAAACAGGTACAAATAACTACTGGATTACCAGGGGAGAATTTGAGAGATAAGGCAAAACATATTAGAATAATTTGGATCCCAGAAGAAGAGGAAAGAGAGAGGGGCAGAAGGTATATTAGAACAAATTATAGCAGAGAACTTCCCTAATCTGGGGAAGGAAAGAGTCATCTAAATCCAGAAGACATCAAGAATGCCCCTCAAAATCAGTAAGAATAGGTCAACCCCTCATATATAATAGTGAAACTTACAAATCTCAGAGACAAAGAGAAAATCCTGAAAGCAGCTCAGGATAAGGGTCTGTAACCTATAAGGGTAGAAACATTAGACTGGCAGCAAACCTATCCACACAGACCTGGCAGGCCAGAAAGGACTGGCATGATACATTCAGAGTGTTAAATGAGAAAAATATGCAGCTAAGAATACTTTATCCAGCTAAGATCTCATTCAAATTAGAAGGAGAGATAAAAAGCTTCCAGGACAAACAGAAACTAAAAGGATTTGTGATCACCCAACCAACCCTACAAGAAATATTAAAAGAGAATCTTTAAGCAAAGAAAGAGCCCAAAAGTAATGTAGACCAGAAAGGAACAGAGACAATACACAGAAACAGTGACTTTACACATAATATTATGGCACTAAATTCAAAGCTTTCAATAATTACTCTGAATGTAAATGGGCTAAATTCCCCAATCAAAAGACACAGGGTATCCAATTGGATAAAAAAGCAAGACCCAGGATGTCTGGATGGCTCAATGGTTGAGCGTCTGCCTTTGGCTCAGGGCATGATCGTGGAGTCCCAGGATTGAGTCCCACATCAGGCTCCCTGCATGAAGCCTGTTTGTCCCTCTCCCTATGTCTTTCATGAACAAATAAATAAAACCTCAGAAAAAAAAGCAAGACCCATTGATACACTATCTGCAAGAGACTCATTTTAGACCTAAAAACACCTCCAGGTTTAAAGTAAGGGGATGGAAAACAATTAATCATGCTAATGGACATCAAAAGAATGCTGAGATTGTGATCCTTATATCAGACAAATTAGATTTTAAGCCAAAGACTGTAATAAGAGATGAGGAAGGACACTATATCAAATTAAAGTGTCTATCCAACAAGAAGATCTAACAATTGTGAATATTTATGCCCCTAACATGGGAACAGTCAGTTATATAGGACAATTGATAACAAAGTTAAAGAAACTCATTGATAATAATATAATAATAGTAAGAGACTTTAACCCCGCTCACTACAAAGGACAGATCACCTAAGCAGAAGATCAACAAGGAAACAAGGGCTTTGAATAACACACTGGACCAGATGGACTTCACAGATATATTTAGAACATTCCATCCTAAAGCAACAGATTACAGTGCACATGGAACATTCTCCAGAATACATCACATACTGGGTCACAAATCAGGTCTCAACTGGTACGAAAAGATTGGAATCATTCCCTACATATTTTTAGACCACAATACTTTGGAACTGGAACTTAATAACAAGGAAATTTGGAAAGAACTCAAATACATGGGAGCTAAAGAGCACCCTACTAAAAATGAATGGATCACTAGGAAATTAAAGAAGAATTAAAAAATTCATGGGAACAAATGAAAATGAAAGCACAACTGTTCAAAATCTCTGGGATGCAGCAAAGGATGTCTTAAAAGGGAAGTATATAGCCAGACAAGTCTTTCTCAAAAAACAAGTTCTCAAATACACATCCTACCCTTACGCCTACAGGACCTGGAGAAAAAACAGCAAATAAAGCCTAAACCCAGTAGGAGAAGAGAATTAAAAAAGATTAGAGCAGAGATCACCAAAAGAACAGTAGAACAGATCAATAAAACTAAGAACTGGTTCTTTGAAAGAATTAATAAGATTGATAAACCATTGGCCAGACTTATCAAAATGAAAAGAGAAAAGACCCAAATAAATAAAATCATGAATGAAAGAGGAGAGATCACAACCAACACCTAAGAAATAAACACAATTATAAGAACATATTATGAGCAAATATATGCCAACAAAATAAGCAATCTGGAAGAAATGGATGCATTCCTAAGACATATAAGCTACCAAAACTGAAACATGAAGAAATAAAAAACCTGTACAGACCCATAACCAGCAAGGAAATTGAAGCAGTTCTCAAAAATCTCCCAACAAAGAGTCCAGGGCTGGAAGGCTTCCCAGGGGAATTCTACCAAACATTCAAGGAAGAATTAGTACCTATTCTTCTGAAGCTGTTTCAAAAAATAGAAATGGAGGGAAACCTTCCAAACTCTTTCTATGAGGCCAGCATTACTTTAAACCCAAAACCAAAGACCCCACCAAAAAAGAGAATTACAGAACAATATCCCTGATGAACATGGATGCCAAAATTCTCCCAAAATACTAGCCAATAGAATCCAATTGTACATTAAAAGGATTATTCACCACAACCAAGTAGGATTTATTCCTGGGATGCAAGGGTGGTTCAATATCCACAAATCAATCAATATGATACATTACATTAATAAAGAAAGGACAAGAACCATATGATCCTCTCAATAAGTATAGAAAAAGCATTTGACAAAGTACAGCATCTTTTCTAGATTAAAATTCTTTACATCGTAGAGATAGAGGAAACATACCTTGATATCATAAAAACCATATACAAAAAGCACATGGTGAATATCATTCTCAATGGAGAAAAACTGAGAGCTTTTCCCCTAAGGTCAGGAACATGACAGGGATGTCCACTAGCACCACTGCTGTTCAACATAGTACTAGAAGTCCTAGCCTCAGCAATCAAACAACAAAAAGAAATAAAAAGCAACTGAATTGGCCAAGAAGTCAAACTCACTTTTTGCAAATGAAATGATACTGTATATGGAAAACCCAAAAGACTCCACCCCAAAATTGCTAGAACTCATACAGGAATTCATCAAAGTGGCAGGATAAAAAGTCATTGCACAGAAATCAGTTGCATTTCTATACACTAACAATGAGACTGAAGAAAGAGAAATTAAGGATTCAATCCTGTTTACAATTGCACCCAAAAGCGTGAGATACCTAGGAATAAACCTAACCAAAGAGGCAAAAGATCTGTACTCAGAAAACTATAGAACAGTCATGAAAGACATTGAAGAAGACACAAAGAAATGGAAAAATGTTCCAGCTCATGGATTGGAAAAACAAATATTGTTAAAATGTCTATGCTACCTAGAGTAATCTATACATTCAATGCAATCCCTATCAAAATACCATCAACTTATTTCACCAAGTTGGAACAAATAATCCTAAAATCTATATGGAACCAGAAAAGACCTCAAATAGCCAAAGGATTATTGTAAAAAGGAAACAGAAACTGGTGGCATCAAAATTCTGGACTTGAAGCTCTATTAAAAAGCTGTAATAAAAAAAAAATAAAAATAAAAAAATAAAAATAAAAAGCTGTAATCATTAAGACTGTATGGTACTGACACAAAAACAGATATATAGATCAATGGAACAGAATAGAGAACCCAAAAATGGACCCTCAACTCTGTGGTCAACTAATCTTCAACAAAACAAGAAAGAATGTCCAATGGAAAAAAGACAGTCTCTTCAACAAATGGTATTGGGAAAATTGGACAGCCACATGCAGAAGAATGACACTGGACCATTTCTTCACACCACACACAAAAATAAACTCAAAATGGATGAAAGACCAGACTGTGAGACAGGAATCCATCAAAATCCTAGAGGAGAACACAGGCAGCAACCTCTTTGACCTTGGCTACGGCAACTTCTTGCTAGACCCATCTCCAAAGGCAAGGGAAACAAAACCAAAATGAACTATTAGGACTTCATCAAAATGAAAAGCTTTTGCACAGCAAAGAAAACAGTCAACAAAATCAAAAGGCCACCTACAGAATGGGAGAAGATATTTGCAAATGACACAGCAAATAAAGGACTAATGTCCAAAATCTATAAAGAACTCATCAAACTCAACACCCAAAGAACAAATAATCCAATCAAAAATGGGCAGAGACATGAACAGACATTCCTCCAAAGAAGATACACAAATAACCAACAGATACTGAAACAATGCTCAGCATCACTGGTCATCAGGGAAATACAAATCAAAACCACAATAAGATACCACCTTACCCCAGTCAGAATGGCTAAAATTAACAAGTCAGGAAATGACAGATGTTGGGGAGGATGCAGAGAAAGGGGAACCCTCTTACACTGTTGGTGAGAATGCAAGCTGGTGCAGCCACTCTGGAAAACAATGTGGAGGTTCCTCAAAAACTTGAAAATAGAGCTACTCTGTGACCCAGCAATTGAACCACTGGGTATTTACCACAAAGATGCAAATGTAGTGACACGAGGGAGCACCTGCACTCCAATGTTTATAGCAGCAATGTCCACACTAGCCAAACTATGGAAAGAGCCCAGATGTCCATTGACAGATGAATGGATAAAGAAGATATGGTATAAATACACACACATACACACACACTCACACACACAGACTATACAATGGAATACCATTCAGCCATCAAAAACAAACAAACAAACAAACAAATAAATAAATAAAATTTTTCCATTTGCCATGATATGGATGGAACTAGAGGATATTATGCTAACTGAAATAAGTCAATAGAGGAAGACGATTATCATATGATCTCACTCATGGACTTAAAGAAACAAAACAGAAGATCATAGGGGAAGAAAGGAAAAAATAAAACAAGATGAAATCAGAGAGGGAGACAAATCATAAGAGACTTAATCATAGGAAACAAACTGAGGGTTGCTGGAGGGGAGAGGGTGGGGGGGATGGGGTAACTGGGTGATGGACTTTAAGGAGGGCATGTGATGTAATGAGCACGGATATTATATAAGAGTGATGAATTACTGACCTGTACCTCTGAAACCAACAGGATATTATATGTTAATTAACTGAATTTAAATAAAACAGAAATAAATATATAAAACAGAAAAAATAAAATTAAGTTATGGGCAAAAAAAAAAATTGCCTAGAAGAGGGGGAAAATAATCAGAATTTCTTCTTTAAATCTAACTTGAGGCATCTACTTGGGTAGTCTTTTAATCTCACTATGAAACTATAACTAGTTGTGATCGAAGTTTATCTTAATGCGGTTATTATAACAATCATATTCTGATGTGATGAGATCACCTTACTTCGCTGTAAAACATCTGTGTGTGGTGCATTGTCGGATGCTCTTGAGTATGAATATGGCTTCTCAAGGTAGAGTTCTTAGCATCTCAATTTTCTGTCTGGCTTTTAAATTGTGTCTAATTAAAGGATTTCACATTCCTTCACAATATTGCCTCCTCAAGCAGAAATAAAACGACAGAAACACATTTTGTGTTTTTTTCATATGAAAGACATTCTGTTAATATTTGGGTGGGTTATTTTGCCTGAAGTGTGTTAATTACATTAATTAGCCTGACTTCAAGAACAGTAGCTAGGAGTTGGTGGAATGAATCTGAGCTAGATCACTGTCATTCGAAAAGCTGAAAAGCTCGCTTCCCTTTCCCCTACTCCCGCCCCTCCCCTGCTTTCCCACTGCAAAAAAACACCAGGATGTTGGAAAGCACTACTCACTTGGAATTGCTATCATGCGTGTTATTTTTGAGATGAAAGCACAGACGCTACAAGAATAATATTCAATAATTTTATTCATCTCATAAAGAATGATGAAGCTCACAGAATGAGAGCTCCTCAGGAATCACGGCCACATAATACAGCATTCTAACCTTAATGAGCAAGGCCAAATTGTTCTCTTATTTTTCCCCATGTGTATTCTTTGGGTCACCTACCTGGAAAAGAGAAGAAAAAACAACACTCTGTGCGGCGGTAGCACCAAGCAGGCAGGGGACAGTGAGCTTTCAACCACCTTTATTGAAGTAGAAAATACTGTAGGCTAAACTCCCTCCCCAGACATCACTATTCTGTGGAAACTAAAAAGGACCGCAAATTTTTTTGTACCCTGGCTGCTGATGGAAAACATTACAAAACCCTGAAAGAATAAAGAACTTGCCGATGTAAACTCTGTCGCCGCTTCCGCAGCAGCCATGCCCTATGGACTCTGACAAGGGTCACCTCCTATTAAAGCAGGCAAGGAAAAACAATCGTGATGCCAGGTCTCTATTCAAACTTTGCAAAGGTCATTGCCCTCATTCGGGCTCTCAATGAAATGCAGAGATTGTATTTTTTACCCTCTTGCAGATTCAGTAAAACTGTCTGCCAGGAAGGTGCTTCTCGGGCTTCAAGGTACACATTAAATCATTTGGGGATCCTGCTTAAAAATACAGATTCTGATTCAGTAGTTTTGGGGGTGGGGGAGCCTGAAAGTCTGCATCTCTACCAAGATCCCAAAAAGCCAGTGCTGTTAGTGCGTAGGCCATACCTCAAGTAGCAAGGGTCTAGGACAGTGGCTCTTAAAATTTATTGATCATGACCAACAGTAGGAAATATATTTTATGTTCTATGTTATATGTATATATTTTATGCCATAACTTCATAGACACGCATGTAATATATGTGTGACAATGGATGGAAATGAATGGAAAATGGAAACAACAGCTTCATGGAAGAGTTCTTAACCTTTACCAGTTGTGACATTTTCAGGACTAATTTTATTTCTGTAATTGTCTTGATTTAGTTGGTGGTTACACGAATCTATACAATATGATAAAATTGTATAGATCTATACATACCCACCCTCAAATACGTTCATGCAGTGCAAAATCTGTAACCTAACGCAATCTGAGAATTGTGCCTATGTCACGTCCCTGGTTTTGATATCGTACTATAGTCATGCCAGAGGAAAGTAAAGGGTCCCTGGGGCCTCCCTGTGCATTTCTTGACAACTTCTTGTGAATCTATACTAATTTCAAAATAAAAAGTTAACTGATAATAAATGGATTGGGACCCACAAAACTGGTTTCAAGACCACTAGTGCACTGAGAGGCAGAGTTTGGAAAACTCTCCTCCGGAATTTTACAAACCTTGATGGATTGTTTCAGAACATAGCTGCTGTAAGTGGGTGAGGCAAAGAGGGGTCTTGGACTGGGAGGTGAAGGTGGCAGTTGCGTGAGTGGTATGTGAGGAGGAAGTGGGGAGCCTGGGAAGAGGTTTTCTGAGGGCCCACTGGGTGGACAGAAGACTTAGCTAATATGTCCCAGAGTCAGCGGGTAGCCCCGACGTGTAGGGAAAATAAGAAACACCAGCAGTTGAAACTACTGGTGCTCAAAATTTGTCTCCTGACACTTCTTGCTTTTTGGAGTGGACCCCATCCAGAGTTTTGTTTTTTGTTTTTATTTGAATGTGTTTTTAAAAACCTGTGGTAATGCAGTGTAAACACAGAGCCCAAGAGGATTTGAAGATGTTTGGAGAGAGAGACTCTGTGGGGGCTTCGGAGCATCAGGAGAAGGAAATACTTGTATAAAGGCCAGCCTGGAGAAGAGGTCATCAGGACATGGGGAAAGGCCATGATTATCAGCCCCAGATTCAGACTAAAGGAATCCACGAGGCAAGTTCATGTATTGAACTTGTTAGACATTATAAGGGAGCAACAGTACCATGCAAACCACCGAGCTGTACTGTCGCATTTTTCTCAGGGTAACATAAGAAAAATATAGAGGAAGGAAAAGCACATTCCTTGGCCAGAGGCTTATGAATGTGGAATGGGTGAGGGGCCTATCTTAACTTAATTAACTACTACTTTAGTGCCACCAAATGCCGAAAATATGAATCATACGATTGTTTCAAATTAATACCTAATTGATGTGTCTAAATGTAAAAATGAACTTTTACCATTTTCTTAAGGCTTCCTTTCTTCATTCACTTCTTTTTGGCTAAGATGCATATTCCTTCTCTAACTAGATAATTCTGAAGCATCATTTTGCCCTTGTAATCCAATTGCAGGTAAATCAGAGATATCTGCAAAGTCTAATTTAGAAGAGAAGAAGGTTTTTTTCTGTATGGTATAATAATTCATTTCAATTAGCATGATGAAACCAACTGCAGAGCCATTTTTCACTGAAAATGTTGTGGTGGAGTTCAGGGAAATATTAAAGACATTTCTAGAAGCACAAACAAGCTTACACATGCACTTAGTTGCCCTAAGGAAGAAGAGAAGATTACAAATTATCTCATCACACAGATAAGAATGCTCCATCCTCTTCAACACTTTAGGTGAAATGGCATCATCTGTGGTTTATTTATAGTCACTCAACATGTGATCCCAGGACATGTCCCATAAAAATATCCCTTTGACTTGCATTATTCTTCTTTAATGCACTTATCTATGGAGAAGATAAAATAGAGTCTATTGTGGGTTTTAATAAAAATATGATAGATAGAAAAATATCCATAAGAACAGATATTGCTTCCAGGAACTGAATGATATTGAATAAAACTGATATAATTAAGGGTTACTGAGAAATTTCTGATATAAGCTTAAGCTTAAGGGGATTTCAAATTTTGTAAATAAGAACTGTAGAAAAAAATCAATCTATTTAAAGGTAGAGTTTGTTGTGTATGCGAACGTGCAGGTTTGTGAAGGCTGACTGTGTACTGCCAAGTGACTTGTAACAAACCAAAGAATGACGTAGTAGGTAGCTAAGAAGAGCTGCAAAACTAATTGGCGTCCAATATGTTTTGGGCTGCATTTAATTTTCTTGAGGGGAAGAGAGGTCAGGAATGGAATGAAGTCAATGAGGACTGGAATAAGACTCACAGGAAAAAAAGTAAAAAAGCAAAATGGCCAACATTGAAAGGTCAGTGAATATCCTAGAGACAGGAAATGAACTTTAAACAAAATAGAAGGTAGTATTTCTATCTGTGTTTGAGAGTTGTTAAAATTGCTATTTAAAAAGGCAACTGCAATCGCCAGGTGTTGCTTGCATAGAACCTCATTTGGGTATGTATTTAACTTATTAGAAATATCAAGAACATAGATATTTTGCACTGGGCAATAAGATAAATATTTAAACTCACAGCAAAATTCCTGCTATTTACCAAGCTTTACTTCCTATTTTACTGTAATATTTTTTCTTGAAAGAAAAAAAGAAAAAAAACCAATTCCTGAATCATCTCTCCTAAGAAGTCTTCATTATGCTAATGACTATTAGTCTAAAAGTTTGCCCATACGTGTGAAATCAAATAAGGTAATTTTCTTCTTTTGTTAAAAAGCTACTGACAGTCAAAACCCTTTGGGGTTGATATTTTGCATGCAGCATTTTATACAGGGAAAACGTGATTGCAAGTTTGGTTGATAGTCTTTTGCATCCACTCTCTTAAGCACTAGCAATGACTGAATAATGCAAATTCTAAATTAGCATCCAAATGCTTTCCAAAGTAAAACTAAAGCAAATAATTGCTACTTTGAATTGCCACATCTAAGGGCATCTTTTGATTCTACAAAGCCTGAGTTTTAAAAATACATGTTCATGGTTCTATCCAAGGTTAATAATCATTAAAATTAACAACAATTGTTAGGAGGGTTATTCTCCTTAAGGAGGCATTCAAAATTGGGATGTCTTGGGGCCCTCATCTCCTGCCTTCCTGCCTGATGCTGTGGGATTCTGGGAAAGACCATATGATGCAGCAAGATGATGCCCGGGTAACAGACAGTATAAACAGGCTTGTAAAACTCAAACAGGTCGCCAACAAACCGGTGTTGTGCCTAGAGCTTCCAGTAACACTCGCATTCGCTTTTCTCCCCCAAGCATTCTGTTAAGCTTTTCCTCATATATCACTATTGCATGTAAATATTTGGACTGGCCCTTCCTGGCACTATACACCTATGTTATGCTTTTAAAACTGTGACTCGTCCTCTTCCACCCACTTGTGGGAAAGACTGTTTTGCCTACATTTTTTTCCCCAGTCACACGTATTTTGAATTTTTTTGGCATTGCCACACGACAGTTTGCTCTAATTTGGCTCTGCAATGGAGTGTTACCAAGGCTTTCTTCCCCCCTCCCTCTAAGCAAAGGAATGAGTTGGAGTGTGTGCTATACTTTGCTGTCTTGGCAAGAGAGGAGGAGGGTCAGAAAGGAACCAGGATGTTCTTTACCCCTGTGTGTGGTGCTCCTGGCACTGCTTTCAGAAGCTAAATAGGAAGTTGGGATAGGTTACCACTTCAATGGAATACCAGCCCTGGTGGCATTCATTATAAAGACATATACCCAAAAATCTCCATAATTGCTTAAGGGCAGCAATTTGATTGTTGAAGGGACAAAGAGACTCGCCTTCAAGTTGTATTTGTTCCACAAATGTGACTTTTTTTTTTCACTTTGATTATATGTTTATTTCAAAGAATGATGGGCTTTGTTGGAAGAGGGGAGGGGGAATTAAAGACCTAGAGATCTCCCCTCTCCACCTCACCACTACAAAATAGATTCTCCCTAAATTTGGCCCGCACAAAATGTTACCAACATTGTTTATAAGGTGCTTGAACTATGAAAGTGCAATGAATGTTTACAAACTATATATATATTTCCCCCTTTGGTCCTTTGTTAAGCACATGAATGGCAAACAGAAAGAACTTATCTGAAGAATCAGCAGGGTAGCACTAGCTGGAATGTAATTTTACAAAACCTGGCCATCTTTCAACAAGAGTGGGTGGATTTTTAGCGCTACAAATGTTTGTGTATTATAAAGTATTTGCCATGGTGACAAAGCTGGGAGAAACATCCCATTAGCCACAGACGGGCTACAGATTGTTCTGATTATCCATGTCCAAAATTCAGTCTGGCTAAGGCTTTGTGTTATTTTCAGTGTTTATAAGTGCTCCATTTTTTTTTCAACATACTAACCTACAAGCCAGCAAGTATGGATGTATGTAGGTATTTAACTTAAAATTATCTTTAAACATGTTCTTAGGGCATATTCATATATCCTATGTGTAGATTATGTGTGTGTCATCGTTCCATTTACAGTCGATATGTTTATAGTGCTAAAAATAATAATCTTTGAAAGAATGAAAGACTTGTGACACATATCCTGGAGCACTTATTAAAAATAAAAAGGGTCATAGAGAATTCGAGCAAGAAGCAATGAAATGTCTGCGCTAATCTATTTGCAGGTATTTGTGACTATTGATTTCACGTTTAAAAGTTACAGCTTCTATTTTTGAGAGTGACTTTTATCTCAAGTACAGGGGGAGAAATGTGAATTATAAATAGCCAACAGAAAATATGCCACTGCATGTAAAGAATCCACATTTTTTTTCTTCCAAACATTTCCCTGCTAAGAAAAACATGGGAAAAATTTTAATGACTCTTTTTGCCCCTATTTTTGGGGAGAACATTTATAAGCAAATGGTGTTTTATGTAGTGGAATGAATCGCCATGCAATAAAACCTAGCATCAGACGGGATTGCTTTGAAGTTACCCATGGCTGTGCAAGGTAGTAGGCAGATAGAATAAAGGGAAAAGATAGACGAAAAAATAGCAGGAAAGAAGGAGGGAAAGAAAGAAAGAAGAAAGAAAAGAAGGAAGGAAGGAAGGAAGGAAGGAAGGAAGGAAGGAAGGAAGGAAGGAAGGAAGAAAAAGAAAGAAAGAAAGAAAGAAAGAAAGAAAGAAAGAAAGAAAGAAAGAAAGAAAGAAAGAAAAGAAAGAGAAATAAAAGAAAAAAAAGTTTTCGGGTCATATAAAGGTTAAAGAAAATCACAGAAAATTAATCTTTATCATCTGAGCAGCATTGCTGCTAAATTGACCCACAGTGGAAGCAGGAACAGTCTGAGAATTTAGTGAAAAGAGATTACACAATTAATTCTGCAACTGTCACATCTCTCAAACTTCTTTTACTTTTCGGGTGACTTTTAGTGGAGGTGCCACTGAAGTTTCTTTCTCACATAAACAAGGAAAAAAATTCCAATTTGCTTATTTATCACTCAGTCTTCCAGGGCAGGCAATATAGCAGATCATTTCACTAAACAAGACTGAGGAGAGACATTTTAATGAGGAAGTAAAATGCCTATTACAGGTATTTTGAGCAAATAAAGTTTTGCTGACTCCTTCCAAAAATTGTGCTTTCTCGATTCATTTTGAAAAGTACTAATTCAAGTGCACATCTGTGCAAACCGAATGGTTGTTTCAATAAAATATAGTAAGATTTTCATATTCTCTAAATACGCTTGTGTTCAAAAGTAGATCTACCAATACATTATGTGATTTTGGAAGAGGGAAATTAAAGAAACTTAGCTTTATAAAGACAAATGGTTCTAAAGATTTATTTCTAGGATATGGAATGGGTCTGTATTAATCATTTCTAATAATCCTATTCCTAAGGTTAGCCCGTGTTTTGAGGTCTGATACCAATTATGTTTGTCCTTGCCAATAAACTCGTTTAGGTTGAGACTATACATTCAAGACTTTAGCACATAAGCATCCCAAGTACCTGACACTACTAAACAATTTCAGTGGCCAAGGAGCAGAGAATAAGAGTGGGTCATGGGCATCTGGGGCAGTACTTTACTTAATATTTGGCCATCATCATTTATTTCTAGCCTACATTTGCATTGGAGTTCACATTTGGCATTTTCCAAAAGACACTCTGGACCACTGCCGTCTAAACTTGAGCTGAGACATTCGTTGGGGCTTTCTCTATCATATTTTGCTCATGACTAAATAAAACTAGACCGACATAAAAGGCTAAATTCCTGACACATCTCTTATAATGGCAAATTTTCATATTTAAAGAATGCCTGGCACATATTTGTGTTTCAATGGAGCCCTACACATCTGTTACTTATTTTGGAGCAGCCTCTATCACATATGCAAAAGTCTTTTGCAGATAAATTACTGCATTTCAATCTAAAATTACATAAAAAGGATTTCATTCTTTAGAAGAAAATTCTTTACACAGTTATCACAAAAGGATCATGAGGGTTCCCCACAAAGGAAATAGGCATCACACTGTGTGTGCATAAATGTGTGATCAGTTACTGGAGTCACTGCTATAATAATAGGATGCATGCATTCTTTATTTGAGGGCACAGATGCAGAGAGACATCCACTGAGGGCATAGACAAACAAATGCTTCCTATTTGCCATACAACTGGGGGCCTAGGATTCATATAGGTTTCTATTTGGAAAAATGCATCCCGTACCCACTCTATCCCACAACTTCTTTCCCAAAGCCCAATGAGCATCAGCAGGAAGATACTTGCAAGAACTCTTCCTCTGCATCTGTATTCCCTGCACACCAGCCCCTCTGCCCCTTCTTCCCATTTGAAAAGCAGAGCCTTATACACACACCACCCAAAAGGCAAGCTTTTCAAATCAAAGGGAAATTTTATTTATTTATTTATTTTTAAATATTTTATTTATTTATTCATGAGAGACACACAGAGAGAGAGAGGCAGAGACACAGGCAGAAGGAGAAGCAGGCTCCATGCAGGGGACCCGATGTGGGACTGGATCCCAGGGATGCCCTGGGCTCAGAGGCAGACACTCAACCACTGAGCCACCCAGGAGTCCCTCAAAAGGAAATTTTAAAACTCTGAACCACATAGTTTTAGGGGATGGCTTCCATCCCTTCTCTCCTCTCCCATGGGAAGAGGAGCAACCTATCTCATTGGTGAAACTAAATACAAGGCTATACTCCTTACTGGAGACCCAGCCTCTCTGAAGCTTTCCGGACCTGACTGCCCACAAACAACCCACATTCTCCTTTTTGCTTCCTGCTTCCTCGTCTGCACTAACCAGAGCAGCTGCTCCGCCCACCACCACACAAGGTTGATTCAGTGGCAAGTAAAGCCTGTTGTTGGCCTCAGGTTTGAGTCACATTCTCCAATCCATTACTGACAAGAAAGCCTATTTTTTATTCCTATCTGACCTCCTTTATCTGCTCATCTACCTCAATTTCAGAGTGAAGAGGTAAGTCATTCAGGGTCTTGCAAATACCAAGTGCCCTTTACAGCAATTATCTTACTGTTTTAATTTTTTCTTGGCCATACACCTTTTTGCTAGACTGTAAGCAACCTGACAGCAACACCCATATAGTTCTTGCATCTTTGTAAGTCCTGGCCTAACATAGAGCACAAAATTCAATTAATGTTGTTTGCATCCATCAATCAATGGCACTAGCACCTAATAAAATAGTAATGAAATGATAACCTAGTTTTAAAAGACTTCACTCAAGCAATTACATCAGCTGTATTAATCATCATCTGAGGGAAAGTGCTATGTTGTTTGAATGATTTAATCTAAAGAATATTAGAAGTACTGAAGTGTGAGGGTTAACTCCCCCTTGCCGATAGGCCCCCTGTACCCTATTCCCTCCTCCCACACAACACTATTTATAGAATGCCTCATGTTTCAACTAGCCATTGTGGAGATTGAGTAAATAATAAGGTATTGAGTATGTAAATATCTCATATATTAGGAATCTCCAGTCCTGAAGAACAATACTTCTTTTCCTGAAGAATAATACTCTGTTATTTCCCTGAAGTGTTTTCAATCATTTAGGACACAAGCATTGAGCTGGGAGCTTACTTTGCTTACTTTCCTACTTCTGTCTTCACAAAAAGGGAGGCCCCAGGAGCAAGATGGCATGTACCCCTGAAAGCCTTCACAATCCTTGTGGAATTTCCTGGAGTTATGCATACAAGCTTGAAAATATTCTTGACACAAAATTTGAGTCATGCTAAACACCTTTCCCATACGTGTATGTGGCTTTATGTATAGGTTAATTCAAGCAAGTTGTGGTTCTTAGTAATAAGCATTAAATAGTCATAACTGAACTAGAAAACTTAATTTTAGAGTCACTCTAACACAAACAGGAGAGCAGCCTATTTGAAAGGAACCAAACCAACCAGGATTATAATATACAGAGAGAGGGGTAAGCAACTGTGAATGAACAATTACCCCTTTTCGCAGGACGCCCAGGTGGCTCAGCAGTTGAGCATCTGCCTTTGGCTCAGGGTGTGATCCGAGTCTGGGGATCCAGTCCCAAATCGGGCTCCCTGCGGCAAGCCTGCTTCTCCCTCTGCCTGTATCTCTGCCTCTCTCTCTGTGTCTCTCATGGATAAATAAATAAAATCCTTTTTTAAAAATTACCTGTTTTTGCTTTAACTACTCATGGATGAATCTCCATCTTTCATTCTGTTGTCGTTGCTATAGTTTGGGGGAAGGGGTTATACAGTTTCTGACAACAGATGGGCACGATCAAGTCCCTTCATCAGTATGCATACCTGTGATGCTCATATTCTCTCTCAGATAATTAGAGTAATGAGGAATTAATATTTTCTTGCCAAAAGAGACTACTAAATAAACCTTAAAACCCATTAGCTGCACCAATTCTTTCTCTTGTGTATTCTGACCCATGAATTTGACTAAATCCACTCAACTAATCCGCTAATCTACTTAACTAAATCAAATCTTTTCAGTAACTTGTCTCTAGTCCTCTTATTTAATAGAAAGGAGAATGGACTTAGTTATACAGCTTCTGGGCAGAAGAAAAGATCGAGGAAGTAGAGGTGTATACCTGAAGAATGCTTTTGGAAAAGGGGGGAAGGCTGTAATCATAGGTGAGGTAATACAATAGAAGGTTTTGGAGACTGAGGAAGATGAATTAGGGAGGCTATGGGTTGAGAGGAAGATAGGCACAGTCTGCGACAGGGGTTGGAGAATTCTGGGAGCGTGACCTGTCAGCGAGGTAGGTTTGGGGTTACCTGACACTGGTGTCCCTAAGAGCTGCAGACTGTTTATAGCTATAGCAAACATTCTCCTATGCCACCTCTGTATTGGTGTGAGATAGAACTCCAGCTGAGAGAGAATAAATAAGCCAACTTCTTTGGTTTTCAAAACAAGATGTCCCTTTTGCTGCCTGATTTTGGAAGTGCAAGTATACGGCTCCAATATAAAATATATCTACACTCTAAACACTTGCCAGAGAATTTTACCTGGTCCACTGTGTGTAATTCTATTGTATTTTATTTTGAGTTCTTGTCAGCAGTAACTAGGATATAAATTATAAATAACACAAACTTAAAAATAAAACCAAACCCTCCTGCTCCAAGGTTGACAGCACCATTAGATATCCCTGGATCAAAAAGAAAATATTCCTTGTACTTTCTTTGCTCTGTTTAAGAAGGCAAGAAACCGTTGTATATTTTAGAAAGATTTTCATCCACACTCTTACCTTAAAATGTAAAAGTGTTGGCATGAAAAAGAGTCGGCTCCAGTTATCTGGAAAACGTGTTTATGTGGAACACTTCATTCCCCAGCAATGTCAACCAAATGATGTGTCATTACAAGAAGCAACGATGCATAACATCAAAGAGAGTTGGACCCACCACATTTCATCACACTTCTGCTAGCATTCCAGAAGACCTTCTTGTTCTGCCTTCTTTACTGTTGCTACAAGAGCTGAATCAAATATCCAGAGCTACCCAGGCAGTCAAACTGACAGCATTTTGATTTTTAAATCTCCATTAGAAATTAATGCATAGCTATATAAGAGAAAAGGAAGCAATAATGTGAAGGCCTACATGCCATGACATTATCATTGTATATAAATGTACTTAACATTTTAAAATAGATAGCAGTGAGTCATTTGAGGAAAGATACTGTATCTTTGTATTACAAATACTGAGCTTAATACTGAATATCTTTTCATCAGCCACAGAAAGGAAGGTTGAGGGCTGGGTTGCTTTTCATTGACCTCCCAGGCGTTTTTCAGGACTAGGGCCACATCATGCAAATATATAATCAGTCTCTGAAAATTGTCAGTAAGAGGCAGTTAGAGGCAGCATTCTTCATTTATTACAGGCATTGTTATAACAGTCCTCAAGAAATATAGAGAGGCACACCAATCCCCTGTTCTTCAGCTACAGTACTGGGAATTCTCATTCCATCAGCAAAATGTGTCTGCCAAAATCAAGATATAAGGTCTTGCAGATCATTTCATTTGAGAATATATTAAAAAGGACTAAATGATGGACCAAAAAATTTTTGATTTTTTTTTTTGGGGGGGGGCAAAGAGGTTGAACATTGATCCAAAATTATCTCATTTCCAGGAAAGACAATTTTTAAACCCACGGTATCTGAATTATAATTTCAGGAAAATTTTTTAATCTGAATTCTGGCAAAATCAATGCTGACAGAATTCGGAATTTATATGAGAATGAATCTAGTCTCAAAGATAATCAATTATATTTATTTATTTATTTTTCTTTAAAAAGATAATCAATTATATTTAAAGAACAAATGTTGAGAGAAAAAATTATCACGTGTTTGGCTGGATAGGGAAAGGATTTGTATTGGCAAGTCAAATAAAAGGAGGGGTAGGGACCAAATATCTAGGGAGAAACAAGCCCATGTCATCCAAGCCAGGTGGTCGGAAGGTCAGGAGCGGGCTACAGGACTGACTTCCTAAAAGTCACCAGAAGTTAAGGGCCTCAAATAACTAATTGGGAAGCCAAGCAGACTGGATTAGTCCACAGTGAAAAAGAACAGTCCTTAGTCTTCCCATTTAAGATGAACTCTGGGAAGAGGCTTCAGGAAGGACTACAGGTAACTTACAAAGGGCTTTTGCTGTCCCTCAGGCCATAAATATCCCGTTTGTCATGAGAATATAACAAAGTTTCCTATCATCACCATATCAATATTTTTTTCTGCACTGTCCAGGATACCTTCCCGAAACCACCATGGAAACCATGAGGGTACTCCAAACAAATATGGGGGTTCAGGTCCCAAATCCCAGGATGCCTCCTTATCATGGCTATCTTGCAAATTTGGGCAGAAGCTTTGGGTAACTTTATCAGATGGGGAGGGAAGGAGTAGGGAAAAGCTGTGTAAAAAATAGGGTTTTGTAATCCAGGGAGCTGTGTTGACCATGAGCCCATAAATTCAAACAGGTCATTTAAGAAGAAGGAGAACATACAAACTGGTCTTCCCAAGACAGTGCCAATTTAGAGCTACTATCCCAGAATAATTACAAATAGTGCCTCATAAGTCCTAAATATCCCAATTTGGGTTCTGTATTACCTGGGCACACCATTAGAGACACTATGTACAAAAATTACCTTCTGACTAAAAAAAAAAAAAAAAAAAAGTATGCAAAAAGTCATTTATATGTAGAAACAAAGTGTAGGTAGCTAAAATAGGTTCTGATTCAGTAAAGAATCAGCTCTTATAAATTGGTAATAAAAAGTAGAGTATTAGGGAAATGCTGACCCTTTTAAAAGTTTCTATCTTCATATTGTCATCTTTGTGTGGGCAGTAGTGGTGGTAGTGGGGGGAGGTGTGGCATGTGTGTGTGTGTGTGTGTGTGTGTAATTATTAATGCCTCATAACAGCCTTAGAGCTCTTTAAGTAAGGATTTCATGCAAAGTAGTAGTATTGCAACTTGTCACAACTGATTAAAAAGTCTTACAAAGCAATCATACAGATTCATTTGAAAAGTTCCCAAGCAAAGAGGTAGGTAAATGGAGGGACAGGGTAGGTCTCTGAACCGCTATCAGACACATCTTCTGTCTCATGAAGAATATAGATCTGCTCTGTGTGGGACAAAACATACCCCCATATATATATACAGCCACAGGTAAATCGGGGCGGCACAAAGAGAAAGTAAAAATTTGTGTTTTTGTTCTTTAATTGAGGGAGTGGCAGCAGGTGTGGTGGAACATTAGAAAATTGTGGCAAAAAATAAAAAATAAATAAAATTGTGGCAAGGGAGAGAAACCTTAATAGCTTTTATTTCTTTACAAACAATGTCCCACTTCGGCCTGGAGAGTGGGCTAAGCCGACCGCACCAGATCACCAGATCAGTACAGGACTGAAGAGTCAACGGTGGTGCCTTCAGAGCCTGGAAGCAGACAGGTGAGATGGTGAGCCTTTGCCTATTCCAGAGTCTTGCTGGGAGCTCTCTTAACATCCCCTGGCCATTCTGTAAATCAAAACTAGCATGGAAACCACTTCTCAATACCTGTTTTATTTCTCCTGTTTTGTCTACTGCCGAAAACACATGAAAACCCTGTGAACTATAGCATAAGAGGACCTAAAATTATGGTGATTTGTTCCTCTTCATTCAAGAGGTAGGAGTGAGCCCAGGAAAGGGTAACAGGAGAGTGGGAAGTGAGCGGCCCCATTTATTTCCTTGTAATGGCTCCAGCCTAAGTTGCCTTTTATCCACTTAGGCCCACACCACAAGCTCACTCTGGAAATCTCTTCAGCTTGGCTACGTGCAGATGTAATCGGACCTGCTCTGGGCAGTCCTAATTGCAAACACATTTCTCTCCTTCCGTGGCCATTCCTAAGCAAGCAATGGTCAGAGCCTTGCCAGGGTTTTCTGGCATCTTTTTCCTTCTTTGTTTCCAAATATGCATTTTTCTATGAGAAAAGATGCACGAGAGATTGTAAACAGGATAATTATATGGCGATATGATTTCTAATACAGGCTTTCCTTGTGGATTATTTCAAATGTGTAGGGGTTTGTTTTGGTGTGTTTTTTTTCCACTCTGCCTGTGAGTCAGGGAGATAAAATGTTGTTTTGAAAGCACAAGTATATGGATCCACTAGAAACCTCCTACGATGTTGTTTAAAACATTTTGCGAAAGAGTATGGAGAGGAAGAGCAAACAAGAGCGAGAAGGGAGGGCAGAGGAGGTTCACAGTCTCCAGCACTCAGCCCATGTCACCGTAGACACGGGGTCTGCACTGTGTCCCCTTTTTTCTAGAACGGTGTGAAGAAGGAAGAAAAACTATATGCACAAACAGCTGCAAGTATAGATATCCCAAAGTTACAAAGTTATCCTGACTGAGATGACAATGTTTTGGTTGGGAGAGGGGTTGAGTACGCATCTTTGGAAGAGTATGTCCTCCTGTCCTTCCCCTATGCCCTCACTAAACTTTCCACTGCAGTTTGTCAAGTCAGATGGTTCTGAACCTACAGATGGATGGGGTAGTGTCAAACACCTGCCGGCCCTTCAACTTGGCACACACAGACACAGCATATTTATTTATCGTGGTACCTAAAATCATACGATCTGTGGCAATTTACCCTAAGGGGCACATGAGAAGCCCCCCATGGGTGGCCATGCAGGCTGAGTGGCACAAGTCCAGGGTGCACTGGGCACACAGACTGAGGGTAGAATTGGCGCCCCTGGAGTTCCACTGCAAAGAAAGCCCCAGGTGTACTGTCTGTTTTTTTCACCGCTCATCTGGCCTCTATGCCTACCTAGCATACTGCCTAGCATATATTAGGTGCTTATTAAGTTTTGTTGAAAAAAAATTTCTAGTCTGCTACTAGAAGATTGGGCTTGTTGCTAATCAAAGTACCTCCAAAAAACAAACTACTGGGTCATTCCTGCAACCACTAGGGACACAGGCATAAAGGAAGTAACCGTCCTGCTCCGGGAAGCTACAGTTTAATGAGAAAAACACATGTACGAGAGTAGTATGAACAAAGCATGCTGATCTCACAGAGAGAAATCAGAAAAGTTTCCACATAGAGGATGATCTTGGCAAAGCAGACTTTGCATTCTGCAATCCCAAATATCAAGGAAAATCATGCCAATAGCTAATCTTTGCCACTTCTTTCATTTTCAGGAAGAGGGAAAGATTGACACATTGGAGGGGAATGGTTACTCCAGATATATTAGAATTTATTCTAGCTGTGAATACTAGAAACTACCATAATCTCCCTATATATCTCATTCAAATGTAACAGGTTCTCTTGTTTTGAAGAAATCTTCCTTCAGATATTGTGGGAGAGCCTCGTGCTAAAGAGTCAGACAATCCTAGGCTGATGCCTATTAGTCGAGTGACCCTAGGAACATTATTTATTATATGTGGTGGTTCCTTAACCATAAGATGGGGATAGAATATGTCAAGTGGCCGTAAATGCCATCCCCTCTCTTACTGCCCCCCACTTGAAGGTACACTTGGCATGTTGAGGTTTTTGTGAATAACCTACTTAACCGTTAGAATGGTTGGCAACCTTCACATGTAAACAAATGCAGTGAAGATTCTTACATGGTTCATAGTTCGTCTCTTAATCTTCTCAAATGTAAACAAGAGCAGCACTATTTCTTTTTCAAGAGCTTCCTGAGGGAAGCAAGGAGTGAGCCTGAAAAGCATCACCCTGGAATATTGTTTACCATTCTTCAAATGAGGAGAATCTTAATACACCAACAAGTATTAACTGGCATTGTATGTTTTTGTCACCAGCAATAATCTTTAGGCACTCCACTGATAACATTAGTAAGGCAAATGAAATCTTTCATGGATTATTTTTTTTAATTAAGTATATTTAATACATTTATATTTCATGACTCCTAATTATATCTTCATTTTAAAAATTCTTGACTACTATGTTTAATTTCACTCTAGGAGCAATTAAAAATTTTCTGAAGAGTTTCAGGGAAGTATATTTGAGGGAACCGCTTGAAAGATGTTCAGCAATCTATTATCCACATAACTAGAGGCAATAAGAAAACTCAGATCAATGACATTTGAGTTGATTCCCATGACACATTAACAGCAAATCAGTTGACTCTACTTCACCTTTCTTCCTAGAAAACTTTTCTCACAGCTGCTAAGTAACAAATTTCCTTTCTTAGTCTACTGGGTATGGTATTAATTATCAACAATATCCCCCCACCCAAAAAAATAATAAAACAGAGTAGGAAGAGAAAGTAGAGCCATCTGTAATTAGACTCTAGCTAATACATTGGCTAAATAGCTCAGCTATGACTAATTCTACAGTTAATTCTAGATTACCCATCCACAGATAATGCATAAGGCAATAATTATAGACCACTTATTGTGTGACATCTGCTTTAGTAGGTACTGAAAAACAAAAACAAGTAAGACTATAACCTCCCTGAGAACATTTTTTTTTTCGCTATCTATCCTCAGCACCTAGGTCAGTGTCTATGTTGTTGAGTCTCCATAAATGTTTATGTTGATAGATGAATTAAAGACAACATGATATGTCACTGTCTAGGTGGGTAAATTGACATGTGGGCCTTTAATTCAATACTGTACTGTCCATGCTGGTTTCTTTCTACCCACTCTTCACGATTTCCAGACTTCCTTTCAGCCACCTTACAATGTCTTTTTTTAATTAGAGAGGAAAATGGAAAAACATTTCAAGAGAAAGAGGTTTGGTTTTGATTTTCTGTTCCACTACTAGCTGTGTGACTTCAGACATATTATTTACCAATTTTTATGTTTAATCTTTGATTTATTAAGTGGAGGTAAAAGTACTTGTGTATAGGTCAGGTTAGTCAAGAGAATTAAGTGACATTGTATAAATCCCAGTGTTCGTCACACAGTAATTACTTAAGTACCTGTGAATCTCTCAGATTGATCCTCCTTTTTCTTCCTCTCTAGCTCTCCCTCCTAGACTGCAGCAGCTTGTGCTCAGCACTGTTCTCCCAATCACTCTAGACCAGAGGTTCCCAACCATGGCTGACTTCAGAATCACTGGGACCAGCCTAATTCTAACTCTATGGAATTAGAATTTCCTGAGTGGGTCTGAAAACTCATAGGTGAGCTCATGCTCACCCTCTCACCCCAGCTGACTCTGATCAGCTGTTTGGGAGTCACTGTTCTCCATTGTTCCATAGAGCAATAGTTCTCAAACTGGAGTGTGCACCAGAATCACCTAGATAGGTTGCTGGGTCTCACCCCTCAAATGTTCTGATTCAGAAGGTCTAGAGTAGGGCCCCAAAATTTGCATTTCTAACAAGTTCCCAGGGGATACTGATGTTTTTGATTTGGGGATGACATTTTGAGGTCTTGTTTAGAGGTCTTGCTAGTCAGTGTGATCTCCTGACCAGCCACATCAGCATCACTGGAGAACACCTTAAAAATGTAGAATCTCACACACCACTTCACATTTATATTAAAGTTTGAGGGGCACAGATTTATTATGGAAGAGCTCCATAGAAGAAGGATCTTTTAAAATGCAGATTCCATACACTAGATATTCTGATACAGCCCCCAGAAACTGCATTTTAATAAGCTCTTCCATGTCTTTTGGATACAAGCAATTCCTGAACACACCTAGAAAACATTGCTAAGGAGGTTTGCTGCAGCAGTTGATTTGCTGAAAAATCAGTAACAGTGTTCCCTACTGAGTACATGACATTGAGCCTGGACAGCCTTGATAGTTGTCTTGCTATCACAAGGATCCTACCAACCAAGCAACCACATCCTACTTTTTTTTTCTAGATATTAGCCAAAAAGATTGCACATGCTTTCCAGAAATCTAACCATGACTTGCTAGAATAAGATAAGGACTGAAATGGATTCATTCTGAGAAAGGTGTCAAGTTTGGATAAGAATGTCTGAAATTATTACTTATCCCCATTAGTCAGGGCTGTTGTAATTTTCAGTAACAGAAACCTCATCTAGCACACATGCACATGCACACACAAACACACACAAAAAATGAAAAGACAAGTTTTCTAGATAAATAAAAGGAATCTAACAAAATACAAGGGAAGGGACACCTGGGTGGCTCAGCTTGCTAAGTGTCCAACTCTTGGTTTTAGCTCAGGTCATGATCTCAGGGTCATGAGATCAGGTCCTGGGTCAGGCTCTATGCTCAGTGGGAAGTCAGCTGGAGATGGTCTCCCTCTCCCTCCCCCTCTATTCTCCACCCCCCCCTCAAATAAATAAAATCTTTACAAAATACTAGGGAAGGAAGTACAGTTGGGTCTCATCTCTTGATGGTCCAAAATTGAAATCATTCATCTATGGCAGATTGTGTATGTCCAAAATGGCCACAACAATATTTTACAGCCTGCATGCTCTTCCTGAACTTTGCCACTCCTACACCAAGAGTTGGAGTTTATGCCCCCTTCTCCTGAAACTGTGTGGGCCTCTGTGAGTACCTTCTCTAATAGAGGACCATGATGGAAGGTGCTACATGACCTGTGGAGCAAAACTATGTCACAAAAGGTGATACAGCTTCCACCTGGCTCTCTCTCTCTCTTAGAATGTGACTTGATAATTCTGAGCCTCAATGTCGAAAGTCCAGCTGTCCAGAAGCTGCCTGTGGAAGAAACCACTTGGAAAGACCACATGGAGAGAGAAAGAAATGCCCCCCAAAATTCCCTATGTTCCAGTGCCTACCCAGTTATTTGAGTCTTCCTAGTTCAGGAACCAAATATGTGAGTAAGGACCCCTCAAGATGTTTCTGAGGATACTATATGACTGCAGCTACATGAGGGACTCCAAAGAGAACCACCCAGCTAAATCCAGAACTGTGAGAAACATTAATAATTGATTGTCATTGTTTTACACCCCTGCAATAGTAACTGAACTAATCTCTCTGTTTGTCTACAGCATTGTGATTTTGCCCCGCTGTTTCTCTCTGCACATCTGCTTTCTGCCTACAGACCAGGCCTATGCTTTGTTCATGTACATAGAATAATATGGCTATTCAGCCAGACCACAAGCCCTACAGAAGTGCTTCTTAAGCTGTAATGTGCACAGAAATCACCTGGAAATTTTGTTATAAGATAGATTCGAAATCAGTAGTTCTATGGTGGTATCTGAGAGTTTGTATATTTTTTTTATTTACTGTTTTAATTCATTTTTTTAAGTAGGCTCCATGCCCAACGTGAGGCTTGAACTCATGACCTTGAGTTCAAGGGTCACATGCTCTACTGATTGAGCCAACCAGGTGCCTTCAGAATTTGTGTTTCTAAAAAGCTCCCAGGTGATGGATGTTGCTGTGGCTGTGGACCACTGGACTAACCTCTACCATATGCTCACTCTCTTGCTTGTGCTCTCTCTCTCTCATTATCTTGAATAACCTAAAAAACGAGTTGTAGGGCAGCCCGGGTGGCTCTGCGGTCTAGCGCTGCCTTCAGCCCAGGGCGTGATACTGGAGACCCGGGATTGAGTCCCACATCGGGCTCCCTGCATGGAGCCTGCTTCTCCTTCTGCCTGTGTTTTTGCCTCTCTCTCTCTCTCTCTCTCTCTCTCTCTCTCTGGGTGTCTCTCATGAATGAATAAATAAAATCTTAAAAAAAAGAAAGTTGTAGACATCATGATAATTCACCACTAGGTCCTTCAATGTAACTCTGCTGAGAAAAAGAACATTCTTCCATATAATCAGGATACAATTATATATGCTAGAAACTTAATTAATTAAAAAAAGGCCTCATCTAAAATATAGTCCATATTTAAATTTCCTCATTTGCTCAAAAAATATCTTTCAGAGCAGTTTTTTTTTTCCATTTTGATCTAAGATTTAATCAAGGATTATGCATCTTTGCTACCCTATTACTTTAATGTTTTAAAGTATACATATAAGCATTATATATAATGCTTTATCTTTTCTTGAAATTCTTTTATGAGAATGATATTCTTGAAGAGTGCAGGCCAGTTTTCTAATAAAATGTCCCATAATTCGGATTTGATTGCTTCTTCATGAATAGATTCAAGTTATACATTTTTATCAAGAATACATCCTAGCCACCAATTATGTACTTCACATCGAAACATATCAGGAGATTCATGATTCACTTTGCCCCTTTTTGGTGATGCTAGGTTGGATTTAATTATGGTGTCATCCCTTGCATTCTTTTTTTAAGTGTAAAGAAATTTTTTCAAGAGAGGTCTCCACTTGCCTGGGTGGCTCAGTCAGGTAAGCAGTTAAGTGTCTGACTCTTGATCTCAGCTCAGGTCTTGATTTCAGGGTCCTGAGTTCAAGCCACACATTGGGCTCCACCCTGGGCATGGAGCCTACTTTTAAAAGATACAGAGAGAAAGAGAGGCCCCAGATGACTTCCCCTTTCATCTCACTCACCAGAACAGGACACAACTAACCCACTCATTGATAAAGGAGAAAGGTGTCCTGTCACTGGCTTAAACCATCAGGATTCCATCCCTAGAGATGAGGAGCAACGCAGCCTCCCTGGAAGTGGAGGTCTGTCCACATGTGGAAGAGGGGAGCTATTGGCTGGAAGGAAGAGTAGCATGTGGATAGACAACCTAGAGTGTTTGCTACACTTATCTAATATTACAGAGCTAGTTAGAGGAAAAACTGCTCTCTGATTCTTATTCCAACATAGTATGCTGCCTCCTCAAGAGATTAAGGATTTATTGCTTATAAAATACTTTATAGGCCTCTTGTGAGAAATCTAATATTTATTTGCCCTGTAAGATAAAAACAAAAATTTATTTTTTCTTATTTTCTTTCAAGCTTTTCTCAGTCCATGATTCTTCACAGTGTGAAAATGATATAGCCATATATGTCCTCTGAAAAAGAAAACAAATACTTTTTTTCCTTACAAAATAGGCCAATAAGTCACACACAGAAATGTAAATAGTGTAATTTAAGAACATTTTATACTCTATGATTCTTTCAAAAAGTTTCTAGAGACAGAAAATAAAGAGGAGTTATAATTCTATGAGGACAAGAAGCCAAAGTTATGGATGTTTTTACAAAGTTTATCAAGACTATTAATAATGGCTATCCAAATCTTTGGCATCTGCAGAATTGGGTGGGATATGTGTAAAATGTAGTTTTCTTATGAAGATTCTTGCACTTGGAATCTTATTCCAGCTAGAAACTAGATATGAAAAATATCAAGTTGATTCTGAATTCTGGAAAGGATTTGGTTTAATTCTGGAAATCAAATGTAGTGTCTTGGGGTGGATACAATTGCCACCGGTTGAGTCAACCAAGTGATACTTCTCTCCTCGCTATAGTAATCTTTTGTTCTGTGCCTTTAGGAGACAACTTTAGTGGGGACAACTTACATCGTGTGATTTAAAGGGTTCAAAGGCAGCTCTTTTACTAGTTTGTACAGTGCTTATAAGTTTTACCATAGGAATCTTAAAGTCATTCTTCATCCTACTTCCAGCAAGGATCTCTCCCCCTACCCAGCTCCATCCTCACTGGGCCAAAGCCATTTCCCCTCTTTATTCTTATATCGGAGGACTCAGTGTTGACTCTTCATGGGCCTAAGCCATAGTTACCCCCACACCTCTCTCTTTCAAGCATCAGTCAACACTCAGCAATAGAACTGTAGGTTCCATGGAAACCTAAGGACACAGAAGCCAAGATGGCCATATGGAGAATGGGCTGTAGGTAGACAGAGGAGTGCAAACGTATAGGGAGATGAAAAAGGAGAGAATATTAAAGTCAATCTTTATCTGCTTCACAATTTTGTCAAAACTAAGCTATCATTTTTAGAGCTCACCACCCTTTCTCTTTTCTACAGCCACTGACCTCAACCTTTACCAATTTTTTTCTGTCTGTGCTGTAATCTTGACTCCGGTAGAATGGTGCTTGTGATTTGTATAACCTTGTTTCACCCTGCAACAAAAAAAACAGGAGATGGCCAGATACCACAGAGAACTGTGGGGTTATTTTTGTATGGGCACCAAACAAGATTTCTACATAGATTTGTCATCTCTCCCATACAATGAATGAGTTTTAAAAATGTGGAGAGATTTCTCAGAACTATTATTCCAGCTATTTTGTTCTTTGGCATTTGCCCACATACCCCATGAGAGGTAAATATGAAAAAACAATATTTGACCATGTAGCTATAGTTACAGGCCACAGACAGCCAAGGATACAGAAATTTAAAGACGAATGTAATATGCAACTTTGCCCCGATTCTGTCTCCCTGGATAAACTCTGCTCACCGCTTAAATCTAAGTGTTCCTTAGTCCTAGATAATTGACAAGCAGAGGGAGAAGGTAATATCAAGTAGAAATTGAACACTGAATAGAAAAGGACTTCCTTTCCAAAAACAAAAATTCCATTTTATTGTGGAATGATGAAAATACCCGTTCTTTTGTTTAGATAAATTTTAACAGTATTTATGCTGATTTCCCCACAGGGAGAAAAAGAGACTATTTCTTTGAAAAGCCATTGGCAGAAAAACACTCGAGTTCAATTTGGTTTCATCCTGAAGGTTTGAAGTAAAATAATTCTTTGTAAGGATTTATAAATAAGACATTCATTAATGAAGTTTCACAATATCACTTTGAAGTGAATACTACTGAATTCATTTAACTAGTGCTGAGACTCCAGCAGAGAAATTGAGCAATTAGACTTGTTCAGTAAAGCATTTAAAAGTCTAGAGAACAAATCCAGGAATTCCCAATGCCTCAGTCTCCATGTTGAAGTATCCTCAGATATGGAATCAGATATGCAACATATATAACGAAGGGAATTCTGTGACCCAGATAGAACTAGAAGTATAACCTAGACAACTACTTAGAGTATCACTATTCCCCATCTGCAACAGATGTCCAATACATGACACATTTGGAAGAAGAGGCTTCTGGGAAGTCCATGAGTGCTTTCAGAGTCCTTTCACAGAACTGAACATCCACCCTGACCTCTTCTCCAGTTCGGAAGCAACCTCAACGCCCCTTCTCCACACACCCCACCAAGTCAGTGCTGCTATTAAATTTTTCTAGTGTGAAAGGCCTGAAAGCACCATGGATAGCAAAGGCTTTTCCCCAAGGTCAGCCTAATGTAACTCTGTCTCCTCTGATTTTTCTCTTTTCACAGCCCACCAACATTCAAACATGTCAGCTCAGTGTTCATCCCCAAATCTAGCCAATTTTTGTTGACATATCCCTTTTAAATCTTAATCATGGCCCATTACAGTACTTTGTAATCTACTTCTTCAACATTCCTTTCCTTCCCATCTGTTTTTCTGTCTATTGCAAAGATTTCTGTTGTTTTGGCAGGAAGAACACCTTTACTGCCTGCCTATCACCCTCTGGTCCAACTCACTTTTTCCCATAAACTTCAGGGTCTGCTCCCCTGATGTCTACTATCAGTTTTCTCATCTTTTACTCAAGCAAGCAAAAATTCACCAGATTCTCCAGATGTCCAATGGCACAGGCATCCTTCTTTTGCCTTTATGTCTTTGCTACAATCACACATCCCTCTAATTTCTTTTCATGTTTCAGGATCCCTTCATCGACTACACTTAAATTGACCCATATGCCCCATTTCTTGTCCACGTCTTCTTTGTGCAATTACACAATTCATTCAATACATATTTATTGATAATGTCCTATATACAGAGCACCACATATAACAAGGAAGACACAAAGATAATTGAGAAATGCATCCTGAACTTGAGGACCTGACTATCTGTAGAGAAATAAGATGTAGAGGGATAGCATAAATCATTCTAATACACGGAGAATTCTAAATGATACAAAGATGATACTGATAAGGTGATAGAGGCATTCAAAATCAGGAAAAATTACTTCTGAAAAAGATGAGCATGAACAAAATCAAAAAGATTTCATGGAAGAAGTAGTTTCTTAGAGTAGCTTTTATATATTTTATATGTTTTTTTATATTTCAGATATAGAAAAGTATTTCAGTTGTTAAAACTGTCCCAGCAAAAGCATGGAGTGGAGAGGAAACTGAGATTAACAGAGAGGACAAAGTTTGGGCTGGCTAGAACATAGAGAGTATAAAAGGATGTCTGGGGAGATAAATATGGAGCCAGGTACACAGCATTGGAATGATATGCTAAGGTGTCTAAACTGTTGTTTTAAAACCATTGAAAGCTTGTGATGAGGAGTGAGATGATCTGAGCTGGCCTCTAGAAGATTAAACTGGCATTGGTACAGGTAAAAACAAGAAGAAAGGAGTTTTAGGTAACCATTACATCCAACTCCAAGGGGGAAAAAAAGAATCGAGAACCTGAACTAAAATAGTGACAAGGTGGGAAGAAGGAAGAAACACATCTAAGAAAGAGTCCAAAGGTAGAATCAACAGAGATTGGCAACAGGCTGGATTAGAGGGGGAGAAAATGACTCCAAGTTTTCCTAATAATTTGGTACAAAGAAGCACTAGACAGCTGCTTTTTTATTCTATCAACAAATACTTACTAAGCTCTTACTGTGTGACCAGCGCTAGGCAAGAAATTGGAGATATTGTAGCAAATGAAAACAAATAGACTCCTGCCATGAGGGAGCTGTCAATCCAAAAGAGCTAAATACAGGGAAAAAGTATTGGAGATGCTGTGAAAGGAGCTCACTCAGAATACAGAGGGAGCCCAAGGAAGGGCTGGTTAAGTCACTGTTCGCTGGAAAGGTTCTCAGAGACCACGTTGTGTAAAAGCCAGCTGCACAGGACCATATGCGCAACCGCAGAGAAGCTCGCCTCCACTGAGAACATTCTTTTCCAGCTCCTTGGGTGCCTGTGTCTCAGCTTCCACTAAAATGAAAACAAAGATTATACTGAATTTTTTCTTTCACTGTTCATTGTTACCCAAAAAGTGTCATTTCCATTGCACTTGTATTGGGTAATAGTATCAGGTGATGTCGAATGTGGTGGGGGAAGGAAGAGGACTGGCAGCCCAATGTACTGCATAGAGCTCTAAATTTAGAGTCAGTGTGAACCAGACTTATTTTCTGGCTCTCCCAACTGACCAGTGAGATGAACTTTACCTGGGATAAAAACTCTTCTTATTCATAAAATGGTGATTTAAAAAAAAAAAAATCTGCTTTACTTACATTGTGTTGTAAAGATCAAAAAATAAAAGCAATCTACAAAACATAAAATATTATTCGTTTTAAACTGTTACTAAATATATTTCTTTTATTCATGATTCCTACAGAAAGCAAATGACACACTCATGTTAGATTAAAAGAGAGTTTACAAAGAGATTGCTTACAAAGTACAGGCAGGGTTCTGAGAATAGTGCAGTACTCCGGTAACATCAGAGGAGCTGTTGCCACACGTGGGACCAAAGGGACAAGAGGCATGAGCCATTGTGGAGATCGGGAGTAAGAGGTACCAAAGGGACTAAAGGGACAAGAGACATGAGTTGTTGTAGGGATTGGGAAAGAAAAAGTCCTATCTGCTGGAGAAGGCCATCTGCACGCAGTAGCAAAGAGGAAGCCCAGAAAATAAATACCTCAATCATACACTTCCATCCCTCTTATCAGCTTCCAGGGTCCCTTGGTCAGAGCCAACCAGAAGACAGAGAAAGAGAGATCATAGTTGAAGTAGTCTGTCTAGATCAGGCTCTGGGGTCAGTGAGTTGAGTGGAGAATGTATCCGACCCATAAGTAATCATCTATTCATCATCTTCAGCAAATGTGAGGATCACCTACCGGAGCTTGTTAGAATTGAAGGTGCTATGCACTCAGCAACGTGATGTTTTCCTGAGTAGCCCACAGATTCCTACGTATGTGGTCAATGGTCACATTTTAAGAACAGTGAAGTAGGCAGGTTAATTTCTAGATAGGTTTAATAAGTGATGTCTAGGAGCTTAATCAAGTTTTTTTCCCTTTGTCATGGGGGAGATCTGAGGGGTAAAGTCAGATTAACCCACCAGGAAAGAAGGCATTTGCTCCTCTTCCCACGTGACTTGTATATCTTCGAGACTGCTGTGTAAGGCCATGGGGGTTTGTAATTTTGCTAGGACTCATCATCTGGTGTGGTTCAACACTTTCCCTTGCTTCTAGTAGGACCCAGATCAGCCCAGGAAAGAGCCTGGCCACAATACTGTGTCCTTGTGCATTTGTTTAAACCAGTTACACAGAATGTTATTCTCACAGGGAAGAGTTTTTAAAATTGTTTTACAGTATCTTATTGCAGTGGAAATCACTGTGTTTTTCTCTGTCTTTGTATCCCCACTACCAACACACTGAGTAGATGATAAGTGCTCAGTAAATATCAAGGACCATCATTTCATTACTGGACTGAAAGGAAAAATGAATGCAGTTTAAATTTATGTTATAAAGTTCATTATGTGTTTCTTTTAAAGAGCAAAAAAATTATTTTAAGAAACTTTCTTTGGAATTTTCATTTAAAACCAAATCCAACAAAAGCTCAAACAAGTTTTTAAGATTATATGTAGCCTCAATGTTCCTCACGCTAATTTAGTGGGAACCTGAGAAGAGACCCTCCTCTCAGGGTCTTACCTATTGTTCTGCACTTCTCTGGGGTTGTTATTCAAAGTAACTGAAATTTTTTTAGAAATGATAAACTTGTTGCAAATGTCAAGATCTCATCCTTTTTTAAAGCTAAGTAATATTCCATTTTATATATCTGTATCTATATCTCGCATCTTCTTTATCCATTCATCTATCAGTGGACACCGGGCTGCCTTCATATCTTGTCTATTATAAATATGCTTTTGTTTTCCTTGAGTAATAAATAGCATTATATGAGGGTGGATGGTAGCTACACTTGTGATGAGCATAGCAAAACACTTACTGAATCACTATGTTGTACACCTAAAACTAATGTAACATTGTGTATCAACTCCATGAAGACGAAGAAGAAGAAGAAGAAGAAGAAGAAGAAGAAGAAGAAGAAGAAGAAGAAGAAGAAGAAGAAGAAGAAGAAGAAGAAGAAATGATAAAGCTGTGAAGATAATGCCACAGTAGAAATGCAGGCTTCTCTTTTTAAGAGTTTTTCAATGTTTTTTGTCATGTATCTGTTTTCCTACATGTGTAACTCAAAAAACCAATCCTAGCAACTAGATTACACAGCTTCAGCCTAAGAGTGAATTTATTTCTTTTCAGCACACACTGCTTGAGCAGCACCTGTTCCCTGCAGAGGATATGAAGCATTTTGTGCACACCTATATATATTCTTGGGGCAGGAATCACAGCTGTTTGTAATTTAACTATAACTGTAATCTCAAGTGTGAAATAGAACTAAGATAGTCAGTTATAAGATATTAAAATAAGGAATCATGCAGATGATCCTTTCTTGGCAAGGCCTCAAAAGTGCAAAATAAAGGAAAAGGTAGTTATTCAATAATTTACAAAAAATATTGAGCACAATTTTATTATTCTCTGACTATTAATAATATTTTCAAGATTCCCTTCCACAGAATGAAACAGGCCACCACTACAGATCTTTTCCTACTTTTGTATCAGTCTTATTATAGAGAGATAATTAGTTTCTAAACTTTTAAATGCACTCCTTTAGTTTCCCCTTCTAGCCAGTGAAATGAAGTTCTTTGTTATCTGAAAAAATACTATCCAAATACCAATATGTGATCATCTTAAACTCTCTGTGGTTGACTAATTGTGATTATATATGGTACTAACTGTTTTCTGATTATTTCTAATATTATGGTTGTTTTCAGCTTCAAGTAACAGAAGACCTGATTTATAATGGCTTGAAGAATAAAAGGATTTATTTTCTCTCATCACAAGGAATTCCAAATAAGGGAAGCTCCAGGACTGATTAATTCAGAAGTTCAATCACATTCTCAAAGACCCAGGTTCTTTCCATGTTTTTACTTGTTCATCTAAATTTCCATACTGGAAATAAAACAGTGTATCAGTCAGAATTTTCTGAGAGAAAGAACAAAAAGGATATCTATCTACCTGTCTATCTATCTACCTGTCTGTCTATCTATCTATCTACCTATTCTTTGACCAAGCTATTGATCAATCTATCAATCTATTAACTTACCTAGAGAGATTCCAAGTAATTGGCTTATGCAACTGTGGGTGAAAGCTGGTGAGTCTGAAATCGGTGGGAAAGGACAACAGGCAGAAAACTCTTGGGCAGAAGCTGATGCTGCAGGCTTGAGGCAGAATTTCTTCTTCCTCAGGGAAAAAGTTTTGCTCTTAAGACCTTTCAACTGATTGGAAACCCACCTAGATTATCAAATACAACCTCCTTTACCTAAAGTCAGCTAATTGTAGATGATAACCACATCTACAAAATACCTTCACAGCAACACCTAAATTCATGTTTAATAGAATAACTGGGTACTACTATCGCCTAGCCAGATGACACACAAAACTATCACGGAGTTTCTTCCTTGTGCAACTCTCATGAGCAAAGGAGCCTTTTCCTGAAGTACCTCAACATACTTGCTTTCAATCTCCTTGGCCAGTGGTTGGATTCACACTCTTCATGAAATCAGTCCCTTGCAAGGAGTATGAAATCAAGACTGGTTTAAACCAGTTGGGTTTTAGCTGAGCCATATGGAGCCATAGTGGATGCCAGCACTGGATTTGGGCTGTACCACATGGAAGAAGGGGAAAGTCTGGACTATGTATTTCTCCAGGGAGTACCAAGTAGTATTTGGAAAGAAATTTTGCTTTTTTGTTGCACTTACTTCAGAGTTCTTTATGTTTAACTATCTTGTTAAACCAAGAGTCTTGACCAAGAGTCTTAGTTTGTATGACATGTGATATAGGAACAAGATGGAAATATGTTCAGAATCAATGGAACCCTGATTTATCTCACATATGTCACACATGCACACAGACACACACACAGACACACACACACAAAACCACCACCATGCCTGCCTTTACTGTTTTCTCACAATCTTAATAATTAGGGACTGTGTTATGTTCCTTCTATATTTATTTTTCAGGGGAAATACTCAGCTGGTAAACAAGAAATTATTCCTTTTCAGTTGTCTGACTAAAATTCAACTTTATTAAAAATATTGTCAAAAATTTATGAGGAGCTCCTGTGAATAAGAGAGAGTCTGTGACTAATTTCTCCTTCTTAAGCATTTTGATTTGTAATTTTTTTTAATTTTTATTTATTTATGATAGTCACACAGAGAGAGAGAGAGAGAGAGAGAGAGAGGCAGAGACACAGGCAGAGGGAGAAGCAGGCTCCATGCACCGGGAGCCCGACGTGGGATTCGATCCTGGGTCTCCAGGATCGCACCCTGGGCCAAAGGCAGGCACCAAACCGCTGCGCCACCCAGGGATCCCTCCTTCTTAAGCATTTTGAAAACCAGTTCCCCTTCATCTCTCCTCTTTCTGTGTGGATCCTGGCCAACCTGCTGCCATATATTAGTCTTGTAACCCTGGACAGTCCTGTACTCTTCTAAGATTTAGTTGGTTTCTTTCCATGCAAAATAGGGAGAACAATAGTTTTCCAAAATGCCTTAGAAGCTTCTAGACCTGTTTTCAGTGTTGGTTTTTTTCCACCAAAACATGGTATGTTTGAGGGCAGGAATTTGCCATTTTCACCTTTATCCCTAGATGCTCAATAAATGTTGACAGGTTGAGGAAATGCACTATACATGCCACAACAATTAATACTTATACCCCCGGTATTTTTATTTTTATTTTTAAAGATTTTATTTATTTATTTATGAGAGACACAGGGCGGGGGTGGGGCAGAGACACAGGCAGAGAGAGAAGCAGGCTCCATGCAGGGAGCCTGATATGGGACTTGATCCCAGGACTCCAGGATCATACCCTGGGCCGAAGGCAGGCACTAAATTGCTGAGCCACCCAGGCATCCCCTACCCCCGGTATTTTTAAAGCATTTCTTTCTAACAACCTATTTTCTGATTATTTACTTGAGCTCTTGCTACAGAATCACTTTGTATTGTCTTCCATTATCGTCTTCCTAAAGGAAGTGTGTTGAGTGGGAAATACTTTAGAAGACTGGTTTGGGACCTTGCTTTTAGTCACCATGTGTTGCCTTTAGCTAAGGTTGGCTTAGGCATGGGCAAGACAGCTAGCTGAGACTTGTGCAATGTAGGAAGTTGCTGACAAATACACATGATCATTATATTCGATATGTATTGACAGTGAATCACCACACATGGCCTGTCATGATATGGTGGTGATCTGGAAGTTTGAATAAGAAGCTGAATATTTTACCTGAAGACTAAGATTCCTTTGGGAAAACAGCAAAAAGATGTTTACTTCATGTAGATCAATTGAATGTGGGAAAAGCAGTGGCAATTGAATGAAACTTTTATGAACAAATATTTCCATGACACTAAAACAGAGTAGACAGAAAAAGTGGTAGGTGTGTATTTTTTTTAAATGTGTGGTTTGAACAAAATAACTCCCCTTTGATTAGTTGAAAGGCTTTGTGGAAGTGGTTAAATCATCAAATCCCATTTTAATGAGATTTAAGAGAGCGTCTCTGATGACCTGCAAGTAGAACTAGGGCTGAGAAAGGCAATTCAGAACCAGAGAGGGTATCTCAGAGGGGTAAGAGATGGCAATGGGTTCACAGAGGACAAGAGGAGTGAGAAAAGTCCAGAAGAAGGTGTGTAAGGAGGGATACAAGCAGCTTAGGTCCAACATTGAGATACCTACGGAAGGAGAACAGGCTCGTTAATGGCTGCCATCTTGAATTTACTTCTTAGAATTTTGAGCACATGGAGAGGATTAACATCCTTGACTTAATTTCCTGTTAGAAACCAAAAGGAATAGACTGTTAAAATGCAACCATTATGTTCTTTTTGGTAGGTGTGCCTATAAAAGTACAGAAGACAAGATTGAGGCCCTAATGCTACAAGAACTTGTTTTTGAGACTTTTGGAAATGATTGAGATCTCCTTGTCATTTTTCAAATCTGAAGTGAGAAACTGTCCCAAAATGCAATGCTACCTTCTGATGCTTTGCTGTGAATGTTGAAACCTGTCGCTAGAAGATGTGCTCACGGTGGACCGTGCTGAGGCGGTACCTCAGGGACCCTGAGTTCTAGCACAGTGACAGTGGCACCTCCTCATCTCACACCACGCTCTTAACCTTTTTACGATAGAGTTGTAACACCTGACATAGCGGGTGGGCTGTGACCGGTCCTGGGGTTCCACGTGGCCTGCCCTGGCTGCATGGTGTGGGGCTGGGGCCTCCTTGGGGACCTCCCCTCCCTGGCTGGTGAAGATGACCGAGAAGAAGGCTAGAGCCCCGGGCTGTGTGTGTGACCCTCTAACACTGGTGAATGTTCACATACGCCACATGCTGTAATATTCTAAGCGTTTTCATTCCAATAAATGTCTAGACTCTTTAAAAAAAAAAAAAAAAGAAAGAAAGAAAAAAATTTAAAAAAAGGCTCAGGGAGGATCTTCTAACTTACTACACTGCCAGGAAGCAGTAAATATTTTTCTAGTAGTGTCCTATCTATGCATTGAAGGTTAAACTATTTGGTTTCCCTAAAAATTGAGGATTTGTAATTGTGTGGTGGGCAATAGGTCCTGAAGTGGGGAGGAGAGGACATACAGTGTGGTACCTCACTACTCCACCCACCTGGGAGATGAGTGGGAAGAGCACAACCCTGCATCCCTTGCTTTGAGTTTGACTTCTAGATTATAGTCGCAGAATACAGGCAGGCCTTGGAAAACTGTTGTTTGGACTCACTGGTGATAGATATGTACATACAAACCTAGTATCAGAGTACACCCTGACATCTGTAAAGTCAGCCTGTTTTTTTCTAGATTCCCTAGGATCTGGAGTTTTGGTCTCTACCTTCAGTTTCCATCTGTGGTATGAAATAATCTCCAGAGATATTGCTAAGGCAATTTTGGCCCTTAAAACAAGGCCCAAATATGTCATTCCTGGCATTATGTAATACTCTTCTATTGGAAGTACTTGAGATAACATATGTGAGCATGTTCCACAAACTGTAAAGCGCCGTCTAAATATAAGTTCTGTAGCTATTGCATGGTTAAACTAAGCCTCGCAATGAAAAAGGAATTGTGATTGAACTGCAATTCTCAGTGTCTGGAGCCCACTTTCAATTAGGTTTACAGTTGCATCAATTTGCTATTTAATTGTTTTAAGCCATCCAAGTACCAGGCATTATTCTTGTACTCTTTCTTCAATACGGCGTTAGCACAAAATACTTGAACAAGTTTAACATAAAAGTTGACACAGACAGAAGCAATATTTTTGTTTTTAGGGCATTAAAATAGCAGATATTTGGGGAAATGCTTTTAATAGGTTTTGGTATCTGGCTAAGTCCATGGCTCTCCCCAGCTGTCACCCTCGTCTGTCACCCTCAGTTTCCGCCCACATCTCCAAGGAGACTTAGAGAAACACTCCTCACTGCTGTCAGTGGTTCCAGCAGACTCCATGCATGGTCAAGGCCTTTGGAAGTATAGAGAGGCCCATGGCCACTTTATTTTTAGACTCGTACTGACTTAAAAGAATTAAGAACTACCATAATAGGCTTAACAAAATTATAGCATATTATGTACATTTACACTTAAATGAATTCCCTTAAAACACATAAATAGAAACATCAACAACTTAAGTTGATGCATTTAAGTTTGATACACTAGGCATAAAGAGGAATAAGACAATATACTCTACCTCAAGGAATTCTCAGTCCAGCAAACTGTGAAGTATGATCTGATAAATATTTGCACCTTAGTGTTGATAGGGCCATACAACCAGAAAGTACTTAATGAATATGCTTTTCTTGTGGAGAATGTCAAAACTCTGACATTCGCTCCCTGTATGGAAATCCAGACCAAGCTGCAGTCCCGATCCCTTCATGTCAGGAGCTCACTGGTCTGGCTCCCCGGGGCACCCCCAGCCCCAGTGAGGGTGCCAGGCACATCTGCAGCCCTACCCTGCTGCTCTCAAGAAGACGAGACAACTGGGAAAGTCCCATTTCCTCCTGGCCCATCAGTGGGGCTGAAGCTTTTTTCAAATTTTTTATTTATTTTTTAAATTTGTATTTATTTATGATAGTCACAGAGAGAGAGAGAGAGAGAGGCATTGGGAGAAGACACAGGCAGAGGGAGAAGCAGGCTCCATGCACCGGTAGCCGACGTGGGATTCGATCCTGGGTCCCCCCAGGATCGTGCCCTGGGCCAAAGGCAGGCGCCAAACCGCTGCGCCACCCAGGGATCCCTGAAGCTTTTTTCAAATTGGCTCTTTCACTTTGAAAGCTCTTTTCATGTTCAAAACACCAGCAAGTGCAAACCGTTGCTAAATTAGGTAAACTATAGAGCAATCTGTCCGACTAGAAAAAAAAAAAAAAAGTTGGTATTGCTCTTTTATTCCAGTCTGCACAGATCATCCTCAACATCCCAGTGGAAGTAGAGCACATTACTGTCTAGGAGAGAGAGGGGTCGAGAGAAAGAGAGAAGTTGTAATAACAAGAAGTCAGTTTTCCCTTCTGATCAACCCCATTTTGAGAAGACACTCATTCTCCACAAATCCTAGTTCCTGCTTGCACGTTCTAATGTCTCAACATACCTGCGGATCCTTTGACCTAATGGGGCTCCTCCCCAACCCATGATTCATGCCACATGCCCTATTTATCTCCTGTCTTACCAGCAACTCAGAGCAATTGGGAGACTCAGAGATTAAATTCTGAAAGACAAGCCTCATCATAATGGAAAATCCAATTAACTTTAGATATAGGAGCCACATTCCAGGAGCAGCACTGTAATTTTGCCTTCTATGAAAATGGTTTAGCTGTTCATTAGGTAGCATGTCAAAAATTAAACAATGCCAATTATTTTCCTTGTCTTGAGATCTAGCATTCTCTGGGGAATTAGAAGACTGACTACGGACATCCATCTTAACTAGATGTAATTCCTGGCATCTCTGTTTTTCACTGTTTTATCTTTTCCTGTATGTCCTGGTATGAGGGAAAATAATTATCTCTGGGGACTCCAGGCTGAACTCCTGTTCAATGGTTTGTAGATTGTAAAAGGATGGTAGTGTTGATGTCATTTTTAGCTTTCCTAGGTGAAAACTGATATTAAAGAGTGATATTATCCTGCTTACTCTCTCAGGGGCTTTGTGAGAGTAGTAAGAAAGCAAGAAAGTGCCTGTTATCCCTGCTTATAGGGAGATTCACCAGAGGCCACATGACTTGCGGAAAGTTTCCTATGTGATTATTGGTAGAGCTGGAAACAAAAGCCAGGTCTTGACATCAAGCTCAGTGTTCAGCTTCCAGGCTACGCTTCCTCACTTTGGCAAAGCTGACAAACCCTATTTCTATCGCATGCCTTGTTTTTATTACTTTTTGCACACTTGATTTACTTGCAGTTAAAGAAAAAAAAATCTCATTTTTCACTACAAAATTCCAAAGGATAGAAACACAGTGAAGGCCTGATCCCTGCCCTCTCGAGGGTGCCAACAATACCACAAATACAGAGTAGAGGAGTGATCGCTAGAATATTAAACATACAAGAAAATTAGAGTCTTTCTGAAAGTGAGTAAAATCTGAGTGTAGGTGTGCGTATGCGTACTTAGAAGTGCAAGAGTGGCATGGGAGTGAAAGGACGTCTCGGTTTGGTTGGGGGTAAAGGAAAATCAGAGGAAAGCAGGGGGGGCTGTTGGGCTGCACCCCCGTCCCCTGTGCTTTCTTTTGGGTTAGTCAGCTTGCCCTACCCCAGGCGGAGTTCCCCCAACTTAATGGTGTGCATCAGACTTACTCAGGGAATTTCTTTAAAATGCAGATTCGTGGGCTCTGCCCCAGATTCCAGGGGTCTGCAGGGCGTGCCTGCAATCTGCATTTTTCACAAGCCTCCCGAGGCAGAGAACCAAGCTTTGGAACGGAGCTGGATAACAGTGCTGTAAGATCATGCCACCTGCCAGTTTGTTTTGTTTTGTTCTTAAAGATTTTATTTATTTCTTTGAGAGAGAGAGAGGGAGGGAGGGAGGGAGGGGGAGCATGAGTGGGGGGCAGGGAGACGGAGAAGCAGGCCCCCGCCGGCAGAGAGCCAAATGCAGGGCTGATCCTGAGCTGAGCCCAAGGCAGACAGGTGCTCAACCGCTGAGCCACCCCGGGCCCCACACTTCCAGCTTCAAGAAAGGAGAGCACTGACTCGGAAGATAGGGATGATGTAGGAGTCCTCCAGAGGCGGTCTTTGTAAACTGTGCCTTACAGGTGGTAGAGGAGGGCGGAAGGAGGAAAGAAAGAGAGAGTCCGGGCCTTGGGCCTTCCCTAGTGGGCTTCTGGGCAGGTGCACTTGGGCACAGCCCCACCTGCCTGCATCAGAGGACCCGGGCTCCTCCCCGCCTTGCTCTTCCTCCCTCCATTTCCTGCATTTCCTCTGACCCTCAAGTTATGCTCCATCTGGGGCACGGGCTGCTCTCATTTTCCATTTATGAATAATTTGGGGCTATATTTAGGCAACTCCAGTCATTAGGTACCCATATTTCTGTATACAGCCTATCAGGTTTTATTTTTTTAGATTTCTAGAAATTCATGAGCAAGAAAGCTCTTAATATTAGGTCACTTAGTCAATTACCTCCTTTCCTGCCTAATGCAGGATTATTCCCACTAGTCCTGTTTCCAGTGCTCTGTTGCCTATTTTTAAATGTACTGGCTGCTGGTGACGCTGCCACTCCCCCCAGGAGACCATTATCCTGGCTCACCATTCTCAGTGTCAGGGGGCTTCCCTGGTAATTAGCTCCAACTTGCTATTTCTTCCCCTTCCCATTATCCTCGGTTATCAATTCCCTTGTAACAACATTATTTCTCTCACATTCATTATATATTTTTAGATAGTTTCCACAGTTCCACAAGCCACTGTTAAAAAGAGCTGAGCCACTTGGGTACCAGCCCATGTCTTAATCAGTCACACCGAGGAGAGTGAAAATGGAGCTGCGGCGAATGGTCACTGGGCTCCATGGTGGGTAACCACGTACTGTCTTCTGCCTGCAGCTCACGCTTGTCCACAGTGGTTTTATCAGCCTGAGGTCATCCTCCTCCACAAAGCAGTGTCTCTCTCTAAGCATAATGCGTCCAGGTCATCGGCAGGTGTACAAGAAGGGCTGTCTTGTTATCTGAAAAATGGAGATGAGACTGCCTACCTAATTAGATCTCTAGGAATATTAAATGATACCAGGTATGCAAATAATTTAGCAAAAGTTCTAGCACGCAATAAACATAATAAAAATCTCGAGACATATCAGTGTGCTGACATGCATATACATTTGGAAGTCAAATCTCATTCCATTTTTAGCTTTGTCACTTGCTGCTTGTATGAATTCATGAGCACCTATGTGCAATTATTTATCATACAATATGTTACATCTTGCCGGACCAAAGATTCCTTGTAGGGAGGTATTGCATCTGATGCATCTTTATGCTCGGTGCACCCACCTTAAATGCATCAACTTAAGTTGTTTAACCTCCATGAAGCTCAGTGTTCCCTTCTGTGCAATGAGTGCATAGTTCCTACCTCTGTGTCACACACATTTTATTTCCTGGCTCACAATTTCTTAGCCTACTTTTTTTTTTCCTGCAGCCATTGCTGCTGCTACCACATGAGCACAGGAATAACCTGATGACACTTCACCTTAGCAGCACCGTGAAGAATCCTGCCATCAGCTAAGGGAGTCTGGATCCTGTCACCCAAGCAGCCATCCTCACCAGGGAGGTTTGGTTATCACAACTGGGGGAGGGAAGTGCTATTGGCAACTGGTAGATAGAGGCCAGGCTGTTAACATCTTACAGTGCATCGGATAACCCCCAAAACAAAGAATTAACCAGGCCAAATGCTAACAATGCTACTGTTAAGAAACCCTGACGAAGAGACACTGCAAAAGCCTTATCTGAGGAACACACCTCATTTGATACGCTCCTCTTCTCACGTTCAGACCCATCCCTTCCACTACTCCAGACTGGACTCATTAAAAAGTGATTTCTCAGCAAGGAGTACCTGATGTGTGCCCACTTTGGCCTCCTCAGCGTGGAGAAGGAGGAGGTAGAGGGCCGGCCCCCGATTGGGGTCAAGTTTGAGATCCCCTATTTCACCGTCTCTGGGATCCAGGTCCGATACATGAAGATCATTGAGAAAAGAGGTTACCGGGCCCTGCCACGGGTTCACTGTATCACCCAAAGTGGCGATTATCAACTTCATACCAGCTAGGAGAGAGAAGAGGTGGGGACTTGGACATGGGGCCTTCCCTCTCCCTGGGCTGGGCAGTTGACTTGAGAGGGAGGAAGATGGGGGATGTGTGTGAGGAAGGCCCCCGACTTAGCAGTTTCTGCTCCCAGCACCTGGCTTCCTCCCTGCCTTTCCCTCTAACCACAGGCTGGGAGGAACAGCCTGCCTCCTCAACCTCCCTCTGCCTCCGGCTCCTCCCTCCTCCAGTTTTATATGAAGAAATAGAGGAGGGCCTCAAAGCCCCCTTCATGAGTGCCTTCTTGCAGTGACCTGCCGTACGGGTGTTGGGGCCTCTCCTTCACAGCTACTGAGCCCAGAGGCCATGCTGGCCCACCTGGAGTTTTAGGATGGTATTAAAAAGAATGAATCTAAAAAATTAAATTAATTAATTAATTAATTAATTAATTAATTAATTAAATAAAAGGTGATTTCTCTCCCCTATCAGGGCTATATACTAAACAGCTAGCAGAACCGTGCATTGGTTCCTATCCTACACAGTGAGCGCTATAATGATAGGAATGCATAATGATAGGAATGTTTGGATCATAGCACCAACACAGGAGATATATGCTCCCTGCCCTGAGAGAAAACAGCAGAGCTAAAGAACTATAAGGCAGAAATCAGGGGAACCAGTGTGGGAGTAGATTTGAGGTTGTTGTTTTTTTTTTTTTTTTTTTTTTCTGCAAGGAATCTATTGTTTATTGGTGTTCAATTTACTAACATACAGAATAACCCCCAGTGCCCGTCACCCATTCACTCCCACCCCCCGTCCTCCTCCCCTTCCACCACCCCTAGTTCGTTTCCCAGAGTTAGCAGTCTTTATGTTCTGTCTCCCTTTCTGATATTTCCCACACATTTCTTCCCCCTTCCCTTCTATTCCCTTTCACTATTATTTATATTCCCCAAATGAATGAGAACATATAATGTTTGTCCTTCTCCGACTGACTTACTTCACTCAGCATAATACCCTCCAGTTCCATCCACGTTGAAGCAAATGGTGGGTATTTGTCATTTCTAATAGCTGAGGAATATTCCATTGTATACATAAACCACATCTTCTTTATCCACTCATCTTTCGTTGGACACCGAGGCTCCTTCCACAGTTTGGCTATCGTGGCCATTGCTGCTATAAACATCGGGGTGCAGGTGTCCCGGCGTTTCATTGCATCTGTATCTTTGGGGTAAATCCCCAACAGTGCAATTGCTGGGTCGTAGGGCAGGTATATTTTTAACTGTTTGAGGAATCTCCACACAGTTTTCCAGAGTGGCTGCACCAGTTCACATTCCCACCAACAGTGTAAGAGGGTTCCCTTTTCTCCGCATCCTCTCCAACATTTGTTGTTTCCTGCCTTGTTAATTTTCCCCATTCTCACTGGTGTGAGGTGGTATCTCATTGTGGTTTTGATTTGTATTTCCCTGATGGCAAGTGAGGTTGTTCATATATGTTAGAGTCTAAGGCTGGAGAGGGGAAAGTTTATTGATATTGGAACACTCTTCCCTAATATGGGGTTCAATGTCATAGCAAGAAAAAGTTGGTCCTAATACACTGCTGGGATTGTTCCCTGAAGCTTAGACCTTACAAAAGTAAATCAGGTGTAGAACTGCCTTAACAGAGAATTGGGGAAGAGATTGAAAGGCTCAGGGAATGTTGTGGTAGATTAATGTTAGATCAAAGAAACCACCACCTGAGGACACTCTCCCACCCAGTCAATAAAGAATGCATGGTGAAGGGAAACATCAACATGGTGAAGAAGCTTGGTCATAGTTGTCGACACTGGGAGATACTACATTGGAACTGGTTTCTCTGGTATTACCAGAATTAATAGGATTCTAAAATAGCTGAGGCTTTCTTTAGAGAAAGAGAGTGGATATAATTATTGCAATGGGCAGGATGGCCAGAGTGACAGAGAGCCTTGAGCCATAGGGATATGTGGTGATTATTATTAGGTCATGGAGCAAGATGGAAGGGTAACCAACTAGAATTTTGTCTAAACTGTATAACCAGAAGTTGGAATCTGGCAAGCAAAAATTGATGTCAGCCACCATAATGGAAAATCACAAGCATCCACTTACTTTCTAGATCTAACTCAATTCTCAGACTCAGAGCCCAGTCTCAGATCCAGAGCCCATTGACTGATGAAAAGACTGGGTCCTCTTGAGGAAGTACCCTGCACCACCGCTGCAAATACAATAAATATCCCCTAGACTTTCCCCAAAGGATCTGAAACCAGTTATCAGGATAAGTACGTACAGGGGAAAGAATAAACAGGCCATTCGAGGGCTACTGTAAACAGGGTCTGAGCTGACTGACAGCAAGGAATCTAAAGTGCTATTGTGACCCTTCATTAGAGAGAGGTTATATAAGACAGACAATGAATGGAATCCTGGCCCACATCTGTCTCCTAGTGGCCCCATGGGTCCAAGGACCATCTGTGCAGTTATTGCCCATTACCTTAGTACAATCGAGATTAGTTCCTTGGCCAACCAAATAAAAGCTACTGTGTTTGAAAGGGTTAAGGGGAAGTCCCTACATTGCAGAGCTACATCACAGGAGGAACTACAGAAATTAGCACCTCTATCAAAGATTTGAAGAATGAAAGGCTATTATTACCCTTCAGTTCACCTATTTGGCCTCTGTAAGAGCTAGAGGGATCGTGGTGAATGACAGTGGGACAAAATAAAACCAAGTAGTACCCACAATCACAACTTCTATAGCAGTTTTGGTCCCTTACTACAACTGATTATCACAACTTCTGGTACTTGATATGCAGCTTTTGAGCAGACAGATGTATTTTTCTCAATCCCTAGAAATAATAAAGATCAAAAGCACTCGCTTTGTGGTCATGTCAAAAAGACAGTAGTATACATTGACTGTCTTACCTTAGAACTAGGTTAAAATCTCCTCTTCCCTGTCACAATATAGTCTACAAAGACCTTAATGGCCTTGATATTCCACAGAATCAGCATGATTTCCAGTTGACAACACTGGTGATTGGACTTGGTGAGCTGGAAGTGGTAAGTATTTAGGGGGCCATAGTCAGACATATACATGCCATAGTTCAGATGATAAAATCTCCAAAGTTCCAAGGACCCACCATATGGGTGATGTTTTTAATGACCCAGTGAATTGGAACATGTGGGGAAATCTAATTTAGTATAAGTGCTAAACTGTTGCACCTACATCTCCTACCACTAGGAAAGAGGCACTTCACAATAGGCTTATTCAGGTACTGGTGTCAGCACATACTACACATGGCAATATACATACTTAGGACCATTTATTGGTGTCTTGGAAAGATGCATTTTTAGGTGTTATATATGCTGCCCAGAACAAGGGAGGATCCTACAGCAGGTCTGGACTGATGTACAAGCTGCCTTGATGCTCAGGTTGGTTTGACCTAGAAGATGGATGGTGCTAGAGGTATCCTTAGTGGATTAGGATGCTATGCAGAATCTCTGTCAAACCTCAGTGTGAGGTCCCTGGGTTCTGGAGCAAGGTCAAATATTCAAAGGCAGAGAACCATCACCTGGTATGCTTTGGGGCCCTAGTAGAAGCTAGAACATCAAGTGTGACTATGCAGCTGGAGATGCCTTTGAGGAGTTGAGATTATGAGATCCACAGTCGCCAGGTCATCCAGGAATAGAAATAATCCACTGTATAATGTAAATAGTGCATTTGGGATTATGCGGAGCAGGTCCAGAGAGCACAAGTAAGTTGCATAAGCAGGTGGCCTCAACTGTCATGTGACTTTCCTCTGTTGCACCCATATTGTCATGAAGGCTTCTCTATGACTAATTCATAAAGGACAAAATATTTGAGCCTGGTTCACAGATGGATTAGTCCAAGATATTCATGATAAGTGAAAATAGACTGCCACCACACTACAACCACTCAAAGGTGACCCTGAAGGCATCAGAAAAGAGAAGTCTACCCAGTTGTATAACTCGGAGCCATACACTTGGTTATACACCTTGTCTGCAGGGAGAAACTGCCAAAAGCATAGATACACACAAATTTTGGGCTGAAGAGGGCTTTGCTGATTGGTCAGGATTTTTGAAAGGAGAACAATTAGGGGCTTAAAAACAAATTTGAGGAACAGGTTTGTGGACAAATCTTTGGCAGAGGACCCAAAGCATGTATGGATATTTCTGTCTTGTGTTAGTTCCTACTGGAGAGCATTCTAGAGCATTGAGAGAGATGCTGGGCAATTAGGAGAATAGGCTATTGGTCAGTCTCTGACCAGCTAACCCAGGGCTTGCACAGTAGTCCCATGAATGAAGCAGCCTTAGTGACAGGAATGGAGGCTGTGCATAGATCCAACAGCATGGGCTCTCTTTCACTAAGGCTGATCTAGCTATTGCTACTGCGAATTTCTAAGCTGCCAGCAGCAGAGACACAATATGGTGCCTCAATATAGAAATATCCCTCAAGAAGGTCAATCACTTGGTGACAGTTAGTGACATCCTAGAAGGGCAGCAATATATCCTTGCCAGAATTTACACTGACTTTCATTATGACTTTGCCTTTCCTATCCCAGCTGCCTCAGCTAGCATCATCTGAGGGCTTGAAGAGTATGATTTACCATCTTAGGATCCCAATATAATTGACTCAGAGCAAGGGACGTATTTCACAGTGAAGGTAAATGAGTGCATGACTACAGAATCCTCAGATCTCACCATATACCACATCACTGTAAAGAAACCAGCCTAGTAGAATGATGGAATCTTCTATTTTAGGCCCAGCTAAGGAGCTTCCTTGGGGCTCACATTAGGTTGGGTGCTGTCCTCCAAGACTCTGTATGTGTAGCGAACCTCTAGCCAAGATATGGTGAAGTGTAACTGGAATACCTAAGTCCAGAAACCAAGGGGTGGAACTAGGATTAGCTCTTCTCATCATCACTCCTAGTGACCTGCTTTCAGAATGTGTGCTTCCCATCCTTGTAGCCTTGAGCTCCGCTGGATTAAAAGTTCTGAGTCCTGGTATTGAAAGTAAAGATAAAGGGTAGGGGAGGAGGCTTCCACCCAAGAACACAGAAAGGCAGGAGGACTTCCAATGAATTTAAAGCCATGACTACTGGGGCCCCTGGGTGGCTCAGTCAGTTAAGTGTCTGACTCTTGATTTTGGCTCAGGTCATGATCTCAGGATTGTGAGATAGCACCCCACATTGATCCTTGCACTGGGCTCTGCAGAGTCTGCTTGGGATTCTCTCTGTCCTCTCGCTCTGCCCCCCTCGCCACCTGTGTACATGTGCTCTCTCTCTCTCTCTCAAGTAAGTAAGGAAATAAACAAATATCTAAAAATGAAAAATAAAGCTATGATCATTATTTTATCATGTTGGGCTTCTCAAACTGATAGATCAACAAAGAAGGGAGTTGACACACTGACACTGACACTGATTACTGTTCAGAAATTAAGTATTTGCTACACAATGGTGGTATGAAGGAATAAAATTCTAAACCCACAAAATTCACCAAGGCTTCTCTCCATGCTTCCATGCAATTTCAGCAGGTGTGGCCTAACAAAGCCAAAACAACTAAGAGGTCCAATCCTGGGGGTAAATGTGCAACCCAAAAATATGAGGAAAATAACACCTCCTGGCACAACCTTTAACCAACAGAGGCATGGAAACTCATGGATAACTCCTTTTCTCCTCTGACCTTAAGTGGATAATTCTGAGGCACAGGCTACACACTTTCACAAATGGCCCCAAGGCGGTTTAGGCCCTCGTTGTCCATGATGGTAACCAATTCAGTAAGGTACCCTGAGGCTGGATTTCCTTCCTTCCCCTACTTTATTCTTCCAAGTAGCCCCATCTTGCTCTCTGGGATAATTTTCCCAAAATAAACTACACGAAGTTCATGTCTCAGGCTCCACTTTTTTGGAAGAACTCAAGCTAAGACATCTCCAAAAGTATTACTGTGAACATCTAACGAAATAGCCTACGGCTGGAGTAGAATACTGGAAAAAGTACTTAAATACATCCTGGTAAAATTTCTGAGTCCTAAGGATAAAGATAAAATCCTTCAAGCTTCCAAGCAGAAAATAACTATAATAATAATGGCAGTTCACCTGGAAAGGGAAAAGGAAATCGGGCCAGTACAGAAAAATCTCATCTGTTACACCAAAAACTAGAAAACAGTAATGTTTGCAAAGGACTTAAGTGAGAAGAATGTGACTTTATGATTCTACAGCCAAACTACCCTGGTGTGACAGCAAGAGACAGACATTTTCAGTTGTGTAAGGACTCCCCAAAAGTCCCACAACAGCATAGACTGTCTGGCAGCATTGCTTGAGGACATCTTTGACCAGAGGAAACTGCAAAAAGAACTCAAGAAAATGGAATTCATGGTATAAAAAAACATGGTATATAAAACATGGTCAAGATTGAAACCAGCAGAATGTATAGGTAAGCCTAGCTATAAGGATGATGTTCTTTTTTAAATAGTTAAGAAAAATAGAAGTGTAATATGAAAAAAACACAAGATCATGTATTTAATGTGTGTACCACAGTGCCAGGGACGTGGTAGGCATTAAAAAACAATTTGTTTTCTTCCCTGTTATTTCTTGTTGGCATTTTGAAACATGCATGATATAAAAGAATGTGAGTAACAGATGGCATATAGATATAGCTTTAAAAACAATAATGTTAGAAAAAAATCTGTGCTCCTTCCACCTAGCTTAAGATGTATCTCCCTGGTTTTTCAATTTGCCTAGTTTTCATGGAGAAAACGTAGTGTTTTATAATGAAAAACTCTCAACTTCTTGTTACTTTTTATTTACCTATTTGTTAAAATAATAAGGCTCTAGAACAAATCCTTGCTACCACTGTTAGCTCTGTGAACCAGACTTGGACTAGATCTCTTTGTGCCTCAGTTTCCCTTTTTGTAAAATGGCAACCAATATCCTCCTTCTTCTCCACAGTAACATCATTGGGATGGGAGTAGAGTAACTGTGGGCAATGTGGTACATGCATATAACTATTCCTGTTATGGTCTTGCCTAAAGTAGAGTACAAAAGAGCATATACATAAGAGAAGCCCCTGGCACGACATCATCAACCCACACAAGTCTATCCCCGAAAACTAATGCTATCAACTCTGCACAGAGGCTTGGACAGGACTGGTTTTCTCTGGCTACCCTTCCTTTAGTCCTCTTTCGCTCTCTTTACCATTAAAAATTATGCTCATTAATACACTCTTCTACTTTTTTTCTCCCTTTTAAATATCCAACACATGAATGAGTCACCATTGACTTAGAAATATTGCTTGAGAGAAAAGCTAAAACGTACGACTATATCAGTTGCAAGGTGCTGGCAGTAAATTTTCAAAATAACTCTGTGCAATGGACAGAATTAACCTTCTTTTTATTCTGCTCACAGTACGTCTCTGTAGAGCCTGGCAGAGACGTTTCACAGAACAGAGCAAAACTTTATTTTCTCCTTGTACTGGTGTGATGCTGTCAGCCTGAGCATCTTTCGGGATGCCCCGGTGCACTCAGAATGGGCTCTGTGAGCTCACGGGAGGCAGGAACAATGGCCTGCAGACTGCTGAAGTGGGCAGTGCTGCAACCTGGAGCCACACCAGCCCTGCTGGGAAGGAAGCCTGTCCGTTTATCAAATTGACAGCAAGGCAGCAAAGGGAGCAGCTGAAGCATCCTTTGCCAAGGACAGGCATAATGCAGAAAAATACGTCATTGCTGCTAGTGACTGAATATATCTCTGGTTCAATTGTTGGACCGTATCACTAGTCATCTAAAGTAATGGACAGTAAAGGATGACCAAGAGTTACATCTTCCAAACAAAGCTAAAAATAGGTTTATCTAAAGTGAGTTATTGAGTTGGAGTCAGACTTCTTGGCTTCATAAAAAGAATTAAAAACAAACAAACAAAAAAGAACACTAATAGCTCACCTCCACCCCAGAATCTATGAAAGGCCTCACCCTAAAGAACACCCGAGGTCCCGTGGTCTTCTGCAGACCATGAGTCCAGTTTACCCAGCTTTAGATTAGAACCTCCTTTTTTCCATACAGTTCAAACTACAGGCAAGAAGCTATCACTGTCTAGACAGATTTCAACTATTACAGTCCTTGGTACACAAAACATAACCAAAATATATTTGTTGAAAGAATATTTAGCAGGATCATTTTCAATGATTTCATATTAGTTCTTACTCATGCTCATGCTAGGAACTGAATAATCCTTAAAGGAACTAAGAGAATTTAGGCTCCACTCTCGAGAAGTTTACAGCCAAGATCATTCTAGCACCCACACATCCCACCACAGCATTCCCGCCTATTTTTTCCCATTGCTTTTATCCCTCTTGGCATACTAGAACATCACTTTGGGTGGGATTTTGTTTTGTTTTGTGTTTCTGTTTTTGTTTTTGCTGTCTCTCCTCATTAGAATATCAGGAGCAGGCATTTTTCATCTGTTCTGTTCATGGGTATTGCCCCATGCCTAGTAATTATAATCGATCATCACTTTTTCTTTGAAATACTTCTGTATTTCTGATCTGGCCACCTTTTCTCTCCTACTTTTATCTCCTACCTCCCTCACTCCATTCCAGCCCTGTGGACCTTGTCATTGTTCCTCAAACCAGCCAGGCAGCTCCCTCACATTGGGAGTCTTTGCACTTTGCCATCCTTTCTCAGCAGGAAGCTTTCCCACTAGTCAGGCACCTCCCCATTCCCCCCACCCCTACCCTCTCCCTTACCTCCTGCAGATCTTTGTACCAAAGTCACCCTGACAGCAGAGTCTTTCCCCATACCCTTGTTTCCCCATACCCTGTTCCCTACAACACATACGCATACTCTTGGAACTTGCCATCTTCCTGCTTGCTCATTCTCCATACCACTCATTGCAGTATTAGTAAAATACTAAAAAATATTAGTATTTGCTGCTTGTCTCCCCTCCTCCTCACCCCCAGACACACTAGAAGTCTAAGCTCCATGAAGACAGACATTATCCTCTCCTCTGCTCACTGACGTATACCCAATATCTAGAAATCTGTGTTACACTTGGCACTCAATAAATATTTGTTGAATAGATGACTTATTGTAAAAGCAATTTTTATAGATGAAACACCAGGTTTTAGAATGTTCCACTTTAGTCCAGAAAGCATGCACATGATTATAATAAGTTGTTTGAATTTCAAATAAGAAGTTGAATATAAAATAAAAAATATAATAAGAAGCAGGTGGCCTGGAAAGGTTAAGTAATACAAGTCATACATCTTTGCTTTTTGATGAATACACTGCTAGAGAATTTAGGTTGTTGATAAATTTTGGCTTGAAAATCTCTAAGCATTTGTTTGCTATCATATACTATTTTTGAAGGCAGCAATCAAAACATACAAACACACATACATACACACACACACACACACACACACACACACACCAGTCTTTATGTACATGACTGCCTCTGGTGCCCAGGGAAAATGAGAGGAAATGACTTTTAAATGGCTGGGAAAAGTATTCATGATTTATTAGTTCAGTGAAACAGAGCAGAACAGAAAAGGCACCCACTTTACAAAGGAGGCAGAACCAACCTTAGCCAGGTAGATGTCGCGGTGGAGACTCATTGACCAAAAGCCTCCAGTTACATCTGTGTGATTCTGAATGACCATGAGAATCCGAAACTTCAAAATGACACTACAAGATATTCCTCTTGTTTTCTCCATAAGCCTGGAGATAGGAGATTTCAGAGAATAATCTTCTCCATATGAAACTCCATTCAAAGTATACATTCTATCTTCCATCCAGGGACTCCCAGGTAGGATCTGGAAGGCTAGAAGTGGCTGTTTGCTCTGTTTGTGATCTGCACAGAATTGCATTACTTCACAGCACAGAGAGACTTTCATAATCATGTCCTCCTATCACAGCACTTTATGAAGGAAAAAAACTGAACTAAGCCAAAAGTTCCCCAGGTACCTTGGAAGAAATACCCAAACAGCCTCAAGATCTCTGAAGCTGGTACCAGAGTCCTCACCCCACATGGGAGTGTCATTGCTGGTGTCTTAGTTGGTTCTCCAGAGCAAGCAATCATTTCAGCCCAAAATACTGCATGCATTCAAATCTCTATATGTATACAGAGGTAGAGAGATAGAGGGATAGATAAAAATAAAGACATGCTAGTTATAGAAAGTCAATATTATAAACTTCAATCATCTTGCTTGTTTTTTTAATAAAAAAGAGAATGAGGGGGAAAATAGAAAGTTTCCCATTATCTCATAGCCTTGATAACACCCACTGATATTTAAACCCTTCTATTTTTAATGCTTTTATGTCTTCCATCTTAGTACTATAAATATGGTCACCATTTCCTGATCAACTACCATGTACCAGGTCCTGTTCTAGTTGATTTATTTACTCAAATCTTACAACAACCCAATGGTGTAGGCATTATTAGCACCATTTTATAGAGGAAGGGATGAAAGTTCAAAACGTTTACAGAGCAAGTAACTTGTCCATAGTCAAACAACCCAGGTGGGCTGGGTCCATCCTCAAACCCGAACCAGTTAATCTCCGAGGCCACTGCTTTTCATAATACCTCATACTGCATCCCCATCTTGCCCCTGGGAAAGGAAATCCACCCCACTTCCTTCCTCATCCAAGATAGATACTTCAACCCTCTATTTATGAGGACCACTAACAATATCCCAATTACAGTCACCCTATATGATGACTATAAGATGAGGTAACATCATTAATATTTAAATATCAAACTTGATTGCAGTTTTTAAACCATTCAAGATGATTTTATTTTTCAACCACATATTTGATCATCAACCTGAGCAAAGCCCTTTGGGCAGAGAGCTGTACTTCTCCTTCTGCTATTTGAAGAGCTCCCATGCAGAGAAGCAAGCACCACAGTGATTTTTCTTGTCCATTGCCTGCCTAGAATGCCTTACTCCCAGCAGAACAGATTTGTAGATTTGTACAAGGGGAGGGTTGGCTGCGTCGGGCACTACATGGTGGCTCCTTTTGGAATGAACAGTCACTCCTCCTGGGAGGGGACGAGGCTGTGTTCTTCCACAGAGATGGTGCAGGTGAGTCAATGGAGCTTGACCCAAAAGTGCAGCTGAGATTCCACGCACAGCACCTCTCAAGAAAAGGACATTGAGGCAGGCAGAACTGTTGATGCTCCTTTAGATAATTCATTCTTTGCTTCTTACCCTGTCCCCATGTCAAGGAAAGATTTCTTTTCAAGATCGTCAACAGCCAATGGGGCTCCTGAGTTGCTCGGTCAGTTAAGCATCTCCTTTGGCTCAGGTCATGATCCCAGAGTCCAGGGATTGAGCCCTACATTGGGCTCTCTGCTCCACCAGGAGCCTGCTTCTCCCTCTCCTTCTGTCTGCTGCCCTCTCTGCTTGTACTCTCTGTCTCACTTTCTGTCAAATAAATAAATAAAAACTTTAAAAAAAAAATCTTGAACAGCCAAATCATATGACTTAAAGAGGTTCCTTGAATCTTTCCAGAAATAGCCAGAGGGTCAGAGTGGGGCTGCCAGTCAACCTCCTGGGATTCAAACTCTGAGAAAGTGGGAGATAACTTTCCCAAACTCCAGCCTCCCAGCTCTGATCCACTTCTGCATTCTCCTCTCTGGGGAAGTTCCCAGGGTGGAGGTCCAGAGGAGGGAAGGGAAATCTTTGGGTCTGTTCTTTGTCCATTGCCCCATCATTATGGTGACTGCTTGTCTTTATTAATTTTTTTAAACATTAAACATGTAAATAGCATTGCTTTATTTTTCTTTACAGGAGATGATGCTCCACTATGAAGAAAAAATTGTGTTTGTTGCTTTCGAAGAAAACATGATGTTTAGTTTTGACTTAAAACTGAAAGGTTTCAGAATGCACAAAATAAGTTCTCTTTTCTTAAGTTATCCTGGTTTTTATTTTCCTATTTTCCCACTGACAGAGAAAGCAATTATTGCCACTCTTTTTTGACTAGCTAGCTGCTTCTTTCTTATGGAAATGTGAACCATAAGTTGAAGAGACTACTTGGCATGTCTGTCTATGGTGAGCTGTTCCATGCCATAGGTCACTAAAATGCTCTTGGTAAGATTTCCTTGTAATTTTTCTGTTGTGTTGTTCTCAGAAGCCACAATCTATTCAATTGCCTCTACGGGACTACACAGCATAATTCATTCCAGAAGGCTTCCTTTTTTTCAATAGCTTTCACTTCAAACCACCTCATTTCTACAAGTTACATTCAAATATGTATGTGTATACAACTCACTGTTGATTCCCAGCAGTCACGAAGCTTCAGAGGTGCCACCACCATCTACATTTATATATAAATGTGCGTTCATACATACAGATCTGCTAAAGGCAGTCCCCTCGATTATCTGGCATCAATGATCTCTGCTTTGAAGAATTCAGAATGATATTTTTAGAATGTTTCAATAAATGGAAACATAGATGACAATTATTCCAGAGACTACAGAATGTTTATCCCTGTATTAACTGGAGAACAATATGGATGCTAACGAATATAGTTCACTGAAGTTCAGCATTATCGATGATCTTTTCCCTTTTTTTGTCCAGTCTCTTCCCCAAATTAAAATGCTTGCTAAATATGGTCTTGTTTATCGACTTCCTTCTCAGTCATTTAGAATATGGGTGTATATGTTCCTGTTTCCTATTTACTGAATTCAATCATAGGAATTTAAACATACATAGAAACTAAGAGAGAAAATAATACCTCTTAGTATTCTTAAACAAAGGTCCTTCTAGAATCTGTTTCATCACCAAATAATACTTAGAGCTTTTTGGAACAGAAAGATCCTACTTGTTACAGAGAAAATGAATCACAAAGAACTCAAGCAAGTTGTTATAGTCATTGATAAGATAACAAATAGAACTAAAAAGTCCTATTACCGTTACATGTTTTCTCCATAGCAGACAGAATGGACGCCATAGCATACTCTGGTCAAAAATGTGAACTTTCAGGGAGAATTTAAAAATTCACAGAATTTTTAAAGTGTAAAAGCCTACCTCTGATACTTTTAATATACCACCGTGCTTAAGTGTAAGAAGAAACAAAATGTTCCTTTATGTAGATAGGTCCCGTTTCATTCTAAATAATTCATGCTCCTTAAGACACATGTGGACCAAAATCTAACTTTCCTTATAAAGTACATAGTGTTCCCAAAGCAAGTTGTTTGGCTTTGTGAGGCCATGAAAGCTTCTGGAAGATTTCATCTGTGACACCTGCATGCTATACTTAGCCATATGGCAGCATACTATTGCCAATGAAGACATTTGGAAAAGTAATTGTTCCACAGGCTCCCAAGCTCTGCCCTGCATAACTCACTTCTGCTGGACCACTAATGTGAAGAGAAGAGACAATGCCAAAATCCTGAAGGAAATCACAGAATCTCTCCATTGGAAAAGACCTTAAATTTCATCCAGTCCCACTACCAGTCCCCGGTTATGAACGAATCTGCAAGCATCCTTGAAAAGCCTTTTAAAGTAAGATACTGTCACAAATTCAGGAAGGATAATGGCAGACACACCACCAGGGCAACCATAGGTAAATGTTTTAAGTACACCAAAGGGAATGTGTCTGCAACTCAGAAAAGGCACACTAAAAAGTTTTTGTTCTTCTGTGAGATTTGAGAAATAATAATTCCTTCAATGCTTTCTGGCATTTCTAGAACTCAGGAACAGGTGTTACAGATTTTGGATTGCTTCGTTATCACTCATTTATTCAATAATATTCATGTAATGCCTAGTATGTGAAAGATAATCTATCAAAGCTAAGATTAAAACTCTTAACCACTATTGAAGTAATTTCTGTTCCCAGAAGACACTTTACTCAAACATTTTTACCATGTCTAACCTAGGTGACCACAGATCACAGACTACTTTTCAGAAGGGAAAACATATTCCATAACAATGAAGACTAAAGGAAAATCTCAAGAAAAAAAAAATAATACATTTTAGAAATCCTTAATAATTCACTAGTTACTGTAACTATAGTAAATAGGCACCAAAATCTGATACATATCTTATTTCAGATATGAAACACCAAAGCTTCGCTTAGTATGAATAAAGACAGGGAGAATAAAGAGATAAAATCATGAAAAAAAATGTTAAAGTTGGTACCAAGGAAAGTTTCAATTATTGATCTATAGGAAAAGCATTATGAAAGGCCAAAGAGTTGAGAGAAGGAATTTTGTGAGGAGATTTTCTCTGGCCCAAGCTGAGCCCTGTATCCCCATCTCCCTTCCTACCCCAACAGAAAGGGTTGTTGACACTTCTCTCCAGGACTAGAGCCAGGGAGGGGGGAGGTTTCAACAGAACTTCTCAGAGGTGTACGTTCCCTGAATTTGAAAGGCTTGGTAGACTAGAACCAGACTCACCTGATAAACATCAGGTAACCCATGGCAGCACGCAGAGGGCTTCAGCTGGGATATAAATGCACTTCTCTCCAATATCTAGTCAACGAGGTATATCCTAGGGACCAGCTGTAGAGCCCATGATAGGAATGCCAGGCAGAGGGCATGCACAACAGAATTCTGCATAGAAGAGCAGACTGCTAATGTGCAGGAACCACAGGAGTAGAGGTAAGAGTAGAACGTGGGGATGTCATGAGTGGCCTCAGCAAGTAAATGTGCCCTGACTCTTAAAACTTTATCATAAATTCTCCATGACTCTAACTTACAGACATTAGTCAGACCATCCTGTCAAACTGGCACCTCCAGAGACTGTGGGGTGTAGCAGCAATGAGACCATTGAGAATGTCGAGTCAATATGGCAGACTGAGTTGACAGAGAATGACTCTCCCTCACAGAAAAATTAGACACTACAGAAACAAAATTTGGATACAGAAGCAAATTTCAAATGTAGAGTGTAAAGTCCCTGAGTGTGAAAAAATGGAACCAAAGTCAGAGAATGAATAAGAGCTTAAACCACAGCAACTCATAGTTTGTACCTTTAATGGTGAACTTGACAGGGGCTTTGGAGCTAGGACAAACAGAGGAGTTCAAAATGTCATTCCCTGTGTGCAGAGAGGCAAAGTGGACCGACAGAAAATGTCCCATCCATTGGTAACAAGAGATGCCAGGATGCAATGGAGTAAATTTTCAGTGGTAAAGCGAAGTTACTATCTGCCAGTTAAACTATGTCAAGGGAAGATAAATAAACAGAGACCTAAGGGGTTTGTTCACAGCAGTTTACTGAAAAACTACTAAGTAACATTATTCAGCAAGAATAATAGTGAATCTGGAAGAAAAGAGTGGATGCCAGGGGAAAAAAATGAGATAAGCTGGTAAACATGTTGGTAGATCTAAATGAACTTTGGATGCAAAATAATGATAACAAATTAATTTGGTGGCTTAGATAAAAGTTAAAACTATAATAGCACATGATAATTTAGAATAGAGGAAGGAATAATCACTCTCAGTTCTTATATTGTTCAAGAAGGAGATAAAAAGATCTGGTTAACTTCACAATTTGTTAAGTCAGAAGGAAAACCAGTAAAGGGAATAAAAATCAAATGTGTAGTTACCAAATGAGTTTAAAGGCTCTAAAGAGAATAAAGAACATTTGGTCAATTCAATAAACATACACACACAAAAGAAAAAACACAAAAACATAAAACCAGATAGGACAAACAGGCATTAATGTATCAGTAGTCATATTAAATTAAAAAAATTAAAATCACCTCAAATTAAATTGTCTAAAAAAAAAAGAGTAACATTCATCTATTTTTTTTTATTTTAAGAGATACACACGAAACATAATGATATCAGAAAGATATGGACAAATATGAGCCAGGCAAAAACTCATTAAGAGATGGTTGGTGATAGGATATTCAAATCAAACAACATAGAATATTAAGCCAAGAGGAATTGATAGAAGCATAGATACATATGATAAAAAAAAAAACTCGACAAGAAAATAAAATAGTCATGAAATTTTATGTACCTAACAATATAGCCTCAAAATACATAAAGTAATGACAGAACTATAAGGAGGAATTGGAAAATCTATAATCATAGTGGGAAATTTACATGTACCTCTCTCGGTAACCAATAAGTGAGGCAGACAGAAAAAGTATTAAGGATTTATAATTATAATTTATAATCCTTGTAACTTAAGGATTTATAATTATAATCACCATATATATTTGAACAAAGCAAAGAGCTAATCCAGAAGAATTACTATATGTAGAAGCACATAATGAATAAAAAATATAAAATACACATTCCTTTCAAGTACAAATGGAACTGTCAGAAAAACTGACTACATAGCAAGTCACAAAGGAAATTTCAAGAAATGCCAAAAAATCTATATCACATATTTGTATCATAAAAATAACCTAGTAAAGAAAAAACCATATGAAGATACTATAAAAAAATTTAAACTATACAGCAATAAAAGTGTCAGTTACATGCCAAAATTTGGGAATGTTTCTGAAGTGATATTTTAGCATGAAATTAATGTACCGAGAAACAAGAAAGACTAAAATTAAGTGAGCTACAGATTCCACTGAAGACTGGGGCGGCGGGGCAGGGGTGGAGGTTGGGAAGAACACTCAGAGAAAATAGAAAAAACGGTTGTACTAAAGGACAGAAATTAATGAACTTGGAAACAAACAAGCAAAAAATACTAGATGATGAGACCATCAAAATACTCCAAGTGGCTCCTAAAAAGTCCTTCATTGTCCATGATGAAGAACAACGTTGTCTCATTCCTCAATTGCCGTTAGTGTAGAGGACCCACCAGAACTGTCTGATAAACATACAATGTAAACCACATATGCAAGTCAAATGTTATGGTAGCCACATTTGGGAAAGTAACAAAAAAACAGGTGAAATCAATATTAATAATATATTTTATTTAAGCCAATATATCGAAAATGTTATTACGACATATATTCAGTATTTTAAAATTATGGAGATGGTTTACATTCTTTTCCCATACTAACTCTTTATTTATTTTTATTTTTAAAGATTTTATTTATTTATTTATGAGAGACATAGAGAGAGAGAGAGAGAGAGAGAGAGGCAGAGACACAGGCAGAGGGAGAAGCAGGCTCCATGCAGGGAGTGGGGCTCAATCCCGGGACTCCAGGATCACGCCCTGGGCCGAAGGGAGGCGCTGAACCGCTGAGCTACCTAGGGATCCCCCATACTAACTCTTTAAATCTAGTTCTTATTTTATACCCACAGCACATCTTAATTCAGACTAGTCACATTTCAGTCTCAGTAGCCACATACTACAGTCTAGTGGATATTGAATTGGACAGAACAAACTCGGACAGAAGGGGCATGCCATATGATGTCAGAATCCTTTGGCCTTTGCAGACACTACTTTATCATATTTGTTTCTTAATTTGACCTTTGGGACAGGATAAGGATTTGTACAAACATTGTCACGTAGTCTACATTTTAGGTCCTGCAAGATGGTGGTAAAGCTTCAGTTATCTTACTGCTAATTTTTCAGTAAGTCTTTCCTAGCCATGTGCAGTGGCATCAATTTAGTAACCAAAGTTCAGATGACCACAGAGTTGATGGCATCTCAAAGAATTACCTACTTACTTTTCATATTAGTATTTGAACAACAGAGATTCTCTATAGTCATCTTCATTCCCTCAAGACTTTCATGTTGAAATAACAAAATGGCCTAGATCCACCTGAAGATAAATTGCTTTAATTATTAGGTAGAGTGTGAAGCTCACCGTTTCAAATTGCAGGTCAGTGCAATGCCCAACGTCGGCAGTGGTTCCGCTGTGATATTTCTCCAGGTGCTACTATTGAGCCTTCATATCAATGAAATGCCTCCATTTAGGACTAGCTTTACCTGTGGGATTTGTTCACTTCTTCAACAACAACAAAGTGATGTCGGTAGCTGTGGAAGGAGACTATTATTTTCCAACATTGCAATATTTGCTATTTGACATTTTAGTCTAATTGTCAGCACTGTTGTTAATATGTATGGAAACCTCATAAGATAATTACTTTTTAGGTCTTAGAATTGATACTTACCAACTCTTGTTGGTAACACTTGTGTGGGACCATAGAAGGGAATTTAGTGGTTACAACTAACAGCATCAAAACAAAACAAAAAACAAAAAAACTTAAAAAACTGAAACAAAACAAAAGACTAATAGCATATGGACTAAAGCCAGACTACCTGGATTTGAATCTCAGCTTTACCATCTACCAACTGTATGTCTGAACCTCAGCTTCCTTGGCTGGGAAAGTATGGAAAAATACCAAAGTTGCAAAGAGGATTACACAAAGTAACATACAAGGTGCTTAACACAGTGAGTGCCCAGAACTCCGAAGTATTTCATAAACATTAGCTAGGTCATCTGTAGGTTTAATTCTACAAATTTGGGAACATGAAAAAAGTGACCATGTGACAGTATTTCCAAAGCTCTGAAGACCATTTTTTCCAAAGGAAATTCCAACTGACCTGCTTCTCTCTAAAACCTTTAGCAGAGGGATTCCTGGGTGGCTCAGTGGTTTGGTGCCTGCCTTTGGCCCAGGGTGTGATCCTGGAGGCCCAGGATCGAGTCCCACATTGGGCTCCCTGCATGGAGCCTGCTTCTGTCTCTGCCTTTCTCTCAGTGTCTCTCATGAATAAATAAATAAAATGTTTTAAAAAAATTTTTTAATAAATAAATAAATAAAACCTTCATCAGAAAGATTCGTCTAAATGCAATGACCTGACTCCCATTCTAGATACTTACTATGCAACTGTGCGAAACTTTTGGTTTGGAAACTCCCCACTCAAATCCTCTTATCAAGAACCAAGTCAGATTAGAGCTCTCTACACATAACTGGCATCAGCTAGTGACCCAGTTCTGATATGCCACTTTTCCTAATCTTTTCATTCTGAAATCAGGAGGAGGCATTGTAAGGCCAAAGATTTTTCCTTTTTCCTAACTATATGATTTTTAAAAGATTTTATTTAGAGACAGAGAGAGAGCAAGGGGAGGAGCAGAGGGACCAGCAGACTCTCCACGGAGCGGGGAACCCAACATGGGGCTCAATCTCAGGACCCTGAGCTCACGACCTGAGTCAAAAACCAAGAATTGGATGCTTAACCGACTGAGCCACCCAAACATCCCACTTCTTGATTTTTCATAAAGCTTTTGCTCAGGGTAAGGGAGGTGAAGTCTGCACTGAGCAAATGTAATAACAGGGTTTATGTAAGCAAGATACTTAGATAGGAGTTCCGGCCCAAGGATTTCCTCCCCCTCCCTTCTCTGTGAGGGTGTTGTCCACCCTTAGACATTCACCTGTCTGGATGGACACTTCTCCCTTATCTTGATATTCTGATCTATACCTGTTATTTTTGAGGTTCACATTCATTAAAACTATAAATTTTATGCCCACACTATCCATCTGCTGAGGTTTTAGTATCCTGGAGCTAAAATTGCACTTTCAGAGACTTTTGTCAATTAATTAAGAGTGTGATAGCAAACTGGACAAATTTTTACAATTTTTCCCATAAATCTACTTTAATGTTAAAATATATTTTTGAAATATTGATTAATAGTTAATATCATGATTAGTATGTGTCAGGCACCATTCTATTTTGTTTCACATTAAAAAAAATGCTATTAATCCATGATAGCGCTATAGGGGAGATATTAATTATTGCCACTTCACAGATGAACAAAGTAAGATATAAAAAAGTTAAGAACTTCCCTACTGGGGCACCTGGGTGGGTCAGTGGTTGAGTGTCTGCCTTCAGCCCAGGGCATGATCCTGGAGACCTGGGATTGAGCCCCACTCCCTGCATGGAGCCTGCTTCTCCCTCTGCCTCTCTCTCTCTCTCTCTCTGTCTCTGTGTGTGTGTGTGTGTGTGTGTGTGTGTCTCATGAATAAATAAATAAAATCCTAAAAAAAAAAAAAAAAAAACTTGCCTACAGTCTCATATTAGGCAAATGGTAAAATCAAGATTCAAACACAGCTCTCATTCTGGAGCCTATGTCTGGAACCACAATGACATGTTGTGCCTCTGAACAGAAAATCATTGCAGCGTACCAACATGAAAAAGAAAACTTTGTGCATTAAAAAGCAAATCTGTCCCATCTTAACATATCTCTGGAATCAAAAACATTTAAATAACTTAGCCTTAATTTATACATGTCTCAGAAACCATATGCCTTATAAAACCACCAGAGACACAGGCAAGGATATCAAATAATTATGAAAATTAACCAAAAGGTCAGTGTAGCTTCCACCATGGTTAACTCTGTTACTTCGGTCATCTTATTTGCAAAGTAGGGAGTATCCTTCTGCTCCCCACATTCTCAAGTTGTAAAAAGGTAAAGAAGAGATGTTGTGCTTTGGATGATGTTTACTTTATTTTTTTTTTTTTCAGTTGAGCAGGAAATCATTATCCAAGCCCAGCCACAAATATGTGCTACAAAACAATTTATCTACCAAGAGTTCATGGGCAGCTGGATTGGGAAAAAACACATTAATTATCATTCAAGTGGAAATGCCCCCATAGACATACCATTTAATTAACAGAGAGGCCAGTATTGGAAATGAATAATTTGAGGCGAGGCAGAGAGATGTGTGAGTAAACCCTTAGGTGATTTAAGGCTATTATCTGTGGATAAACATACAAAAATACACGAAATAGCTTTCTATCTTATAAACTCCTTTAAAAATAAAAAAGATGCCCTAGAAAAAAAAGACCCTTCTGGGCCTTTTCCTTGCCTGTATTAAAAGTCATCACCTGTGAGCAGCAAGCAAGTTGAGTTCTTGTAGGAGCATCAATTCCTTTTAAGGCTGGAAGATCCCACTCCCTTGAATTCAAGCTCTGAAACGATGAGAGCTAAAATCACTTCATGTAACACAGTTCCTCTGTCTCCGAAAACCCTTGAAATTTGTAGCTCTGCCAAGATTATAAATAGAAGTGATATGGCAGCAGTGGATTGATCATTCTGCTAAATGCACTCATCCCATTTGGGATGGTTTTATGAAGCATGGCGGCAGCTGGGGCAGTGGTGGCGGCTGATGCCGTCGCCACTGCTCCTGCTTGGGCTGCAAAAATGCCATTCCGTTTTTTTTGTTTTAATTTCTTTACTGAGAAAAGCCAGAAGAGATTTTCCTAAAACACACAAAAAATAAAATTATAGCCCAAAGTCTGTTTCCTAGAACATTCTGGGAGACAATCAAAGAGTCTGAAATGAAATCATATACACCCTTTGACTCCCTGAAAATAAGCCAAAAAATCAGAATTCTGGGACCCAGTTTGGCATCATATGTGGGCTGCATTGAGGACACTCTCAGATTTTGTGTCATGATTCCTGAAAATATCACTCTTCATAAGGTAAGTCAAATGCCGTGACTAGCCAGCTGGGGGAGAGTAGGTTTTCATTTTTGCCCTTCACTCCTTGAAACCATCTGGAAAGAAAGACAGGTTCATTCTCCATGATCTTTCCTTTTTTGTATTCTCCCCTCAACTTTCAGCATCTCTTTTCTTTAACAGCACTGAGGTCCTTAATTTAATTCAATTCAAGAAGTATTTATTAAGCACCTTCTGAGCACCTAGTACTGTTACTAGGTATTTGAAGAAAAGAATGCACTTTAAAAAAAAATTAAAAAAAAGGATCTTTATAAAAAAAAACTCCCTTTAGCACTGGAATAAGAAATTGGGACCAGGAGAAATGTGGGGAGAAGGAGCTTGGTGACCTGATTTCTGCACCCCCTTCCCACCAGGTTTTACCTTTGCTTTGGAGGCCTTTCCCTCTGGTTTTCTCCATCACTCCCATGGTCACCTCTGGGAGGTGTAAGCAAACACTTTTCCCCTAGATTAGCTGAGATATTTTCAACCGGGGTTTGTGAAATCCCAAGAATCAATAAAGGGAAAGGAACATTAAGAATGCAGTAATCAAAATAACCTAGACTACAAAGAGGATGGAGCTTTCCTCCCCTAATATTTTTTCGATAAGAAATCCTATATTTTGAACTGAATCTTACACAAAGCTCTAATAGGTAAAACAGAAGCCCCTGGAACTGCTCTAGTAAGGGTTAGAGGAGGGACAGTCCTCCCAGCTCTTACTAGCGACCTGCAGCACTACTGAGCTGGAGGCTCCTCTGTGGAACCCTAGGGAGTCTCTGAGCAACATTCAAAAACAACCTTAAGGGGGTGCCTGGGGGGCTCAGTTGGTTAAGCATCTGCCTTCAGCTCAGGTCATGATCCCAGGGTCTTGGGATGAAGCCAGTGGTCAGTGGGCCTCCCTGTTCATCCAGGAGCCTGCTTCTCCCTCTCCCCCTCCCCCTCCCACCCTGCTGTGCTCTCTCTCACATTCTCTCTCTTGCTGTCTCTCCCAGATAAATAAATAAAATCTTTAAAAAAAAAAATAACCTTAAGCAGAGACTTCCATGTGACATATCCCATCTTTAACATACCTTGTGACCACAACCTCCCCCTCAAAACACACACACACACACACACATCTCTGAGATCCCAACCCCTCCTTCAATGTCAAGACCAAGACAACACCCGCCCCCCCCCCCCCCCCATTCTCCTGCACTGTCAGTGCTGGTCTGCTACATGTTCCTTCCACAAGTGACAGACACTGGCCATAATCTTACTTTTCAGCTGCATCTTGTTCCCTGGTGTGGGTGTGACCAGAACCAAACATAGGACCACAGTAAAATGCCATCTTCAGAGAAAATAATAACCTGAGCATTCACGTAATAGTGAAGTGATACAGAGGAAGTAATTTCCTCACAAACAGAAGTGGTTCCCATTTCCTGCAAGATTATGTTTTAGAGGAGACAAAAAAGCATCTACAAGTAAAGTCATCTGACTTGAAACAGAAAATCAAACAAGGCAGTATGAAAGAGGTTTCTAAACTGAAAGTGAACCAATTATTAAACATGCGAGTGCTGGGGTGGTAAGAAAGAGGAGCGATCAGTATTGGCTGGATCAGTGAGTGAATACTTACAAAGGTAGTTTAGACTTCAGATGGGCTGTTTAGGAAGGACTTGGAGAGGACAGATGGAAAGAAAGGGAAAGGTACTCCTGGCAAGCTCCTGGCAAATTAAGGCACATACTCCAGGAGGTGTTTTCATTCTTAGGAATCAATGCCCAAATGGATCTAAGTTTTACTCATAAAAATAAACTTCCAAGAAGAAGCTTAAGTTACACTAGATCTCTCATAGAGAAGATACTTTCCCACTGAGAGGATACAGTTGGAGCTTCTCAAATCACTTTCAGCAACCCAGAGTTACCTCTAATCTCTGTGTGGTCAGATCTCTGCCGAAGACATTTGGGAAGAAATATGGAAAACCTAGCAGTTTGCATTCCAGTTTGTTGCCATAATGACTCTGGAACACTAATATATTCCCCTTCCTACTTTTCTTCTCCTCCCATCCCAGCCATATCAAGCTCATTGCTTTCAAAACAGAATATATTCACAAAACGTAGAAAAGAAAGGAGCTTTTTCCTGGCTTTTTTTTTTTTTTTTAAGATTTTATTTATTTATTCATTAGAGAGAGAGAGACAGAGAGAGAGGCAGAGACCCAGGCAGAGGGAGAAGCAGGCTCCATGCAGGGAGCCCAACATGGGACTCGATCCCTGGTCTCCAGGATCAGGCCCTGGGCAGAAGGCAGCGCTAAACCGCTGAGCCACCCGGGCTGCCCTTTTTCCTGGCTTTTGACCATCAAAAGCCCAAATGAAGGATCTGGAAATTGGGACGACTCCTAGGAAGTTGTCCTCATCCAGACCTTCATCTCCCATCCCACATCCTTTCAAGGCTAGAAAAGAATTCCTTGAGCTTTGGGGAGGAGTGGGAGGATAGAGGGAAATGATGTGAGAGAATGTGTTGGAAGAGGGCACTGGATCTAGTGAGACTTCAAGGACAGCCGCCCAGCCTGGGGCTGTGCTACCTGGCGTTCCCAAGGCGGCTAACAAGGACCCACCTTCCACAGCGCAGCACAGTGACCATTGACTCACTGGGAGCTCTTTCTTCCAAATCACATGTAGATAATAGCATAGTCTAGTGGTTTTCAAATATTAATGTGCATCAGAATCACCTGGAAGGCTTGTTAAAACACAAATGGTTGGGCTCCACACCCAGAGTTTCTGATTCAGTAGGTCTGGAGACCTGACAGGCAGGACCTGAGAATTTGTATTTCTTACAATTTCCCAACTGATGCTGATGCTACAGGTCTGGAGACCACACTTTGAGAATCACCCCCTAGGCAGTGTTATAAGACATTCACACAGCAAAGAGAAGGGAAATGAGATTCCATATATCTTTGCTTTAGTGGTGAAGATGAAAGAAGAGTTCCCACGTTCAAATTTGAGGAATTTAACAGAATCAGTATTCTCTGAGTTTGGGCAGTGGTAAAATACACTGCCAAAATAGTTCGAAAATGTGGGTGTGTTCTGTCCCTAGGTGCCCAAATCTACAGTCCCAACTGGATATCCCTGGTGTCCCTGGCTTCATTAGCAAATCTTAGCCCCAGAAAGGAGCTGTGATCTCTGAGGAGGTCACAGGGGAGAAAGACATCTTTTGTCACTTAGGTGTGCTGTTCTACGTGGAGCTCCCCAGCCCAAATGACATTCATGTTCACCAAGGGCTTAGCTGTTTTACAACTCCATAGCACTTAGCATAGCACTTAGAAGAAGGAAAATAGTGGGAACTAGTTCCCCCAGTCTTCGTCATTCTTAAATGGGTACCAAATATATTTAATTCCAACTTGAGAGCTTCGTATCTATGCTAGTTCATCTGTGAATCAAAACACCAGGCAGCAACTGATTGAGCAGGTTCTGGGGTTATAAGGCTTGACATGTAACGTCAACGATTGTACTTTCAACAAGTTGCATGATCTTAGGCTCACTTTCTAACCTCTCTGTCCCTCGGTTTCCTTAAATTAAAAAAAAAAAAAAAGTGGGAGGTATAGTGCCTACCTTGTCCAATTCTGGTGAAGATTAAATGATATGTTGCTGACGCATTTGGCAAGGGGCTGGCTCATGGCACATAAAGAGTGCTGGTGATTATTTGTAACAGTGCTTGATAGAATGCCTTTCACAAAATTAAGTCTCAGTAAATGTTTTCTAGCTAGTTGAATTGTCCCCAAGTGTTGACAATCTCAAAAATCAAGTGTGTGTATTAACACACCTCTATCTCCCCTCTACTTCCCTGCCTACACCTTAGCAATGATAGGACCAGACCAAGAAATCATCCTCTGAGTTATACTGCCTAGAGCTTGAGCATGTGTCCCTTTAAGCCCACTGTTCCAGACCCTCCTAAAGAAATTGAAAGAATGTCAGGCAGCAGGCCTCTGTTGTTAAGGAAAGGAAACCAGGAGATGTGGTCCCAGTAGGCATTCAAAACCTCTAGTATTCTTAGCTCCACTTATCTTGGGTTGAGCCTTTGTGAGGATTTCTTTTTTTTTTTTTTTTTTTTTTTTTTTTTGTTAAGCTAGCAGTCTTGTGAAAACCAGCTTCTCAGTAAACTATATAGGCATTTCCTGGTTACCCATGATATGAGAATAACCTTTAAACTATTTCCATTTCTGATCCCAGCTGGAAACAGGAAACGCATGGGGTACAGCTTTAAACAAAAACAAAAGAACCAAAAGATAAACCAAATTGTTCCAGGGTTCAGAAGAGGTTTATGCTAAGTGTTAGAAGGTTCACATTTAGCGAATCCTCTCCCAGTTTCTGCCATTCCAGAAATTCCTTTCGCGGGGGTGGGGGGCGTAGTGGAGGAAGGGTTGTACTAAATTGCACAGCACTGCCATCTTCAGGACCAGCAGGGAAAATTTTCTTGGGGTCGGTCAGATAAATCATCTTCCTAAACACTTCATTTAAATATAATCAGATGGTTAAAAATTTGACAGCAGACAGACTGGAACAGATTTTTCTACTGTTTCCAATGTTTGAAAAGTCAGTAGACACAGCTTTTTTGTGGTGTATGCACATTTAAAAAAATATTTGCTGATTGAAAAGCCATTTACAATAAATAGGAAAGTTTAAATAGCTCATACTGCATTGCCAAATGATGGGAGTAACACAGACACAAACATATTGTTCTGAAAAAAAAAAATTCCTTAAAAAGAAAAGTATGAATCAAATGATTTAGAAGTGCTGTTTGAGCAGATGGTGTGATTAACAACTAGCATGTTAGCCATCTCAGGAGCTTACAGAGAAGTAAACAAATGCAAGGGGAAAAATCACTTTATTCCCCCGAAGAGTATTTAGTTCATTTCATTAGGAAAATTTAAAAGTCTGCATTTTGGAAGTTGGATCTCCCTAGGGGATATTGGGAATAAGGAGTGAAGGGAGTCTTTTTGGAGAAAGACCACATCAAGACAAGTGCTAATGCTCCATGCCTGGCCTAGGGTGAGAAGAGAAGAGTTGACATTGGCGTTGTCATCCAGAATGCTGGAGGCACGTGTTGGCAATGCAGAACACACAGGCCTTGGATGACGAGGGTCAGGTTCTCATCCTGGCTCTAGCACTAGCTGCCTTGGGCTTTGAGGCCATCCTTGCGCTCTCTTGACCTCAGTTTCTTTGTTTAGAAAAATAAGAGTGAGAGCCAGATGACTGTACAGCTGTGCTTTAAAATCTTTAATGTGCACCTGGGGATCTCATTAGAATGCAGATTCTAACTCACAGGCCTAGGGTAGGGGCTGAGAGTCTGAATTTCTCATGACTCCCGGGTAATGCCAATGGTGCTGACCCACAGACCACACGTTTACTACCAGGGCTATAATATCCCTTCCAGCGATGATAATCTATCATCTTCTCATATGCGAGGTGCAGCTCAGAATAAGGTTAAAAAAAAGGACAAGTGTTTACCTTCCAGGGGTATGTGACTTGGAAATGCGTAGGAAACATAACGAACATGCCAAATATTCAATTGATTCTAAAAGCAAATTAAGTTATTTCTTTACAGGGGCGCCTGGGCAGTGCAGTCAGTTAAGCATCCAACTCTTGGTTTCAACTCAGGTTGTGACCTCAGAGTCATTAGATTAAGCCCTGGGTCGAGCTCAGCATGGGGTCTGCTTGAGGTTCTCACTCTGCCTCCCTCTGCCTCTCCCCATCCACATGCTCTCTCTCTCTAAAGTAAATAAATAAATCTTTTTTTAAAAGTATTTACATTATAGGGATCCCTGGGTGGCTTAGCACTTTAGCGCCTGCCCAGGTGTGTCATCCTGAAGTCCCGGAATCAAGTCCCATGTCGGGCTTCTGCATGGAGTCTGCTTCTCCCTCTGCCTGTGTCTCTGCCTCTCTCTCTCTCTCTCTCTCTCTCTCATGAATAAATAAATAAAATCTTTAAAAAAAAAGCATTTCTGTTATAGAATTTATATCTACATGTACGTATATACACATACATAACATATATCATTGAATTAACTGTAAGTAGGTGCACTGAGGGGAAAGTCCTTGGAATTGGACATGGAGACCAAATATATGGGGATTAGATGAAAGGGAGGTTGGGAGATTAAGTAATCAATCAGCATCCAGAGTATTCAAGACTGATCCCAAGACTTCATCAGGATTAAAATATTTTTCTCTATGAAAGACACAATTAAGAGACTACATATATAAAGAATTCTCAAAACTCAATGGTTAAAAAAAACAACAACAACAATTTTAAGCACGCAAAAAGACTTGGAACCTTAGCCACAGAGGAAATATGAATGGCAAATCAGCAAACAAAAAGATGCTCAACATTGCCACTAGGGAAATGCAGATTAAATCCATGTTACCACCATACACCTATTACAATGGCTAAAATGAAAAATATCGACAACACTAAGTGCTGACAAGGATGTGAAGAAACTGGATAAACCATATATTGCTAGTAAAAACATAGAAATGATACAGACACTTCAGAAAAGTTTTTAGCAGTTTCTTATAAAGTTAAAACATACATTTACCACATTCTCTATCAGTTCCACTTCTATATATTTACCCTAGAGAAACAAAAATTTAGAACCACACAATAATCTGTACAAGAGTGTTTATATAGCAACTCTACTCATAATTGCCAACAATTAGAAACAGCCCAAATATCTTTCAGTAAGTTACTCATTTACAGTCTGGTACATCCATACAATAGGATTCACTCAGCAATAAAATGGAACAAACTACTGATTCATACAACAATTTGGATGAATCTCAAGGACATTATGATGAGTGAAAGAAGCCAGTCTCAAAAATTTCATACTGTAGGGGCGCCTGGGTGGCTCAGTCGGTTTATTGTCTGCCTTTGGCTCAGGTCTTAATCCCGGGAGCCTAGGATCAAGCCCCACATCTGGCTCCCTGCTCAGTGGGGAGTCTGCTTCTCTCTCTCCCTCTCCCCCTGCTCATGCTTGCTTTCATTCTCTCTCTCTCTCCCAAATAAATAAAATCTTTAAAAAGAAAAAATTCATATGCTATGATTGCATTTATACAATAATTTAGAAAGACAAAACTAAAGTGACAGAAAAAGAAATCAGTGGTGGCCAGGAGTTAAGCACAAGAAATTAGTACAAAGGAGTTTGGCAGGTAGATAGAACTGTTCCACATTCTAGCTGTGGTGGTGATTATACAATCTGCTCATGTATTAAAATTCATAGGATCATACACCCAAAAAAGTCAATATTACTGTGTGCTAATTATTTTTCTTTAAAAAAAACCTTTAAAATATTAAATTGTTAGTTTATTTTTAAACTTAGTATAGAAGTGAAAAGGTTTTTAAAGTCTGTTTAATAAAGTAAATGTTTCTGGCCACTACTCTAATACTTTACTAGCAAACCACTATGGTTAGCTTTCACTTTTCTATCTCTGTCCATAGCCCTAAAAGATATTGCTATACTTGAGTCCCAGTAGCTTATCATTTTAAGTCTACAGTACCCTTTCCTTTTCAGATAATTTATAAGATGTCAAAAAAGCATTTCCCAGTCCTTCACATAAGTCAGTAGTTAAGTCCAAGAGACCAAGGCATTACTGACAAGGCCTTGCCCTCCAAAAATTTAATATTTTTATAAAAAATAAACTAAGTCAGTTGTTCTCCCATTGTTTGTGCCACATAATACTCCCCTCCCCAGAAAATTCACAGAAAGAATATATATCAATCATTTCTTTTAAAAAAGAAAAAGACTGACAGCAACATGCAAAAAAATGAACCTGGACTACTATCTTCCACTACACACGAAAAAGTTAACTAAAAATGGATTAGAGAATTGAATATAAGACCTAAAACCATAAAACTCTTAGAAGAAAACAGGCAGTAAATTTCTCAACATGGGCCTTGGCAATGACTTTTTTAATGGAACACTAAAACAAAAGCAAAAATAAACGAATGGGACTACGTCAAACTAAAAAGATTCTGCACAGCAAAGGAAATCATCAACAAAATGAAAAAGCAACCTACTGAATGGGAGAAAATATTTTCAAATATCTGATAAGAGACTAACATCCAAGATAATAAAGAACTCATATAACTCAATAATATAGAAGCAAACAATCTGACAAAAAATGAGCAGAAAAAAAAAAATGAGCAGAAGATCTGAACAGATATTTTTCCAGAGAAGACATGCAGGTGGCCAATGGGCACATGAAAAGATATCCAACATCACTCATCATCAGGGAAACGCAAATCAAAACCAAAATGAGATATCACCCCACACCTGTTAAAATGGCTATTATTAAAAGACTAGAAATAACAAATGTTGGCCAGGATATAAAGAAAAGAAAGTGCACTTGTGGTAGGAATGCAAATTGTTGCAGCCACTATAGAAAACAGTATGAAGGTTTCTCAAAAAATTAAAAATATAACTACCATAGGATCCACCAATTTCACTTCTGGATATTTATCTGAGGAAAATGAAAATACTAATTTGAAAAGATATCTGCAAACCCATGTTCATTACAACATTGTTTATAATAGCCAAGCTATGGAAACAACCTCAGTGTCCACCAGTGGATGAATAAAGAAGATGTGTATATATAGATATATACACACATACATGGAATATACCATGTATATGCTGTGTGTGCACATATATATATATGTATATGTATACATATAGTCACACGATGGAATATTATTCAGCCATAAAAAAGTATATCCTGCCACTTGCAAAAACATGAAATAATCTTGAGGGCATTATCCTAACTGAAATAAATCAGAGGAGACAAATTCCATATTATCTCTCTCACACATGGAATCTGAGTTCATAGACGCAAAGAACAAATTAGCCAGAGGCAAGAAGTAGGGGATGGGAGAAATTGGTGAATTGAGTTTGTTTTAGTTTCTGTAAGTTGAATAAAAAAATAAAAATTTAAAAAGAAAAAGAAAGACAGACAAAACATATAGCTATAAGAAAATATTTAGCCTCGTTAGTAGTTGAAGAACTACAAATTAGAGTGGGATACCATTTTTTTAAACTATCAGCTTTGTAAGGATGAAACAGAATGATTATATTCCTCGTGGAGGAAGTACAGGGAAATGGGGCATGAGGGTAAATTGATTTACTGTTCAAGAGGTCAGTTTAACTGTATATAGCAAAAGCTTTAAAAACGAGCATCACCTCTGGGATGGCAATTCAACTTCTTGGAATTTATCCTAAGAAATAATTGAGCAAGGATGTGCAGCTTAGCATTTTGTTAATAGTGAAATATAGAGTGCCGGCATTCTAAAATCCCTTCCAGTGAGTGGATAAAGAGACTTTGTCACTCTCCGGTGTGCTAAATGCTGCACAGAGTATAACAGGAAGCCTGATAGTGTACTATAATCGGAAATGCATATGGACTAATGTGCATAAAGAATATACTGAGAGCCAAATCTTAAACTGATTTTAAAAGTAAATAAAATATCTATTTAAATTATGTAACATAATCAATATGTCAAAAAAGGTAGAAAATTAAACTACATAATGCCCAGACATTAAAAATAATACATATCTATTATTTATGACCTAAAAAGATTTACATTTCATATGTTTCTAAGTAAAAAAATGCAGACTACAAAATAGTACGATCTCATTTTATACAAAATTTACAAAAAAAGAACAGAAAACATACTTATGGCAGAAAATCTGCAAAGCACATTTTAAGATGTTACCTACCATAGGTTTTGCTGAGTGTGGGATGATAATTGATTTTTATTTCTATCTTTATGCTTTTCTGTATTTTATAGGTATTTTTCAGTGAAAGTATACTACTTTTATGATTGAAAAAAATCCAAAAATAAGTAAATAAAGAAAAGAAAAAAAAATCCAATAATACTAGTTCTAGAAACAACTAGCAGATTAATCAAAGACAGTTTTCTTTGCATTAATATTGTTGTCTTTCGCTTTTTAAACTCTTAGGTGTTTAAAATCCTGCCTCTCTTCTCAGATTCCCCTGACTTACAATGGTACAACCATTGCCCCCGTGCATTTAGAGCCATATGGGCAATCTCCAGGCTCCAAGACCAGTTAATAATCTATCTTAAGCAATATCCATACCTGAAGTCCCTTGGAAGACTTTGGGGGGGACCAGCCACTTCCAGCAATCCTGCTGCACTCTATTTCCTTAGTAGCTCTCAACTGTCTGTTTCCAAAGTTAATTTGGGGATGAATTTAGCCTTAACATCTTTCCATAAGATCTTCTTTGAAATTAAAAAAAGGGGGGGGGTGGGAAGGGGACTACAGAACTTTTTTTCAAGCAGTTTTCCTTAAAACTGGGTTTCATTTAAAATTTGGAATGTTTCTAGTTTTTCCAGGTAATTAAAAGTAAGCAAAGGGAGAAAAATCTGTCTCTTCAAAATTAATTGTGTTTTTTTTTTTTTCTTTTTAGATGCTATTCACATTTCTAGTCAGGAAAAAAGAATAAATGAATTCACTGGATTATATTATTCCCTTTTCATCCATATGTGTAACTTTTCCATATTTACATAGCTTGCTAATTTGGTGTATTTAAAAACAACCTTGTTATTACTAATTTCAGAAAATTTTGCAATGTGCTTCTAGAATTATTTAGTCACTTAATTTCTAATCCATCCCTAACACCTGGACATTTTGATTTATCTGTGGCAAAGAGCTTTCACCTGTTTACGATGATGTTTTTAGTTAGCCTTCAGGTTTTATAAAATGTTATTTTAAAATCTATTCTGGCCAAGTTCTTCTGATCAGTGATTGAATTTTATCTAAACTCAAACACTTTTTGGGTGGGGTGTTCTTGGCTTGACCCCAGCTGAAAAAATGTCAGGCTTGGTTGTGCTATGATTATCCAGGAGATCACTCATAAGCACCTGACTAAACCAGTTTCTGTTCATTCCACAAACACTCTATGCCACAGGAGGGGGAGAGGCGGGGGGGGGGGGGTACTCTACCTTGCTAGAATTCATCATTTGCCTCATCCTAAAATCTCATCTCTGCATTTCATCCTGCATTAGGCAGCTTGACAGCTGACAGGTAGATAATTGAAATTTTTAATTTCTTACCTGACCTAACATTTTAACTTTCCCAGTTTCATTGGGAAACTGATTGTCAGTAACCTGATCAGGCACTTTTTTCCTATTTTTATTATTTAAAAAAAATCTTTTTATAATTATGGAAGTTATGCTGGCACAGATTTCAGAGAGAATACTTACATAGAAAAAATTTTGATGTCATTTCTAATGGTATGTTCCCTCACAAAGAATAATGGAATTCCCTGAACTCCAGCCTACATATACCATTTGTTACCCATCTTTCTCCAATTATCTCAAGACCACTTATTTCACACCGTCCCCTCCCTCACATATCACCAAGCATTCCATTTCATCCAGTTAATGGTTTCCGCATTTTTATATTTTGACCTGACTTTTCTCCCACTTCCCACAAATGTCAAATAGCTTTCTACTGATAAATTGGGTACCATTTTCCTCAAATAAATCATTGACTTCCCTTCAGTGACGTAGCATCAAATTCCTTTCAAAGACTCTAGCTACTTATCATGTGCTTTTCTTAATTTGCTGGTCTCTTTGTAATTTAGAAACTGTTCTATCTACTTAAAAAATTCTACACCAGCTTCCTGCTATCTTCCTTCCTAATCTATTCTCCACGGCCCCCAAAGCCTTCTAATGAACAATAATGGTGACTATTTATCAACTGCGAAACACCAAGTACTTGTGAGATGTTGTACTTTATCCCCACAATGGGGGAAAAATTGTTATTCCAGTTCACAGACTCACAGACGAGGAAACTGAAGCTTAGGAATTCAAGCCATGTGCCCAGGCAAGCTCAGCTGTGAGAGCCAGAGTTCGGATTCAGGTCTCTCTGATGCTGGTGCAATCTCTACCTTGCTACCAGGATGTCATTCCTGCCCAGGCCCCGGTGCCTGACCATCTCACCTTGTTCGTGGACCACTGCTCGGAGCACGCATGACTCAGCTTCCTGCCTGCAATACTAACCTGTGCAAAATGAGACTGGCATGGGACTAACCAGACACAAATTTCTCTCAAATTCCTACTATGCGGCCTTCTCTCAGGTCCTTAAAGTTCCTCCCAAATGCATTACTTTTCTCTCTCAAAAACTTAATTCCTTTCCCAAAGCCTTTGGTGGTTCCTCAAGCTAACACTACCTTTCCCTGCTTTCTCAACAAAAGTGGTTATTGATTTATTACTTTTTTAGTGTGGCAGCAAATCAATACACCAGGAAGCAGTTTGTCAGATGATCCAAAGATTGCAGAACAATTATTTTCTTGGGGGAAATGAATGCCAGGGGTTCCTGTTTGAGAATTGCGGGTGATCCCATCTTTCCAGCCCTTCTTTTGTTCTAAAGCAGAAAAAGCTGATCTGGTGATTACTCACATCACATTTCCAGCTTTGCCATTCCCTTGGGCACTAACTTATTTTCTGGCATTTGGAAAGATTACTCCCTCGGGGTTTAATTGCAATTAGAGGAACAGGTTGGAGAGAACATCAGATTGCATTGTGGGAAAAAAAAAATTTTTAATTTGGAGGAAAGGAGCTAGGTGGTAAGAAGAAAAAAGTTATTAATTTCCAAAATACATTTTACAGAAACACAGAGCTAATAACTTACGCTTAGTGTTCCTTCTATTTTTGTTATTTGGCTCCTGACAGGCAATTTTATTTACCACTTTCTAAATTAATTATGAAATCAAACTGCTGCTTGGCATGTCCTCTTCTTCTCCAAATCATCTGGGCTGCCTCCAGCTGACAGTTCTGACATGCGCAGATGGCCCCTGACTGTGCCCTCCTCACCTACCCGGAGAGGCTGACAGCCCCTCTCCGACCCTGTAGGGGTACTGCTAACCCTTCTGCAAAACAAATCACTGCTGTCTTGCCACCTAAACTTTCTGTGGGGTCTCTTCAGCCTTTTAGGCTTTCTGTGTTTTGAAGAAATCGTTTCTAAGAAATCACTATTCTTTCAAACGCGTTTGTGACTAAGAAACTTCTTCTTTGGTAAAATATATAGGAATTCTTTTAAGCAAACCAAACCTGAGGTCGAATTCATTAATCAAGCACCTAGAAATTAGATTCGATCATAGGTTGCATCTTTGCTTACTCTTCAGAACCCTGAATTATCTACTCCTACATGCTGGAGTCCTGGCTCCTTGGAGTGATCCTCCTCACTTCCTGTGTGTCTCACATTACATAGTTATTTTTTAAGAATTTTATTCTGCTATATTGTTTTTTATATCAGAGAGCCACTAAATTTTCCTTGGAACAAAGTGGGTATATATAAATAAATTAAATACTTGGAAAGGATCCTAGACACAGGAATTAAGACTTCCATTATTAGCTGTGGGATCTGGAACAGGTCACTTACAGCTTCTGAGTCTTAGTTTCCTCACCTGCAGAATTATAGGGTTAGCATGAAATGATCTCTGAGGGTTTTTTTCTTATTCCAATCTTGGGGTGACAGAATTGCCAGTCACTGGAACAGATAAAAAATCAAGAGAATATATAAACTACCACACGGCTGAATATACTCAATTGGCACTTAATATTCTTTCCCACTTCCTTCTAGTGTGCATTTCTGTACTGCAGAGGCTGCAAAACTAAAAATTACATTACCCAGTCTCCCAGCTAGGGTCCTGGATACGAATAAGGACAACGAAATGCATTTGCATGAGATTTTGAAGGTGGAAATGAAATTGGAACTAACTTGGTGATTTGTTGCTGTCCTGGAGGTACTAGTGTCCAGTCTCCAGCTTTATGGGGCAGGGGCAGCTGTAAGGGTGGCAGATGTCACACTCCATGTTCTAGACCTGATCACTACATTCTGCTGGGGGTTGTCAAGAAACGTTTGTGGGAGCAGTGTTTGGCTTACCGTGCCTACCTTTCTTAGCACCCATCTTATATTTCATGATGAGATTACAGCATCTTGAGAGGGTCATGTATGTGGGTTATAGAAGTCATCCCTTGTCTCCTGTTATAGCCTGATCCTCTGTTCTTCTAATAGTTTGTGAGTATCTAGCTCCCTTTATTAAATTTGTTTTTCCTTAAACTGCTGAAAGAGATTAGACTATTCCACCTCAAAATATTCTGTGTTAGCAAAAGAATTATTTTGAACTAACGGCGATTGAGGAACAGCAGACATAGAAAAACTCTCTACTCTCCCCCCTTTATGCCTAAAAGCAGGGTATAAATTTCCCTTTGTGAAAGTGTCTCCTCTCTCCTTTCCAATACTAGGAAGAGACAACTCTTATCCCCAGAGACAGCACTGACTTGAACCTACATAAATAAACCTTACTGAAATAACCTTAACTTCCATTAGTTTTCCCTCATATATTCACTTCCCCACAATTTACCACCTGTGGAAGCCCAAACACTTTCTTTGTGTTGTCACTTCTCTACAGATTTATCACTTTTTATTAAAATGGTATGTAAGCTCTCAGGCCTAACCACTTCTTTGGGTTTTCACTTCCTTTTCTGTGAGCCCCTCATGTACACATAAAAATTAAAATATTAACATCAAATAAAATTTATATGCCTTTTCTCCTGTCTTTTGCCAGTTTAATTTGCAGGACCTCAGTCCATGAACTTAAGAGAATAAAGGAAAAAGGGTTTTTATTTTTACCCTGTAATACCTGAAGTAGTTTTTGATCTATTTCTTCTAGTCTAATTTATTTTCAACTTCTAGTTTCTTCTTTCTTGGTTCTTGCTAATTTTTTTCTCAAATACAAATCGTCCACATGATGCAAACCTGGTAGACAAGTGAAAATGTAATCAAATTGGTCCTATAAGAGTTGGTTTTTTTTAAGATTTTATTTATTTATTCATGAGAGACACAGAAAGAGAGAGAGAGAGGCAGAGACACAGGCAGAGGGAGAAGCAGGCTCCATGCAGGGAGCCTGATGCAGGACTGGATCCCGGGTCTCCAGGATCAGGCCCTGGGCTGAAGGCTGCGCTAAACTGCTGAGCCCCCCGGGCTGCCCAACAGCTTTTTTTAATACCCATTCCAGCTCAACCTTTTTTTTTTTCCCTGTGAATCAAGCCTAATGTTCTTCCAAACTTATTTTGCACTCAGTGTGGTTATCTTCTAAGTGCTCTTTTGTGCCATGGCGTGCATGAACTCAGGATTTTCTTTGGAAACTGTTTATACTAGTCCTTTCTGTATTTCTTTGCAACTGGTTTGATCTGCTATTTTGAGTTTAGGCTTTTTCTCCTTCGAATATCTGAACTAATACATATAAGATCCCGAAATACATTATCCACCATATTTTTTTAACCTTTTACTTTGAAATAATTGTAGGTTCACAAGAAGTAGCAAAGACAGTACTGAGAGGTCCAGTGTACCCTATAATTTAATGCTTTTTCTCATCAGTAAAATTTTAGCTACTCTCTAAGTTTTCTAACATACTTCATGCCACATTACTTCCCTCCTCAAAAATCTGAAGTAAGAAATAACATCACTGAAAATTGCAGAGAAGGAAATCTACAGCTCCATCTCTTCATAAAAGCAATTAATAGGGGCACCTGGGCAGTTCAGCCAGATGAGTTTCTGACTCTTGATTTCAGCTCAGGTCATGATCTCAGGATGGTGAGATTGAGCCCTGTGTCAGGCTCAGCAGAGTCTGCTTGTCCCTCTGCCTACCCCCTTCTTGCACTCTCTCATTAATTAATTAATTAAAGTATTTATTAACAAAATCTTTTTTAAAAAAGCAATTAATACTAGTGATGGTTGCACTAAATAGGAGGTGAGGATTGCATAACAATGTGAATGTAATTAGTAACACTGAGCTGTACACTTAAAAATGGTTAAAATGGCAAATTTTATGTATATATATATATATATACATTTACACAATAAAAAATATTAAGAGTACATGAGGGAAAAAAATGCAGCCTAATAAGCTGGCAAAATTGTCAGTTAACTTTTGCAGAACTCTAGAAACTGGTCAAAAATTAACAACAATCAGAGGAAACTTCCAGATGACAGAAGCTGCCCCACTGTGGAAAGAGCACTGCAACATTACACGTGGCCCATCTACCATCCCCCAGCCCCAGAGTCGCTGTGCCCAGGAAGATAGTAGCATGCATTCCTCATCATATAGGTTGCCAGTGCCCAAGGGAGCAACATGGATGTTAGTCTCAAAAAATTCTGGTTGTGTGTTTTAAGTTTTTTGGTAGCTCCCTAAAGGTCCAGCATAAGGGCCTGTCTTTGTTTTGCTGGACTTAGAACATTCTCGGGGCTGGGTGACTTCCCAGGCAGCATTTGCCAAAAACACTTAAAAGCAGAAGTATTGGCTTGGGACAAGGGATAGCACTCAAGACAAGCGGCCAGGACAAAGTAGAAAACCTGGGGGAAAAGAAGTAGAGAAAGGTGATACATGGAGGAGAGGGCTTTTAAGAGTTCCTACACATACCAGGGAATTGATAAGACCACCCACATTCCCTGAGCTGGATATGTGCTCAGGAAAGTCCTGAACAGACCTGAATTTTACCTCCGACTGACCTTCAGGCTCTGAGCAAGCAGAAAAAGGCAGAGTTTAAAGGGCCTGGCCAACTGTTCAAGAAATATCCCCACACAGAGCCAATTTTCAGACTTGGAAGAGTGTTTTTTCGTTTTTCTTTTTTGCCTTTAAAGGCATGTAAGGAAATTCTGTAAAAATAATAGATGGCCATTAAGCTAATAGAACACAGATTTCTTTAGTCACACACAACAATGAATACAGATTTTATTAAATAGTTTAGAAAGGCCGCTAAACAAGCAAAGAGCAACAACCAAAAACAAGACTTATTAACAAAACCCAGGGAGTGGAGAAAATCTGATTTTCAAAGTTGTCACATGATAATATTCAAAATGTTCAACTTTCAACAAAAATATTGGGAGTCATACTAAGAAACAAAGTATGGCTCATTAACAGGACAAAAAAAGAGAAAATAATAGAAACTGTCCCTGAGGAAATATAGGCATTGGATTTACTAGACAAAGACATTATATCAATTGTCTCAACAATGTTGAAAGAGATTAAGGACACCATGGACAGAACAAAAGAAAACCAAGAGAGTTAATAACTCACAGAAATGATCTATGCATTCAGTGCAATCCTTATCAAAATCCCAATAGTATTTTTTATAGACATGGAAAAGCTTTTCCTAAAACCCTAAAATCCTAAATCTTAAAATCCATTTAGACTTGCAATAACCAAATCATCTTGAAAAAGGAAAACAAAGTTGGAAGACTCATACTTCCTACTTTCAAAATGGCTACAAAGCAACAGCAATCAAAACAGTGTAGTATTGGCATAAGGGCAGACATACAATCAATGGACTAGATTTGAGAGGGAAGATAAACCCATATATATGTGGTCAATTGATTTCCAACAAGGGCACAAAGACCATACAGTGGAGAAAGAATAGTCTCTTCAACATATGATGCTGGAAGAACTGGATGTCCCCATGCAGAACAATGAAGTTGGACTCTTACTTCTCACCACAAAAATTACCTCGAAATGGATCTAAGAGGTTTGTTTTAATTTTACAGATTTGTAAAATTCTTAGAAGAAAACATAGAGGGAAATCTTAACAACCATGGATTTGGCAGTGGATCTTAGATATAACACCAAAAACTCAAAGAACTACAACAATAAAAAAAGATAAATTGGACTTTATCAAAATTAAAAATGTCTATTTATCAAAGGACACTGTCAAAAGAGTAAAAAGATAACCACAGTAAGGGAGAAAAATATTTGCAAATTATATCTCTGATAAGAGTCTAGCATCCAGGGGCGCCTGAGTGGCTCAGTCAGTTAAGCATCTGCCTTGGGCCAGGTCATGACCCCAGGGTCCTGGGATCTGCCCTGTGTCAAGGGCGGGGTAGCCTGATTCTCCCTCTCCTTCTGCCCCTTCTCGCCCCCACCTGTGCTCACTCTCTCACACTCCCAAATAAATAAATAAAATATTTTTTTAAAAAAAGAAAGCCTACCATCCAGAAAATAGAAAGAACTCCTACAGCCCAACAAGAATACGATAAAATAAAATATAAAATAGGTAAAGGACTTAAATAGACATTTCTCCAAAGAAGATATATGAAAGGCCAACAAGCACATGAAAATATGCTCAACATCACTAATCATCAGGGAAATGCAAATCAAAACCACAATGAGATTCTGCTTTGCATCCACTATGATGGTTATAATTTTTTTTAATGGAAATAGTAAGTGTTGGTGTGACTGTAGAAAAATTGAAATTCACATACTTTGCTAGTGGAAATGTAAAATAGTGCAGTCACTGTGGAAAACGGTTTGACAGTTTTCTCAAAAAATTAAGTATAGAATTACAATTATGACCCAGCAATTCCAATCTTAATTATATATATTCAAAGAATTGAAAACAGGTACTCAGGGGATCCCTGGGTGGCTCCACGGTTTGGCGCCTGCCTTTGGCCCACGGCGCGATCCCGGAGTCCCAGGATCAAGTCCCGCATTGGGCTCCCTGCATGGAGTCTGCTTCTCCCTCTGCCTGTGTCTTTGCCTCTCTCTCTCTCTCTATCATGAATAAATAAATAAATCTTTAAAAAAAAAAAAAGAAAACAGGTACTCAAACTCTTGTTACATGAATGTTCATCACGGCACTATTCACATTAGTCAAAAGGTAGAAATAACCCAAATGTTCACGAAGTCATGAATGGATAAACATGTTGGTATATCCATACAGCGGAATACTACTCAGCCATGAGAAGGAACATAGAACTGATTCTTGCTACAACATGAATGAGCATCAAAATCATTATATGAAGTAAAAAAAGCCAGGCACATCAGGTCAAAGATTGTATGATTCCATCTGAATGAGATTCCCAGAATAGGTAAATACTTAGAGACAAACAGGAGGTTAGTGGCTGCCAGGGACTAGAGGGCAAGCAGGAGAGAGTGGCAGCCTAATAAGCACAGGGGTTCTTTTTAGGTGATGAAATGTTTTGGAACTAGATAGAGGCGACAGTTGCACAATATTATAAACGCCACTGAAGCATTCACTTCAACATCGTTAATTTTATGTTAGTTGACTTTTACTTCAATTAAAAAAAAATCAAAATCTGAAGCTCCTCTCCTTTGTTTGCCCACTAAAGCACAAACTCCTTACTCAATCTGGCAATTCCACACTTTCCATTACCAGCCCCTGTCTCTTTCCAGCCTTGTCTCCTTCCACATCCCAAGCTTATCAGAGATGTGTCTGCAAATGCTCTCGCCCACCTCCACACCTTTGCACATGAAATGTCCTTTCTTTCTCTCTCCTACTTTGCTTGACTAACTCCTACTTCGTCAAGGTTCTGCTCAGATCTACCCTCTGTGGAGAGAGCATTTCCCTCCCCTAATCTTATTTCTTAGCTCCAGCTGGAGTATAGATTTAGCTGAAGGTTCCCACAACACCCTTTGCACACTACATTTGTCACACTGTCTTTTAATTATCTCCCCCTCCAAACTGTGAGTTTTTCAAGAGCAGAAACTGTGCCAGAAATATCTCCTGGCAGTGGTCCTGGCACACAGCACATGCTCACAAAGTGTTGAATTGATTAACTTTCTCTGGCACGATTTTTGCACCAAACTTCTTCTGTTTCTTTACTTCAGGCTACAGTCCAATCCAGTCAGGTTTCCTCATCACTGTGGGCCACTGGTTACCAGGAGCCCCAGGAGAGCATGGATCCTCAGACAACCCATCATCTCTGGAGAAACAGTTCAGCATTTATGCCCTTTTTCTAGTGGGTCAGGAATGTCATCTTTATTCAATAGATAAAATGGGAAGAAATGAGTGCCTTGGAGTCAAAGGACTAAAATTCAAGTTCCTGTTGCACCATTCTCTTGGGCAAACTTGGCCAAGTCACCTGTGCCCTATGGGATTCATTTTCCTCATCTATAATGAGGATAAAAATAACTGCCCTGGGGTGTCTGGGTGGCTCAGTGGGTTGAGCATCTGCCTTCGGCTCAGGTCATGATCCTGGGGTCCTGGGATCAAGTCTGAGATTGGGCTCCCTGCTCAGCAGGGAGTCTTCTTTTCCCTCTCCTTCAGCCCCACCCCCTTCTCGTCCTCTCTTTCTCATGTGTGCTTTCTCTCTCAAATAAATAAATAAAACCTGCCCTGTACTATTCACAAAATCACTTGATGATTAAAATAAAATCAATGTATTCACATAGATTATATATATTTTTTTAAATTTTATAGCCCTCAAAGCTTTGCAAATCCATTCATAAGAGAAATTTAGAGTCAGCCAAAACTGACCACCTTCCCAGTCATAGTCAGCATTTTTTTACAGGAGACATATAATCAAGAAACGATTCTAACACAGTAAAGAAATATGAATGATTATGTATTCGTCTTCATCATCTCCCTAAAATAGCATTATTGAAACTTATTCTTAGAAAGAGTAATGTTCTGGGGAGTTTATGTCCCACACACATGAGTAACTGAGGCAACAGGAATGAGCTGGAAGCTCTGGCTACCACTGGCTACCACAGTGTCTAGTCTGTGACTGTGCATTAGGAAACGGGATGCTGAGCGGTAGTTACACCCATGCTCGTGACACAATGAAAGCTGTTTAAACTCCTACCCAGATCTGATAGTATAACAAAATCCACAATAAATCACTCCCTGGCTTGAGATTGGAGTAAACGTTCTTTAGAGAATGGAGCTGATTTTGCTATATTGGGGAATATTGCTTTACACTTTTCCATTGAGCCATGTTTTTTAAAATGTCATTCTTACATTGAAATATTCATTACCCCATTTAGTGATGATTTAAGGGTCACTGTAACCTGTGCATTCATCGTAAAAACCTAGAGTCGATTAAGATTGACCACTTCTCCTAGCCATGGTCTACAGTTTTTTTCTTCACTGTTAATGGCTAGCCCATAACAATAGTAAAATGAATAAATAAAGGCAATTATTAAGTGGGCATTTTAGGCTCCTTTTGTATTTGTTTGCTATAAAATAAAAAACAAATCCAATGTAAGTAAAGTTATTCTCGTCATAACCTATCATAGGAGCATGCAATGGTCTAAAAAAAAAAGTTTCAGGCCATGTCAGTCATAAGAGCTTGACAAAATGAAGGGATGTCCACTTTTTAAAATAAAGAAGTATCATGTTCTACTTTCAGGTTTGAAATAGTCTGATCAAAACTAAGAGCTGTTTATATGGTTTCCCTCTTCCCCAAGGCTGTCCTTACTGACAAAGCAAAGCATAACTAGAGAGAGGAAAGTGAAAAACACATAGACACTCATCTTTCCTGGGCAAGAGCAGCTTACAAGTTGCACAGAATATTCTGAAGTAAAGCCAAGTTTCTTAAGTTCTAGCTGTGCTTGAATCTGTGCAATAGTAAATTAGTGACAGCGATAGCCTGAGCAAGGGACAGATGATGCGTGAAGGCTAACTAAGTCTAAGTTTGGATCCAACTCTAAACATTGAGCAATTACAACTGTCTACAAAATTAATACTAAATTTTTATGTGACCTGGCATGGCGCAGGGAAGAACAGTGGAGTAGAATGACCAAAGAAGATGAAAGACGTTTATTTCCTGAATGAGGAGATTGGAAGTTAACATCAAAACTGTATCACGTATGTATAAGTGTTAAACAAACTCCGAAATATGGCAGATAAGGAAAGCTTTTCCAATGAGTCCAGAATATTTCATCTCTGACCTTCTCTTCCTGTCCCCTACCCCCACCAGTCATAACTACACTGGCCCAAAACATATCTTTATCCAGGTCATATCCTTAGCAAATTCCTACTCTTTCTTTTTTTTTAAGATTTTGTTTATTTATTCATGAGAGACACAGAAAGAGAGACAGAGACATAGGCAGAGGGAGAAGCAGGCTCCCTGTGGGGATCCCAATGCAGGACTCGATCCCAGGACCCCAGGATCACACCCTGAGCCAAAGGCAGACACTCAACCACTGAGCCACACAGGCTTCCCCCTACTCTTTCTTTCTATTTTTTTAAATATTTTATTTATTTATTCATGAGAGACACAGAGAGAGAGAGAGAGAGAGAGGCAGGGACACAGGCAGAGGAGGAGTAGGCTCCATGCAGGGAGCCCGATGTGGGACTCCATCCCATGATTCCAGGATCACGCTCTGGATCGAAGGCAGGCACCAAACCTCTGAGCCACCCAGGGATCCTCCCCTACTTTTTCTTTACAACCCAGTTCACTTGTCATTTCTTCTGGGAATCCTTCTTGGATTCCCCAGATGTTTCACTTTATGGTATCATGGGACTTTCATTTCTCCATTAAAGCACTTGCCACATTAAATTGCAAAACTTTTGCCTGTTCCCCACGTCTCATATCTTTGTGTTCCTTGGACATAGCAAATTGTCCAGCGTTGAGCAGAAGTTCCTAAGTATTTGTTGAACAGTCAGTGGATCTCCCATTCCTCCTCTCACCAGCCAGCTATCTACCTCCACAACAGCCTTGGAATCTCAGTTCCTATTTCCTACACGAAGCCCAACATAATCCTCTTTGAGACTAACTAACATAAGGAAATAGTACGTTTTGGCTGGGAGATCTTAACAGCGTCATTAACTGTGGTCATGGGGAACACGCTAGTTGCCTGGCAAAGGCCAGAACACAGGGCCTTGCAGTCTGGGCTACCAGTGAATTTATGTCAGAGAAGACTAAAAGGTAGACTGGCAAGTCTAAATAGAAGTTTACATATGCTCTGCTCTATTTGAGTGATAGAAGAAAGGTAAAATAACTAGACAAAATTAAATACTGCCCTGCATGCTTTAAGATTCCTTAGTAGACTTTCTAGTAAAGATGTATTACAAGGATTAATAGAGAACGGAGGGAATAAATACCTGATTTGTTATAAGTTTGCATTTATAATAGTACATCCACTGTGCTCTTCTAGCATTGTCTGTTGTGCCCAAAGCATGGTTGCATTGCTTAGTTTTTCCCTTCTTCTCCTCATCCATTTCTGCCCTATTCTGCCTTGCTCTGTGTCCTAGGAGGCTGTCTGATGCACCATCAGCTGCCTGGCCTTCTTGGAGTCACCAGCCAAGGTCATAAGGCTAAGAGAGTGCTATTTCCCCTGCCTCACTTAGGCTTCCAGGACAGCCCCTCTTCCCCAAGCCTCCAGCTCTCCCCAAACTTGTAATCCTTTTCCTGGTAGAGGTGCTTTCTGTTTCCTGGAAAGAGCCTGACTGATTGAATTGTCACCTGCCCACAACCGGAAAAATATGTGTATAAGCACATTGATTTTTGCCCATTTCAGAATGATCACAAGGTTTGATAGAACAAGAGATAGTTTCCCTTGGCGATTGTTTTGAACACTGACAATTTGACCCCACCAGAGACAAATGTCTGAAGCTGCACGTCTCCTTAGTGCCACAACCGACCTCTTCAGGTGAGAGCTGCACAACCATAGCTCACTTCCCTTCAGTTCAATAAACCTGCTTTAAGCATCTTTACTGGTTCATTGGTGTCATTTTAAAAAGGAGAGTGAATATCTAAGGAAGCTTGGGTGGCCAGGTGTTATCTGTGTCGATTTTTACTTGTGTTCTTTTGTTTCAAAACACTTTGCATTCCCTTGGGATTATTACTGATGCAGAACCACACCTCCAAAAAGATTGTTTAATTCTTGGCAGAAAAGCAGCTCATCTGGTCTCTGCTCACTGTTCAAGATGGCTTGAGTTTCTTCACTACTTGCACCTTCCCATCCCCCCCTTCCAGGTGCTGAAAGCTCACATCACATCCCATAGGCATGAGGATGGTGTTGTCTGTCACTTTGAAGTGATACTTCTAAATGTCTTTCTCTAGAAAAGCATATTCTTCTGAGAGTTAAGGATGATGAATGCCAAAAATTGTTTTTCAGATGTTTGGAGTTTAATGAAGCACAGGATGTGCCCCACCAGGTAGCAACAATGTTCATTTTTAAGCTTTTCTTATGTTACCAGACATTTGCCTAATATACCATCTTAGGTTACTCTGCCTTTCTGTTTGCCGACATTTCTGTGCAATATTCCTAGGACTCCAGACATTTTAAAGTCCATTTTAAAAATAGCCACCACCACCACACACACACACACACACACACACACACACACACACAAATCCTTAGACAATTGCATCCGGGTAGGTAGGAGCAAAGGATTTAAGGCTCAAAAGTAATGAGGGAATTCCAAACATGGCCCAGTATTACATGCCTGAAAGTTCCTTCATACAAATGTTCTTCTCATTATATTAAAGCAAAAGCTTTATATATAAATAATATCTACAACATCAGTTGTATTCAGAGACACAAACCCTGGTGTTATTGAGGTGAATAGCTATTCTCAGCTCTAGTTCCCAAAAAACCTGATTTTTTTGCAGTCCGGTGGCTCTGAGTCAGCAGATATTCTCTGGGTTTCTGTAGCAATCATGGAGGTTATTGTGCCCAACCTACTTCAGAGGGTCAGAAGACAGTATTTACTTACCCCTTACTCTGTCTAGGGTTTGCCATTAATAAACTCATTAGTGTAACAAGAGGGAAGGAAGAAGTAGCACCATCCCTGCCCTTGGGGACATCTAAGAAGCCAGGAGTATGCCAGGCAAGGTAAGCCCACTACAGCTATGTCTATATGAAGGGAATGTTTCCCAACACTATTAGAATGGCCAAACAGGAATACAGCCTAAAGGGGCTTATTTTGATCCTCTTATTGTATGTCTAGGAGAAGAGCTGATCAAAATGAATTTGAGTTCACTTTACTACAAAGCCCTTCTCCACTGCCATGGCTAGACGCACATCAATTGCAGTCATGAAGACCACTGGAGTCCATATTATTGCCTTTCCAGTCCATTATGTATAAGCTAACTAAGCAGTTATTGAACCTATAAAACTGTATCTACTGAGCACTCTACCAGATATTGGGGTAGAGGACTACAGGTAAATAAGTAAATATAGTTCTTGATCCTAAGTTTACTACCTGGCTGAGAAAAGCAATCATAATCAGATAATATAGGTGGGAGGATAAATAAGTTCATGTCTAAAATACAAAATAACTGGAGCTAAGGTAGACAACTGTGTTAGAATGGGATTGAAATGATCAAAATGTGTCCTGTCACCTAACTGTTCAGTGGTATAATTTGTGCCCTCAAGCAAAACCCAGCCCTCCTACCAGTTTCTTCTAGAGTTGCAGTTTTACTCTTTTTCTTCAAGAAAAACTAAGCTGGCCGGGATGCTTATGGAGCTTTAAGATGGACATGATTTCTGTCCATTTTTAAAAAAGATCATTCTGCTTCACTCAGACCCTAATGCAAATTCCTCCAGACCTAAGGAAATAATTTTCAAAGTGTATTTTAAAGGTCTCCTACATTAAAATCAACTAAGTACATGTTAAAATTCCGTTTTCTAGACTGTATCACCCCCAGGATCTACTAAACCAAAGCTCAAGAATCTTAATTTTAATAAGTATCCCAGTATATGGGATACTTAATCCCTTAATTTTAAGTATCCCATATATTATACTCTACCACCAACAGTTTGAGAACAACTGGTTAAGGGCCTATGCTGATTTGGGGGGCATCTTACTAACCTTATTCTTACCAATGAAATCTGTAATCAGAATCATCCCAATTAAAAAAAAAATCATCCCTGCTAGTTATGCTATTCTTTCTTTCTTTCTTTCTTTCTTTCTTTCTTTCTTTCTTTCTTTCTTTCTTTCTTCCTTTCTTTCTTATTTTCTTTGTGGCTGGGGAGGGGCAGAAGGGGAGGGAGAGAGAATCTTAAGCAGACTACCGGCTGAGCACAGAGCCCAACCCAAGCTCCATCTCACGACTTTGAGATCATGACCTGAGCTGAAACCAAGAGTTGGACACTTAACTGACTGAGCCACCTAGGCACCCCTAGTTATACTCTTTTCTATGCTGAAGGAATTATTAGCCTCCAGGCCCTTGGATTTCCATAAAATCCCTGGATGGGCTTCAAGACAAAAACCCCTGAATATATTTGCAAAACTGTGTGGAGACATATGCTTTTTTTCAGGAGTGAGATTCCATAGACATCTTCAGGTTATAAAAGGAGCTCCGAGGCATAAAATAGCCCACTGCTTTATGGAACTGATTATATGTAAATTCTAGTTCCCAACTGCTACAATTTCCCTCTGGAGTCGATAGACACGTGGGTACTAAGAACTTAAGCAACAGAATGCTCAAGCTAGTAAGATGAATTGACATTTATTAAGCATCATGGGTGATTGTGGTGCAGTGGACACATATTCATTTCTCACAGTCCCTCTTAACTCCTAAGAGTGGAAAGTAGTGCTATCGCTATTTATGTCTAATAACAATAATTTATTGAGCACTTACTATTTGTCAAGTTTATTCTAAGCACTTTGCATATAGAAGCTCATTTAAATCTTATAACACCTCTCTATAAAGTGGGTTCTCCTATTCCCTCCATTGTATAGATGAGGAAACCAAGACTTTGCTTGAAGTTCTCTTCCCTCATCTCTCTATCCTTAATAACAATAATAGCAAAAGCAATAATAATAATAATAATAATAATAATAATAATAGCTAGCTTTCATTGAACTCATCATGTGCCAGGTACTATTCAAAGCATGCATTTTATAGAAGAGGAAGCTGACACACAAAGAAGGTAAGTAGCCTTCCCGAAGTCATCCAGCCAACCGTAGGCAGAGCCAGGATTCAAACCCCAGTCTGGCCAGACAGCCCGCACCCAGCCATGCTTTCTATTGTCACAAATTCTGATCTCTGCCTTACCAAGGGATTACTGATTTGGGGGGGCCTGAGTTTCTGTGGATGCCCACCTCTAGTCCAGCAGATTTCTTTTCTTTCCTCTTTTTAAAGCTCCATTTACAGGCTGCCAGGAGTACCCCCAAGTGTCTACAAGCAACCCAATGGCCACCTCGTGTTGCAGATGGGTCCCAGGTGACAGTGTGCCCAGCCACCCTTGGCTCTACCTTGGTTCCCAGACCACACAAGGTCACACCAGTTGCTCAGGGATGTCGGAGCTCTCAGTTACAATCACAGACACAATAGGACCCGACAGCCCTGCTGGCTCACAGGAGAACTGGGCAGTATCACATTTCAAATATTGCCTCCGCCTAATGCTTTGAGGCCATTCAGAGCCCGGTTAAAAAAACACAGTCACCACACTCCTCGGGGCTGGGGCTGTTGATTTTGTTAGGTGAGATCACTTGAGGAATATAAAACGCAAGAGAAAGAGTGGCAAAGAGGAAAAACAATAGGTGGATACATAGGGTCATACAAAAGTCACAAAGCAGTGGAGGGACAACCCTGCCACTGCATTCTGCTCAGTTTCAACCTAGGGTTTAATAGCCTAAGGAATTAATCAATTCCTACTTGTTTTAATCCCTTCTCAACTATACAGTGTTTACTTGCATGGTGGCTTTTAATTCAGTGCGTGTGTGTGTGTGTCTGATGTGTGTGTGTGTGTGTCTGTGTGTGTGTGTATAAAAGAGGCTAAAACTATGACTCAAAAAATCATGACAATAGCCCATGTTCCCGGCCCAGCACACACACTCTGAAGGTTTTGTGTTCAAAGCACACAACGTTGGTAGGGCTGACCATCTAGTTACGCTGGGCTTTTAATGTTATGCAAGACTTTTTCCTTCCTTTACTCACCGCTTAGCGACTATGCTGATTCAACATTTTATAGATGCATAAATTTTCCTTTAGAAGCTGTGCCGAGAATGTGTGCCTCCCTGGGCCAGTTTCTTATTGAAATCAGATGATGCAGACCCGATCCTCTCACATTTCAGTGAGAGGCTGCCCCCTAGTGAAAATTTTCAGCCACACAGCCAACCCACGAATTTTACTGTTGCAAACACTGCGGAGGTTTTGTGACACAAAGGAGAAATGTCCTTCAGTTGCCAGGGATGTGACAACGTTGTGTAATTTAACCATCAATCAGACGTTCCTCTCCTTTCAACTTCCCCAGCCTATTTTTGGTACGTTTCAGTGTTCTGTAAAGTTTTCTTTCATATTTCAAGATGTCCTGGTTTTTAAATATACATACGAAATAAATATGAAAATATAATTTACATAAAATATAAATTAAAAAAACACCATCATGAAACTAAGTGAACGATAATGACCAGTGCCCTTTCCCTGTTGTTTTGACAGTGACAATGTATGTGCATTTCCAGTTCTATTTATTTCATTTGGCTTATTTCGTGATATGCTTTCCTATCTAGGGCAGCCACCTAAAGTAAATGATTTTTGCTTTTAGAAGGTGACTGTATCAGCATTCGAAGTGCTGTAGTGTTCAATGCCTCTATTTTTAATTGAAGTCTAGCATTTGTCCTCATGCGGGTCTATGAAATAATTCAGATTCGGCCTTTTTGCATAGTGCCTTACAAGCCTTAACTCATTACCATTGTTATTACAAAATTATCTATTTTAGACAAAAATTACTCTGAATGTTAAACAAGAATACAGTTAGTGTTTTGTTTGCGGATTATTTCTACATTGTTACACAGAGATGAAATAGTTTTCATGACAAAATTAAACATAGCCCCTCCATTAAAAGCTAGTATTTAGAGACTTGAAAACGGTGGCAGATCTGTCCTTTGTTATTCTAGTCCTCCATGTCCCAGTCCTCCCATCTAGCTAACATCAGTAGAAGGGATACTATGTTGACTGAATTAACCTTTTTGAAACTTCTAAGACTGAAAGGTAAGGGGTGCCTGGATGACCCAGTCTGTTAAGCACCTGCCTTTGGCTCAGGTCATGACCCCAGGCTCCTGGGATCCAGGCCTGGATCAGGCTCCTTGCTCAGCAGAGAACCTGTTTTTCCCACTCCCTCCGCTTCTCCCCCTGCTTGTGCTCTCTCTCTCTGTCAAATAAATTTTTAAAAATCTTTAAAAAAAGATTTACAGGTAAAAAATCAATGACTGTGAACAATTGTTGTAATATCTGGGTGTTTGGAAACTCACTCTTCTCCACCCTTGTGTCTAATTTTGTACAGATGCCATCCAAGATTAGAACCAAAGGCTGTTCTTTATTTTATTTTGGTGGTTCTTCCGTGGATCTCAACCTCTCTAGAATCAAAATTCTTTTAGTTTCTCCTACTCAGGCACACTGGTGAATATCCTCCATTTTGTAGGTGCCAAAGGACTAATTTGTGTGAAACTCACAACACCGCTGTGAGAGAGGTGCGAGAATACTCTCTTTAGGGATCATGAGACTTGGCTCAGAGAAGTTGGGTCACTTTCCCAAGGACACACAGCTCATTAATTGCCATCAGAATTCAAACTTTGGCCAATCGAGGCCAAGCCCTGTGCTGTTTCTCATCAAGGTTGCTCCACATCCTGCCTTGGCTTGTTGTTTACGAAACCTTAAAGGCACAAGCCATACGTCCTTATTTTAAGACAGAAAATTACATCAAGAAAGAATAAAAGGCCAAGAAGCACACACAAACATCAACATTTCTCCGTTGACATGTTCTAAATTAAGGGAAGTGATTCTCGTTGATCTTTGGGAAGAATGAATGAGCGCTGTCCCCAAGGCAGTGAGGAGGCCTGGTAATGCCTCTCCACAGTGATTCTCACCAAGGCTGCACCCTTTTCCCTAGCAATGAGTAAGTCAGGAAAGGGAAATTTCTCTGCTTACACAAAGGCTTTGTCATAATGGGAAAAAAAAAAGGAGACTTCAGATAGACATTGCTAAGAGCAGATGGTATTATCTGAAACAGCAAACAAACAAACTACCCCTTGTGGGATTACTGCATCAGGGGAGCTCAAAAAGCTACTCGAACAACAATATCCATAAACTGTGATTCAGAATTGGATTTGAAATTTCATGGCTGAGGGAACATTGGCAATATTTTTTCCTTCAGTTATTAAACTGAGTGGGTTTTGGGGTTTTTGGTTTTTGGTTTTTGGTTTTGGTTTTTGTTTTTGTTTTTGTTTTGTTTTGTTTTTTGGCTTTGTTTTGTTTGGGTCCATTACCTACACTCTTAGGATGAACAACAACAAAGAATCCTCGCTTCTGGAAGTTTCTGAATCTTACTAGAATGCTTAATCTGCCTTCTTAAAAAATCATAGCAAGGTGATCTATCATCATTTTTCTTTTCAAAAATATGAATTCAGTGATAAAAAGCAGACTGTAGTCAATTAAGTAATCATTCAGCAAGTATTCCCTTGCTGTCTTTGGAGGAATATATCTACTCCCCTTCCAAGTTGTTTTCCTTGACGGTGTGATCTGCTGTGGCCAGAGGAAGGTGGATGGGAGTAGAAGTGTGCCAGGTGCAAGTCCAGGCCATGGGAACATCATGTATCTGTGTTCAATCCTCTTGTCCTCCTATCTGTGCACTAACACCTGCACACATATTCATAGGACAGACTCTCATGAAAAGACTATTTACTATTATCCTAACAGGCTCTGTTATCTCATTTCCCAGCCATGTTACACAGTAGGCAGGGCGAAATTGCTACAATGCTAGAAGTAAACTTGCTGGTAACAAGGCAAAAGGAACAAGGCAAAAGGTAACTGCATCAGGAAAGGCAGAGACAGAAATGCCAAAAAAAAAAAAAAAAAAAAAAAAGGGTAACACATAAGACTTCAAAATCATAGAAATGTAGGACAAAGTAACAAGAAAATAATATCCCTATTGGGATACCTATTGGGAAAATGGGTAGCAAATAAAATAGGGAAGTCAGATCACTTCCAAAAAATTTATTTCAAAAATTATTTAAAACAGTAGTTCTTAGGAGAATAGCCCATTTTGAAAAGCTTCTAAAAAATATAGATTCTGTCTTTGGAAGGATGCATGTCAGGAAACCCCAGAAAATATTCCATAGAATTTTAGGTAGTTCAGCCTCTAGAACTGATTCATGAACCCTGGGTTTTAAACCACTATTTTATTTTATTTTATTTTATTTTTTTATTTATTTTTTATTTTTTATTTTTTTTTATTTATGATAGTCACAGAGAGAGAGAGAAGCAGAGACACAGGCAGAGGGAGAAGCAGGCTCCATGCACCGGGAGCCCGACGTGGGATTCGATCCTGGGTCTCCAGGATCGCGCCCTGGGCCAAAGGCAGGCGCTAAACCGCTGCGCCACCCAGGGTTCCCCCACTATTTTAAAATAAAAAATAGTTTCACTTCCAGGAGAAGTATAATTTAATTATTGAATTTTTATTTTTATTTTTATTTTTTTTGCCCTGTGAAACATAATTCCAGATAAATAAGGTATCCTGGAATTCATAAAGCTATGAGAGGCCTTTGCCAATCACTACCCTATTAGTGGCTAGACTGGCCCTGGAAGAGATTAATGATTTTACATCTCCTAGGACTTCATGTGATACATTTCCACATCTCTCAACTTCATTTTTATGAACTTCAAGTTTACAAGAGCTTGATAATTAGATCATTGTTCTATACCCTTGTAATCCAAGCTTTCTTGTCACTGGTCCATTGCTTGTTAGAAAAATAGAAAGCCATTGGATCCATTTTATTCTTTTTTTGGTAATACAATAAGGGATTTTGTTCCACATCTGCCCCTTAACTTTAATTCTTTCTGTGAAATATGAGGCATCCATCTTGCTTTTGCTTATGGAAACCCCTACTTTATGAGTAGATATTAAGTTTTCAATCTCAGGTTCTTGAACATTTATTTTTACAACCCCTCATTCTTTCATTCAAAAAGAAAAAAAAAAGAGCCCCAAACTGACAGTTATTGTTATAGATATCACAACAGTTCTCTGTTCTGCCGCTATGACTGGTAGTTCTTGGGATCAAATTTTAGACTTTAAAAACCAAAGTAGGAGTATAGCAATGGCTCTTAATAAGATTATTGGTATTGTGGTGCCATTATGAGTAATAAAAGACTAATATTATTATAATTTCAAAACACATATTTTCTTTCAATTATGACATCCAAAAAGGGGAGAGAAATAACATTTATTGCATGCCTACTATGCCCCAGCACTGAATTGATTCCTCAGACACTTACCTCACTAACTCCCCATAGCACCTTATAAAATTTGAATTATCATTCCCATTTTACTGAAAATGAACCTGAAGTCAAAGAAATGAAGTGACTTACCCAAGGTCCTACTTCATAAGTGACACTGAAAACTCTTATACCCGGGTCTGTCTGGATCTCATTATAGCATTGTTGGAGAATAGAAATAACAAGGAGGTTTTGATGCCCTTTTTGAAAAAATCAAAAGGATTATCATATAAGAAAGAGAATAAAATTATTCTTTGTAAGTTCAAAAGATGGGATTTATACCAATACGTGAATATAAGAGGAGGCCAACTTGGGTTCAATATTAGAATGTTGATGAATGTCCCTGAGAGGGCATATTGTGCCCACCAACTTCTGAAATTGATTTAAAAAGATTGATTAGGAAAAAAAAAAAAAAACCCACTCAAACACAATATCTGAAAGCAGATAGAACTACCTTCTGAGCACTTACCTTTAGAGTCCATGCACTGCAACAGCACGAAAGAAACAGATTGCACCACAAAGGCCCTGAGGCAGCCTTACAGATTTCTAGTGACCCCTCGAAACATGGGGAACAAATCAATGCCTTCCCTTAAGGCCAAGTGTTTGAATACAGCTCAGTGAGGGCTGGAAAGACTATAGGAGCCTCACAGTTAGAGTGAAGAAACTGTGTTCAGTGTGGCCCACGGACTCCTAGAGGTCACTGAGACCCTCTCGGGGCATCCATGAGGTTAAAACTATTTTCATAATAAAACTAAGATATTGTTTGTCCTTTTTACTGTATTGACATTTGCACTAACAATAAAAAAGCAATAGTGAGGGCTCCCAGGTGGTCAGTGGTTGAGCGTCCACCTTTGGCTCAGGGCGTGATCCTGGGGTCTTGGGATCAAGTCCTGAATCAAGTTCCGCACAGGGAGCCTGCCTCTCCCTCTGTCTATGTCTCTGCCTCTCTCTCTCTGTGTCTCTCATGAATAAATAAATGAAATCTTTAAAAAAAAAAAAAAAAAGGTAATAATGAGTTGAGCTGCTGGTGCCTTAGCACAAATCAAAGTAGGGACACCAGACTGACTTGGTTGTCTTTATATTCTTCACCACCATATACTCAAAGTTTTGTTTAAATACCAATTTCACTTAAGAATGTCCTTGATGGGGGCACCTGGGTGGCTCCATCTGTTAAGCATCCAACTTGGGCTCAGGTGTTATCTCAGGGTCCTCCCCATTCAGTGAGGAGTCTACTTGTCCCTCTCCCTCCCTGTACCCACCCCCACTTGCTCTCTCTCTCAAATAAATAAAATAAATCTTTTTTTAAAAAGTATGTCCTTAATGATACAGTGTTAAATTTATTAAACCCGGTCTCTTGAGTATAAGTATTTTTAATATTCTATGTAATGTAATGGGAAGTGTGCATAAAGCACTTCTGCTGCATTTCAAAGTACAATGATTGTGTCAAGTAACAGCATAAGAGCTCCTGAGTTGCAAGCTGAACTAGCTGCCTTTTTCACAGAACATCATTTTAATCCCAATAGAAAGATAATTTATGATTAGTCAGGCTTAACTATTTAACAGACTTGGGGCACCTGGGTGGCTCAGTCCGTTAAGCATCCGTCTTTTGCTCGGGTCATGATCCCAGGGTCCTGGGATCAAGCAGCATTAGGCTCCCTGCTCGATGGAAATCTGCTTCTCCCTCCCCCTCTGCCAGCCGCTTCCCCTGCTTGTGCTTTCCCTCTTTCTCTCTCTGTCAAATAAATAAAGGAAATCTTAAGAAAATAAAGTAAGTAAATAAATAATTGACAGACTTGAATATTTTCTATAAAATGAACCAATTGAGCCTGGTACTTCCAAAAAAACCCACGAAAATTGACAGAATTTGTTGCCCATACAATTCAAGCTTTCAAGTAAAAATTAGAATTTTGGAAAACATGTATCTATTACTGTGAGCTTGATATCTTCTTGGTATTAAAGACTTTTCTCAACATTTGGAATATCTGTATAACTCAGTGAACCCATTTTCCAAATGATAAATGCACAATGTCATGAAATCATGCATAGGTAAAAGACCCATTCAGAGTGCAAGATAGACCAATGGATTTTAATGTAACAGAATATGGAGAGTTTGTTCCTATAGTTTCAGATTTTACTTTGCAACTAACATTTAAGAAACTACAACTTGTTGAGTTTGGATATAGTATTAAAGAAAAATATGGACAGTTATCTGAAAAAGCTATTAAATTTTCCTCTTTTCCAGCTACATATCAGCATGAAGCCAGATTATCCTTATATGCTTTAATCAAACTGCATATCAAAACAGATTGAATGCAGAAAAAGATGAGAATCCAGTTCTCTTCTCTTAAGCCAGACATTAAAGATTTACAGAAAATTTTTAAAGATTTTATTTATTTATTCATGAGAGACACAAAGAGAGAGGCAGAGGGAGAAGCAGAATCCATGCAAGGAGCCCAATTTGGGACTCGATCCCCAGACTCCAGGATCACACCCTGAGCTGAAGGCAGATGCTTAACCGCTGAGCTACCCAGGCATCCCAGAAGAAATGTTTTTTAAAGCTATCCTTCTCACTGATTTTTTTCTTTTGCAAAATACAGTTATTTTTATAAACAATATGTCATTTCATTAACGTGATAATTTTTTAGTGTTTAAGTGAATAAATATCTCAAAATTCCCTCTTATAATACCAATATAGTAAATATTGATAGGCATAATCCACAAAAACAAAATTATTGGGCTTTCAATAATTTTTAAGTGTGTTAATGGCTCCTACTTGAGAACTGCTGGTCTAAGTCAATAATTTGAGATAAATGGGGACTTGGACATTTAGGATTTTTGCATTGCACACCAGTGTGAAAAGAGGCTATGCCCAGGCAGGATTAGATAGTGCAGGGGATATCAACATACTACATTCCCCAAGACTAGATGCCTCTCAGATACCCTGATAGTATGTAAACATGCATGGCATTAAAACCTGCCATCAGAGAGATGGATTTGACTGAACCGCTGAGTTTACAACCTGAGATAATGAAAAACCCTGGAACTGACTAGATTAATTTTTCTGTCACTAGGTACAATGGCAACTTAAGAGAGATACTCCTGTTCAATCATTGAGAAACAAAGAAAGTTATATTGTTTGTAGACATATGGCTTTGAAACATCCCAGCTACTGTACCAATAATGGCCTCCAAGTAGAAGCCAAATGACCACTGGGTAGGGATGATGTAGGGGCTTCTGCTCAAAGTACAGATACTCAAAGTCCCTTCCCAAATCTTCAGAATTCTACATGCTCTCATATTTGGTGTTACAAAAACCCCTGTTCAATAGGTAAGATGTTATTATTCCCTTACAGAAAGAGAGACTAAGACCCAGGAGGCAGAAGTATACCAGGGAGGGCCAAGATAGTAGATCCACCAAAGGCTCCATTAATTAAACAGAAAACGTACAATCAGTGGGGGGCTGCAAAGTCTGTGAAACAACTTTGTTCCCTCTGACTTTAACTAAACAGATGTTCACTCCATACCAATCAAGAACAAAGAGATCATTACAATGAACCAGGATGGTCACCACTCTCAAGGGACTCTCAGTTCAGGTTAGATGGAAGGTATGCTCCACTAAAAGTAGAGTAACGTGTTATAGAAATGAAGAGCAAAGAGGAATTCATTCTGATACTAAGAGTTAATGTTAATATTTCCAGCGCTCAGTTCTAGGTCAAATAGAAACATTCAATGCTGATTTGAAGACACACACCAGATCTGATGAAATTTAGCAGAACACAGATCTTTCTACTCTACATCCCTGGAGGGGGATGTAGGGAAGTCCACAGGACTTCCCTACAACCCATCATTCACAGCCCATAATGACATTGGTGCCCAAAGTAATTGTGCAAGTGGTTATTTTTCTTTACATGCTCATGAGAATTGGCAGGAAGGCAATGTATTTTGCGTGAGGAAATAACAGTCTGTTAAACCAAATTGCCCCAGCGGTGGTCTCTTTTTCCTCTTTTCCAGAATTCCTAACTTTGTGACTTTGGCTGGTGAGTGAGGTGCATTCTTTTCCCGGGATGACTTAGTATTTCTCAACTCCATCTCCCTACATACGTCAAGGGTAGCCAGCGACTTTGTATTCTGAAAATACACTTCCTGACTGCTCTGCCTCATCCAAAGTTTGCTATTCTGCTGCTTTTCCAAGTGCAATTAATATTAAAGACATCAGTGATGTAGATGACTGATTGTACTAAGCTTTATGTTTGGGTCTTAGACACAGTAAATAAATCACAATTTTTTCTTTTGTTCACTAAGGCATATTTTGTGTTAGGAACTTCAGTCAATTATCTAAAAATACATACATATTTTTTGCAATAGCTGTTATATTTTATATATTGACTATCCTCACCAACCCAGCCCTCCCCTCCCTTGGAAGAAAAACAAGACACTGAGTGTCAGTAACATAGTAAAATGAAAAACAGATGTCCATGGTTAATGGTATACCAAAAGAGAACTATGTACATCTGAAAATAAAGGAAGAAAAAGGATAACATGAGCCTTAGTATTTGGCTTTAAATGAATATTTGATTCCCCAAAGGTGTGAACTATGCTTTGACAAATGGAAAGAAGGAACTTCTGGGAATGGTGCCCTCTTTCTCCTTCAGATGTGTAAGAATCTAAATGGTTTATTTATACAGAGTGCTACATATTGATTACACTATGTTGGATATTATGTGATACAGTAACCATTAAATGCATTCTGATTTCTTCTGGTTCTCCTTGGTTCTAAAATAACCTCTCAATTTTCAGACTGTGATGAAGCAATGTTATCAAAATTGAATTATATTGTTGAGCTATAATTGAATATTTGGTTCCAACCCAGAAAGTAGTCCAGAAAAACTGCTAAATGACAATTGTGTGTAAGTGAAGAATTTGGAATCTTCCTCTAGGCTGAGATACGCCACACTAACACCCTCTCAGGGCATCACTGAGACAAATGTCAGAGGTACAAAACTCCCTTGAGGGGACCTGGGAGTATAATTTGTTAGGAGAAGGGGAGCTCCAGAACCGTGGAGACCATGTTTGTGCTGTTCATCATTTTATCCCTAGAGCCTAACATAATGATCTATTGGAGTTGCTCAATAATTGTCTGTTAAGTGAATGTATGAAAGGAACAATTTAAATGGCAGGGCAACAAACCATAGCAGATCACTGATTCTAATGGTTCCAGAAGAGCTAGAGGTAAAGCAGGCCCTGAGTGACAGAGGCATACCAGTGGTATACTAGACTTGGCTCCCACGGACTCTCATGAGCCACATGTGAGCACCTTTTCCCAACTCTGCATTCAGTGACTTTGACCATGGTCGAAAGGAAATTAGCACAAATCAGGCTATTTTCTTTTTCAAGATTTTATTTATTCATTCATGAGAGACAGAGAGAGAGAGAGGCAGAGACATAGGCAGAGGGAGAAGCAGGCTCCATGCAGGGAGCCCAACATGGGACTCGATCCTAGGACCCCAGGATCACGCCCTGGTCCGAAGGCGGCACTAAACCGCTGAGCCACCCGGGCTGCCCTATTTTCTTTTTCTTAAGGTAACTGGTGTAGCTACTAAACTTTGTTAACTCAGAATTCTAGCACTAGAAAGTCCTGCAAACCCTGACCAAAACAAGGAGTAAAAGAAAGGAACTAGGCCAGAGAAGATGATGAAGGGGTTTTCCACCCTCCTTCCAATGCTGAAAAGGCTTCTGATTTATAATTAGAAAAGGTAAAATCACCCGAGAAGGTCTTAAACACCCCAGGAATCCTGTTTTTCTTTTCCTTTCAGTCTCCAAGAGCTCATAATTTCAAATGTTGAATTGGGAACCCAGCTTCACTTCTGGCCTATATGTCATGATTTACTTTTTAATTGAACAAATATTTGTGGAATGAGTGCTCACTACGTGCCAGGCATGAGGATAAAAACTATATTGTATCAGTTGCTAAATAGCCCAAATCCTCCATTCCTCCTATATCCCAACCCTTTATAATTTAGCCTTTTAGCCTCCCTATAAAAGGGTAAAGTTTATTTCCCCACCCCTTGAATCTGAGCTTGTCTTGAAATTTGTTTTGACCACCTGAGTACAGAGGAAAAGAGTTGCTAAATCTGAGTTTAGCTCTCGAGAGGTCTTGCCCCCCTCTTTGCCTTGAGATACAGGGAACATGGTCAAGTCATCCAAGCTAAACTTATTCTAGATCATGTAACCCCCAATCAACCCCACAGCTAACTGAAGACACGTGAATGAGCCCATCTGGGATCAATGAGCTTCACCTAGATCAGCAGAACTGAGTCTAGCCAACCATGTAGATTCATGTAAAATAATAAATGATTAATGTCTCTTTAAATAATTTATTGAGGTGAAGTTTACATAACATAAAAGTAACTTTTTAAAAAAGATTTTATTTATTTATTTGAGAGAGAGAGAGGGAGAGATAGCATGAGTGGGGAGGAGAAGGAGAGGCAGGATCCCAGCTGAGCTGGGAGCCTGACCAGGGCTCGATCCCAGGACCCTGGGACCATGACCTCAGCTGAAGGCAGATGCTTAACCATCTGAACTACCAAGGTGCCCCAAAAGTAACTTTTAAAATGAACAATTGAATAGTATTTAGAACATTCACAATGTGTGCAACCACCACTTCTGTCTGGTTCCAAAGCATTTTTGTCACCCAAAAGGAAGATCTGCATCCATTGAGCTATTTCTCCCCCAATTTCCCCCTCCCTGCAGTCCCTGACAACCAACAATCTGCATTTCATCTCTATGGATTGGCCTATTCTGGGTATTTCACACAGATGGAATCACACAGTATGTGCCATTTTGTATCTAGCTTCTTTCACTTAGCATAATATTTTTGAGGCTCATCCACATTGTAGCCTGTTAGTACTTCACTCTTCTTTGCAGCTGAATATTATTCTATTGTATGCCCATAACACAATTTTTTTTATCCATGCGTCTGTTGGACATTTGAGCTGTTCCCACCTTTTGGCCATGGTGAATAGTGCTGCTAGTAACATGCATATACATGTACTTGTTTGTGCCTGTTTCAGTTATTTGGGGTATATTCCTCAGATTGGAGTTGAAGGGTCATATATATGCTATGCTTAACTTTTTGAAGAGACATCAATCTGTTTCCCACAGCAGCTGAACTGTTATACATTCCCTCAAGCAAATGTACAAAGGTTCCGGTTTTTCCACATGCTTGCCAACATCTATTTTCCTTTTTAAAAATTATTATTATAGCCATGCTAATGGGTTTGAAGTGGTATTTCATTGGGATCTTGACTTTTATCTCCCTAATGGCTAATGATATTGAACATCTTTTCATGTGAGGGTGAAATTTTAGAGTGGTATATTATGTACCATTACCTAAATAATTAGGGGGGAAAAGGTAAGTAAAATCAGAATGCCCTGCCCTCATGAAGCAAACAGTCTAGTAGTAGTGACAGACTATAATCTAATAATCGTACAAATAAAGGTACAGTTAGAACTGCGGTTAGTGCTATGAATGGGTGGTGCTCAGAACCATGAGAGCACGGAGGAGCCCTAGACTGTCATGCCATGGAAGGCTCTTCTGAGGAAATGACCACTGAACTAAAAGCTGAAGAGTCAGTAGGACTTAATCAGATCAAGAAGGGAGTGAATGGAATATGTAAAAATGTCTGTAATGTAAAAATGGGCAGCATGGCAAAAAGGAATGGTTGAATGAGAGCCAGTGTGACCCAAAGAAGAGAAAGTTAAGAAACCAAAAATACAAGTACAAGATGAGGCAGGAAATATAGGTAAAAGTGAGACCACGTAGGGCCTGTCCAGTGAAGAGCAATGGGATGCCATTGAAGATTTTTTAAACAGTGTGGTGACACAAAACAAATGTACGTTTTTAAAAGATGATTATCATAACAGGGTTGAAAATATACTGAAGGAGGGAAAAAGTATAAGTTAGAGAAGCATTCAAAAGATGATTGTAATGGAGCAAAAGCTTTGATTTGGTAGCAGTGGTAAATACAAGCAGATGAAAAGATTCAAAAGATATTCCCATAAATTCAACTGGCCTACAGATGGAATGACTAAAAGAGAAAAGAAGGTATCACAGATGACACTTGGGTTTCTAACTTTAGTAACTGGATATAAGATAGTCCTTCTCCATTGAGATTGGGAACACAGATTGAGGACTACATTTGGGACCAAAGATCCATAGTTTTGTTTTAGACATGTCGAGTTTGAAATGTCATCTAAGTAGAGCTGTTAGGGAACGATTATACAAACAAGTCTGATGCTTAAGTGAAAAGTTAGGCTAGGGATACAAATTTGTGAGTCATGTACATAGTGGGGATAATTGAAGGCTTGGATGCTGATAAGATTTTGTAAGAAGAGAATGGAGAATGTCAACAGAGGAAGGCCAGGACTGAGGCTTGAGGGTCCAGTTGTCTGTGTGGAGGGAGATGAACTTGAAAAAGAGGCTGACACAAGAGGCATGGAAAGGTAAGCGTAAAGCTGGAGTAGAAAAAGACCAGAGAAGTGAGTGTTTAAGATAGGCAGCAGTGGTGTGTATTGAAATGCTGATGAGCGCTCAAAGAAGGACCAAAATGCATATGCATATGTGATTTGTGACAATCGTATAGTGATGACTTGAGCAAGAGCTGTTTCTACAGAAGGGGTAGGAGCCAGTTCGGGTGGGTTGAGAAATGAGTGGAAGGTGAATAACTCTCTAGAAGCACTGTGACAGTTACATCATTTCCTGAGCTTATCACATCCAACCACTCCCAAGCCAACTAGTCAGGATCCATTCTGAGATTTCCTGCCAGCAACTCATTCTGAGATCAGCCTAGCTAGACCTGTTTGGAGGCTAATGGAGACACCCATCCAAGTCTCATTGATTCGAAGACTGTCTCTGTCTTGGAGAAGGAGTAATTTTAATGTATTAGGGTATGAAGTAACATTTGCTCTAAATAATAATTTAATCTAAATAGAATCTGGCTAGGACGGGCATAGAACCCCCATCACATCAGATAAATTTCCTTAGTGTGCCAAAAATGATCTGGACTAGAGAAAATTTTAGCCATGTATGAACTGTTTCTATTCATTCAATCAACACTTATTGAACCTCATAACATTGTCCCCCTAAGAGGTAGGGATGCACAGTAAAATAAGACATAGTTCCTTTCCCCAAGGAACTTATAATGTAAAAAAGGAAGAGCAAGAAATATGCCAGTGGTTACATTGTGGAGGGATAACTGTTCTGAGAAAACAAACACAGGAAGCAGCAACTCAATCACACTGAGGTTTCAGGGGAGTCTTCTGATAGACATCCTTCTCAAGTGATATTTTGAATGGTGAATAGAATAAGATTGGAGGGTGAAGAAGAAGAGCACGACAGTGAAAGGCATTGTAGGTAGAGACCACAGCCTGTGCAAAGACCCAGAGGCATAAAGCAGCATGGTGTGTTGGGGAACTCAACATAGTATATCAAGAAAAAAGGAGATGAGTCAGAGAGGTAAGCCTTGCCAGAGCATGAATAACTTCATGAATTATTATGTTAGTTAAGAATCTTTTGGTTTTAGGTCATAGAAAAATAATTCAAATAGCTTAAATAATAAAATGTGGAACGCAGGAACTCAAGTTACTCAAGTTCAAGAGGTAAATTACTTTTTCAACATAGCTGGTTACGGGACTTAGTTGATGTTATCAGGAATCTCTTTTTAACTCCCAACCTAACTTCCATTGGCTTGGATCTTATGCCCATCCCTGAACTAATCCCTAATGCTATGATTAGCCAGGCCTGGGTCACATCACCACTCTTGGTTCCACGGAATTTAGTCAAATCCACCCAAACCATGTGGAGTGAGTGGGGCAGGAAAAAAAAAAATCATAGATGTTTACTCCACCATGCAAAGGGCTTTAAACTTCATCCTAAGGACAAGGGTAGTCACTGAAGGATTGCGAGCAGGACAGTGGAATGATGAGGTTTACATTTCAGAAAAATCTATGTAGCACCGTAAAGCAAATGGGTCAGAGGAATTCAGACTCGAGGTAATTAGAACTCCTGTGTTGTCCAAGGAGTACTGGTTAGACCTGAGCAATGGCCATGAGGACAGGAAATCATCTTCTTCCCTTCATGGGATCATTAAAAAGCCCATCAGCCAGTCACAGTGATATGGGTCTTTTTTCCAGTTTCCACCTAGATTTTAGGCAGCAAGAGTCCAAGAAATCAGAGACACAAGTACAAAATGGTTCTTTGCCGGCAGATGCCTCTAATGGAGTAGACCAGATTTTAAATCCATCAGGTCCCTTGATTCCAAGATTCTGTGTGCTCAGGACAATTCAACCACACATGCTTGTGCTTCCTTTTATCAGTATAAGGGTCCTTGATATTTAAGAGCACAGTGTGTTTCTCTACATGCATTTGAAAAGCTATCTTCCAATCTAGTCAAGTGGAAATAAAAATTGGAGCAACAAAGAGAAATCACCTGTCCCTGATTTCAGCTTGGGGCATCAGCCCACACAGTGCCGCATTAGATTTACGGAAAAGTTCTACATATGATGATGTTAAATTTGTACAGCACCTTCAGCTTACGAAAGCACTTTCTTTTATGTTAATTCACTGAATCCTTGCAGCAATTCTATGAGATAGGCAGGAGCACTTCCATTTATAAAGAATCAGAAGCTCAGAGAGGGGAAGTGCATTGCCCTACATTTATGCTAATAAGTGTCTGGGTCGGGGAAGAGGGCAGGTCTTTGGGCTAGAGTCCTACATTTTCTGTGAAATCTACTTTTGAGTAATGTTTGTGAGCAAAGACTCTAAAACCAAATTGCCAAGTTTGAAATCTTAGCTTGCTCCTGACTAGCTAAGTGTGTTAAGCAAATTATTTTATGGTACATCACTAGCCCTCAGGCTCCTTAACTATAAATGGAAACTTCAAAAGAAAAATCTGTTTCAGAGGGTAATTCTGAAGATTAAATGAGTAAATAAAAAGAAGTAAGGTGACCTTATAATTCATTGTCTAAAATAAAATGCCCTGCATGATCTCAGGGTAGTCAGATCAAGCCCCATGCAGGGGTCTGCGCTCAGCATGGAGTCTGCTTGGAATTCTCTCTCCTTCTTCCTGTGCCTGACCTGCTCTCTCTCTTTCTCTCTCAAATAAATAAAGCTTTCAAAAATAAATAAATAAATACTTCCGAAAGTGAAAACCAGCACTAAAAACAAGTAAAATACATACTATTTTTGAAATATTTATTTACTGATCAACATTTTTTTTATTTTTTGGTGGACCTATAAAATAGTTCTATTCAAAAACTATTTCAGAAATAAATTCTTTCAAAGAAAATAAAATAATACATATCCACATACATTAAAGCCAAAAACAATTTTTTGAACTTTATAGTGACTTTCTGAACATTCAGAATAACAATATAAGCAGAGTAATCATTCTTGGTACACATTCGCATGCTTTAATCAGTTTCTCAACCATATTGTCCCCAATACCTGTCTTGTGCGCTATGTCTCATGGGCCTTGGTATGTCTATCAGGTCACCAAGCCACCAGCAGGAACAACAAATGGAATTGTCCTCCCCAACTCCACTCAACCTGGAAGGAGTTAGCTGTCCCTGGTTGCTCCTGCCTGGGAGCACCTCATTTTAACAATAAGCATTCTGAATGCAGACCATGGGAAGTAAGTGTTACTTATGTCATGTCTGGAAGGGATTGGAAAAAAAGAGATGAGCTGCCATTGATTGATTCTATCATAGGTTAGGCAAAGCAATGATAGAAAGCTATTCTGACTTATTTTAATGCAACTATTAATTTAAAAAATACTGTCAAAAAATGAAAAATCCAAGGTCAATGCTAAACTAAACGGGATACCCCAGGGCTCACCCCAGGCAAACTGGCCATGTGGTCACCAACGAATAGACCACTAGATCAGGGTCTGGCTCACAGTAAGCACTGACTAAGTCCTGGCTATTTTTATTGCCTTAGCCCTCGTCGTTATCACTTTGATACCACTTTTGTGCATTTACTACAAACAATGCGCTGTGCTTTATAAACATTATCTTGCTTAATTTTTCCAAACCTCCATCTTTTGAATTTATTTACTTTATCTGCATAGCCCTTAAAGTCATTTCAGTTGGGGATTCCTGAATCTAGTCTGGAGCCGAACCATTACACTAGACCTTCTCTTCCTATTCTCCATTCCAGTAATATTTTTAGTAGCAAGCACAATGTACTGGACAAAACTATGCACTAAATTATATATTCCAGATGTTTCATGTATGTAAGTCACCTCCAACCCAAGACTATAAATTGCAGAGGGCGTGGCCAATGGATCAATCATAGTTCTCAGAGGCAAGTATTAGGAACTAACTCTGACTAATTAAAGCAGGAAAAAGAATTTATTAATATGTCTTATGTAGGGCACAGAAACTGTAGGAGGCTTAGAAAATTAGGCTTAGAGGCTATATGGCCAAAAGTGAGGCCCCAGTTCCCACCACATTACTGGTTGGCCCTGTGAAGACAAATTCCTAGTAACACTGGACACAGCCCTCCCAGTGTACACTGCCAACAGCTCCACTGCTGGACACAGGACACTGCAAATAGAACTGTTGCCCCAAAAACCTCAGAAACCTCTGTGTGGCCGCTGCTGTGATCAACACCCTTCCTAGGATAGAATTCAAGTCTTCTAAGTTTCTTTGTTTCATCAGCTTCCCAAAAAGGGGGTGACCGCACCCAGATGGTAGACTCTAGATGCCTTTGTCTCCTCTGGCTGCTATAAGAAAATATCATGGATTGGGTGGTTTGAATAAACATCAGACATTTATTTCTCACAGTTCTGGAAGGTGGGAGATCTAAGATCAAGGAACTAGCAGAGTTGGTTTCTGCTGAAAGCCCTCTTCCTAGTTTGCTGACAGCTCTCTTCTTCCTGTGGGTTCACATGGCAGAGACAGAAAGAAAAAGCTCTCTGGTCTCTTCTTATAGAGACACTAATCCCATGATGGGGCCCTACCCTCATGACTTCTTCTAAACGTAATTAACTTGCAAAGGCCCCACCTCCAAATACCATCACATTGGGGGTCAGGGCTTTAATATATGAACTTTGGAGAGACACAACGGTTCGGTCCATAGCATCAAGTCACATGTCCATTCTGTGGCTGCAGGAAGGACCAGAAAAACAAGCATTTGGCATTTTCACCTTCTTTGGTGATGGTAAGACATTGTCTCACAAGATGAAAACTCTGCAAACAGGTTCAAGCCCTGGGCAGTTCAAAATCATCACAAATGTCTACTATCGCCATGGCTTGCATTTCTTTAATACTCTTCTCAGAACTGAGCACCATCAAACCCTGAGGAGTTGCTGACATCATAAGTTATCACTGACATTATAAATTATGAATGTGGTGCCATGAGGACCAATTCAATTAATTAATTAATTGCCTCTGATAATACAGAGGTCCAAAGTAGTCTACAAATTTCCTGATACACTTAGAAAAAAGGAGATAACCATACCTACTGTAAATAGCTTTCATTTCTACTTTAAAGCAAAGTAGGAAAAAAGTAATAGAAGGAAAAAAATGTCTCTGTATCCATTAATCAAATGACTGCTTCCCAGTGGAGCATTTGACACTTTAAAAGCCATTGTTTGATTAGAGCTCCAATCTTTCCTACCAGATCATCCCGATTTCAAGACTCCTGAGGTTATAGGAGTCAGTGTATGGCATCTTTAGTATCAGAGGGCTGGGCAAAAAAATCCAGGAAAAATGATAATAAAAAACCCCAAGGACCATAACCCAAAGAAAAGCTGAAGAACACAAAGCATACAAATTGACCCTCAAACAACTTGAAATGAGAGATTTCAACTGTGACTCACCATACCGGCCGAGGCTGCAATACAAACTGAGACAGGTGACTTAATATGGGGCCACCAGGCACCTGCCTTCAGGGAGACACTGTTGCCTTATCATGGTTCCCATGCTAGACTCTGAGAATTCACCAAACATTTATGTGCCAGGCACCTTGCTTGGTATGTTGATGAAAAACCAAGGTGAATAAAATGCCATCCCTTGTGCCTCCAAATTTATAATCTATAGGGAATGAGACATCAAGAATTCGAACTGTGGTAACATAGAGCATAATGAATGCCCTAAGGGTTGCACCAAGTGCACAAGGACGCGGTGGAGGGAAAGAGCAAGGACCTCCAGAAAAGCAAATGGCAGGAAAGAACACAATTCTCAAGGTTCCCTCATGACTGCAAGTCATGAATGCAGACACAGACTTCCTGACTCCAAAACCTGTGAGAATCCTCCATAATCATGAGACATTTAAGGAAAAGACACATTTCCTGTGTCCTAAACGCCACTTGTGTCCTTATACCCTAAATGTGGAGAAAGGCCATTTGATCTGGTCACATGGTGGCGCGGCACTGGGGTGCAAATGTTTGGGGAGGAGGGTGGTGACAGGGACTCTGAAGGACTGACCTGCTGGCTCTGAAGAGACAACTGCTTAGCTCATGGAGACGCTGACAGGCCCAGTGTTCTGGAAGGCCCCTCGGCCTCTCGGTGGCTGTGGAAGGGCGCAGAGGTTGCCATCATCTGATCCGGGGCAGTGAGGTGAAGTGAGAATGGAAAATTCGGTCTGAAATTGAGCTGGTTTGGCTATAGCTCTGCCCCAACTCAGGTGTCTCGGTGTCTCGGGCCCGGGCTGTCGTCAGGTGGCACCGGGGACACGGCGTGGGGTACGCTGGCCGCAGCAAGGGAAATCATGAGAACCCCACATGCCCCATCTGCAGCCAAGAAATCAGAGCCCCAGGGGCTTAACTGGGGAAGCGAGTACGTGCCCGAGAGGGAGGCTGATTCCCCTTGGTTGTGTTCTCCTCCATTCTGGCAGGAGATCCTACCCAGTAATTAGCCGGTGACACTGCGCGCCATTCCTTCCCGGAGCTCCATAGGCCCCTGCGACACTCGTGCTCATTTCCCTTTTTCTCCTCCTTTCTGGGCATCGCTTTTTCTTGGGTTTTTTTTGTCTGTTTGTTTCATTTATTGTTTGTTTTTAGTCCCCAAAGGGGTTCATCGGCCTCACTCACTAATCTAATGGGTTCCTCTCTGGATTTTCCCATATTTGCTTTCCTTTGATGTCAAGACCATGAAGCGGCCGTTGGCAAGGGCCCTGCCTCCGCCTGGAGTTCCTGGGTCCTCGCGGTGTCACTAAGCTGCTTGGCAGGAGGAGCGCAGTAGCCATAGAAACGCCCGTGTTGGCTCCCTGGGGGCACCGAGGCTTTCTTGTGGGAACCTATTTCCTACAAATAACGGGCCCACTGAAGCCATCTCAGCCCCCAAACCGCGACGGCTTTGGTTTTGGTGCTCCCAAGTCTGCATGGCATGTCTTTTTATGGAGGATTTCCTTCACCAGGCGTCCCACTCAGGCCCCTCTCACAGCGACCACCCTAAACCCAAAAGCGAAGGGAAGAGCAGACTCCACGTGAGCTCCAAGTTCCTGAGTTGGGACGGCCGGGGGGGGGGGGGGGGGGGGACAGTAGCCTCCCAGGGAAGTCAGTCATCCTGGTGCTTTCCGGATGTCAGGACTAGGCCGGGGCCGGGGGTGCCACACAAAGAGTTGCTTTTGTACCTCACCCCCTGCTACCTGCGCCTCAGCGGTGACCCAGAAGCAAGCTGGTCCCTGCGACTTGGACAGAGGGCGACACGGAGACTCCTGGGTCCGTGTCTGACGACTGGAGGGCGCCCCAGCTTCTTCCATCACCTTCTCACAGGTCAAATAGACTGGGAAAGATCTTACCTCGGAGACCCTCCAGCATCACAGATGCCAGCCTCCCCTCTTCAGGATGCGAGGTCCACAGCTGAGGGCATGTCCTCCCTTCTCCCGACGGAGCCCCCGCGGGGTCGGGGTCAGGGCCGCATGAGCGGGAGGGCTTCCTCCCGGCCCCAGGCCCGAAGGCAGGTGACCCAGGAGGTGCCACCTTCTACTCCAGCTTTATGGTTCTCAGGCCCTCAGTCCCCACATCTAGGTCTTCTGGGGGCAGGGTGGCCTGATCAGCATGAGGATCAGCTTATCTTCACGTTACGGAATAAATTAAAACACGAGAGATTTGGGTTAGGTAACAGGTTAGAGTACGGAAGTATCCCCTCTCTGGGAGTTTGAACATGAAACTTTGGCCGAATATTCCTCTGGGCTCCTTTATTTTTTTTTTTATTTTTTTTTTATTTTTTTTTTTATTGGTGTTCAATTTACTAACATACAGAATAACCCCCAGTGCCCGTCACACATTCACTCTGGGCTCCTTTAAAATTAAGATTGGTACCAGCAGCTCGTGTGCAGTGAAACCAGGTAATAGAAGAAAGGAAAAGTCACATTTTTTGCTGAGACGTTATTAACGTGTCACACGTTTATACACTCAGCATCCTGAAGGTGTGTTACTGCGCCCATTTTACAGATGAGGAAACAGTGACTTTCTCAACTCACAGATTGTAGAATAGAAAGTCAAAATTCTACCTAGGGCCGTCAGATACCGAAGTCCATGATTTTTTCAATATAATAACTAAGCCAAACAGAGCCCCGTGACTATTTCATCTCATCATACGTCTGATCTTACAATTCCCTAAGCCCTTGTCTGTCATCCTCAGGCCCTTTAATGCTTTGCCTTGCTGGAAAACATTAGAGGCCTTTAAGTATCTTGGGAAGTGAAAGCACTTTTAGAAAACACGAAAAGAAAAAAAAGTAAAGCCGCCAAGTAAAATCTTTTTTTTTTTTTAAAGGTTTTATTTATTTATTCATGAGAGACACAGAGACAGAGAGAGGCAGAGACACAGGCAGAGGGAGAAACAGGCTCCATGCACCGGGAGCCCGACGTGGGATTCGATCCCGGGTCTCCAGGATCGCGCCCTGGGCCAAAGGCAGGCGCCAAACCGCTGCGCCACCCAGGGATCCCGCCAAGTAAAATCTTTGATGGGACAACAGGCAACGACCTGACAAAGGTGACAGGCTGTGAAGTCAGTCTCATGAAAGCGGACTCAGCCCCTAATGCTGTGGCTGGCTGAGGAGAGTGGGGAAGAAATGAAGAGCCGAGCAGGGTGTGGGGCCCCGACCGGCGCAGCAGTCCTCCACCCTATACGCCAGCAGGAATGGTGACAAATTCTCAGAAATCCTGTCTTGCCAACAGAGATCTTGGGAGCTCAGAAATCAAATTCACATAAACTGGCACAGGCTCCTCTGATCAGCTTGTCCCACTATGGCTCCCTTGATTGCTAGGAATCGGGATAAACAGGTGTGGTTCAGTTTAAGAAGATCCCAAGTCCATGTTGATTTTCTCATGTCACCTCAGAACAAGGTACTCTTCTGAAAGTTTGGTAACCCGGCATTTAAGAGCTTTGTCAAAGAACTGGCCCTCACTGACTGCCCATGTCACCCTAACTCAGCCTTGGTTGGCTTTCAGAGGTGGCTGGCGGATGGGGCTTTCCCAGGGCAAATATGTGGCACTTGCTGCTCCCTCCCATTCCCTTGCCCTGACACACATCACTAGGGAATCGGAGTGCTCTTTCCTGCCAGGGCCCAGAGGCAGCCTCAGAACCCTTCTCAGCCCAGCACCGGGCATCCACCACCTATCACCTGGCATTGGCATCCAGAATGACAACTATTTTGACAAATTGTCCTAGGGACTGTTGAGTAGTGTTTCCTAATGTTTTTGTGTGTCCATCCGCCCAGAGTATTCAAGGGAGTTCTCAACAGACGATGAAAGAAGAGATTCGCTCATTATACCTTAAGAAAAAAGACTGGAGGGATCCCTGGGTGGCGCAGCGGTTTGGCGCCTGCCTTTGGCCCAGGGCGCGATCCTGGAGACCTGGGATCGAATCCCACATCGGGCTCCCGGTGCATGGAGCCTGCTTTTCCCTCTGCCTATGTCTCTGCCTCTCTCTCTCTCTCTCTCTGTGACTATCATAAATAAAAAAAAAAAAGAAAAAAGACTGGAAGATAATTTTATTAAGCCTTCAACAACAGCAGAAGCAAAAATACATTGTGCGCTTCTATAGGCCAGGAACCGTGCTACGGTTTTACAGGTACAAAGAGTAAGACAACAGTTCTAACTCTCAAGGTGCTCACAGTCTAAAAGAGAGGGAGACAAGTAAACCGTGCTGCATTCTCTGATAGCTGCACCCCCATCACAAGGCGGAAGGGGGCACACGCAGACACACTCACATTTCCATGCATTCGCAGCCCACGGCCCGAGGCACACCTCATCCCTCCTCCTTGTCTCCCAGCAAGCATTCTTCTTGTTTCTGGAAGCTACCATCTAACTGAACAAGAGGCCTCCAGGGCCTCAGGCTGACTGAAATATATAGAAACTAGGGTAAGTGTGTTCCTCTGATTAACACATGAGTTGGCAAGGAGTTCCACCTGGCTTTCCAGTTTCCAGATTTTTCTCCTGGACTTTTTGAAATTTCACTAAGGAAAATTGTTTTCTCAGTCCAAGTATGCTGACTGCAGCATCTCTCCTTGGGACTAATGATGAAAGGACTCATCTCAACCAGTACGGAGTGTAACAACTACCTGGGGATTTGTTCAAATGCAGCTTTTTATTTATAAGGTCTGGGATTTATTCCATCTCAATGTTCCTTCCATCTCTTTATTTCTTTATGGTAAATTTCGACAAATATTGGAAGTTAGTATTATAGTGCAGTGGTCAAATACCAGGGCTCTTCTTGCATTCAGGATCGGTTGTGTGACTTTTGCCAAATCACTTAGGGGATGTATATGATTCTCGTGAGGATTAAATGAGATAATACATGTTAACTGCTTGAATAATGCTCAGCACATAGCAAACACTCACTAAATATTAGATCAGTTAGTATTTAGTATTTCTTCAAGTCAATTTTATGCCTCATTAATTTACTCTTCCATTATGTCCAGTCCATTATGTTTCGTTTTGTTATTTCAACAACCTTATTCTTCATTAATTGGTTTTCTTCTATAATATCTTTGATTTATAACATCTTATTTCATAAGCCCTGTTCTTGTTTTATGTTTTTTAAAGACTTTATTTATTTATTCATAGAGACACAGAGAGAGAGAGAGAGGCAGAGACACAGGCAGAGGGGGAAGCAGGCTCCATGCAGGGAGCCCGACGTGGGACTCGATCCCGGGTTTCCAGGATCACTCCCTGGACTGAAGGTGGTGCTAAAGCGCTGAGCCATCTGGGCTGCCCTCTGTTCTTGTTTTAGAGATATTTTTACTCTTTTATCTTTTTGACACTGTTAAATTATATTTTCATTTTTAATTACGTAAAACTGCTACATTTTCTTTACTTGCTCAAATGTAAGCTAAGAACTCATTATGGTCAGGAGCTTTTTCAAGGCTCTGTGCTGGATTATGATTTCCATACACCAACTTGGAGCAGTGCACAGTGCTGGAACACAGCTGAAATAGCCAAGCTGTGTAGAGAATATCCTGCCAGGAAGGACCGTTCCCAAACTTGCTCCTACAGGAACAACACAGTTCTAGCCCTTAGGCTTAGTACAGGTGTCACTGCTCTGCTACCTGGGCTTGTGCTGGCTGTTCCGTTCCAACTTCGGGAGGTTTCCGTTTGTAGGCTAGCAGGACAGCTACATGCCTGACCAACCTCTGGCCTCGGGCAGGCCCACCTTCTTGGAGCCTCTTCTTATAGCTTCCAGGCTCAGCCATTTATTCAACTGTTCTGGGCCCCTTCTGGGACTTTCCCCCTTCACTTTCATTCTCAGACTCTTATGCTCTTTATCTTTTCCCATCCTCACCTGTTCCACACGGTCCCCTTAGCTCTATCCTCAACACGACAATTACATCCAATAACAAAAAATATTTGTTACCAGAAATACTTAGGGAGAAGTTTCCTTTCCCCTCCCTCCCTCTAAAGCCTCAGGTTGTAGAGGCTTTCAAACTTGCCTCGCCTTGCCATACTCTTTCAGAAATCTTCAATCCCTCCAAGCCTCGCATTTTCACTCTATAGTACTCTTGCAAGAGACACCCCTACCAGAAGCTATTTGGGCTTGGGCAACACCAAACATTTGGCATGACAGGGAGTATTGAATTCCAGAAGTGGGGGTTCAGGACAATAAAAGTGCCAGGAAGTAAAAGAGATTGCCACCTTCAAACAGATCTCAGCCCTCTGCAACCCCTCCCTGTGCTCTATGGTTTTCTCTTTATAACTACTAGAGAATTCCCCAGAAGATGGACTTAGATATAGCACTGCAGAACTCATTGGCCATCATGACACTGTCGCGGTAGACACCCTTCTCCTCTCTCATATAGTACGGGCTGGACTTAGTAACTTTTTCTTCCTCCAACCATGTATAAATGAAAAAGTTAACTTGTGCGTGTGCACATATGTGTGTGTATGTACACACACACACACACTACGCTTCTCAAGATGAAATGAATAAATTGTGTGGTAATACTGGCTGCCTTCTTCCATGATTCATCTCCCCCTTTTCCATATGCTCTCTGCCTACATAATACCTTTAGCCTGTTCATTAATTCCCCGGTAAACGTATTCAATTCTTCCCTCTGTTCCTTTTTTCCAACACTCCAGTTGCTTTTTAGAAGTTTTAGCTCTAACCTTATGCTCTCTGTCTCTCTAGCCCTGCAGTGATTGCCACTATCTTTCTGTGTTTCTCTTTCCTCAAAGTCTTGTAAAATATAACATACTGCAAAACAGTGGTGTTCCTGGGATTTAGCATTTGGGGTGGCAGATGGGGTGGTAATGAATCTGCTTATGGGGGCTGGGCACATCCCCTAGCACTCCCAACCCATTGCATACATTTTGGATTAAAAATATTAAAGATAATGGAAGCAGAAGCACATTAATGTGCCATTGAATCTACTCAGGAGTAGATGAGAAAACTTTTTACTAATACTTAATCCAACATTACTAACACAGAGCTAAACAAAATCCCCTTGATAGCAAAGAGCCATGAGAGCTCTAGCTTTGTGGTCTCCCTACAACTTAGCCACTGGAGAAGAAGGCATTGCCCAAGGCGGAGCTCCAGTTCAAGAGGCTGAGATTGGCTGCCAACCATGTTTCATTAGATTCTCCTATTGAACCCTGGTTATCACACACTCTTTTTATCCCAACTACCCTCAGAGCCATTTTTTTCATAAATCAGGACAGCTATTGCTTAAACTTAGTATTATAATTATTCCTTTTTACTTATCCCCCATCTAGATTATAAACCTTCTTGAGGATAAGGACTAAGTTAACCCCCTGGATGCACGACGTGCACAGTTGGTGGGAAATGAGCTATATTTGTAGAGAAATACACTATGCAGGCATTTCTCTTATTCTCATGTGCATTCATCACAACACCCTATGTCCATAGATGTCAACTGGAAGCCATAAAGGTAAGTAATTTTACTGAGATCACAATGCTGGTGAGAGAGTCTGGATGAAAATCCCAATCTTCTTGACCCTAAGACGTATATCCTTTATAACAGACTATGCCACTCAATGCTGAACGAATGTATGATGAATGATGAATGAATGGGTCAATCAGTCCTGGACCCAAGGCAGTTCAGTCATGCAGCTCAACTCTGACTGTGAAATAAAGGGTGATCACTACTACAGATGTGAAAAATGGGGGAGTTCTGGGAAAAGAACAACACCGGGTTCTAAGTGAAGACTTTCAGCACTTAGATACAGAAAACACTGCACCTCAACGATTCTCCTTATGAGGCTAGGAGGCATATCAGTTTATTAGTCCCTCTGACAACGGGCTGAATGGAAACAGAGGCCAATGTCATGTGACTGTCGTTGTTAGTCGAGAATTAGAACCAAGAGCCTTTGAAAGCTGCATCCTCTGCTCAGCGGTCCATGATTTTTTCAAATACTAATGTACAATTCTTCACTCCAAGCCACTAATGAAAACTGTGCATCAGGAAGAAACCTTTACTATCAATTACTTAATATCGAATACCTATCTAGGATAGACACTGAACAGGTGCTTGGGATTTTCTAGAGTAGAAAAACAGACTTCAGTTCTACCCTCCTTTGTGATGTAACCATAGTGAAGTTAGAGGGTTACATCAAGCACTGCAGTTGGTATAGAATATCCGAGTTGTAATTCTAAATTGCACTAAATGCTTTTCTAAACAGCAAAAGCCCCAGATAAATTAATTTGAAGAGACATAAAATTGCAGTCATAGGGAGATAAATATTTCATTAGCAAATCTTTCCATTTTGCCTGACCACTTCTAAGTAACTTTTAGATCACGAAGGACACACACACACACACTTCTACAGCTTATGCAAAAAGAAAAAACATCTCCATTATGTTCTGTTTCTTTTGAAGAATTCCCTGAGGAATTCTTCTAAAGTTGAGGCAAATCAGCATACACAAATACATCCATTTACAATCTCCTTGGAAACTAGAACTGCTGGCCAATTCAGGCAGCAAGCAACAAAATGTTTTCTCCAGGTTTACTTGAAGGGAGAAAAATATTGTGAATATGCAAAGGAAGGTATATGTTGGGTTTCAGGGTTTGACGCGCTATCCTCCAGGGGCCTATATTTCCACGCACCAGGAAGACTGCTACTTTATGCCAAGTCTGCTTGCTGTGCCATCAAAATGAAATAAGCCAAAGAAAAATGATGATCATAAAAATGACTACCATCTACAGAGCACTTAGCAGGCGCAGGCACTGCAGTAAGTGCTTTACTCATATCATCTCATGTAATTCTCACAGCCACCCTAGGAAGGAGGCATTAGCTCTCTCATTGTACAGAACAGGAAGTGGAAGCTCAGAGACGTTAAGGAGCTCACCTAAGGTCACACAGCTAATGAGTAATGAGGCTGGGTGGACATCACCCCAGTTCTGTTTGTCTTCTGACTCCAAAGCCATGCAACGGTGCCCATGCTCTGGACACAATGCTACATGCACACGGGCAGGGTACCGCGATCAGTAAGACCACCTTGACTGCCCCTTCACGGTTCAATGATGCAGTTAAGGCCAAGCTTCAGATGGGATTTTCCCGTTGAAATGCTTAAAAGCCACCACAGGTTTTCGGCAGAAACACAGAACCACGGAAATAAAGACAAAGGAGCTGCAGCACAGATCATATGGCCACCCACTTACCTGTTCCTCACGACTCAGTCCTGCCTAGATCCACACCATAAGGAAACACCCCAATGAGGAAAAGTGAATCATGTGTGCTCTACCCCTAGATGGACAAAAAGATGAAGAGGCCTACTGACGCACTCACGCACACACAAATGGAAAACACAGATTTGTTTTGACAACCTATTATACTACAAAAATATTTATGAATGTAAGCTGCAGCAAAGTGCATCCATCTTCCAAAAGCACACACCCCGCCGCCAAAGACGGCTGAGAAGTGGGGAAGGTGAGAAAACCCCCCTGAATGAACTGCCCTCGGGCTGAGGGGCTGCACCAGCCGGAAGCCCCCAGCTTTCCATTACCAGGATTCCTTGTGAGGGTGTTCTTTTCACGGAACACTCTTATTTTTCACATCCACTGTGAAGTGACCACCCTTTATTTTGCAATCAGAGAGTCGAGCTGGCAGTACCGAAGTGGCTTGGCAGCTGCAGAGATGAAACTCAACTGAACAAACAGATTCTTAAGTGATGCTTAGATGGAAGAACTTGGACAGGGTTCAGAATTTTTTTTAAATTCATTTAAATGTGTGATTGAATCCTGCTCATTACCCTCTCGGCAGAATATTATATATTCAGCTCTTTATTGTATAATAATGTTGAGGATGGAAAATAAGAAAGGTACAATATTACCAACCCTTCTTATTATAGAAGAAGAGCAGCTTTGTTTATGTCATAAACAATAGTCAATAAATGCATATAACAAGTTAATTTTTCGCAGCAATCCATACCCAGAACTTGAAATATGTTATTTTGTTCCTTGGTCCAAATTTCTTGAGACAAATAAATCCTTCTGTACAGGAATCAGACTAAAATCTTGGAGCAAACAGTGTATAAGAGCTTACAGGCCCGATTTCAGAACGTCGCCTAGCGCGGCTCGGTGACTTTATCACAGCGCGGCCCACACATCGACTCTTCCTCGCACTGCTCCAGCCCGGCACGAGTGTCCCTCTTGCTTTCCACGAATGCCCCTAGTAGGCCCCCTCCTCCTGGGCCTCAGGGCCATTGCACTTGCTCTTCCCTCTGCCTGAAACACTCTCACCCAGACTTCAATCCTCACCTCTTTCAAGTGTCTGCCCACATCGTTCTCCATCCTCCTAACCCACTTGATTATTTTCTACATATTGGAATCTTTTGATATATATTTATTTGATTCTTGACTCTCTTCTCCTACACAAAGATAAGCTGCATGCACAAAGGGGCTTAGTTTGCTGCAGCAACCCCAGCCCCGGAAATGGTAGTGACACAAAGGAGCACCCATGAGGGAATAAATGAAGACATATCACCAGAGGCAGTTTAGGGCTGGGAGCCCTGGTGGGGTGGCTAAGGTGTCAGTTCCTAAAAGGGGGCGCAAACATCATCGGAAAGGTAATGAGATGGAGAGTGCTTATTTTAGAACTCTCAAGAGAAATCCTCCGAATGTTTAGAAGGAATCCTTTGTTGAACCACACCGAGCTGGGAAGGAATGAGCCTGGCCACACGGAGGTGTTAGATGAACTACCTTCTAAGAAGGGTGAGTACAGTTTAGCTTTTCTTTTCTTCTACTGAGTAGAGTTCACAGTTTGGGTCAAAGCAGAATTGCCTGAGCCCAACTAAGGCCCCAAACAGCCACCAGTGTCCCGTGTTTAAAAACACGTGTCTGTAAATTTTATTTACCTCACATATATCCCTCCCATTCCTATGACCTGCTCAGCCTCTCCTCTGAATCAATGTTGCATGAATAGTTAAATAAAACTGGTTTGAAGCAGTGCTGTCATCTCAGGGTCATAAGTTGAAGCCCCACACTTTGTGTAGAGATTACTTTAAAAAAAAAATCTTGGGGCACCTGGGCGGCTCAGTTGCTTAAGCATCTGCCTTCAGCTCAGGTCACGATCCCAGATTCCCAGGTTCAAATCGTATATTGGGCTCCCTGCTCAGTGGGAAGTCTGCTTCTCCCTCTCCCTCTGCCCCTCCCCGCTGCTCATGTCCCCAGGCACACACAGTCTCTCAAATAAATAAAATCTCTTTTAAAAATAATAAAATAAAATAAAATTCTTAGGAGCACCTGGCTGGCTCAGTCAGTAGAGCCTGTGACTCTTGATCGCAGGGTGAAGTCGTCCTATCATCAGTTTTCCCTGTGTCACCACAGACCTTTGCCCTGTTCAAGGACCTACCAGTGCTCCTCAATTACCTTTTGGATCACATTCGAACCCCCAGCTTTGGCACTTAATCCCTACAACCCCCATATGTGACTTCACATGGCACAAGGGACTTTGGTATAGAGTTAGGATTGCAGATCTTAAAACAGAGAGTCTGGAAGATTCTTCAGGTGGGCCCAATGTAATCACATGGGTACTTGAAAGTAAAAGAGAGAAGCAGAGGAATGAGAGAGAGGCAGAGGGGGAAGCACAGGAGTGATTCAAGGTGGAAGAAAGAATCAAGCTGCCATTGTTGGCTTTGAAGATGGAGGAAGGGGCCATAAGCGAGGGCCACCTCCCTCCGACAGCCAACAAGGAGACAAGGACCTCAGTCCTATAACCACACAGAAGTCCATTCTGCCACAACCTGCAGAGGCCCAGAAATGGACTCTACCCCCAGGGTGCGGTGGACCAGCGCCTTCACTTTGGCCACATGAACTTCAAGCAGAGAAACCCCTTGAGCCGACTGGATTTCTGACCTACAGAACCGTAAGATAATAACTGTGTTGCTTAAACTGCTAAAGTTATGGTAACAATAGGAAGCTAATTTAAGATCTTTAGCAAACTGGATCCAATTTATACACCCCAAACATCTCATTGCTCTGAACCGTGATCCACTGCTCCAGTCAACCTGGAGTCCTTTCAGCCCATAAACACGCTCACTTGTTATTAATCCCACACCGCGTCTCCATGCAAGCTGTTCTCCTGTCACACCAACTCAGATCCAGTCCTTCAAGGCTGAGTCAGACCCACACCCCACCTCTTTCACCTTTTAATCTGGTTGCCCAACAGGACTTTCCACTTAAGGACTTCCAAGTGTCACACTAGGCTTGCTTCATATAATTACGTATTTTTGTCAAGCGTCTTCTCTTTTTCTTTCCCACCCAAACTCTTGAGTCTTTCATAAGCTGAAATCATGTACCTCCTTTATGTCTGGCAAGGCACGAAACAATGGATGCACAGTAAACATTTCCTAGAGACGTGCTCACTTCACTTTAACATGCCCACTTGGAGACTTTTACGTGTAGGGCATTCTCTAATCTGCTAAAATGACACAATTAGAAAATATTTTTTTGCAACAGAGTTGATTTCACCTTGTATCACAGATCAGATATGCAGCATCCTAGCAGATTCGATCCAGCGACAAGAAGCACTTAATTTCATTTATGTCTCTCAGCTAGAGGTTCCCTGTGTGGAGACAGAGTTCTCACCTGATCCTGATCCCAGGGAACTTAGTGCTAACAGCATGAAAGCCATAATCAGACCATGTGGAGGCTGTTCCTCTCCCCGAGTGAGAGCAGTATTGTGTCTCATTGCCTAACCAACCTCTCCAACTCTCATGGCAGTAAGATAGACCAGAGAAGCAATGACACCTCCTTTCCTCTTTTCATAATAAAAAGAATTGGAAGGTTTTGTCTTGATACTCAGAGGTTTTTAATTAGTACACATACATTGAACAGACTTGCTCTATAGACCTCATAAAGGCAATCCGAAAGGTAGCAAGTTGTAAAATATCTATTATACTGTCCTGTGTTTAAAAACACGTGTCTGTAAATTTTATTTACCTCACATATAGCATCATCATAGTCTCACAGATGACAACAGGTTCACACATCTATTTGGTAAGAAAACATTATTTTTTTCACAGTAACGCCAATAACTTTTTTTTTTTTTGCTTTTTAAAAAAATGTTAATAGCTTTTATTATAAATTGTGTCCATTTTAACACCAAGTCATTCAGGGACCACCTACTGATCTAGTGGTTAAAATCTCATACCCATTGTGTGGGGTTAGTTAAGGGATTGAAACTGTTTTTCCCTACATTTTACCATATGAAGTGTTCTTTGATCTGATTCTTCCCTAACTTTCCAGCTTTGGTACCCACTACTCCCTGAGCCCAGCATCTCCAACAGCTCTGTAGATTCTCACACATGAACATATATCACAAAGTCTGGCCTTTGTGACCTTGTCTATGCTGTCCCCTTTGCCTAAAGTTGTTTTATCTCTTCAAACAGCCTAGTTAACCCCAATTCAAACTTCAGGATTTGGTTTATATGGCACCACCTCCAGGAAGTCTTCCTTACCCCTTTTCACTTAGATTTCCTTGCCTCCCAAACGACTATGGTCTTCCTGAGGGCAGGAATGGAATCTTAATAATTTTGGTAGGCTTGGGACTGAAAACAGTACCTGACACATAGTAGAGTTTCCATAAATAACTGTTGAATGAAAAAGTTTCAAGCACAGTGGTGGTTAACAACTCCTCAAGTAGCTCATGAGAAAGCCAAAACATGGAAGCAAATATTAAACATCAGAATAAGAATAGGACGGGATAGGTCTATTAGCTTTCTTCAGCTGCCACAGAATTGACCACAAATGTGGTGGCTTAAAACAGAAATTTATTGTCTCATATTTCTGGAGACCAGAAGTCCAAAATCAAGGCACTGGCCCATACTCCTTCTCAGGGCGTTGGAGTAGGATTCTTTCTATGCCTCTCCCCTAGCTTCTGATGGCCTCTGGCAATCCTTAGTTTCCTTGGCTTATAGCCACATCACTCCAATTTCTGCCTACATGTTCACATTGTCTTCCTCTCTGAACGTCTTCTCTGTGTGTTTATCTTATGAGGATATATGTGATTGAATTTAGGACCTACCAGGATAACCCAGGCTAAGCTCTTCTCTCAAAATTCTTTTTTTTCCAAAGATTTTATTTATTTATTCATGAGAGATACACAGAGACAGAGAGAGGGGGGCAGGTTCCATGCAAGGAGCCTGACATGGGACTCGATCCCAGGTCTCCAGGATCAGTCCCTGGGCTGAAGACGGCACTAAACCACTGAGCCATCCGGGCTGCCCTTCTCTCAAAATTCTTAATCACATCTTTTGCCATATAAGATGGTATTTCTGTCATATATGTAATATTCATAGATTTCAGGGATTAGGATGTGGACATATGTTTTTGGAGCCACTGTTCAAATGCAACAGGTGTACATTAGTTAGTGGGGTATTATTCAAGAGGAGTCATAAAGTTTCAGAGGAAAGACTGCACAATGGGTTCGAGTGATGGCCACATAACCTTCACCCTTTAAAGTGTCAAGGTTCCTCTGAGGTAGGACAGTGATGCTGATCCCATTAAAGAAGAAACTATGGAATGGAAAGGATACATGGGTATTACAGAAAGGTCAAGATCAATATTTAACTCTCCTCTCCTCAAGTCTTCATTTACTGTTTATTCTCTGTTACCATCCATAATGAATTTAAGAGGAATTCAATGACAGACATTCCATTGAGCTTCTGCCATTATTTAGGTGATAGTTTTCCAGTTCTCCTTGATTTATTCCAGTGGAAGTTCTCTCAGTGCAGATGCTAATGCTATACATTGGCCAAACGGAGTATAGCAAGGAAAGCTGGGTACTTGCCATCATCAACAAATATCAATTCAGCATCTGCCCTTAGTGAAATATTTTGAGGAATGTTGAAGATGAATGAAGCATGCCTTAATGCTCAGGGAACTACCACGTCTTAGAAGACATGTGATCAGATGACAAGCATGTCAGCCAAATAAGATGCTGTGGAAGAGTTATTTGTGCAAGAGACCATTCCTGGCTGAAGTCGGCAAGGGAGGCTCCATGGAGCAGATGGCACTGGGACAGGGCATTGAAAATACTTCACTCAGTGAAGGAGCTGGAGAAGGGGTAGAGCACACGGGGGCAAGGGAGAAAATATACAACAGCGTGGAAGTAAAGAACTCTGAAATGTATTGGGGAACAACAAGATTCAGGGTTTATGCAGGAGGCAAAACAAGAGGAGAGAAAAATGAAAAGAAAAACTGTTATATGTGGTCCTTGCCTGTCAAGCAAATGATATGGACTTTATTAAATAGGCATGGAGCTGTCATTACAGATATTTTGAATAAGGAAAAGACATAATCAGACATAATCAGGGTTGTTTGGGAAGATTACTCTGGCAGTGGTGCGAAGGATGCGGTAGGAGGAGGGGGGGGCGAGATGCTCAGAGATATTTGCAATAGTACAGCCAAGAGCTAAATAAGGGTCTTAATTAGGAAGGCAGCCCTGTGAAAGGAACAGAAGTGAGAGCAATTTCAAAGGAAAACTCAATAGGATATAATGACTTATTGGGAACATGGGTTTGGAGATACAAAAGGCACATAAGAGTCGGAGACTGAAATGGTCATGCTAAGTGGCAATGCCATTGGAAGAATTGGAAAAGTCAGGAAGAGGAACAAGTTTAACAGCAAAAATGATTAACTTAGTTTACAAGTGTTACATTTCAAGAACTGGAAGGTCATAAGGCAAAGATGCCAAGAAATGACATGATTGGAATATAAATGCAAGAATCATTTGAATATAATTGAAGTCATAGAAATTTATAACACCTCAAAGGGAGAGAGAAAATATCCTAAAGCTTAAAGGAGACCCATAATTAATGAATGGCAGAAAAGTAGAAGCTAGCCGAGAAGGACAAGATCAAAAAGAAACGACTCCACCAAAAAAGGACTGAGAGTTCAAATGCTAAAGAGAAAAGAATTCAAGGTAGAAAAGGATTTCACGGACCGGTCATCATTATCGAACACTGAAAATTTCAAAAATGTATCATCAAGGCACAGACATTGCATTTGTGTTTAGGATGTCTTTTCTTCAACAGACAGAGAGGCCAAATCACAAGAGACCAAGTGGCAACAAATAAAAGATGGTAGATAAATTTTCCAAGAAGTTTGAAGGTAAAATATCAGAAGCCAATATCAGAGGAAAAAATAAAGTCAAAAGAAAGTTGACATGTTTAGGTGCTTGGGTTTTTTTTTTTTTTCCTTTTTAGAATAAATGCTTACATTCCAATCAGTGTTTATCTAGTGCCTACATTGTGCCCTTGTGCTAGTCGGTGAGCTCTAGAGACCATTAGAACGTGATCCTTAACGCTCAAACAGGAAGCAATTGGATAAAATAGAAATTTAAATGCATCCCTCAACATGGTGTGGTAAGTAGTGCAATTAAGGAAGGCAGAAGGCAGTGGGGACACCGAAGAGGGGCGTTAGGTGCGTCTGTCTGGGGCAGGGAAAGGTGATGGCACCAAGGGGCCTGGGCAGGGGCTGCCCATTGAGTCTTACAGGACAAGGCGTTAGACTGGCATGTTTAATAGAGCGAGGGAAGAGAAGGCCTGCGTATGTTTTCTTCAAAGACAAAGAATCTTACAGGAGGGAGAAACAGAAGCTGATGAGAAAGAGAGAAGGTAAATAATGACAGCTTGGTTCTGCATGAGGCAGGAAAGGATGAAAGTGAGCACCGCCAGCCAAGGAATTTGCCTTTTCCAGGAGGAGACAAAGGAAGGAGACAGAAATCGGTGAAGAAACAGAGCCAAGGAAGGCAGTAAGGAAAGAGACCAAGGGAGCCAGGTGTTGTGCCCCGTCCCTTCCTGTGCCACGAAGGTGAACCACCCGCCAAGAGCAGGGACTGGGAAGGACAGGGGAGGGATGATTACTAGATTCACAGTCTTTTGTTCTTTTTAAATCAAAGCATGTATTCAGGTCGAGGATGATCTGGGGCTGTCTGTGCCTCAGCACCTTGAGAAGCAGTCCAGCGTGACGGTATCAGGGCTATGGAGCCAGGCGGCCTGTGTGCGCCTTGTCCGTTCCTCATATTAGCCGTGGATGCAGGTGGCTCTATGATATAAATAATCCCTCTGTGCCTGGGTTTGCTCCTCTATAAACGGAACAAATAATAGGACCTGACTCACACGTTTGTGGGGAGGAAGAAAAGAACTGATACCTGTAAGGCGCTGAGAACACTGCCTCACATAACACGTACCCAGAAATGTTAGCTCTTATTATTACTAAACCAGTGCTGTGGCCTAGAACTCTCGGAGGTGATGGAAATGCCTACTGTGCTGTCCAACACAGTAGTCACTTAGGCACCCTTTGGCTATTGAGCACTGGAACTATGGCTTTCAATTTTTGCTCAGTTAAATGTAAGAAACCACATGTGACTCTGCAGAGGACGGAGCAACTGTTTTACACAGGGTTTCACTGGCACAAAAAAAAAAAAAAAAAAAAAAAAAGGATGCTGAGTTCTATCCCCCAAGGACCCCAGTCTGGAATACAATAGAATAAGCCCAGCCAATTAAAGACACCGTTGTAGCTCCTAGGATCCAGCTTTATTTTGTTGGTGCTGATGATCAAAGGTAGTATGGAGAAAAGATGTGCTCACAGCTCGCAGCCCCTGTGATTTCGAAGGAGATCGTAGTACCTGGTAGGATGGTTGTTAGGTAAACAAGAGGCAAGTGGCATGTTCCCAAGTGAACGGAACAGAGGTTCGCCAGCTTTCTGCATAAGTGGGTCAGTTGAGAACCATTAAGAATGACAGCTGGAGTTCTGAGAGAATCCTAGAGCTTCTACCCAGATGTAGACTTGAGCCCTGTTAATATCTGATGACAGTGGAGTAATTTCACATCAGAGTCACCAAAAGAGCCACTATCACAGTCTGGGAGACAACAGGAAACTCGGTCTACACTATTGATAAAACACAAAAGGAGGAGAAAGGTTATCAATGAATAATGTATTTCCTCTTGTGGAAGCAAGAGGAAAAGAAACAAATGGATCGTTAATGGGATTAGGGTCCACAGTAGACTGGCGGGGTGGGGAGGGGGCAGCTCTGGCTCCTGCCAGCAAGGCCACCAGCAAAAACGGCCGCTGCGCAGTGGAAGGGGAGGGGTCTGTGGGGTGTTAGTTCGGAGCTGTTGCTTTCATCTGCTAGTATTTCAAAGTCTCTTCTTGAATCTCAAATTGGTTGTGTGATCTCTCTGTTTCTAGAACAAAATAGGATAGTGGTGAAAACAGTGTATTCCCGAGAACTTATGAAAAGGTATTATCACCTTTGAAAACTTAATTAAGATGGTAGTGTGAGAGAACACACCGTTACTATGGTGGCCTTAAAAAGAATTTTTAGAGCAGGTTAAGTTTTTTAAAAGACTATTCATTTTCCTGGGGCTCCTGGCTGGCTCAGTTAGTAGGGCCTGCATCTGGACCATGGGGTTGTGAGTTCAAGCCCCATGTTGCGCTGGGTGTAGAGATTACTTAAAAATAATTTTTTTAGGGGATCCCTGGGTGGCTCAGCAGTTTAGCGCCTGCCTTCGGCCCAGGGCATGATCCTGGGGTCCCAGGATCGAGTCCCACGTCGGGCTCCCTGCATGGAGCCTGCTTCTCCCTCTGCCTGGGTCTCTGTCTCTCTCTCTCTCTCTCTCTGTGTGTCACTAGTGAATAAATAAATAAATAAATAAATAAATAAATAAATAAATAAATATTTTTAAAAAAAATTTTAAAGACTATTTTTTTTATTTGTTCTATTGTTTAATAGTCTCCATTTCTTCGTGGAAGTCCCAGGTCTTAGCCTATGTAATATTCCATAGACCTGAGAAAACTAACTGACTTTCTTGTGAAGTAGGTCATCTGGCAATAAGTTCTCATTTTGATTGCCTAAAAAAAAAAATTTTTTAATTGTTCTAAAATGGTAGTGTGAGGAAATGAAGAACAAAGCAATTCAAATAAAAGGATAAAAGGACGGGAAATAATTAAGTGAAGAAAAAATACTCTTGAGCATTGCTAAGAAAACAGGCACAAAAGCTGCAGGCTGTAGCCGCTGGCTTTCTGCACTAGGGCACCTTCCTGTAGTGTGGCCTCCATCTTTTCAAAGTGAAAGTGCTTGAAATATACCAAAAGATTTCACTATTCAGGAAAATTTTGTGTTTAATGTATGTGTGTATGGGGGGAAAAAACCCTTTTTGGTGTAAATAATCTTACCTAATGTAGATCTCATTGCAGGCATTTCTCTACCTGTTATATAGAGTAGTTACAGGTTTTTGGAAGCCAACACACTTGGGTTCAAACCAAGCTCCACTTCTTCTTGCCTAGGTGATCCCGGGTGAGTTGTTTTACCTCATGGAGCTTCAATTTCCTCAGCAGTAAAATGGTGATGATAAACGTATTCATGGAACATTGCAGGATCGAAGATAATAAGGCATCCTATATGAAATACCTAGGAAGGCCTGGATCCGAGTCAGGGTTTAGTGAGTGGTAGCTACTCTCTCAGGAAGGGGTCGGGGTATGCATTCTCCTAAGAGGCATCAGACTCCGCACAAGCCTGACCCAGGTGAGAGCTGGCTTGACACCTATTTAGACACAGACAACAAGAAATGTTGGCTGCAGGAGATGCCTTCTCCCAGGGAAACACACTTGTCCTGGTGATCCTATTAGGCCTTCAGGATGGGTCAGAGAAGAGAGGGCAGGGGCAGGAATAAAGGACAGCTGCTACCGCAGGCTCCAGATAAAGCTCTAATGCCTAGCAATGTCCCCTGACACTGTTAGGACCCTTGCACTCTCTGACCGGTGTCAACATTGAACTGTGACCCGTATGGACTCCACCTGCCAACCCAGCCTCTGGCATTAGGTGACTGGTATGTGCCTTGAATTCTCAAGTGATCGGGTAAGCTGATTGCTCCCATCTAGAACAGGGACTACTTTCTAGCCCATCAGGTTTTAGGTTTCTATTTTAAGTATTATCTTTGTGAACATCGAGCGATGTGCATTTGTACTCTAACAAAGGAAATAGATACATGTTTCAGGACACAGTTTGGGACACGCAGTTGTTCTAGGATTAGTCAGGCCAAGCAAGACATGGGTTCACGTGGCCGACTGCAGAACAGAGGCCAGAGCTTAGACGCTGGCCACCAGGCAGAGAGCTCCAGACTGACAAGGTCCTGTTCGTATTCCAGGTTTTCACTGGAGAAAGTGAACTGGAAGCTTCATTAGCTCAGATTCCTCCTAGAACTTTCGAGAGGGTTCGACCGCCTTTGTATTCAAGGTCTAGTCTCTACGACATTGGAAAATATCCTCATGCCCCCGTGAGTCTCCAGTTCCCCTTGGTAAGGAGAAGAATCTTCTAGCCTTACTAAAGCCTCCAAAGAACTGTATCTTCATGGACTCTTACCATCCTTAGAAATTTAAGGAGTAATCAAATTTTCCATAGTCTCTCCTCTTCCTGGGGGAGGAATTTCACATCAGGCTGGAAGAGTAAAGTCTTTCTTTAGTAAATACATGGTGGAAAGACTCTTAAAAACTGACTTATTGAAGCAAAGCAATTGGCAGGATAAATATGGGGAATGTTTGGAAAAGATACAAAAAAGTAGAGCCTTCTCGAATGTATGAGAGGCCTCTGCAGCAGCGTGTGTGCCTGTGATGCAGTAACACAGCGGCACGTCCTCATTTTAGGACGGGGCCCTAAAGGACGAGCCCAGGCTCAGTGGTGCAGATCCATGGGGGGCGCATCCATGGCCTGACCCTCGAGATGAAGTCTAGTGGTTACGAGAGTTCCACTAAGGATAGCTCTACTGTAGAGCATGACTCACTTTTCCACTTTTGGACTCACTTGGAATCCACTTAGAGACTTTGAAAAATGCATTGAAAATCATCTAGGCCCCGTATGGCATTTCTAGCCAGTGCCTCTGTTTTCTTCATAAGCATCCAAGAGAATCAGCACCTCCCCCACAAAATATACGAACAAGATGCCAAACAGTCTAAGCTGCCTCCCACACCCCACCTCCCATCTAGAAAATGTATAAGAATTGGAGTTTTATGGTGATCCAACAATGCGTTATACGATCTGGAAAAACACGCCCACCTCCCGTCTTCTCCCAGGCCTTTGGAAAATGCATGTAATGTCACAGGTGGCTTATCCTCATCAAGGAGGTCTAGAATTTCTTAAACTCTTGAGTTCCTTGTTCGAAAGCCCACATTCCTGTGAAATACAAGTCACTACAGAGAAATGCCCTGAACTCCAATTTGTTTCCATTTCAAGGGAACTGGAACAAAGGGTCACTCTGAAACGTAAGAGCAAGATAAGAAAAACAAATAGCAGCCCAGATGTTCTCTTTCCCTCTGAACGCTCACAGCCTCACAGGCGGTCCCCCGGTGCTGGCTGCAGGTGAGGGCCGCGTGGCAGTGATGGAAATCAGCCGCTGATGCAAACCACCTGGGCTCCACCTCGCAGGTACTCTGGCCCCACGTGGGCCCCTAACCCAGGAACGCGGCTTCTTCCCTTCACTGATTGAACAGCATCATCCACAGATGTGGTCAGAGTGACCTCCGCAAACAGGATTAAAATCGAAGCCTCTGGACCATTCCAAGGGTGTCTTTGTCTCCCCAGCGCCTCTGTGCCCTAATACACATTTCCCCTTTCCACTTCTTCCAATCCTTTTTGGGTTCCCCCCTGCTTTGCTCTAGGGATTGAAGGGGGCTTGTGGTGAGAGGTGGCCACAGCTCCTGTTTCAAGGGCTCTGAGCGGGGAAGAGTGTACCAGCCACTTTGCACCCGCTTTTCCCCAGCAGAGCCCATCTCCTTCCATCTACATCCCAATCCCTATTTATCGTATTTATTGTCAGTGAGGTACTTCATATGCTATAGTAGTAGAATTGCATTTATTTATTCATGAGAGACACAGAGAGAGGCAGAGACCCAGGCAGAGGGAGAAGCAGGCCCCATGCAGGGAGCAGATGCGGGACTGGATCCCGGGGTCACGCCCTGGGCCCAACGCAGATGCTCAACTGCTGAGCCACCCAGGCACCCCGAGAACTATTCCCTTTAATTCATTATATTGCAAAACCTGTCTAGAGCTTTTATGATGCCAAATCAATATGTTACAACCTTTCCCTCCACGTATGGTTTTGTAGAACACACAAATATTCAAGACCCACTCTCTGAATATTATTCACTTCTGGCCCTAAGAGCTCAAACGGCCTGGGGCAGTCGCCCCCTCCCTGGGGACAAGCTTACCTGCAAAGTCTTTCTGTTCTAGAAATGAAACAGGGCAATGGAGCCAGCCACTATGTTTGAAGTGAATTATGTGCCTTTTACCCGAGCGTGGCCCAATATCCCCGTTCTTAGATTTCTTGGGTCTTTTTTCCCCCCTGTTCTCTTGTCTTCTTGAAAATTACAGACGTGGTAATTCGCTTGCGACGCCCCGAGACCCCTGCCCGCGAGCCGCGGCCCTGGGCCTGTGCACGCACCACGCACGGCGCGACCCGCGGGGACAGCCCGGTTCTTCCCCAGAATAACAAATGAAAAGGACACAATGGCTTGTTTGCGAGCTGGAGGAGGGAGAGAGTCCGCACAAACCGGCAAAGGAAAGCCTCGGAGTTAGCCTGGATGTTTGCGCAGATCTGGGGAGATGGGAGCCTGGGAAAGGGCCCCTACGCCGTCTGGCAGCTCGTCGCGGGGGCCCCGGCCCCGGGCTGGAGGCGAGGCCGGAGCTTCAACTGCCCCGGGCTGGAGGCGAGACAGGAGCTGCAACTGGCCCCGGGCTGGAGGCGAGACAGGAGCTGCAACCGCCCCGGGCTGGATGGAGGCGAGACAGGAGCTGCAACCGCCCGGGGCTGGAGGTGAGACCCGAGCTGCAACCAGCGGCGGGCTGGAGGCGAGGCCCGAGCTGCAACTGGCCCCGGGCTGGAGGCGAGACATGAGCTGCAACTGCCCCGGGCTGGAGGCGAGGCCGGAGCTGCAACCGGCCGCGGGCTGGAGGTGAGGCCCGAGCTGCAACTGCCCCGGGCTGGAGGCGAGACAGGAGCTGCAACCGCCCCGGGCTGGAGGCGAGGCCCGAGCTGCAACCGGCCGCGGGCTGGAGGCGAGGCCCGAGCTGCAACTGCCCCGGGCTGGAGGCGAGGCCCGAGCTGCAACCGGCCGCGGGCTGGAGGCGAGGCCGGAGCTGCAACCGCCCCGGGCTGGAGGTGAGACAGGAGCTGCAACTGGCCCCGGGCTGGAGGCGAGGCCGGAGCTGCAACCGCCCCGGGCTGGAGGCGAGACAGGAGCTGCAACCGCCCCGGGCTGGAGGTGAGACAGGAGCTGCAACCGCCCCGGGCTGGAGGTGAGACAGGAGCTGCAACTGGCCCCGGGCTGGAGGCGAGGCCCGAGCTGCAACCGGCCGCGGGCTGGAGGCGAGACAGGAGCTGCAACCGCCCCGGGCTGGAGGTGAGACAGGAGCTGCAACTGGCCCCGGGCTGGAGGTGAGACAGGAGCTGCAACCGCCCCGGGCTGGAGGCGAGGCGGGAGCTGCAACTGGCCCCGGGCTGGAGGCGAGGCCCGAGCTGCAACCGGCCGCGGGCTGGAGGCGAGACAGGAGCTGCAACTGGCCCCGGGCTGGAGGCGAGGCCGGAGCTGCAACTGGCCCCGGGCTGGAGGCGAGGCCCGAGCTGCAACCGGCCGCGGGCTGGAGGCGAGACAGGAGCTGCAACCGGCCGCGGGCTGGAGGCGAGACAGGAGCTGCAACCGCCCCGGGCTGGAGGCGAGGCCCGAGCTGCAACCGCCCCGGGCTGGAGGCGAGGCCCGAGCTGCAACCAGCCCCGCGCCCAGCAGCCCAGCCGGCCGGCCCTCCGCGTCGGAAGAATAGGCATAGCTCGTCGTACAGAGTTGCTCTCTTTTTCCCATTTCTAATAGGACTAGGAATGCCTCCAGTCGGGCAGCCCGGGTGGCCCAGCGGTTAGCGCCGCCTTCAGCCCAGGGCGTGACCCCGGGACCCGGGATCGAGTCCCGCGTCGGGCTCCTGCAAGGGGCCTGCTTCTCCCTCTGCGTCTCTCTCTCTCTCTGTGCTGCTCATGAACAAATAAGTAAAATCTTAAAAACAAAAAGGGGGTGCCTCTAGTTGGGCCACTTCGGGTCACGTGGGGTCACGTGCCGCGGCCGCCGCAGTGTTTCCCGGGCCCGGGGCACGTGGCCGGAGAAGCCGGGCCTGGACTGGGGTCGCCTGGCTCTGCGCCCGTTTGCCCCCCCCCTGCGCCCCACCCCAGCCCGGACAAGCCCCCGGTCATCAGGGCCCCTCGGGCTCGGGGCGAAGGAGGCGAACAGCTGTGCAGACCCCCGCGGGGGAGGCGGCTGGGCTGGGTGATGGGTGACGGGGGGCGGGGGCGGGGGCGGGCGCCGCTAGCGAGGAACCCCGGGGCCTGCTGCGCCCCCGCCCGCGCGGCCCCGCCCGCCTCCGCGTCCCTCACGCTGGAAACCGCTCGGCACCTTCCCATTTCCGAGAGAAATGCCCCCTCTAGTGGCCACTGCGGGGTACTGCGGCCCCGCTTCCGCAGGAGCGCCCCGAGGTACCTGCAAGCCCGGCCTGCGCAGCGCCCCAGCTTGAAGCCTTCGCTGCTGCCGGGGCTAAATAGAGGCTCTCTAGCCGCCCCGGGCTCCCAGACACAGATCGAAACGTATGAATAGCCGATAGCCAACTGTTCGTGACCTATAGAAATGACAAGTTCATAAAGTCCAAAGTAATAGAGCCAGGCGGGGAAACCTCCTCCAGCCCCTGTGGTTTCCGCTGAGCCCTCTGAATACCACCAGCCAAGAATGGAAGTCCTTGCTATCCCAGTAACTACAGTGAGGAGTTTTAGACACAACAAATAAATAATAGAGTTTTTATTATTTTATTATTTAAGTTTTTTTTTATTTAACAAATAAAAGTTTTCAAGCCCTAAATGCTAGCTACTATGCGAAGCCCTGAACATAACCTTCTCCTGTTTCCTGTCCCTTGGAAGCTGGTTCTAAAGAGCAGGCTTAGATAATTGCACTTTCCTAGATCTGTCATTTATTTGTTACAGAGCATTTGACAAATAAGTGACAAAGCTACCTCTGCCCCAGCACAAGTAGCTGGTACTCTGAACAGGTAAAGCAAATGGGTATTGCTAAATAGGATGTTGGAGTTTGCTCACAGGTGTGATTTTTTTTTTTTTGTAAGGGCTACAATTATTTGGTTTTTATTATTTATTTATTTTTATTTATTTATTTTTAATTTATTAATGATAGTCACAGAGAGAGAGAGGCAAAGACATAGGCAGAGGGAGAAGCAGGCTCCATGCACCGGGAGCTCGACGTGGGATTCGATCCCGGGTCTACCAGGATCGCGCCCTGGGCCAAAGGCAGGCGCCAAACCGCTGCGCCACCCAGGGATCCCTATTTGGGTTTAATATGAGGAATTGGCGTGTGATAAACTACATTAAGCAATCTTTTCCAATAATGTTAATTCATAATGCTAACAAAATTTTAAAGTACAATTTTATATTTAATTATTCAATATAAAAATCACTGGGTGCCAAATGGGAGTAAACGTCTATATCCACATAGGAGAGACTTCTTAAAATAAATAAAGAACTCCTGGAAATCATCTAGAAGAAAAATCAGCAACTCAGTAGGGCAAAGAATGTAATCAATTTACACATTCTTTAAAAATAGTTAAACACATGTAAAGAAGCTCAACTTCACTCAAAACAACAAAAATTAAAACTACTTTGAAATACCATTTTCACCTCTCAGATTAGCAAAAATTAAAAACTTTGTTAACATACTCTTGACGAGGATGTGAAGAGACAGGTACTCTTACAACATTTCTGGTATAAATATAAATTGGGGCACTGTTTCTAGAAAGGGGAACCTAGCAAAAGCTATCAACAAATAGGCCCTGACAAATTTCATGTCTGGGAGTATAGCCTACAGATATACTTGCACACATGCAGCAGGATGTATATAAAAGGTTATTTTCTTTAAGATTTTATTTACTTATTTATCTCTTTGAGAGAGAAAGTGCACACAGGGGAAGGAGCACAGGGAGAGGAAGAAGCAGACTGCACTGAGCAGGGAGCCACATGCAGGGCTTGATCCCATGACCCTGAGATCATGGCCTGAGACAAAATCAGAAGTTGGACACTTCAGTGATTGAGCCACCAGATACGACCTCATGCTTGTTAAAATGGCTATTATCAAACAGACAAGAAATAAATGTTGGTGAAGATGTGGAGAAAAGGGAACCCTTGTGCACTGTTGGTGGGAATGTAAGCTGGTGTAGCCACTCTGGAAAACAGTATGGAAACTCCTCAAGAAATCAAAAATAGGGGATCCCTCGGTGGCTCAGCGATTTAGTGCCTGCCTTCAGCCCAGGGCGTGATCCTGGAGACCCGGGATCGAGTCCCACATCAGGCTCCCTGCATGGAGCCTGCTTATCTCTCTCTCTCATGAATAAATAAATAAAATCTTTTTTTAAAAATTAAAAATACAACTACCATATGATTAGCAATTCCACTTCTGGGTATTTATTTGAAGAAACCAAAAACACTGGCTTGAAAATATATCTGCACCCACCCCACCCCCCCATGTTCACTGCAGCATTATTTACAATAGCCAAGCTATAGAAACAACCTAAGTCCCATCAATGGTGAATGGATAAAGAAGGTGTGATTATATGAGGTGCGATCAAGAGTACGTGACTTTTGATCTCAGGGTTGTGAGTTCCAGCCCCATGTTGGGTGTAGAGATTACTTAAAAATAAAATTTTTAATTAAAAAAAGCACCAGTCAGTTAAGTATCTGAGTCTTGGTTTTGGCTCCAGTCATGGTCTCAGGGACATGAGATCAAGCGACTCCACACAGCATGGAGTCTACTTGCCCTCTCCCTCTGCTCCTCCCCCTGCTCATGCACTCTCTCTCTCAAGTAAATAAATAAGTTTTTAAAATGTGATTATATATATATATATATGTATGTTTTTAAACTTAAAGAAAAAAGAATACAGTTAAATAAACAAAAGTACATCCATATAACGGAATGGAATATTATGCAGCTACTAAGAAAAAAAGTATAAAGCTGTCTACATAGCAATATAAAGCAATCTCTAAGATAAATTATTCAGGAGGGAAAAGATGCAGAAGTGTAGTTAAGATGCCACTTTATAGTTACAGAAAAATATTTTTTGTTTTTGCTTTATAAATATAAAGAAACCCTAGAGAATTTACAAAAAAGTAATAGCATTGGATAATGGAAAAGGCAGATTGTGGGAAGAACACATTTCATTGTATCCATATGGGTGGTATATATGAAAGTATCACATATATAAAAACTAACTGTAATAGAATCATTTATGTCAACAAGTTAGAGGAAAAAAATCCCTTCTTGATCGTCAACAAATTTAATAAACTAAATGTTGATGTGTGGGAAGAGTGTAAATAAAACTGTTTAAGGACCACATAATCCTTACTCCTGCCTCATACATCAGCCCTCCTAGTTCTTAGAACTTCAAAATCAGACTGAATTACATCACTAACTTCCCTGTTTCTCCAGCTTACAGACCGCAGATTGTAGCACTTTTTGACCTTCATAACCGTATGAGCCAGTTCTTATTCTTCATCTCTTTTTATAACATCTGTTTATCCATCCCTCCGTCCATCCATCCAATAGGCTCTGTTTCTCTGGAAAAGGCTACTACAACCCTCAAGAGCCAATTTCTGCCTCTACCAAGAATAAATGAACTATATCCCCAAGGATGATCCAGAAATTTCCTTCTAGTTTTAAATCTGATGGATGTGGTGCATGCTGTGGGAGAAATGCATGCAACTAGGCACTAGAAGGGTTTGAGTCAAATCCTGACACTAACACTTGCCTCTCACACGGCCTTGTATAAGCTCTTTAACTTAGACTCATCTGTAAAACAGGTGCAATGCTACCCCTCCTGGGCTGGCTCGTCAGCTAAGGCATCTAACATCGACTAAGGCAAAGTGGGTAAGGCTCTGGCACTGGACTAGGCACACAATAAGCAATCAATCATTGGCATCTTTTCACTTGCTTAGTTTAAAACGAATCTAAACCTTATCTCTGTATATCTAAAAAGACAAAAAAATAAAAAATAAAAAAAATAAAAAGACAAAACACTGGTCGCAGTAAAATATGCCATAATCATAAATGATGACTCCATGACCTTTCATTTGTACCTGGAGTGTAGCCTACCTCAAATGCTAGGTCTCATCATGACTTCAAAATTCTACCCAGCTGCAACACTGAGATCAAAGATCACCACCTGCTTCAACGAAACTTTTCCCAGTTTCACAAAATGTAAATCTTCCCATTCTTTCAACTCCCATAGGATGCTTGTTTATAACACCACTGAGGTGTCCACCACATTCTCCTTTATAATATATATAAAGTACTTTAAGGACAGGAACTCTGTTTTACATTCTTCTATGCCACACACACACACACGCACGCATGCACACACACACACACACACACACTCAACATAATAGATTTTCAGTAAATATTTGTTCGATAAATGAACTAACGCTGCAAACTTGGATCCCAAAGATTAAATGTAACATTAGCACTTCAAAACCAAAAAAGACATAGATAGTCTCAAATTAATATATAAATTAACATAATGACCTAGAAAACTAACTAAATTATAGATAGAATTGAGTTCGTTTTTGTCATTACTTATTCCTAAAATCCTAAACATGAATCCCAAGTGAAAGCTCATCTCTTTCTATTATAGAGATTGGTGAAAAGTCCTCTGGAAATAGTTCGTTTGTGAGGCATATAAATTTTTTAAAAGAGGTTCTCCCGGGGAGGGTTAGGCTGCTTTCTAATATGTGTCAAACCTGAGTTCTATTAAAAGTGTATCGAGTATCTGTGTAACAGTCAGAACAGTTTTCTGGATCTCTTATTCTATCACTGTTATCGATGATCGTTCTTGGTGGCCTCCTGCTTCAAATGGGGGAATTTCTGTGATAAAAGAAACACATACGTCAAATGTAATAGCAGAAAGCTAAGAGGAGCCAGAAAGAGAGTGACTATGTGAAGCATTTGTTTTTCAGACCCTATGATGTTTTAAGCATATACCTAATGCTTTTTACACATGCTGAATAACCAGGCTAATTAAAAAGCCCATACAGCTCTTGTTAAAATCTGTTCAAATTTTTTGGAGCACCTGTTATAACAGAATGCCCACAGACTTGATAGTTTAGAGCCAAGACACCTGCTACCTTATGTCTCACAGTATGTTCAGTTTTATACTGTTAGCAAAAAAATAAACACTTTTTGACATTTAGCAATCTTATACAAGTGATATGAAATAATCAGGAAAGAATGATAGTTTAACCCTTCTTGTGCTGCTCTGAGAAACCACACCCTTCCTCTGTAGGAAAATGGATTTTGACTATTTCCCAGGAAGTTGCTTATGGTTTCTTTAATCATCCCTAATCATGCAAGGTTTTCTAAAGAGTCCGGGTACCTTCTTGGAAGGTAATTTTATAGTCAAAACTTCTCAGTGAGGCTCTTAAGGAAACACATCATGTTTGACTTTATCAACTGTTTATGGAATTTTTAACAGCTTTGATATCATTCTTCCCGGTGAAATTTTTACAAGAACATTTACTTGAAAATGCATTTACTCTTAAAGGAAAAACATAAGCATTTTCCACAGTTAGGGAATTTTCAAAGTCCAGGCATGTACATAGGAGCATTTAAATATTTCTTAGATTCAATTTTATGGTTGCTAAACAAATTTTATAAAGATAATGTGAGAATGGTTTTCAAGATACATAGTTTCTCAATAGCTGCCAATATTTAAGTCCCTTGAGATCTGGAACCATGTCTTATTTGACTGTTAGCCCAGGGTTGGTAAAAAAAAAAAAAAAATTCAATTTTATGCTGTCACACGGTTTAAAATTTAATTCATGTTAACAACATTTCTATTAAGAAAACCTGCCTTTGATCTGGCAATTCCACTTCTAGAATTATGTCCTACATAAAGTCACACATATATACAAATGCTTAAGTGTAAGAATGTCTTTCCAGGATTGTACATATAGCAAAAGACTTGAAACAACATAAACATGCATTTAAAGAAAACCAGGGGAAAAATAAAGAAAACCAGGTAAATAAATTACGACAGATCAATACAATAGAATACTAGGTAGTTAAGTGAATTAAGCAGCTATGTATAGAGTGGTATGAAGCAATCTCTAAGCTACTGTGTTAAGTAAAAAAGTGTAAAAGTAAATGAATAACCTCCCACACATACCAGTTGAAAATTTATAGCAATATAGAATATCTGGAAGGAAACTCAGTAAAACTGACAGTGGTGGTTATTGCTGAGGGAGGGAGGAATTCAAGGATTAGAAGACAGAGGTGGGAGGAACACTTACTTTTCCCTAAAAAATACTTCTGTGACTTTAGCTATTTGTATTACATATACATCTTCCCTATTCAAAATATTTTAAGATGCAAATTAAAATAATCCACTAAATTTGAGAGGGAAAAAAAAGAAAACGTGATACACTGTGGGCATACTTTAATATAGCATAATATTCTAAAGTACTTGTAAATTTCCAGACTGTTACTTAGTTAACTCCAAATCAGTATTTAACAATATAAATCACAATTTAATGTCTAATTATCATGACGAAAACAGCTTTTGAATGTTGTATGTGTATAGCTGTATTCAAATACAAGCTGTTTTGACTTTTAACCAACATACCAGAACTAGGAGTGATTTTTGTTGCATAATTAGAAAGCAACCTAGAATATATTTCTCTAAGATGTTTTTAAAGATAATGAGAAGCATTTTTAAATGTTTAAGAGAAAAGATATTTTAGTTCCTGGACAACTACCAGAAGAGAAAAGTTGGATTCTATTTGTATTAGGCACCACAGTTCAGCATGCACCTTGTCATTTTGGGTTGGAAGCATTCCCCACACTGGGATTCCTGGGACCTATTTCCTCAAACGGACAAGAATGAGTCCCACAACTGACCGGTCCAGGGCTGCAAGGCCATATGTGGTGCTCAGGCATGTAAATCCCAGCACAAGGGGTCAGGATTCACTCCGGGCACTATAGTGACGCAGATGACTTACCTTCAGCCATCCCTTTTCAATCATGGACAGGAATTTTAGCCTTTCAAAAACAACTTTTTAAGAGCCCTGCAGCAACCAGCTCTCCAAAACCACCAGATGAACACACTGAAATTATAGTAGACTTAGTGTTTATTTGCATTTTAAAAGAGAGTACAAAATTATTTGGAATTGGCTCAAGTCCTAAGTTCTGATGAAGGAATGGGAGGCTTTAGCGGAACACGTTGAGGAGGATGAATGAAGGTAGATAGCCTGATACCCCCAGTCACACCAAGTCAGCCACCCAGCCTTCTTGGTCAATGCTTGATTGACTTTAAGGGTTTGCAGTACCACCTCATGTAAATAGCAATGCCACACTCATCATTGGTAATGCTCACCAAATATTTCTGATTCACCCCTTTCTGGTCCGAGATGGGATTATATTTGCTGGCTCCCCTGGTGGGTGGGACAACGTACCATTCCTAGCTATTGTGATAGAAGAAGTGATGTGTGATGCTCTGGGCCAGTGTGAGACCCCCCAAAGCATTCTTTCCCCCTGCCATGGAGGTCAGCAACCTTCCAAATGACAGAAGCTCTGTCACCTGGGTTCTGGAGAAGGAAATACACCTATGTGAGCAAGAAATAAACCTTGGGTATTTGAAGCCACTCATTGGGGTTATTTGTCCTCACAATATACTCCAGCCCCTCCTTTCCAATACATATGAGAGATGCAATAACCATGCGTAAGTGACTCATAAGAGTCTCTGGGTTGCAAGATAGTAATTATATTGAGTTATCAAATGGTAAATTTGATTTTTTTTCTTCCCTCTAATTTTATAGAACATTTGTTAATGCTCATTAAGGCCCTTTTCCAAACATAAATTTTTACTACATCCCTGGATAGTGTTGGAATTACTCCAGTTGGAAACTGAGGAAATGGGGGCAACTGGGTGACTCAGTCATCTGCCTTCGGCTCAGGTTGTGATCTCTGAGTCCTGGGATCAAGCCCCACATCAGGCTCCCTGCTCAGCAGCAAGTCTGCTTCTCTCTCTTCCTTTCCCTCCATGATCTCTCGCTCTTGATCTCTCTCAAATAAATAAATAAAAATTTTTTTAAAATAGCCCCAAGAGAATGTACATTTAATTCCTGAACTCATAATCCCAAACCATGACCCCAGGCTTACCCCCAACAGTTGTAGAACCCATGGCAGCAGCACAAATGGGAGCCACATACCATACATGAAACTATTTTTGAAGTAAAAAGCAAGCCAGCAAGCAGTTAGCTAAAATATAGTCTATTCTCCTACCTTAACAAATACATCTTCATAATTACCAAAAATGTTTAAAGTTTATGTCAAGCTATGACTTTTTATAACTTAGATTTGGCAAAATACCGAAAACAACTGAATTTAATTTTTTTTAAAGATTTATTTATTTTAGTGAGAGAGAGTGTGTGCACAGTGGGGGGACAGAGGGCGAGGGAGAGAGAAATTTAAGCAGACTCCTTGTTCAGTGCAAAACCTGATATGGAGCTCATTCCCACGACCCTGAGATCACCACCTGAACCAAAACCAAAAGTGTGATGCTTAAACGACTGCACCATCCAAGTGCCCCAGAATTTAATTTTTATCATGCATGCTGTTGGGAGGTCAGTGATGTTGAGTAATAAATAAAACAAAAACATAGAAAAAAACATATATTATTCATAAATGATCATATATGTATTTTATATAATTTTCTTGCTTTAATTTCAATAGAATCATTAAACACTGCTGTTATAATCAAGATTTTCACATTATATATGCTTTATTGACAGTAATGCCAAATTAGATCATCTGCTCTGGGTCACTGTTTTTTTTAAGGAGATTTCTGTTAGTCACAATTTGAAGAATCTTTGCTGAGGTAATCATGAAAGAAAATTTCAAATTACTAGTACAATAGATTTACAAGTGAATATGATATACACATCTTGCTCAAACATTGTAATAGTCATATAAGATAAATTATTATTATAAACAATATTACAAAATGTTTTTGCTCTCACTTTATACATAGCTATCATGTATATTACAAATTTTATCTTCTCTCAAAGTAATATGTGGGTCCATTCAGTAATGTAAAGAATCAATATTCTTTACATGCTTTATGCACTGTAAGTTTATTTTATTTATTTATTCATGAGAGACACAGAGAGAGAGGCAGAGACACAGGCAGAGGGGCAAGCAGGCTCCCTGCAGGGAGCCTGATGTGGGATTCAATCCCAGGACTCCAGGATCATGCCCTGGGACAAAGGCAGAAGCTTAACCGCTGAGCCGCCCAGCAGTCGTCCCACATTTTAAGGCTATATATATATATATACAAATTTGAGTAGTATAAATTATTTAATATTGCAGAAATTCTGTGGCCTAGTGAAACTCTTTCAATATTGTGCTAATTTATGAGTACTTCTGGAACCATAAACTGGAACAAGAAGAGAAGCAAGAAAATAGACATGTGGTACCACTGGGATGTATCATCATATAAGAATCTATTTCATTGATGCTAATTAAAAGGAAGAATCTGACAAGTAAATCCATTTGTATTTTTCTCATATCTAAGTGTTTTCAGTCCTTAAATAACTTCCTGGGCTTTAGCTAGTGCAGTATCTCCAATATCAATACTCATTCAATCTACACACCCTCATGCCATTTGAACAGTTGACTTGTTTTGAGGACGTCAAGCAGATTTTAGAGAAACACTTCTCTGAAATTGAATGGTGTCAGTCATAAGAATGAATCACCAAGTGAAAGAGGCCCCCATGTGTTCTTTGATGACTATTTTATGTGTGAGACAAAGGGCCCTCTAAGTGTAAGACCTGGTCAGGGTCCCCTGTGGCCCGGGGCTAAGAGCTATATTGCTGAAGATCCATTGCAGTGATGCCAAGGGGCAGTCCAAAAGGGTTTAAGCCACTTCTGCAAATTTTTTGGGACATATTTGGCAGATCCCCTTTCACACCTGTTTATTATCAATTATTCATGGTTGAGGATGCATAAGAAAAATAAAATAGTACTAGTGCGATTTAGCACATACATTCTCAACCATCACTATAAGTATTTTATGTACATTATTATATTTAATCCTATTTAATCCTGACAACAACCATTGAGGTCAATAATCTCACTATTCCGCCTCTTATAAATGAGAAAATTGAGACACATGATGGTTAAAGAATCAGTCTCAGATCACAAAACTGGTAAGGGGGAGCTGGTACTTAGAATAAGGAAGCCTGCATCCAGAGCCTTCTCATAGAACAGAAGTTAGTCATAATCCATGACTTCCTCCCTCTTCAGGTCTTAATTTTTATTTGCTTTTTGAGCACTTAAAAGAATTCTTTAAAAAAGTAGAGGAGCATGTAGAGAGTGTTGAACATGCTTGGGTTCAAATCCTAGCTTTACCACTTACCAACCGCAAGGCCTTGGAAGTCACACTTGCAAAGCAGAGATGGTCACAATACAGATCTCACAGTGTTAGTCCAAGGAATAAATGAGTTATCAGCGCAAAGAACTCATAAGAGTAATTGCCGGGCAAAAGCCTGCTTTTGGCGGGGGTGTTGTTCATATATGGTTTATTTTCTGAGCTCTCCAATAGGATTAAAAATGTATCTTCCTCAGAAGTTTGTTGAGTATTAGAAGAGTTAAAATATGGGCACTTAAAACAATGCCCAATACAGAGGCAATGCTGTTTGCTAATTATATCATCAAATATATAATATTTGTTATTATTCTTCTTATGTGTGATGTATTTTCTGAGCCTCCCACCATGTGAGAAAAATCTTTTCATTTCTTTCACTCATGAGTGAAAATTCAGCTCAATATAAGTAGTCGGGTCACTGGAAATTTGCACCTGGAAATTTTGCCTCTGGTGGCACTCACCTGAACGTTTTTCCCCCAGCACCCTGAGGCTTGAGGCACCCACCCAGCGGTGCCTGGGGCTATTGGGGTATTTTGAGCCTGCTTAAGTGATGACCAGAAAAAAACCCTAAGTGGAGTGAGGGGAGTGAGAGAGGTAACATGAAAAAGGAAATCCAGAATGATGAAAAGCGCAAGGCCCTGGAGGAACAGAATCCAAGCAGCTGTAAACGATTAAATGGAAGAAGGCAGATGAGCACATCAGCACCTGCAAATTGAAGGATCTGAGAAGAGCAGTGAGAATGCAGAGAAGTTTGCAAGTTTGTGGCTGGGCTGCGGGGAAATTTCTCTCTGGTGACCTTTATTTTCCCTACAAAATAGGAAGGACAGTCATCTGCTAATAGGGAGGGTGGAGAAGTAGTGAGGTCTGGGTTTTGAAAAGGAGAACCGAGGACGTTTGAGATGGTGGTTGTGAAGAAGGGGAGAGGTGATGGGCAAGGGTGAGGGCCCCCATGACTTTGCTATGACTCCACAGACGGTGCGGTCCTGTGGTTTCCTCCGGCAGTGCTCAGAAATGCTGCACGGCCCCCGGAAGACGGGCAGCTGGGTGGGGCTTTTGCAAAGCTGTTGCAATGGAAAGAAAATAGAAGTTTAAAGGTACCCACGAGACACAGGATGAACAGCTGGATCAAGTCGAAAAGGAAGAAGACCAAGGAGCTGGAAGAGAGGAATTGGGGTTTATCTCGGGATAAGTGAGATTAAAAAGCAGAGGGGGTGGGGGTAGACTAGTGGGAAGGCTGCCAGGCAGTGTAATAGGGGCACAGATTAGTAAACAGTACGGATTTGAATAGATCTCAATGCAAGCAGCTCCTGATCCTGACAACATCAGGGTGCCCCCCAGGGGAGTGAGAGGGAGGGCTGAAGAGAAATGAAAGTGAAGGTCCCTGCAGATGAGAAATAAAGAACCTGAGAGTCCAGACTGTCCGACGGTATATCAATTTACCAAGGCTGCCCCAACAAAGCACCACCGACCGGGGAGCTTAAATGACAGAAATTCATTTCCTCATAGCTTTGGAGGCTAGAAATCTGAGATCAAGGTGTCATCAGGGTCGATTTCTCCTCTCCTCCACCTATACAGGGCTGGCTTCTTCCTGTGCCTCCGCATGGTCTTTCTTCTGTGGGTCTAGGTTCCATTCTCTTCTTGGAAGGGTACCAGTCATATTGGATTCGGGCCCATCTCAGTGATTTCATTTTCCCTTAATTACTCTTTCAAGACCCTATCTCTGAATACAGCTGTATTCTGAGATACCAGAGGTTTGGACTTCAACATAAGAATTTGGGGAGGACACAATTCAGTCCATGACTGATGGGTCACCACAAAGAGGCTGAAGGCACTCGGAATGACGGCAGAAAGCAAGGTAGAGATGGTAGAGATGAGGAGGAGGAATGAAATACTAAACTCTGCAGTGGCTGAGGGACTGACTAATCAGCTTCCTGCTGTTTCAGAGAGGCCACGTCTTCTTGCATTATCACTTAGGATTCCAAACCATTTCCTTCTTGCAGTATTTTTTTTCAGAGACCCATAACCCATGTTAGTTTTTTGTTGTAGTCTAGGCTTTTGTCTTTTACCAAATGATAGGGTGTGTGGCTTGCAAAATCCTATCCTCTTAGGCATGATGTGATCCCTCATTGCCTATAGCTGATGTGCAGCGTTCCTGGCCATGGCCAATAGCTCACAGATAACCCATCTCGTGTGACAGTACATGGCTGAAGTTGAACCCACTCTCATCCCATGGCTAGATTCCCTAATACACTGAAGGACATAAAGCTAAATCTGCGACACACACACACACACACACACACACACACCACTAGAACTGTTGGAACTTTCTCAGTTTCCGCTCTTCTTTGTCAAAATAAAAATAAAATCTACCTTTTATTGAACAAAGCGTCGTACCAGGCCCTGTGAATTGAGCTATTATCTCATTTAATACTTACAGCAATCCCAGATGAAGCAGTTGAGAAAAGAGATGTTAAATAACTTACCCAGAGTCAACCCGCAAGTCTGTTTGGCTCTTAAGTACTATATTCAACGACAATGCTTTCTTTTTGGGGACCAAATGTTCCCAGATGCAATGACATACCACCAATCTCATTTCCTGTAAGATGTTTATGAATTGATTCTCACCAGAATGTTTATGAAAAGTGAAGATAAAGGAAAACAGAGTATCTTAAATTCCTATGCCATTCTTCCCCCCTTCCTTGCCTCCCCCCCGCCCAAGGGGGTCAATTTACCAAGGTCAATGGAGAAATACTTGGCTTTTACCTCCTCTCAGCTTAACTGGCCTGTTCTATTTCAGGAGGCAAAAATTGGTTAGGTCACAAATTGTCTTGCTCAATCGACTCTTATTTGGCTTGTGGTAATGGGTAAATTGTTCACAGCTTTTAGCAAATAGATTATCTGTCAGTTTTAGTTTTTAACATGAGGTAATGTGAGATTTTTGTCTTTTGTCAATGTTTCATAGACATTGTAGTGTGAGATTGGGAGAAATCGAACCAGGGACTAGTATTTGAATGCTATTTTATCATAGAATTTTTACTGTGGGGGCAGCCCTGGTGGCTCAGCGGTTTAGTGCCGCCTTTGGCCCAGGGCCTGATCCTGGAGACCCAGGATCGAGTCCCGTGTCAGGCTCCCTGTATGGAGCCTGCTTCTCCCTCTGCCTGTGTCTCTGCCTCTCTCTCTTTCTCTGTGTCTCTCATGAATAAATAAATAAAATATTTTTTAAAAAAAGAATTTTTACTGTGTGTGTGGCAGAGGGGTGGGGTGGTGTCTAGCCCCTTTCTTTCTTAACTTCTAACATCTTGGAAAATCACTGGAGTCATTGATAATTTAATGTTTGAGATGCTGAGTTAATGTTGGGAGGAACATATATGTTAAATCATAATGAGAATTTGCCTACTCATTAATTAAGTAAGTTTTTGTAGACACTTTGGGCTTTAGAGACACCTTGGGCTTTAGAGATTGAGGATAGAAGAAAATTTGCCTTTGCAACACTCTGCTGGACTTGGGTTCAGACTAATAATCAAACCCATGAGACACCAAAGACTTCACCTGTTTCCAAATTTACTTTGTTTTAAGAAAGAATCAGAACAAGTTACAGCACAGTATACAAATAACAATTAAACAAATATAAATAGAGATCTCCTAACTCCCAGGCATAGCTCCTGATGTCGATGTCGTAGTGCATGGTCATGACAAAAAATGATGTTGAGTAAACACAGACCTCTTGACTCAAGGAAGCCATCAGTTCTGGGGTACCTTTGGCTTTTATACCTAAGCATGTAGTCCCCTCAGGGCTTTGGGATTCATGCCCATTCTCTCAACCAAGAGGTGCAGATACTTGGTTTGGGTATGTTATGGAATTATAGTTTACTTTGGATTTGGCATAGGGAAACTCGTAACAATTCCTTGGGTTGTGTGGCAGGAACGATAAGACAAAGGGTCAAATGCTCAGGCACTTGAGGCTAATAAGCCAGAACCTGATAGGAACTTTTTCTTGAACCCGCAAAGGCAGTTATGAAAATAAGCTTCCATCACTTAAAACTCACTTACCTTATAGGGAGCCCTTTTCGTTTTTCAAAAGACAACTGCATCTTTTAAAAATAGAGGAAGAGAAGAATTTCAATTCCTGAAATTCCTTTCTCTTTTTTTTTCTTAAATAAATAAATATCAGCTCTCCAACCCAGAACAAGTTTCACTCTAGTGTTCTAACAGGCGAACATCCAGTAATGTATAATTGGAATAAAGTTTGGGGGAATTTCTTGATCAGAAAACCCTATCAAGAGGTTCTTCAAAAAATTAAAAAGACAACTACATATGATCTAGCAACTCTGCTTTTGGGTATTTATCTAAAGAAAACAAAGATGCCCATTCAAAAGGATATATGCACCCATCTGTCCATTGAAGCATTATTTACAATAGCCCAGCTATGGAAGCAACCTAAGTGTCCATCAATAGATAAATGGGTAAAGATGTGGTGTATATATATATCCACAATGGAATATTATTCAGCCATTAAAAAAATGAAATCTTGCCATTTGTAGCAAAAAAAAGATAGACATAGAGAATATTATGCTGCATTAAATAAGTCAGAGAAAGACAATTACCGTATGATATCACTTATATGTGAAATGTAAAAAACAAAACAAATTAACAAAACTAAACAAACAGACTCCTAGATATGGAAACAAATTGTTGGTTACCGGAGAGAGGCCAGACGTTGGGGGCCGGACAAAATAGGTGAAAGGGACTAAAGGGGTACAAACTTCCAGTTGTAAAATAAGTAAGTCATGGGATATAGTGTACAGCTTAGGAAATATAGTTAAAACTGTTGTAATAACTTAGGATGTGACACATGGTAACTAGATGTATTGTGGGGATCATGTCATCAGGTATAAAAATATCAAATCACTAGGATGTACACCTGAAACTAATAGGATATCGTATGTCAGTTATACTTCAATTAAAGATTTTATTTACCTATTGATTGATTGATTGATTGATTGGGGTAAGGAGCGTGGTGGGGAGGAACAGGGAGAGAGAATCTCCAGCAGATTCTGCACTGAGCACACAGCCCAACACAGGGCTTGATCCCACAACCCTGGGGTCAAGAGTTGATCAACAGAAATCAAGAGTTAGACGCTCAACTGAGTGGGCCACCCAGGTGCCCCAATTATACTTCAATTAAAAAAAAAGAACCCTATCAAAAATCAGACACATACATTTATTGATAACTCACTTCTGCTGTGTTGGTGATCTTATACAAAGGAAGATATTGCCCATGATGCCCATGATAGATACTTTTATTTCTATAGGCATGTGCTATTGCAAACAACATTATATTGTTTAATTTATAAAGCATAAAATAGCTTTCTTTTATATCCTTTTGTCCTCAACCATCTGTTATAGTTATTTACCCTAAAAATATAATAATTAAAATTTTACATATATATGTAAAATAAATAAATAAATATACATACGTGTGTGTATTTACTAAATTTTTCAAAAATTCCTGGGGAAAACTTTATTATGCCTTTAAGATCCTTATTATTTTGACACGTTTCATGGCTAAATAAAACTGTTTTAATTTAAGCTAAGAAAACTAATTGGTATCAGATACTAAAAGTTCTTGTAAATTGTTGAAAGTGTTAGTTCTGGGAATAGCATTTGTATATTTTTCGTATTGATTTGCCTTTGAGACAAACTGCAACAAGAAAGCAGGTGATAAGCCTTTGTTAATGCCTCTGGGAGAAAATGCTGTAGCTACAGACTACTGTTGATAAACAGATTTTGAATTAATTAGTTCTACATAATTATATGAGCCATCAAGTCTCTAAAATCAAATGCAACTTGTCTTATATTGCTTTATACATAAAGAAGAAAAAAATTTGTTTCACAACTTACCTCCTTTAGAGTATAATTTTAATTTTTAAAACACAATGATTGAAGTTTTAAATGGCATATGTTCAGGCATATTAAATATTTATTCTCAGATTTATAAAATGAGATAAGGAGTTCACTTTGTATAAGTTGTTACATTAGTGACAGAACTGGGTCTCAGCACATGCTACTATTCCTGCCTTATACCTAGTGGAAATAAAATTTTGTTAACAGAAAATGCCAAAGTGAACATACTAAGAGAAATAGCCTAGTAATAAAAGAACCAAGCTTTCAGTAACATATTTTTAAGAACTTTTCCCACACAGCCACAATAGCAACAACAACAACAAAAAAAAGTTTTTTCACTGAAAAAAAAAAAAAAAGTTTTTTAAAGAAAAGCAAAGGAAAATGCTTGAAAAAGTAATAAGGAAAAAATTTCGAATATTTCTGACAGACATAAAAGAAGCCACAATGAATGAAAAGGAAATGACATAAGAAGATTTAATATTATACAGATGTCAATTATTACCAAGTCAATACATAAGCTTGAAATAATGTAATCAAAGGTTTAATTAGATTTTTGGAATTTTGGCCAATTTTTAAAGAAATGACCGAGAAGAAAAACATGAGGATAAGAGATATATTTAAAAGAAGATTTGGAAAAAAAAAAAAAAAAGAAAGAAAGAAAATTTGTGTTAGGTAACTCCTCTACTAAAACTGACATATATTATAAACCACAATAATTTTTAAAAGGTAATACTGACTAATGTAAGAATAGGCATAAAAATAAAAAATCAGAATAGATGGCAAAGAGACAGACCAGCATAAATTAAGATTTACCCTAAGGACATAATCTAAACTTTGTTCCCAATTTATTTGTTTGTTTGTTTAAAGATTTTTAAAATTTTATTTATTTAGGAGAGACAGAGAGCGAGCACAAGCAGGGGGAGTAGCAGAGGGAGGGAGAAGTGGGGTCCCCCCACCCCCGCCGCCCCAAGCAGTGACGCAGGCCTCGATCCCAGGGACCTGAGCTGAAGGCAGTTGCTTAATCCATTGAACACTTAGGTGACTCAGCCCTATAATGATTTTTACTTAACTTCTGCTTACTGAAAATTCTTTTGCAGGATGCCATTGTCACTGGTGGTGTTCAATACAACCACTCAGGCAGCCCCCCCCCCATTATTTGTTTTATTACTTCGTTAAATAGCAAAAAATTGTGAGAAAATCCTGAAATAGCCAAGTATAGAGGATGAGGAAAACATAACAGTACATCTGTCCAGGTGGTGGAGTATTATATAACTATGTAAAAGCGTAGTTTTGACAAATACATAATTTCATGGAAAAGTGTTCATGAAAAAATATTACGTGAAAAACATGATTCAAGGCTATATATATATATTTTTTATATATAAGTGTATATAAGTAAAAAATACAGATTCATTTATATTATGCATATTTGATTCTTTAAAGATTTAAGGAAATACATCAAAGTATTAAAATTAGTTAGCTGCGTATGGTAGAATTATAGGTGACTTTTTACTTTCTTTTTCACGTTTGTTTGTATTTCCCAATTTTCCTCTAATTGTTGGCATGTAAGAGACTTTATGTCTACCTCTATCTCAGAAAAAGAATGAGATACATAAAATAGTTTAAAAGCTGGTTTATTTCATTTCAATAGTTAGGTTATGGCTTACCAACTCAGATGCTCCTGACTTCAGCCACTTAAAATGCAAAGTCTGATTTCTCTGTTGTTTCTAACTCCAAAAAAATCAATCATCTTTTTCTTTGGTTACTGCATGAACCACCAAACAAGCCAACAAAAATATGTAAATAATATATAAGCCAATGTAAGGAGATATTAATTTGCTGTTACAGATCTGTTATACAATTATATTAGGTCCACTTTTACACTTCTCAGTAGAAAAAAAACAATTTTTTTTATACCAGGATAATAATTCTCAGTAGAGCAAGGCCTATTTGGTAACTTCTCTTTGAATCATTTTTTATGTATTTGTCTGTAAATAACAGAAATCCCTAACTCAAAATGAATTGAGCAATGAGGAAATTTATAAGCCCACGGAAGTCTGGAGCATGGAAGTCTGGACTCGAAGTGGTCTGATCAGTGGCTCAGTTACATCAAAAGGGCCCACGCCCATTCCACTTCTCCACTGGGGCGTTGTTACCGTGTCAGTTCCCAGGCTGGTTCCCTTTATGGGAACAAGAGGCCTGCAATGGCTTTAGTCATAAAAATGTCAAGAGGAGTAACATGGGGCACCTCTTCCTGTATCTCTTTCTTAGATGCAAGGAAATCTTTCACAGGAGACCTCATCAGATTACTCAAACCTCCTTGGCCAGAACGGAGTCATGTGGCCAGTCTTAAACCAACGCAAGGGGATGGGGATTAATATAATTATCATAGACAATATGGTTTGGAGCCAGCTTCCTCTGACATTCTTGGAAAACGGATATGTAAATGCAATCTGGCTTCTGCTGTAGAAAAGGAAGATGAGATGTGGAGGCAGGGACAGAGGTGCGGATGAGGGTGGCGTGTGCAGCATGAATGTTGGATAGGCAATCTTTTATGCTCCAATCCTCCATTGCTGCCAATGGCATGAGAAGAGGGAGGATTCTTTTTTAACTAAAGATAATAATAGGCACTGTGGTAAATGCTGGAGTTATAACAGTGGACAGGACCTAAGCTTTCTCCTCCAGGACCTTGTAGTTTTAACAGAAAAGATACGCAAGTGAACAGGCAACTACAACATAGGGTGCTATATCATGGAGCCTGGGAAGCTACTGGATGGGGCACTTAACAGCCACGAGTACAAGGAAGACAGCATCCAAGCTAGGTCCTGAATTTTTTTTTAATTTATTTTTTATTGGTGTTCAATTTACTAACATACAGAATAACCCCCAGTGCCCGTCACCCATTCACTCCCACCCCCCGCCCTCCTCCCCTTCTACCACCCCTAGTTCGTTTCCCAGACTTAGCAGTCTTTACGTTCTGTCTCCCTTTCTGATATTTCCCACACATTTCTTCTCCCTTCCCTTATATTCCCTTTCACTATTATTTATATTCCCCAAATGAATGAGAACATATAGTGTTTGTCCTTCTCCGACTGACTTACTTCACTCAGCATAATACCCTCCAGTTCCATCCACGCTGAAATTTGAGAAGGAAGCAGTCCCGTGGCAATCAAGAGGTTGGCATATCTAGGCAGCCAGGAAGTGTAGAGGCTGAAGATGTAAACAGGGTAGAGATCCTTGAAGGTCATGCTAGGAAGCTTACATCTGATCTTGAAGAAACTGTATCAGAAAGGGAGACAGAACATAAAGACTCCTAACTCTGGGAAACGAACTAGGGGTGGTGGAAGGGGAGGAGGGCGGGGGGTGGGGGTGAATGGTGACAGGCACTGAGGGGGGCACTTGATGGGATGAGCACTGGGTGTTATTCTGTATGTTGGCAAATTGAACACCAATAAAAAATAAATTTATTATTAAAAAAAAAGAAATGCAAAAAAAAAAAAAAAAGAAAGAAACTGGGAATCCAGTAAAGGGTTATAATCAAGAATTAACATAATCTGATTTCCTTTTTAGAGCATTTACTCCATCTACCGAGTGGGGAATGGATTGGAAAAGGTCAAGCCTAAATTTAGAGATCACTTACAGGTTTTTATAGTAATCCAGCTGAGAAATTCAGAAATTAGAGGATGATTTGAGTTTATGGTCTAGGCAACTAAATAGATGCTGGTACTATTGAAAGAATTAGGTAATTCAAAAAGGTAAAACAAATGTGGAGAAAGATTATGAGTTTAGTTTCAGACATTATGAGTTTGAAGTGCTTATGGGACACCTTAGGTGGACATGTGTGGCAGATAGTACTGTTCGTGAGGCTCCCTATGACTATAAACAACATTATTGAGTTGCCATTAAATATCCCCCGTGAAAAATCTCATCAAATTATACTAGTAATTGCCAGATTATCCAGGCATTTTCTTTTATTTCTAGCTCTGACATGATTTGAGTGATATGATGAGAAAAGTCATAGCAAATGTTTTGCATGCTGACAATTTAAACTAATAGATATTTTTAGATGTTGTGTAAGAAAAGAGCTCTGGGCTAAAAATGATGCTGACATTTAAAAGCTCTCTGTAAACTTCAGAAATGTGTAGCCTTAGACACCAGGGCTAGTAGTTTAGAAATAATGCTTAGCATCTAAATTTAATGCTTTTTTAACTTTGTTTTCTGTGTTAGGCTCAGATGTTCCTACCCCTGTGCACTTTTAAAATGGTCACTCTTCTATGTTGGGCCCAAAGAGCCTCACGTATATTGGGTTCAGAGTATTTCTAGCAGGGCTGTCCTTTATAACAAGGCCTCTTGTTTCTCTTCTCAAATGTCTCTGAGGGCGGAAAATCTAGGTCTTATTCCCCAGGAACAAATGGTCTTCTGTCTAAAAAAACGTGGAGATAAATTCTTTTTAAGATTCATCCAGGACACCCGGGTGGCTCAGTGGTGGAGCATCTGCCTTTGGCTCAGGTCGTGATCCTGGGGTCCTGGGAGAGAGTCCTGCATCAGGGTCCCTTTAGGGAGCCTGCTTCTCCCTCTGCCTGTGTCTCTGCCTCCTCTCTGTGTGTGTCTCTCATGAATAAATAAATAAGATCTTTAAAAAAAAAAGATTCATCCAAACTATATTTTCAATAACATTTTTGTTTTGTATAATTTTGCATAACTTATGTTATACAGGTTCCTGAAAGAAATTTGGAAAATACAAAAATGTATAAAAAAAAGTAAAACTGAATCCTAATGGTAGCACCCAACATTTTGCTATCTTTATAAGCTTCTTTGTGCTTTCTTTTTTTTTTAAGGATCCCGGAATCCCGGGACTATGCCCAGAGCCAAAGGCAAATGCTCAACCACTGAGCCACCCAGGCGTCCCTCTTCTTCGTGTCTTTATATGATATAAATATATTGTTTTCTTAAGAATCAAGATTCTATCCCACAAAATATTTTGTGAGCCTAATTTTCATTTACCATTTATCATGACCATCTTGCCATATCTTTAAGCATGCTTGAAGAGCATTTTTTTAATGGCTGAATTATATTGTATTATATTATATAATGAAAATAGTATTTTACCAAGCAATCCTGCTTCTGTGGACATTTTGGCAATTTCCATTTTTTTTATAAGATAAATACATGTTGGGTGAACATCCATGACTTTGCTTATTAGCAAAATCCTCAAAAGTCGAATTGCTTGGTCAAAGGATGTGTCCATTTTAAAAGCTTTTGGTGCATATTGTCAAATGCTTATTTCCAGGAAGTCTATAGAAATCTGTATATACTCTCACCACTAATCTATATACCATCTAGTTCAGAGTAAATGACGTGTGGTTTCCTTCTCTAATAAATACCATTAGAACAAGACTTCTTTAATATTTTCATAGCTTCTAATCTACTTTCTTATACTCTGAGCTTGACAGGTGAGGTTCTTCATTTCATTCCAAAGCTATAACCACCTGGGAAGAGAACAGAGCCATGGACCTGGGGCTGGGGAACCAGGCTCTGGTCTTAGCTCTTCTACAAATTAAACTCAGTGTTGAGTCTGGCAACCTAACTTCCTCTGGTCTTGGTTTTCTCTGTCCCAGTGACAAGACTGTCCTAAAGACTAAAGATTTCCTTACTTCCTTTCACGCGGGAGAATAATAACAAATTCTTTAGAGGTAAAACAATAAGAATTTTGCCAACAGTCTAATGGGCTTAGTAACTAATGTTATAGAATCTGATCTAAGAGCATGGCATGATGATCTTCTCTAGGTAAATTTTTCTTTCTTTAACAAGATAGTATCCTTCTTTTGCAAGCAGATTCTGAAGCTCAGATAGGATCAAAAGCGGTGCCCTGGTCAGCCACCTTTGGGATATGGATAGGTCCCCAAATCTCTAGCCCACCTCCTATATTCCCCTATTACAACTTTAACTCCTTACATCTGCAAATAATGTAAAAATAGTCCTAGGAGAAAATTCATAATCACAGTCATGAGGAGGCTGGGCCTCCACCGAGAGTAGGAATCATAAGACTGTTTTAAACTAGCCTGTAGTGAGGGCCAATGATATAAAACCACACTAAAATCCCTTAGACATTATCACAAAAATAATATCTCTAAACATTCAGGAAGGTTTGATAGTACAACCAAAAGTCCCTTGATTTTACTTCTTTCCTGTTGTTTCACCATTACCCGGGGGAAACCAAAAGTGTTTTCCAGCCATTTCTTTTCTTCTCAGATTTTCCAAGCTTTTAGTTCATCTATATCTAAATCCTAAGCGACGTTGTATTTGTTGAACAAAATATTTCAGCTATGTTTGGTTAATAGATTTTGAACAAGATGTTATTTATCTGGAGAAGGAAAAGCAAAGTACTAACAACACAAAAAACCTCAAATGATTCAAAGAAGCATCGAATTATCTTACAGATAATAGGGTACTACCAGCTATCCTTAGCTCCTAAGAACCTCTGATTTGCCCACTATTTACTCATTATAAGCAGGCAAATATGCAATTGCCAAGTGTCTTGTGACTCCTATGAGAGAAGGATTAGAGCAAGGATTTGGGGTAAAGGGCAGCAAGTGTCATCTTGATGAGGCTGCTCAAAATGGATTTCAGAAGGAAGCCGACCCTGGTTGTTAAATATGTCTCGAACGTGCGTTTTTCAACTCTTAAAGCTTGGTAGCTATCAAACCCTGAAATACTAGTGCAAAATTAAATTTGATTTTTTTTTACCTTCTTAGAGAAGGTTTATTTCAATGTTTTTACCTAAATATACTCAATGAAGGTTATAGGCAGTGGCTTTCACCTAAATATAAAATACATACAATTATACATATACTCCTACATATATGTAAGTAATACAAACTTTATCTAATAATCCATGAAGTTGATAGTCCCCTTTCAGACAACTAAAAGTGGGAAGTAAGGCAGGAAACTTTTTTAGGATAAAGAATAAAACACAAGGAAGAGAAAACTTTAAAAATCTCAGATTGGCTGGGGGCACACAGTTGACCCTGTTTAGAATGAGAAGGCCCAGGTTTGGCTTGGCATTTGGGACTGGCTGACTGGATATTCTGTGTTCCTAGTCAAGCAGAGTATTTACAGGGAGATGAGAGCTATCTAATTTTATTTTACTCCCATAGCACTCTGGGCAAGAGCAGCTCCATCTTAGGCCTAGAAAATTATTTCCAAAACCCCTAACCAATTAAATCAGTATTTTATTTTTAAAAGTAGGACCCAAGGATCAGTATTTTGGTAGGGCTCCGCTGGAGATTCCAATATGTACCCAAGGCTAAGACCTCTAATACAAGATTTATCTCAGGTAACTACTATATACACTTGAGCTTATTTTGTTTATTTGAGTAATACAGAGGCAGAAATTGTGGGGACAATTAATGAAGTGAATCTCCCATAGCCTGCCCATGCCCAGAGATCCAACTACATTTGACTCTTCTCTTCTGTGTGGAGTACCAGCCGTGGGGTTTGTCTTATCCCACCCTGAATCTTCAGTCCCCTGCCTGAGAGTCCTGAGGTTACCCCCAGGGATTCTAACACATCTCATAACATCTTTTGGTTTTTTTCTCAGCCTACTCTGAAACCACTTAGCTCAGAATTCCTGAAAGGGCCTGGAATTATCTCTCCCTCTTAGTTAAATCAGCTAAGGTGGATGGCTGTCAATTAACGTCAATTTCTAAGATTTCTATGAAATCTTTAGAAAAGCCTAGAACATGATGGCAGCTTTGAGGGATGATTGGCAGAGAGAGGAGAGTAAGGGAAGATCTCTGGACCCTCCTGAACTTCACCTCTTCTCCTCCCCCTATTCTTTGATATGGGCAACTCACATTTTCTCTATGTCTTATATATCTTTTATAGGATACCATAAGAACACAGCTTCAAAGTACTAGAATGATTCCCTTGGCAAAAAGACAAGCACCCACTCAACCTCTTCACTTAGTCACCTATGCTTTCTCTTTGCGTGTACATAGGTGTCACAGTACAAAAAAATGATATATTTAAATTTTACTGTTAAGATTTTTCTCACGACCAATTTATAAATATTCACTATGATTTCTGAACAACTGGCTTTCCCAACTCAAGGCCAGAATTTTTAAGCATTATAGTTGTTGTTTTTTTAACTTAGAATGACGACATTTACACACCTACACATTTAGGAAGTAGGAAAATGTCGTTTGTGTGTTGCAATTGTGATGAGCATATTGAAGACAATGATTGTCAAGCAAAATTTCCATGTGAAAATTTCAGACACGACTACAAAATGTAACCATATATAGCCACCCCTTTCCTACTGAGTTAAGACAAAGCAAGTCGTTAAAAATCGTGTGCAGTCTTGTCTTTTTATCTCAGACAATAGGAATGTTCCAGCAAAAATCTGTTTTGCTCCAAGAACAACTTCAGTTTTCCTTGGAGAGTCACTGAACCCAGATTTGTAGTTCAAACACAGCAGCTCTTTATTTGTATCATTTTCATGTTTCCTAGCTTTGTCTGCAGACTGAGGTTGCTGCAATTAGATCTCCTCACTTCATTTTTTTCATCAGACACATTGTACATACTCTGAGTCATCTGGCAACATAAAACCCAGTTAATCCAGTTCCTTACAATTTACCTATTATGCCTACGAGTTAAATTTTGTTATCTCTGGGACTGCATTGTGCTTCCATGATTATGACTCAATAAAATTACAGCTCGGTTCAGACCTCCACAACATGGAAAGAGGTTTGCAGGGTTTGTTTACAAGTAAGGATGCCATATGCTCCTCTAAGAAAAAAATGTATATATGCCAATTACCAAGGAAGAAATGAGATAAGAAAACATGAAATTGCTGCAGACCTACTAAGTAAACAAGCAAGGCACTTTCTGTAAAACGTGATGTACCCCCTCCCCTTGTGTTCTCTTGGTCGGCTGAATCTACACGGAAAAGGTTAAAGAGCAGGAAAAAGCCCCTTTCCAGCAGTGGCTATGTTTGCAGATTGACATATTTCATATTTTAACTCCAAACTGCTTCACATCCTTGTTTTGGGTAAATCTAAAATAAGATACTGAATCAAAAAGTCTGCACAAGAACAACCTAAACTGAGCAATTACTAGTGACCAAAATAAAAGTACGTTTTTCTCCTTTATTTTGTGCTGCTTGAACTTGCTGCTCTTCACCGAGGTTTTATCTTCACACTAGAACTTGTTGCTGGGGAAAAAAACGTTAAGTTCAGTCAATCATTTGTCTTCAAATAACTGCTGGTGTTTGAATTCAATTCTACAGGGTTTTTTCTTTCCTCCAGCTGGTTTGTGATTACAGATAAAGCTTTGTTTAAGGGGGGAAAAAAAAGAAACCACACAGCTTTTTCCCCCAACAACACATTGGCAGGAAATTCTGGCACAGTGAGCTATGCCTCGAAGCAGAGTTTTCATACCAAGCCACCTTCTTCCTTGCACCGTCCAATTGCACACTCCCCAAGTCTCTCTTCAGACACAGAGGGCCACACAGGGCTTCCTCTGGAGGAGAATCCGGGCCACGTGATAGCCATTCATAACCATTTCTGACCAATTTGTGACTAACAACCATTTATAACTTGGTATCCCCACCAGTTCGGATCTGTACCAGGGGTCGGTAACAAGGGACGGCCCTCAGCAACGTAGGCAAGTAGGCAAGTAGGCAAATAGGCAAGTAGGCTTTGTCTCTTTTCCTGGCAGAACTAAAACAAGAAAAATGTATACAAGCCTTTAGCAAATGGCCCCTCAAGGAGGCAAACACTTCTGAGGGCTAACTCCACTTCTGGTCACTAGCTTAACATTACAAGAATTCCAAATGGACAAACACTTTAGTTAGCCATTGGGTTTCCTAGAAGAAACAAAGATCTCTCTCTCCTTAGCTCTCAATATGTTACCCGACAAAGAGTCAGGAAGGTGCCCAACCTTGCATCCATAGAGACCCATGTTCAAATTGTATAGCACAGATAAGTCTCAGCCTCAGTATCCTCATCCTCAAAATAGAGAGGATACTTTTGCGGCTGCATCATGAACATTTGAGGGATATCTTCTCACCACTTATTTGCCTCTCCCGGAGGGAGGATATTTACACCCACCATACTCTCTGTCTCCAATAAGAGATTGAGAGTTAGAAGGAAGAAATATTATCTTTGTGTTGGCAAACTCAACAATAGCATATGGGGTCTCCCGCATGGAAACTTTCAGTAGGCTCAGTGACAAAATAAAGAATAAAACACAGGAGTAGGTAACTTTGGCAGAGCAAGATTTGGTCTTAGGTGGGGAAAGAGCAGAACCATACTCCTCTCTTGAAGGCATCCTTCAAAGCCATCCTGAATTAGGGCAAAGAACCCACGGCTGTGGGCTATTTTGACTGGGGTCTTCCCTCTGCCAGGACTGCTGAGACCACCAAACTTCAGGTACACATCTGTTTGCTGGCTGTGTAATAAGACAAAGTAAAAGTAACCTTAGGCAAGTCCAAGTCAACATTCTTGACAATTCTCAAACCTGGCTGGATTTGGTGGTCAGGAAGTCACTCTTCATGAAACTCTCTGTTCCAATAACCAATAGTGGCTTTATAATTGTCCCTTTTACAGATGAAAAATGTGGTAGAAATCAAGAAGTTCAAGGAGATTTGATACTCCTTAGACTGTAAATTCTTTAAGGGCAGGGACCATGAGCTATTTACTGTTGTATTCCCTATGTGTATCATAGTACCTGGCATAGTAGGCATTCAATAATATTTATTAACGAACTAATAATTGAATAAACAAACTGTCATGCTTTCTCTCTTCTAATCTCAGGTAGGGTGTATAAAAGTAGCACTGAAAGTAGAGTCTCAAGAGAGGAAACTGGATATCCTTGCTTTCACGTTTCTTTTTCTCGTTTTGGAAACCTAATGTCTCAAAAATGATGTGAACTTTTTTGATCAATTGCTGTACCTATGGCTCAGCAATTCCACTCCTAAGTATTTACCCAAGATAAATGAAAATATATGTCCATAAAAAACTCGTACAAGAATGTTCATAGCAGTTTTTGTGCAAGAATATTCATAGTAACCTTATTTAAAATAGCCAAAACTTGAAATAAGACAAATGTTCATCAGCAGGTGAATGGATAAATGTATGGTGCTACATTCACACAAAGAAATACTGCTCAGCAATCAAAAGGAACACAACTCTTATATGCAACATGATATTTTGAATTTCATCAAAATGGGATAATACAGTGTATATTCTGGCTTCTTGTGCTCAACATAATGATTTTGAGATCTCTCCAGAGATTGGTGAAGTTAGTTTGCAACAGTTCACAACACAGCAGCTGATTGTGTGCATCTCTTCCCAAACCTAGATTCAGTAATGCCACATTGGTAGCTTGAAATTGCCTGTGGCAGGAGTATTTAGTCCATGGAAATTGACGAATGCTGCACAAACTCAGGATTATTTTTTTGTGGAGAACCAAAAAAATTAATATTTTATTTCAATTTTTCAAATTAAAAAAAGATGCCAAAGTTCTCAAATTGTTCTACTAGCTCATCCTTGGATGTTTGCATATTCAAATCATCACTAAAAATACAGGGCAGCCCGGTGGCTCAGAGGTTTAGGGCTGCCTTCAGCCCAGGGCCTGATCCTGAGACCTGGGATTGAGTCCCACGTCGGGCTCCCTGCATGGAGCCTGCTTCTCCCTCTGCCTGTGTCTCTGCCTCTCTCTCTCTCTCTCTGTCTCTGTGTGTGTGTGTGTGTCTCATGAATAAATAAATAAAATCTTAAAAAAAAAAAAACAATGCATCACTTAGGATCCAATGAGTACTCCTTAGGTACCTTTTACCTACTGGACTTATAATCCACACAAACTCTTAGCTCAGCCAAACTGCCCATCTAGGATGAGTGGCTGGTTGACACCACCATGCTTCTAAAGACATAAATGCTTCAGACACTAGTTCCTAGTTGTGTGAGCCAGTTTCTTTGGAAGCAGCTTTTGTCTTATGCCATTGAGATTAGCAGTGGAAATTTCTTGGTGATGAAAGAAATCACCTCCCACACTCTTCCTCCACTGCTTTGCGTTACCTACCTGTTTTCACTTTAATAAGTTTCATATCTTGGGATCCCTGGGTGGCGCAGCGGTTTAGCGCCTGCCTTTGGCCCAGGGCGCGATCCTGGAGACCCGGGATCGAATCCCACGTCGGGCTCCCGGTGCATGGAGCCTGCTTCTCCCTCTGCCTATGTCTCTGCCTCTCTCTCTCTCTCTCTCTCTCTCTCTCTCTCTCTCTCTCTCTCTGTGACTATCATAAATAAATTAAAAAAAAATAAAAAAAAAATAGTTTCATATCTTGGTCCTCAAATCCTTGATTCCATAACCTCAACCTGGGCCCAATGGGATCTCTCCAGAGCCCTCTAACTTGGCTCATTATCAGGCATCCCCCCCGTAGAGAGAAATTTTTTCTCTCAAATAATTCATACAATAAATCATATAATGAATGAGCCAAAGTATAGCTTCCTATACCAATACTCTGAATAATAATAAAAACTTCTATTTGTATGATTCCTAGGGCATTGTCATGATTGATGATTAGTAGTTAAGTACACTTTTCAGCTTATAAAGTGCTTTCATGTATTACCTTTATTAGGCCTCATAGTAACCCAGAGAAATAAGTATTAATATTATAATTCTCCCTTAACAAATGGGAAAGTGGAAGCTAAAAAGTGGTTAGATCTCAAAATCATTTAACTAGTAGGAGGAAGACCTACAAGCGAAGCACTCAAACTAGATCCTTTTATTTATCATGTAGAATATTGATCTTGAAGAATGCATGGTGGCTTCAACTCTGTAAAGAACATACAGTGGCTTAACTCTTACAAATATGTGTTGTGGCTTCAGTCTTGTGATCCTGAAGTATCTCCAAACATTCAGAACATAGGAATAATTAAGTCTATCAAATGACAGATAATATTCATTTCTGTGACAGTTCTTAAACTATATTTTTTTAAAGATTTTATTTATTTATTTATTTATTTATTTATTTATTTATTTATTTATTAGAGAGAGAGAGAGAGCCCAAGCAGCAGGGGAGGGGCAGAGAGAGAAGCAGACCCCCACTGAGCAGGGAGCCCCACACAGGGCTCGATCCCAGGACTCCAGGATCATGACCTGAACTGAAGGCAGACACATAACCAACTGAGCCACTCAGACCCCCCAACAGTTCCTAAACTTTATTAAAATGGATTGGGGGGCATTTCTTTGTTAATTCAACAATTTTTATTATAAGATAATATACATTTATCATTATAAACTCCATATTGTAGGACACCCATCCTTTCAGTTCCTTTTATGTGTATCACTCCAGAAAGTATATTTATATAAACAAGCATATATGTAAAAAAGGCTGTGCTGTATCATTAGCTAGGCCTCCCTAAATACATGTGCTGGGCTTTCCCTTCCTGATTCCCAGGGTCCTCTGGATCTCAAAGACCTTGCACTACATTTCCAGGAGGGTGGAAACTACATGGGACAATAAGATGGAGCTGGACAAAGTATCAAGTCACAGCTGGGGGTCACATCTGTCGAATAATTCACAAGCCATGTGCAGGCAACTTTCTGTGCAAGACACTCACCAGAGTGATAATACAGAAACAGCCGAACAGTCTCTCAGCACAGGCTATGGGTGGTGTTCTCTGGATGATGACAGATGGTCTGCACTGGCTGAGCTCCCATGGGAGTCCCTACTGCCTGCGACTGGCAGTATTCAGCTGTCTGAAGATGGTGACTCCGCTACTCTCCATATGATTCCCACAAGTCCAATAGCCTCACTGTGGGTCCCAGAATCTATTTCAAAGACTTTTCCACCCCACTCTAATCCCATTTCAACCATCCCAGGTGACTTTCAGCTGCTTGTATCCATTGCCTACTTTTCCATTGGGTTATTCATCTTTTTCTTATTGATTTGTAAGTGTTCTTTGCATATTAAAGGAATTAGTTCTTTATTTGCCACATTTCCTGAAGTTATTTCCCCCAGTATTTGTCTCCTAACTTTATTAATAGTGTGCTTTTTTTCAGAAGTCTTTAAATTTTACTAGTCAAGTGTATAAATGTTTTCCTTTATGATTTCTAGATTTTGTGTCATGCTGAGAAAAGTGTTCTCTGCTCCAAGATTCTTTTAATTGCCCATGTTTTTGACAGTGTTCTTACAATTTTATTCTTTAAATCGAATATTTTATGGGTCTGAAGTTTATTTCAGCTGTGGAGAGATACAATTTTATATTTTGCACATGGCTAGCCAGAGCCCCAACATTTTTGCTGAAAATAGGTATTTGCTCCTCTAACTTGAAATGCCAACACAATAAATTCTCAACAACATCTGGGTCCATTTCTGGACTTCCATTTCTATTCCATTGTTCTATCTAGTTTCAAAGTTCTTAAATTCCTATAACCCTATCATACATTTTTTGGTGAGCTCTTCTCCACTCCAGGCTCTACACGCCCCCACCCCACTCCCATTATTACTCTTGTTTTACAATTTTCCTGGTTCCTTCTATACCCCTACCTACTCCAAGACAATCTTTAATATCATTTTGCATGATGTCTGACCTCAGGAATGCAGTGAGAAATGGAAAATGAAGAGCTAGTGCCTGCTAGTGAGGCCATACAGACTATAGACCTTGACTATAGACTATAGACTCTAGTTTTCTTTATTTTTATAGTCTCTGTAGAACAGCAGGGCTGGCACTCAAAACTGAACCTGGCCAATTATTCACTGGCCTGTCCAAGCATGTGATATAATTGTTCCTCCAATTGCTAGCAAGCAAGGAGGCTATATTGAGATCAGCTGTTAGCCAACTCACAGGCAGTGGGGAAATCTGGGTATATTGCTCCTGCCACTGCAATATTGATGGATAGTACAATTGGATGAGAGAGGGAACAGGTAATGATGACTATATTCACCATTCAAAAACATAAGGCTAATTACATTCCAGAAACTACATTCCTGTTCTTACATCCAGTGCAAGAAACCAAGGTCATTGCCTTGGTCATTGCCTTGCTTTCTACAGCAAAATGCAAATAGATGGGCTAGCCTATGGATTCAGAATGGTGTAAACCAAGCTGGAGTGGAGGATGTGGAGAATTTGACTTTCACACTATCTAGATCTGGTGTACATTTCACAGGGCTTGCAACCCTGCTAAGAAGTTACCTCCTTTCTTGCAATGGATAGCATTTACAGTAATTGGAATAATACAGTCTTACTAACAAGAACTTCTGTTAGAGAAAAATAAGAATGTAAAAATTCAGAGCAAGTGGCACATCTGTAATGGAAGCAGTTATGCCTTCCCTGGGCTTAGGTTTCATCTGTAAAATTGAAGCCTCCAAACAGTCACTAATGTTGTATGAGCTACCAGAACTAGGGTTGATTCCCCCACTGACCCAAGTTTTATTAGGCTTTCTCATCAGTGAAATAATTTTAAGCCAAGTCCTTCTATTCTTCCTTTATTCCCTAACACAATACTAAGCAGCATTCAAATAATATCACACAACTTCTAAGCCTCTATTGAAGGTGGGATACTTGGAGTCTAAGACCTCCCTCTGGACCTCTACTCTTGGTCTCAGAAATGGCTACCAGGAAATCATTTGATATCAGACCACAGTCAAGCGCCAAGATAGTAAATGGACAATTGCTTCAAATGGGGGAAAGATTCTTTCCAAAAGCCATGGTGATATCAGTCTCAAATTCCTTCACTTATTTATTCAATGCGTTGAAAGGCAAGTCCCACTCTATTCTCTAATAGAAACATTAGAGAGTAAACAAGCATAATTTCTTAATAATGAGGGACTTTTTATGATCTTTGTACACACATTACATGATTTCTTCCCTTGATGCCATATGTATAATTTATTTTTTAGGAAGAGACTCACAGGTCCATCCCAGTACCCCACAGTTGTGGTCACAGTTTATTAACCCCCAAAAATGTCAAGAGTCCTTAAAGTGTATATGCCTTTAGACCTAGTAATTCTACTTCTAGCATTTTATACAAAGTATGAAATTAGTAAGTGAAAGTAAAAAGGTTATATATCAAAAATTATCTCTAGTAATAAACAATTAAAACAATTAAAATGTCCAATAACTGTTTATCCTTATGATAAATTATCATATTAATGTTAAAGAGCATATTTTCAAAGAATAATGAAATAGAGATATATAGCAATACCAATGTGAAGAATTTATGAAGATATTTAGAGTATTTATAAATGTATAGAATACTTATAAAAATATTTATAAATCCAAATTTCCCCTAGGTCCCATCAACTTGTTTCTAAGGAAGGCCAGTAAATCCAAGTGATCATTAGCTCTAAACTTCAAAGTTACAAACTCCCAGTCTTCCTTCTGCTAAGTACCCCTTCAGAAGTCCCCAAAGGGCACATGGGTACTCTAAGATGAAGGGCACGAGCAGGACTCAAGCTGGGGGGAGTGCACGTGTCATTTCCTGCTCAGCTGGGAACTCCTGATTTCTCTTAACAATCAGGCCCTGTGAGTGGGAAGGAAACAGGAGCAGATTCCCTGCAATTATCTTAGAAAAAATTACCAGAAATTGCACATATAACTTCTGTTTGTGTGTTATTGGTGAGAAACCTGTCATTTGGCCACACTCAGCCTCAAAGGAACCTGGGAAGTGTGGATTTTAGTTGAATGGCAATGTATCCAGGAAGCAGAGCAAAATAAAGTTTGAGGTCAACCAATAGCATACCATTTAATATTATATACTGTTTCAAAGTTTTTTTTAGATCCAGGATTGAAATATACCCAAAAGCTCATAGTGGCCATTTCTAACTAGTAGCGTTTATGGTGATTTTTCTCTTTACACCTTCTCAATTGTCTAAAGTTTCTGCAATGACTATTTCCTTCATAAGATAATAAGAAGCATTATTAATTTAAAAGGAAAAGGCTAGAAATATATATTCTAAAATATATCAGTTGTATTTGGAAGATGAAACTACATGTATTTTTTTCTTTATATTTACTGAATTTTTATAATTTATTTTATGTTTTAGAGAGTAGTTCACCAAATGTCTTAGCTCCTGCAGGGCAGGTAGAAATGTTGTTTTGGCCTATATTTGGGTTTCACACATGGTCACAATCACAGTGTGCTTCTGTCACAACCCTCTGTTGTCTTTATTTTAAAATAGAAAGTAAGCCTGTTTGTATATGACTCTCAGTAAGACAATGAACAACATGAAATTTTTCAACCTGCCCCCCCAAAGCAGTCATTTTAAGCAGTTTGTTCAATTCTAGAATGGAAGCTATATTGAACTGCTAACTAGTTCTTTAGACAGCAAGTTACAACTCTCCCTGTCTACGTAACTTCTCACCTTCCTAATCAATGATCCTCTTGGAACACTGTTGTCCCTTCCATCCTCACACTTAGGCTATATGACATTTAGATAGGTTTTATCTCACTGAAGTAGTCCACCCCCACCCACCCTGGTTTCCATTGTTAGAAGCTCAAGATATTATCTTCCCCAGTATATTTACATTTCAATGGGACATTTTTGATGACCTGAAGAAATCAATTCTGAATAGTTTAACCATAGACACTGATAGAATAAGAAACTAAAATATTTTGGAAGAGATAGGACTTTCCCAGTAATACTTACACCCTACTATAAGGTAAAACCTCATTCATAGGGATTAACTCTGTTTAGGAACATATACAACAGAAAAACCAATTAGACCAAACTTAAAAAAAAAAACACACTGTAGGTCAGTTGCATTTTTTTTTGTCAGTTGCATTTTTATATAGTAATAACAAGATATCAGAAAGAGAAATTAAGAAAACAATCCCATTTACAGCTGCATCAAAAAAGAAAACCTAGGAATACATTTAATCAAGGAGATAAGACTTGAACTCTGAAAATTATAAGACATTGATGAAAGAAATTGAAGATGACATAAATAAATGGAAAAACATAACATGCTCAAGGATTAAAAGAATTCACATTGTTAAAATGTCCAAACCACCCAAAGTAATCTACAGATTCTACACAATTCCCATCAAAATACAATTTTTTTTTTCATAGAACTAGAACAGATAGTCCTAAAGTATGTGGGGAACCACAAAAGATCTCAAATAGTCAAAGCAATCTTGAGAAAGAACAAAAAACCTGGAGGTATCACCCTCCCTGATTTCAAACTATACTACAAAGTTAAAGGAGTCAAAGCTGTATGGTACTGGCACAAAAACAGACATAGATCAATAGACTAGACTAGACTAGACTAGACAGCCCAGAAATACACTCACATATTTGTGGGCAACTAATCTATGACAAAGGAGGCAAGAAAATACAATAGGAAAGGCAGTCTTTTCAATATATGGTGTTGGGCAAACTAGACAGCTACATGCAAAAGAATGAAACTCCTTAAAGAAAACTCTTCGAAGAAAACATAGGCAGTAACCTCTTTGACATCAGTCTTAGCAATATTTTTTTGGCCCAGTCTCCATAGGCAAGAGCAACAAAAGCTGAGATAAACAAATGGAATTATGTCAAACTAAAAAGCCTCTGCACAGCCAAAGAAGCCATTAGTTAAATGAAACAGCAACCCAATCTGCTGAATGGGAGAAGATATTTTCAAATCATATATCCAATATGGGGTGAGTATCCAAAATATATGAAGAATTTACACAACTTAATAACAAAAAAGCAAACATGCTGATTTTTTTAAATGGACACTTTTCAAAGAAGAAAATACAAATAACCAATAATCGCATGAAAAGATGCTCAAGTTCAGGGAAATGTAAACCAAAACCCCAATGGGATACCACCTCACAGCTATTAGATTGTTAACAGAAAGAAAAAATAATAAGTAGTGTTGACAAGGGTGTGGAGAAAAGGGAACCCTTATGGACTTACGGACTGTTAGTGGTAATAGAAATTGGTGTAGCCACTGTGAAAAATGGTGGATCCACCAAAAATAAAAATTACAACTACCATATAATCTAGCAATTCCACTCCTGGGTATTTATCCAAACAAAACAAAACAAAAGACCAGTTTGAAGAAATAAATGAACTCTTATGTTCAATGCAGCACTATTCACAATAGCCAAAATATGGGAGCACCCTAACTATCCATTGACAGATGAATGGATAAAGAAGTTTCCATATATACAGTAGAATACTGCTCAGCCATTAAAAAAAAATGAAATCTTGCCCTTTGCAACAACATGGATGCAACAACAACTAGAGGATGTTAGGCTACCTGAAATGAGTCAGAAAAAGACCAATAGTGTATTATTTCACTTATATGTGGACTCTTAAGAAACAAAACAAGAAATTGAACAAACTAAATGAAACAGAAGCAAACTCAGATACAGGAAACAAACTCTCAATTACCGGAGAAGGGAGAGCTTAGGGGAGGCAAAAGAGGGGAAGGGAATTAGGAAGTACAAATTTCCAGGGGTGCCTGAGTGGCTCAGTGGTTGAGCATCTGCCTTCAGCTCAGGGTGTGATCCCTGAGTTCCAGGATCAAGTCCCATATTGGGCTCCCCACAGGGAGCCTGCTTCTCCCTCTTCCTATGTCTCTGCCTCTCTCTCTCTGTGTCTCTCATGAATAAATAAATAAATTTTTTTAAAGGTACAGACTTCCACTTATAAAAGAAATAAGTTATGGAATGACTTATATGCAGCATAACGTGCAACATAAGGAATATAGTTAATAACATTGTAATAGCTTTGCATGGCCACAGATAGTAATTAAACTTACAGGTTTTTTGTTTATGTGTTTCCAGTGGGGTTTTTTGTTTTTGTTTTTGAGAGTGAGAGAGAGAGTGTGAGTGGAGAGAGCAGCAGAAGATGAGGGAGAGAGAATCTCAAGCAGGCTCCATGCGCTTGAGTCCAACATAGAGCTCGATCTCATGACCCAGAGATTATGACCTGAGCTGAAATCAAGAGTTGACCGCTTAGCCAGCTGAGCTACCCAAGCACCCCAGTGGGGATTATTTCATAATATATAAAACTATCAAACTACTGTGAAGTATACCTGAAAATAATAGTTTATATTTGTTCATTATACTTCAATAAAAAATAAACAGAAGACACAATAAATATAAATATAAACATATTCTAGATTATCTAGGTAACCAAGCATCATGTGTTCCATGCTGAGTTTGTGTTTTCCATCTTGGGGCTGTCAAAGCACAATCTTCTAATCATCAAAGATGAAAAGTGTAGGGGTGGAAGCAGAGTGAATGTGCCCTGGGGCTGAGAGAAAGTGAAATACAAGTGTAGAATTCTGTTCATGGAAGTGTAAGCCCTGAGTTGCCCCAGCCTCAGAGTAGGGAGAGGGGGCATGTACCCTAAAAAACTGATTTGGGACCCATCAGAAGGATGTAGAGAAAAGCACGTAGTATGTCTATCTTTTCTCCATTGAATCACTTGCAGTCCAAAGTCCACCAGATAGACTCCCGGGATCTTGGCCATCTAGTCTTCTCTCTTTTCTCTTAACAGCTTTTGGACTCTTTCTAGCACTTCTGTCTGGATCTATGCCCCACACCAGAGGAGCAGGGTTAGATCTTTCAGATCCTGCATTACTTTGAGGTTTTAGATAGGTCAGGTTCTTCAGACTGTATCAGTGACCTTTTCTTACTACTATTAATAGGATTTAGAGCATAAATTTCATGTGTTGTTATACTAGTAAATTATCTTCTCATTATTGGTTCTTCAGCAAGGAATGAGATAAATAAGGGGCCAATAAAAGACAATATCCATGTGCTGTTACCAGTGATGATTCAAATAGAAGAAAAGTAGTGGAAATTTTAAGTTAACAAAGCCCCCAGACTACCCCCCCACCCCCGCCAAGATATGTAATCTTACCCATCTGGAAAGAACCTGGGTCATAATTGTCAGTTCCAGATTCATGTTGTAAGCTGTGATTTAGTGTCAGCAAAACAACATCCTTTCCATTAAACAAATGTTACTATTTAAATTTAAAAAAAAGAAGAAGTAGGCACAAGTTCTCTGGAAAAGTTACCAAATTATGTTCTTCTCTTATGTTTCCCTCTTCTTGCCTGCCTTCTCATCTATCTTTCTACCTCTGGAATACTGGTACCTGAACATCACACAGAATGTAAATATCATTGTAAAACACAAAAACAAAAAACCCCAAAAACAGAAATACCATTTATCAGTATATATAAGTACACAAAAATTCTACTATCACTTTTTCAGGGGAGAAGTGATATGGTTCATAATGTAGTTCTCACCAAATGATTTAGTTGAAATGGGAATATTTATTTCTTTAAGCACATTTATCAAAATCACTCTGAATGAGGGATATTGACATTCTGGATGACTAGTGTACACCTTCATGAGAAACCAACCCAAAGTGATTGGTTTCATTGGCCTTCAACATGGGTGATTTGGTGGAAAGGAAAGAAGCAAAAAGAGAATGACAGAAAGGAATATTTCTATTTCACTTTGCATCTTGCATTAAGGTCCCCAAATGTCTTCTTTTTTTGTCATCTCCCCACTTCCAAAACCTACCACATGCTTTACTCTCAATAATTTATTCTCTTATTCAATTGTCCTCATAGACTACAGTTCTAAACACAATGTTGTGCTTTCTTAATCGTGTGTCCTGGCTTAGTCCGTAATTTCCTTTCGTTTTTCTTCTTTCTCCTCTGAGAATCATAGGGTGCACTGATTCCTGGCAGCTGTTCTGCATCTCTTCTTGTAAAGACTAGGACGAAGAATTAGCTAGGTCTAATACATTTGTCAATCAAATTATCCTAGGATTGTGTACTTAATAAATACTATTTTATTAATGATATAAAAAGAGCAAGCTGGGATCCCTGGGTGGCGCAGCGGTTTGGCGCCTGCCTTTGGCCCAGGGCGCGATCCTGGAGACCTGGGATCGAATCCCACGTCGGGCTCCCGGTGCATGGAGCCTGCTTCTCCCTCTGCCTGTATCTCTGCCTCTCTCTCTCTCTGTGACTATCATAAGTAAATAAAAATTAAAAAAAAATTAAAAAAAAAGAGCAAGCTTTATTTCCCTACTTCCAGCTTCCATTTTCCTGACCTAGATTCTTGTTTATGAAAATTCTTGTTTATGAAAATTCTTGTTTATGAAATACAATAGACAACTAAGAAATAGGTAAATAATGCACTTATTTTTTAAAAAGAAAGAGGAGGAAGAAGAAGAGGAGGAGGAATTTACTTGAAATCTCCAATGACTCAGGACTTTGTAGAATAATCCAAAGATCGTGCATGTCTTTGTAGACATAGCTCTGCATAAGCCCCAACCAATTAGGTCTTAGAACTTTTTTGATTTTTCTGAATTAGGTATTACTACAATGTTTGCATCCACATCACTAAATTCCCTTTAAAACATTAGTCTAGGTAGCTATAGTAAAGTTATCATTGTCTAGAAAATGTTTTTTAAAAAGCATTCATTACAGTCTATTTTTATTGTTAGCTACCATAGTAGGTCACTGTCAGTTTTCGACTGAACTAAGAACCCTTTCTAGCAAATGGGTCTTCCAGAAGAGAATGGCACATCCAGAGTAAAGTGTTGGCTACTAATGAAACATATTTCTTTGTTTCAATAGAGCCCACTTCATTGTCTCCCCAAAAGGAGAGCAGTGCCCACAGGTTCCAGAAGAACACAATGACAGAATGAAGATGGAGAATAAAGCTAAGTCATTTAAGTGGAAGTCTCCTTTCTAAAATACAAACCATCATTGTTTTTTGTTTTGTAATAAGGATGAAAAGCATTATTATTGTAAAGTTTGCAAATCTGTGAATTGATAATAAATTGTTGATCGGGGCTAAGGGATTTTTTTGTTTGTTTGTTTGTTTTTGAAGGATAAGCTCTATGAAATCATGAATACAGAACATGTAGAGAAAATTTAGTTGCTGTTGCCATCTGGAAGGCAAACACATCTAAGGGAGGTCAAAGACATCTAAGGCCTGGAGAAATGTAGATAAGCTGATAGGATGAATAGCTGCTCCTTTTGCAATAGCTGCTGATTTTCTTAACAACTAGCAACTCTAGACTTGTTATTGGATGCTTTATTGATTATTGTTTATAGCAGCATACGATGAAAGAATATAAATATGCAGACGGGTTCTAAACAGTGAATTGCAGGAGGAAAATGTCAAATTTTTAAAATAAATCTGAACAGGGAACATAAATGGGATAACTCACTTTGACATTCAAAGCTAATTCCATATTTTAAAATAAAACAAAATTCACGCTTGCCTCCACGTAATAAGTGCGGCCCAGATTTTCATGGCCCTAATAATAAGATTAAGAATATTCTATCATTGTTTATCCTTTGTGATCAGTTGTTTATCCTGTGTTAAACAAATATTGTGGGAAGAATAGATGGGAACAGGCTCCAAAACTATTCCTTGGATTCTCATCAACAGAAACACAGAGAGACAGCAGAACTCAGAACTTGGACAGATAAAATCCAACAGGAAAACCAAAAGAAAACTGACTAGAATTTTAAATCTTTAACAATGAATAGAGTCATGGGTATAAATGCAAACCTGATGCTGCAGAAAATAACTTTGGATTTTTTATTCCAAAAAATAAATATATCAACTTGCCTTTCCAAGGAGATCCTTAATGATACATGTGCCAGGGTAATGTATGCATGTATATATATAATGTGTGTATTTTATATATAGTCTTTTTTGAAAAAAGCAAGAGGAAAAAAAAAGCATGAAGAACATATAACATATGGCATTCCCTATCGCCTCAGCTGGTGTTTGCCATTTCCTGCTTGTAACTTTCTTAATTTTACATCTTCTCCTCAATTTCAGTATACTAGACATTTTAATCAGATTTAAAGTTGGTCTTCCCAGTTTTTTTCATTTGCTGCCCATGCTCATATTAATCTTTTCAGTTCTATGACTAGGCCTATTTGATTTGAAGAAAAGCTAATAATTACCATGTCTAGGGTATCTTCATAAATAATCAATAATGGGCTTGTTGTGATGCAGCTGTCTGGATAAGCTCTGATCAAAAGCAAGAGGAAGTAAAATAAATACATATTCTAATATTTTCATCAAATTTATGGACTTCATATATATGATGTCAGTGAGAGTACAAATCAGTGAGTGGTGGGGAGGCAGCCTATGAGACAAAAAAAGTAACTTACTTCAAGCAGCTCTGGCTTGGACCTCAGTTTCATTAACTGGTCCTAGTCAAAGCCAAGTTACCTAATAAAGCAGTTCTCTTTAAGAAAGATAGGAAAACAAAAGTGGTCATTTGGCCTGAGGCAAACAGATTGAAGATCTGCCTGCCCTAGAGCAGCTAAGAAAGTTTCTGGGGTTGGGATCTTCTCCAGGGCTGTATCACCTTCCACATCAATTCCAGAGTCAAAAGTGAAAGCAAACCAAACCAAACAGAAGACAAAAGCCATTCCACAGATTCTAAAACAAATGCTCAGTTGTTCTCAACTGGAAATTAGACCTGTTGGGAAAAGCTAACACCTGAGGGTGATCCCCCATTCCAAGCCTCTCACTGCAGCCAGGAGAACATGGTAGTCCTCAAGAATTCTTGCAGTTTGCTCCAGCAATTAACTCTGCCTCTATACACCCCCAGGGGGATTGCTGGCAAATGCAAGGCGTAAGTCACACAAAGCACATTCTGGCAGCAATGATTAAGATCAGGCAATATCAGTAAAGGAATTAATATGACCAACTAAGGCTCAATGTTGACATATCAGATATTAAGGTATTTCGGAGGGATCCTGAGCTTATTTCCTAAAAGTGTATATACATATGCAGGAATTCCATCACGTTCTCAGCTTCATTAATCAAGGTGGTTCTTAGAGAGCTGGGACTTCACATTACCCTAAATTTCTCACCACGTGTAATTGCAAACTCACTCTTCCCTGTGTACCTCCCCACAAGGTTATCTAATGGAGAGGATTATTGGTTACCTCTTCACAAGTCCCGTGTACCAAATAACATAGGCATACTTTCTCAGCTATAGAAATTAAAACTCTTTTTTAAAAAATCATAAATATCTAGTTTAGAATTTTTTAAGTTGGGGGAGCCTGGGTGGCTCAGGTCGTGTTTTTAGGGTCCTGGGATCGAGTTCCACATCAGGCTCCTGGCAGGGAATCTTCTTCTCCCTTGCCTGTGACTCTGCCTTTCTCTCTCTCTCTCTCTTTGTGTGTGTGTGTGTGTCTCATGAATAAATAAATAATTTTTTTAAAAAGAATTTTTAAAATTTATTCGTAAAAATATCCTTCATTATCTTATGTCAATGTAAAATTAATTTTTCTACAAAACAAAATCACCAGACAATTTCAAAATTAAAGCATCTCAGGCTCTCACATGGATTGGAGTTCCAAAATCAGTAGCTATAATTATGACTAGGTGTCAGAATGGAATTTTAAGGCAAGGGAATCTTCAAATCTGCAAGAATCATGACTGAATAATGCGAGATATAAAAATTTACATTATATTATATAGGCACGAGGATAAAAATTACACAGCCAAAGAAGGCCAAAACTTAGCCAGTCCTCACATCAATTTTGACCTTTCTATTCCTTGCCTTCGTGCCTTATTGTAACCCAAAATTCATAGGAAACCAAGAGCTAAGGCAGTTAGGTACAACTGTCTGTAAATCACCCAGAAAATGACTGAAAGTGTAGTATCAGAAGACTGACAAGAAGGAAATTCTTATGATGAGGATTTACAGCATTCAAGAAAAAAAAAAAAAAGCAGTGAAGCCAGATGTCAAAATATGTATTTAGTGACTCATAAAATTTCATTGCCCCAAAGTGAAAAAACGGATACCACAGTAAGGCAACATTTTCAGCAGATGCCCCTAAAATACTCCTAACTTCAAAATCGTTTTTTAAATCTTCTCAAAGTACTTCCTATTCATTTATATTTCTCTTATTTTATTGACGCTTCCTTACCACTGTCCTACAAGACCAGGAATGAACCCAGGAGCAGAAGAAATCAAGATAACCTGGATGTCAAGTTCCCATATTCTGCTTCTCTATATTTGATCAAACTTGCTCTGATATGTAGTCAGATGGGATAGACTGGGCCGTGAAATGAGGGAAGGACATGGATCCATTTTGGTCATATTCCTCTCCTCCATCTTTGTAAAAGGCAATCTGTGAGATATGCCTCTTACATTTCATGTCTTAACATTGTTGCTAAAACCTCAAAAAGGAAACAGTACTGAGTTACTCTGCACTGGAGAAGCTGAAGAAAACTCCAGGCATGAGAAGAATCTCCCCAACTCCCTCAACCCCTAGAAGATTTATACTCAGTTAAAATGGCAGACTCCAGGTCTACATCTGCCCACAGATATGTTTAGTCACCCAGAGTACCTTTCAGGCGAGTTTCACTCTCCATTTAGACACAGTCCCCACCACTGCCTATTTTATTTCACAGAGCCACTTCCCACAGTCACCTTACCTATTGGTCCCTGTATACAATTCTGATTTTGACCCCTGCAAAGGAAGATTTGCATACACTCAGATAAACTCAGCTTTGGCAGGAGATTTAGTCTAGAGCAATCATCCATTTAGAAAATTGGATTCTCTAATACATTTCTGCCTAGCTTTTTGCACTTCAGAGTTACCAGAACATCTTTCATATATAGATGCCTGAGCCCGCTCCCTGATCTACTGAATTAAAGTATCCAAGGGTGGTGCTGGAGGGAGAGGAGGAGGCTCCTGACCATCAATGCGGGCGAATCTGGTGAGCAGCTAGGGTTACAAACCATTTCTTTATCATATCCAGTAATAAAGAACCCACTGCCTCCCAACAGCATTGTGGATAAGAACAGAAGAAAGTTCTTTCCTCAGGCAAATCTTAGTGTTCAGACTAGAAACAGAGAAGTTACCTGCCTCTCAGCCCTGGGATGGTTTGACAGTGTATCAGAGAGCCTTGTCAAAACTTGCAGGGGTTTGTTGTAGAAGCTAGTCTTTACTTCTTCCACTTCCTGCCATATGTTTCATTCCCTGCTGGCTCCTTTCTGAGAAAATTTTCCATCTCTGTGTCCATGTGAAAGCTAAAGCTACCTATTCAGGTGTCGCAGCTGTCACCAACGATATCCTGGTGATGGGATGAAATAGATTTTGCTTCAGAAACTATGAAAAGAAAGTCAGTGCGCAGAAATGACACATTATGAAATGATGAAGTACAACATCTGGCTGAGGAGTGAGTCATACAGGTGCCATTAACAAGACAAACAGGAAGCTTCTTTATTAAATCGCAAAGTTAAATTTCCAGGCTATTTTGGACTTTCTCTACACAGGCCTATTCATCAATTCAGTCAAAACAACATTACAATGGATTTGACCAGATGTTTGGATGAATTAACTGAGACGGCTGATTATTATAATATAACAAAGATTCATCCACGTAACTGCTAACAGAAATTTGATAACTAAAGGTCCAAAAATACATCATTATATCACCAAGTAAAAAATACACTGTACAATGCTTCATACCTTTCAAAGCATTTGCTCACAAAGAATCTCTTTGAGACTTTAAAAAAAAATCCTTTTGTCAAGTGTTAATAAACCCATGTGATAGATAAAGGAACAGAGTCTTTGGTCAAATGACTTACCCAAATTTACCCAATGAAGGTCAGAAACTGCGCAGTTCACAGATTCCCCAAATCTAAGGCCATGTTCAAGTTCTGGGGATTTTCAGATTTTACATTATAAAAGGAAGCTTTTAAAAATATATATATTAACTAACATAAACCTAACCATGATTCTGGAAAACATGTGACCTAACAAAAAGAAAGGCAGTTAAAAAAAAAAAAAAAAAAAAAGATAGGTTGTAAAAAAACCTCTATCCCCGACTGCCAAGGAGACATGTCAGTTTTCCAACTGAGCCCTAAGGAACTGCTGGTGACATAAACATCTGCAGCTAATTCCCAGGCCCATCAGGAGCCAGCTGCCAAAGGCAGAGACTTTGGGCAGAGAACAGAAGAATGACACCCCCTTTATGGTTGTGTAGCACTTTCTACAGTTACACAGAAGAGATGAGACACATCTCCCTGCCAGGTAAATACTGGCTGAGGAACACTGAGGCACAGGGGCATTTGGGGAAAGAAGACATAAGGTGCTGCTGGAAGGGCTTTTTGAAACTCAGGCACGACAATGCTTCCTGATGGTCAACACGATGGGGCATGGAGCTGAGGTCCCAGACACACAGTTGGAAAGCACGGTACGTGGTGCATTCTTTGGTTCCCTCATATCTGGTTCAGCAAGCAAGTGAAGTCGTGGTAAAATGAGGAAGAATGTCTCTTAAATATCAAGATCTTAATGCCCTAAATGATTAAACCCCTGGATCATTAATCTGAAACAAGAGGAAATTGGCAGTGAAAACAGCAGCGCCTTCCATTAAAATGTATGAGAAATAAAATTAGATGTGGAATGAGTCCCTCTTCCTACGTAATTCCTTGCTATTTAGGATATTTTATTAGAACTCTGCTATGAAATTTTTAACAGATTAGAAATTTCTTGTGGTATGCTGTCATTCCTCTTTACTCTTCAAATTTTATTAATTTTCAGTGTTGATTTTTAGGATGGCAGAACTAACTCAAAATGTTATGTATCCCTGTATTAATATTTCATATTTATGTATATATATATATATACATAAATTCTAGCTCCGGCTTAAGGAAAAGCCAGTGTAATAAAATTCAAAATAATAAAATGGATAATTATGATTATTTGCCTTCATTAATTAAATATATGTTTATCAAGTACCTATCCAGTATCAGACACTATGTAAGACATAAGGATTCAAAGATGAGTAATACCGTACGTACCCTGCCCTTGAGAGATTTATTACAGGAGCAGAAGCAATTCCATGCTAGGAGAAAAAAGGCGTTCAGGGTATGGTAGAGACACAAATTCCAATAACCAAAATTCAGATGATAAATAACCTTATTATATTCTGAACTAAGGAATCTAGACATTTCACTGCAGGCAAGGAGGGCTATTGAAAAGTTTTAAACAGTAAGTAGTTGTCAAAAGAATGTTTTGTAAATAGCAGCACTCCAGTAACGAGGAACAGGTTACACTGAAAGGATCAAGACCAGAGATAAGGAAACCAAATAGAAGGCTATTGCAGAGCTCACATAAAATATGATTGGGACTTGAACCAGAATCATAGCAGGGAAGATGGAAGTTAATTAGGGGTAGAGTGGAGAGCAGGAAATGTGTGCCATTAAGGCACCCTATTCAACATTTTTTTTACAACAACCGTATTTTAGAGAAGACTATTAGCTATGGGAATTTCCTTACCCATAAAAGATGGAAGGAGATGTCAGGAAAAAGAAGAGAAGAAAAATGGGCAAAGCACTTGAGTAGACACTTCTCCAAAGAAGAATGGAGAAGTGAATGAATGGCCAACATGCACATGAAAAGATGTGCAACATCACGAATCATCAGAGAAATGCAAACCAAGACCACAATGAGGTATCACCTCACACCCATTAGGATGGCCACTACCAAAAACAAAAACAGAAAATACAAGTGTTGGCAAGAATATGGAGAAATTGGAACCCTCACACACTGTTAGTGGGATTGACGGCAACTGCTATGGAAGACAGTATAGAGGTTTCTCAAAAAACTAAAAATAGAACTACCGTATAATTCAGCAATCTCACTCCTGGGTATGTATCCAAAAGAGTTGAAAGCAGGACCTCAAAGACGTTTGTACTCCCATGTTCATAGCAACACTATTCACAAGAGCCGAAAAGTGAAAGCAACCCAAATGTCCAACAATGGGTGAACGGATAAACAAAACATGATCTATGCATATAATGGAGTATTATTCAACTTTTTTTTTTTTAATTCAACTTTAAAGCAGAAAGAGATCCTGTCATGGCAGCCTGGGTGGCTCGGTGGTTTGTCACCTGCCTTCGGCACAGGGCGTGATCCTGGGGTCCTGAGATCAAGTCCCCTGCATGGAGCCTGCTTAGCCCTCTGCCTGTGTCTCTGCCTCTCTTTGTCTCTCATGAATAAATAAATAAAATCTTTAAAAAAAAAAAGAAGAAAGAAAGAAAGAAAGAAAGAAAGAAAGAAAAAGAAAGAAAGAAAGAAAGAAAGAAAGAAAGAAAGAAAGAAAGAAAGAAAGAAAGAAAGAAAGAAAGAAAGAGAAAGAAAGGGAGGGAGGGAGGGAGGGAGGGAGGAAGGAAGGAAGGAAGGAAGGAAGGAAGGAAGGAAGGAAGGAAGGAAGGAAGGAAGGGATCCTGTCACATGCTACAACATGGATGAACCTTGAGAACATTACACTAAAATAAGTCCATCAAGGAAGGATGCAGGCTGTGTCTGGTAGCTAGGGTGGTCAGGTTTATAGACAGAATATAGAATGGTGTTTGTGAAGGATCTGGGAGGGTGAGAAAGGGAAGTTGTTTGTGGGTAGAGAGTTTCAGATTTGTGACTGTTTACACTACTGAACCATACATTTAAAAATGATTAAGATGATAACAAAGCGGAGGGAGAAGGAGGGGGAAGGGGAGATGAAGAAAGAACAAGGGATCATGGCAAACGCTCTCATTTCCCCTCACCTCCTCAGGGGCAAACTTTGGATGGGCTGAGTGACAGACACACTCAGGTTGGTGGAGGAGAGCCGGCTCCCGGAGCAGGAGCATTGCTCCTGGGCAGGCCCAAAGTCTCTCAGAGAAGCCCCACAGTCCCGTGGAGCCCTGACTGACATGACACCTGAGCAAGAGAGAAGTTACTAAGCCAGGTGCCTGCCCAGATGAGCCCAGGAGAGCACCTCTGCAAGAGCACAAGGGGAGACGGCCCTCTCCCTCCCTCTGCATAAAAGGATGATTAGCATCCCCCTCACAGGTGCCTTCTTGAGAAGATGGAAAGGGAAGGAAAGAAACTTGAGAAGGGGAAAGGAAGAGCAAATCCAGGTTTTGCAGGGCCTGAGGCTTATACAATGTAATAAGGACTTATCTTTGGGAAAAAGAATACAAAATCATAAATGAAGAATTGCTAGGGCCCCTCCTAGGGACTTGTGAGACAGATGAGGAGCCCTGAAGCATAAGCTTCCCCTTAAATACACTTCGGGGGGATCCCTGGGTGGCGCAGCGGTTTGGCGCCTGCCTTTGGCCCAAGGCGCAATCCTGGAGACCCGGGATCGAATCCCACGTCGGGCTCCCGGTGCATGGAGCCTGCTTCTCCCTCTGCGTATGTCTCTGCCTCTCTCTCTCTCTCTCTCTGTGTGTGACTATCATAAATAAATAAAAAATTTTTAAAAATACACCTCGGGGAAGAAACCCTAAAAAGACTGAGTAATTGCCTACAAGAGACTGTTTTGAACCTGCAACGATGAAGGTTTATGCTGCAGGCATAGCCAATGCGCTCTGACATCAGTGGAAAGGAGGTCTCCAGAGTACGATAAAATCAGTTGTAGAAAATAAAGTGAAAATATGAGTCCTAGTGTATAAATTTCTACCACCTGCTACATTTTCTACGTTCGGAGATTTAAAAGTCACTTTGTAAATTGCTCTAAAAGGAATAAGCTGCTGGAAGTCGGATTTGAGTTTTATTACTATCTGAGTTTAACCCGATGCATGCCCATAACGACGAGAGATGTAAACCATTTGAAAGTAATAAATGTGAGGATGATTAAGATCACCAGCTATCTACTTCCCATGAATATTTGTCACTTTTCCTGGAATTGCAGTGTAGATATCCTGAGCTATACTGAGATATACTCTATGGCAGCAGGTTCTCAGAGGGTACATGAGGTCCTCTCTTTTCCAACTACAAAGCTGTCTAAGACTGTTTTTTTTTTTTTTTTTAATATACGCTTCAACCAAAACAGCATTTCACAACAGATTGAATGCAGGAGCAGACATGCGAATCCAGCTGTCTTCTATTAAGCCAAAAAAAGATGGAGATTTGCAAAACTGTAAAACAAAGCTACTCTCCTCGCTGATCTTTTTTTGTTTTTAAAAATAATTTACATATGAATTATAATATATAATACAAACTATGTTACTTATGTGAACAGCAATAAACCTATCATGTTACTTTAAAATAAATGAATAAATATGTTTAAATTTCTGATTACCAATACTGAAAATATTAATATAACCCACATTAATCACAGTTCTTTGGGATCCTCAGCAACTGTTAAGAGTGTAAAGGGATCCTGAGAATCACTGGTCTATGAGAACCAAGGTGTATGTTAGGTAACAAGCTTTATTCCAAAGGAATCGATAATGAAATGTTCTACTTTTATAGAACGGAGAATCCAGGTGAGATTAAGGAACGCATAAATAGCACAGATGCTACGTCAACCGTGGCTTTAGGCCTCAACTTCAATGTCACCCTCTTAGGAAATTCTTCCTTGACCACCCTGCCTATAGAGACCTCTCCCAGTTTCTTTCTCTCTCTCTCTCTCTCTCTCTCTCTCACTCTCTCTCTCAATCTATCTCTCTCCATGTCCTTACCCTATGTCCTTCAGAGCACTTTTTAAAAATCTCTAATTATCTTATTCCCTTGTTTGGTTTTCTATGTTTATTTTCTGTCATTCCCACTTTTTTCTTTCTTATCTATCTCTCCCTTCAAATATCAGCCCCATGCACACCCTGGATGTTTTGTTCCTCTGTCCCAGCACCTACATAAAGATCTGACACATAGTAGGAGACTATGTGATGAGGAGCTAAAAAAATATTTGTTGATTGACTCAATGAACTGAAGAAATCTATGAAGTACTTGCTTCCAGAGCTATAAAATGAGAAAAACAGAAATCTAGAGAATATTTTTTCATGGGATATTTGCCCTCCTTTTCTGAAATAGTAAATGCTTCTTAAATATTAAATGAGCTACCGTTCTCCTTCTATTTTTCTTGTGAAGAAGCAATGTGGTCTTGCCCACAGCCAAGTCTACTTGGACTTCCAACTACGAATATTTTCTGATAGTGGAAGATGGCACCCAACTGCCTACCCCTAGGGAACCTGCCAGTGTCTCTGAGACTGACAGAACTTTCCTTATATATTTATCTCTGACCAGATTTACTGCTACTTTTTGCCTAATTTGTTCTAAGAACAGTAGCTCAGATTTGACCAGCATATCAAAAAGCTCCACACCTAAACACACACACACACACACACACACACACACACAGAGAGAGAGAGAAAGAAAAAAGAGGGAGGGAGGGGAGAACTGTGATAAACATGTATTTCTATCAAAAGAACAGATTGGTGCTAAAGGACTTTAAGTGTTTTCACTCCGGCTATAAGGACATTTGTTACGCATTAGAAAGAACGTATAGCACCATTATGCAACCAGCTTTCCCTTAGGCAGAGAATCTGATCTTTGCCCACAATGAGTTAACAAACAATACTGTTCCTGTCGTTATATTACATCTGGGCCAGGCTCTACCAACATCTGGACAGTGTAGCTGCTGCAAAGGTGCACCATTGTTAAGCACTTGGTACACATCCTGTATCTGCACCCCCCCCCCCAACAGTGTGACCTTGCTTGAATCACTAGACCCTGGGCTGTGGTGTTTCCTATTTGTAAAACATTGAAAATAATACCTGTTCCAGGCACTCACTCCATAAGGATATTGTAAAGACGGGTGAGATTAGTGATGGCAAAGCTCTTTGTTGGGAAGGTGCTATTTCAATCACATGTACTATTATTAGGGCTCCCTGCAATTTCTCAGCCTAATGGACTACGCAACAGATGGGGCCTAGAAGACGTTTGATATTATTGATATTTCCCTTGAATTTTTTTTCCTTTTCCCACCTCTTTTATTCATTATTTATTAAAATTCTAGCTCTGATCTACATAACCAGAAAAAAAAAAAAAAAAAAAAAAACAGAAGGCTTCTGTGTTTGGACTGAATGTGAGAAGATCACCCTATCCGGACACTCTCAGATATATCAATCCCATGCATCTGTAAATGCACCGGGGTCTCACCAGCAGGACAACTGACACAGCTGGATGAAGCAGTTACAGAGGTGCTAGGATTTAGTGCAGTTGAGTGGATGGATTGTGAGTTACTTTTCCTTCTTTTAAAACATTTTGTTTTGGTGCTTGATGTTTGTGAAATAAAAACTGAAAGAAAACAATTTAAAGCCCTACCTAAACTAAAAATGCTTACCTGGAAAGTCTAACATGAACCCTTTCAACCAAACTAATAAAGTAGCATGGGGATCCCTGGGTGGCTCAGCGGTTAAGCCTCTGCCTTTGGCCCAGGGTGTGATCCTGGAGTCCCGGGATGGAGTCCCATGTCAGGCTCCCTGCATGGAGCCTGCTTCTCCCTCTGCCTGTGTCTCTGCCTCTCTCTCTCTGTGTCTCCCATGAATAAATAAATAAAATCAGAAAAAGGAAAATCACACTTAAGCTTTGGGAGGGAGATGCCCAACAAGACACTTTACTTGGCCTCAGTTTGGTTTAACCCAGCCACGTAAAGGATGCTCCTGCTGGTACAGAAAGTCTCCAGTGAAGAGGCTGCTGCTGGGCAGAATTGAGAAAAAGGAACAGGCTGTGCCTGTTTATTGCTGCTTGGTGTTGTTCCCAAATAAATAGATGCTAATTGAGAGGGAGTGTGGCTTCATAATGCATGACACCCTGGGTATATATGCTAGGTAGTCTCAGGAGGGCTGCTTTAAATTAAAGCTAATGTTAAACTCTGCTCAATTAGCATTGCTGTAACGGATTTCACTTTTCCCTGTTAGGAGAAGAATGTGCTATGTTACAGTTTTCCTACTGCAAAATACGAAGCTATATGATGGAGGTGAAGAAGTGATTTGAGAACTGAATGGCTTGCTGGCAAGGCACAGCAGACGGGATGGCATTTCACTAATTGAGATGAGTGGTATACTAACCAGATGGGAGGAATACAGAATGGAACAATGGAAAGAAATCCTCAGAATGACACCACTATTGTGGAAATTATTTTAAATCAGACGGGGCTGGGGACCTAAAAGCAATTCCTGATAAAAAATGACTCGGTCACTCTTGAACAGCCTGTGGTAAGGTTGCTGAACACGGAAACTCCCGAATCCCACGTAATTCATCCGTACCTGATGGGAGTATAATAGGAATAGCAGAGGTGCCAATAGCCCCTACTTTTGCCAGATATCCCTACCAATCAGCACACCATCGGCTCTAACTTTGACCTCCTTCATTTCATCTCTGATACTGGCTGTTGCTTTGCTCTCATTTACACATAAGCTGTGCAGCCTTTATGCATTAAAGTTCTTTCCCCAAACGCCGGAGTAAGAGGTGTCACACTGGCTGCCCATTCCCAACCTGTTGGTGACTTCGGCTGCAGCAGACGTGGAAGTACAAGATTGATTGTTTCCAGACTGGCCACCGGACACTGAGCTCTGGCCATTGCATGAGTACCACCAAGCCAGAGGGGCTTCCACCGATTGATAGAGCAACAAGTTGCTCAGAGAGAGAGATGTCCATGCTTATGGCTATACCTACACTGGCTTACTAAGTGAACTGCCCAGCTCACAGTCTCAGGAGAAAATCTCTGAGAATGACCACTACTCAGCTGCCTACCTCTGCCAAAGAGGCCTGTTGTTATCCCAGAATAAAGAGATGATTATTCAGTTCTCTGATGCAAGTCAAAACACTCACATCTCCTGCTCACAAGGAGCCAGCACAAAATGGGTACTGTGCTGGGAGAACAGGTGTGTTTGCGCTTGGAGGAAGCAGCTAGGGATATGAAAATGACTTAGCAGCTGGTGAAAAAGAAGATTGAAATTGTGCCAGGCAAAGGGTGTTTTTTCCTAATTATGCAAAAGCCTTAATTCCATTGATCATGTTGTTCTCTTCTTTCTCCATCTAAATAATATAAAATCTATGTAACAACCCTTTTGGTAAGTCAAAAACATTGCCAGGGATGCCTATTAAGGGAATGAGGGTCAAGAAACACTCTTTAGTGGATAACCTTGCTATTTTCTCAGGGTTTGTGAACCATGGTAAGCTTAATTAGAAAAAAATCAAAGATGTAATAAAATGAGATGTAGTCATTAGAGCTTAAAAAAATGGCATAGAAAGAGTAACCTCAGGAAACAAGACCCAGGAAACCTCAAAGGCTCTTTTTTCATTTGCGCTGTTACTTAATTGTTGGCATTCATTCCTTCGCTCACTTGACAGAAATTTATCAAATATGTATTTTGTGCCAGTCACTGAGCTACACTTTTAGAACACAAGGATGAAAAATGTATTTTCTGCCTTCCGGACTGGCTTGCAATCCAAGGGTGGAAAAGTACTTCACCCCTCATTCAGGTGAGGTGGTGGTGGGGGTAGCTACTTAGAACTTTGTTCTAACTGTGAAGGTTAGTCTGATCTTTCTTTTCAGGTGCAAATTCCGTTTTTAAAAGTGGAACCTTAATTGAATTCTTCTGATGACTTGTGAGAAACTTAGCAAATATTTGAATTGAGGGCAAGGACCTTGCTCACTTCTGACTGTGAGACCCAGAAGGCCCACATCTCCCCTTGGCCTGCTTTGTGAGTCTGTAGGTGACCCCACGTGAGCATGGAACCCAGCCATGCTCATCACTTCCAAACCCAAATAAAGTAAGAGGCCAAAAGTAACAACGTAAGAAACCACCCCCCTCCCCAAACCAGTTTTCACACAAAAGAGAACAACCACTTGAAAGTGTGTTAGTGGCATCACTGCTTCTTGTCTCGGCTCTCTCCCACCCAAGAAGGCAGCATGTGCCAAGCCACCAAGGAGCGGAGGCTACCTTTTGACTCTACAGCTTGTGGGTGTGAACCAGCATTACACATCTCTCCACACTGTCAGAAACTGTATCAGCAGACCTCAGAGCTGGAAACAGCAGTCGCAGTATGAGGCTCCATGTCTCTCTGTTTGACTTATAAAGTGTCAATCATTGTGTGGTCTCAGATACATTGACTTGCTCACTGTTTGGTAACATTGCAATGACAATGTGTTTTAAATATATGCTGGAAGGACAATTTAAACACTTGACAGCAGTGAGAGTCAAGACAGACCATATTTTCCTTTCTGAATCTTGTATGCAAGAGAATCTGCACATCCTGCCAGTGTTTTATTGTCATTTACATAGTCTTCAAATGTAAAAGTGTTGCTTAAGCAGGCATTTTGCTGGTGGGTTTCACCTTGGGAGCCTGAGAGAGGGAGAAAAAGCTACTAGCTGAAGAGAACCAAGAGAGCAGGAGCCAAAGGCACCAATCTGCAGGTTTCCATTGTTTTTGCTTGCTCTCTGTATGTGCCATCGATTTTCTTAAATCCCACTTCTACCACTAGACTACCATCCTGGAGCTTACAGTCTCAAATGGTCCACGCCATACAGTATAAATGGTCATCTAATTTTATTAGGGAAAAGGATCCCAGGAGAATGTAAAGAAAGAAAAGATAAAAATACTTAGTGGCAGGAGAATTCATTAAGATATTAAAACATGCTTTTTTCTAAAATTATTTTTCCCAGGACACCTGGGTGGCTCAGCGGTTGAACATCAGCCTTTGGCTCAGGGCCTGATAGAGTCAGGGGATCAAGTACCACATTGGGCTCCCTGCATGGAGTCTGCTTCTCTCTCTGCCTGTGTCTCTGCCTCTCTCTGTGTCTCTCATGAATAAATTATTTTTTAAAAATAAAAAATTAAAATTACTTTTCCCTCATCATCCCTTTTGAAAAAAAATGTCATGCCCTTTGGACTCCTTTGCTCCATAAATCCAAATGTTTCCTTCCATACTCATTTTTCAAAAATTGTGAATTCTTTGAAGGTATTATGTTATGAGAATGATAGGGGGAAAGTTGGCCTGACAGAAAAGCTTTCCCCACATCCAGAAAGAAAGTGAGGAGCATAAAGCCTGAACCTTCCTCCCTAGATAGAGCTTTAGCAGAAATGTCTATGCCAAGTGTAGCAGAAGAAACAGAGTAGGCTACTTCAAGGGGACCTCACTGGCTTTAACAGAGAACATATCACTAGAGACCATAATGGGCCATAATGGCTTTGCCCATTTTCTGGACCAAAACATTTTTTTCAGATCTTATTTATTTGTTTGTTTGAAAGAACAAGTGAGAGTGAGGGTGGAAGAAGAGGAAGAGGAAGAGAGAGAATCTCAAGCAGACTCCAAGCTGAGTGCAGAGCCAGGTGGGGCTCAACCCCAACACCCTAAGATCATGACCTGAGCTGAAATCAAGAGCAGGCCGCTCAACCAACTGAACCGCACAGGTACCCCTTTTCTGGGTAAAAATTTAAACCTCTGGGAAAAAGAAAAAGGAGCACAATGATGACAGAGATTTTGGTTTCCTAACTTCTCAGTAACTTACAGAGAATAAAGTAATATGCCATTTGTTGGGTCACAAGTTTGTGATTCCAAACTCCACAGTTTCAAATACAAGCAAAATAAACTAACCACATTTGTTAGCAGTTCATTCTACTTAGGTGTCTTTTTCTCCCAGGGAATGCATGGTTGCTGGTATTTCCTCCTCAACTACAGTATGTAGGGCAATGCTGACTCTCCAAGTGCCATGAATTTGTGGTCAGAAGACCTAGAGGCTATTATTTGGGTCTTCATTCCCTTCCACAAACTTTAACTGAACACTGTTTTGTGGTTATCAAGAACTGTGAAAGTTGTGAGATTTTACTCTATTGATTAAATAGCAAGTTAGCCTGTCACAGTTTCCTGATTGTTGGCTGATGACGTGAGACTCTTGGATCAGGGACAAAGGACTTTATTGCTCATGACACAGCAAGCAGCCCAAGTAGCATATTTTTATCATTCTTCCTTGTCTTTAAGTCCCACAGAAGCTACACTGATGGGCCTAGATTGGTGGTTGTGCATGGAGTGGGTTGCATTTCATTAAAGGAAACTTGAGCTTAGGGAACTTGGAGTTTTCATCCTGGACAGCAAGCATGCCTGCCTTTCACTTTAGAGGAAGCGCTATCTCTATCTATCTTCAAAGGCTGTCTGCTAGACAAACCTCCCTGAAAAGACATTCCAGAGCAAAGGGCAGTCCATGTCTCTGGTCCCAAGACATGCAGAAATGTGACAGACACATGGCAAATTGTCTCTCAGCGGTGCTAAGCCTGCTGTAGCACTTATGAAGGCTGAAGAAACGTGACCTCAACTGTCAAAGAATCTGGGAAAAGAGATCACATTAGCTGGTATGGGACTATAAGCAAAGAACCTCACTTTTCAGTGTTTCTCTTTCTGTGATTATAAAATAGGAGTGATATCTGCCCACTCACTGCTTATTTTGAGAAATAAAGGAAAAAAGAACAGTCTGACAAATGCTTTGAGTTTCATGATGGACACTCTAAAATAGAAAAACATCATATAAAAAACATACTGGTTTCTAATCACATTTTATTCCCTGATGCCTTCAGAGGAAGTGTGATAAACATATAGATATTTCATTCTGATAAGATAGAGTAAAAATAAAATAAAATTTAAAAAATAAATAAATAAAATAAAAAAGATAGAGTTACTGTCTTTTTTTTTAATGCTGGACCTGCATAAAAGCCATTAGTGTCATCAAACTACAAAACTGACCAGATATGTTTAAATGCTCTGTTCCATATGAAATCACTGTTCAGATTTCTTGAAAAACATTACATACCTTTGCTATCTCTTTATCACATCACTTTACAGCTGGAAAAGACTACTGATCTACGACCCCCGAGCCCTTCTCATGTCTTCTCACACCCTTCATCATCTACACACGCAGTTGGCAGGGCTGCCTCCCTGTCAGTCTTCTGCTTGGGAGGTAGCCGATCTCTTCCTCATTCCCCCAGTCTTGACTTCCTCTCTGCCGCCTACCTAGTTTTCACATTAAGTCAAAACTAGATTTTCTGCTGATACATACAAGAATAATCAGACTGCACAGACTATCTTTAGAAGTTTACCTAAATTCAGACAGAGTCTCCAGCATTCTATGGTCAATTCTAATACCACACGTGTTAAAAGATGCCCTGAAGTCAGTGTTCACACATGTGCTCTAGAACTCCTGCACGAGAACGCCTAGGCCCACACCCCAGATCTAGTTAATCAGAACATCTGAAGATAGAGCCAGAAATATGCATTTTAACACGCACCCCAGGGTTCTGACAGCCACTAAGTTTGAGAATTGCTCCTTTAAAATAGTCACCATAACTTCAATAGTTATATTTAGTTTAAGTTATAGAATACAAGACAGAAGCATAAGCCATTCACTGAAAGGGAAAAAGCAAAGACAAGAGGCAGGGATGCCTGGGTGGCTCAGTGGTTGAGCATCTGCCTTTGGCTCAGGTCATGATCCTGGGGTTCTGGGATCAAGTCCCATGTTGGGCTCCCCGCAGGGAGCCTGCTTCTGCTTCTGCCTCTGCCTGTGTCTCTGCCTCTCTCTGTGTGTCTCTCATGAATAAATAAATAAAATCTTTATTAAGAAAAGGCAAGAGGGATCCCTGGGTGGCGCAGCGGTTTGGCGCCTGCCTTTGGCCCAGGGCGCGATCCTGGAGACCCGGGATCGAATCCCACGTCGGGCTCCCGGTGCATGGAGCCTGCTTCTCCCTCTGCCTGTGTCTCTGCCTCTCTCTCTCTCTCTCTCTCTCTCTCTCTCTGTGTGTGTGACTATCATAAATAAATAAAAATTTAAAAAAAAAAAAAAAGAAAAGGCAAGAGGCAAAAATATTTTTAATTAAGTAGAATGATTTCTAAAGACCAAATGTATCTTAATAATATATATACATAAATAGCCTGATTACCTTTACCAAAAGGCAGGGTCTGCAAAGATTAAATATCCAACCACAGGAAAATATTAACTAAAATTTAGTACACTCAATGGAATATTTTGCTCTTGTTACAAATGATCATTATGAAAACTACTAAATAGGGATCCCTGGGTGGCGCAGCGGTTTGGCGCCTGCCTGTGGCCCAGGGCGCGATCCTGGAGACCCGGGATCGAATCCCACGTCGGGCTCCCAGTGCATGGAGCCTGCTTCTCCCTCTGCCTGTGTCTCTGCCTCTCTCTCTCTCTCTCTGTGACTATCATAAATAAATAAAAAATTTAAAAAAAAAAAAAAAAAAAAAAAAAAAGAAAACTACTAAATAACATGAAAATATCTATGAGAAAATAAACAAAAAATGTAGAGCACGAATTGCATGCACATTATACCACAACTAAACATAGTATGTATTAGAAAAAAGAAACTAAGAAAAGGTCAGAGTTATAAAAATTGTAAGTGAATTGTCCCTTCCATCTGTTTTTGTAAATATAGTAATATTATAGTTTTCCTAGAATTTAAGCTAAAGAAAGAGATTGTGATAGAATTTGGGAATCCAAATTGCAATTTAAATCTTCTGACAAGTCTACCAAATAGATTAACAGCACTATTTTGCAGGTATTATGAAACAAGACAGTAGGTGACTATGATTAACTCCACTTACCTTGATTTCTGATGGAGCCAGATTTCAGTCTAACGTATCACAATCATTTAATTTCTCATTATCTTCTCACTGTAATATCCAACCACATACCATCAAGACTTCTCAAACTAGAAATCAAAATTCTCTCCCTCTTCTCCCTCCCCTAATGACCTCAAGTACCTTTATCTATTCACTATATCTCAAGGAAGAGCATAAAGATGCACTCTCCAGAACGCACCTACATTTCTCCTCTCTAGAAACCTACAGGTCATCTAGCCAAACTTACAATTCACCATGAATTTTGCTCTGCAGTGCAAAAGCCACTGATTGGCCTATCAAGATTGGGCATATTTGGTTTTTGTAGTTGTTCTTAGAGTTTCAACTTAAGAAGAGAGAATTTTGTCCTCTACTTTTAAGTTGAAAACATACAATATTGAAAATCTCAAGATGAAATACTCTTCTTAAACCATCCCTTTATTTTATAAGCAGTAAAATAATACAAATAAAATTAAATCCTATGTCAGGCTGCCGTGAAAGTTTGTTCCGAAGTTGCGATATGCAAGAGCTCAGGCAAGAGGTTGAATGGCAGCCAACATCCAGCCAGAACTCTGCTCACCAGATCTGTTCTTTTGTTGAGGTAACACCTGGAAGGGAGTGTACATTCTCTGTTGGGAGAAGAAATCTGCTATATGTTTGTCTATTTTTAAAGCTCTTTGATTGCATGATTTTCACTCCATCAAAAATGCCTGCCCAGGAAGAGCTTTAATATAACAGACAACCTGTGAATACAGAATTGTTCCCTTTCCTAGCACTCCCCCCACTCCCCCGCTCCCGCTCTTCTAACTGTACTGGGAAATAAAAGTGTTGGATCAGATCCTGCCAAAACTACTCTTAGTGCTCAACTTCTTCAGGCCACACAGACTCTGGAATGGAGTAAGACTTGGATTCCCCTGACTAAAGGGAAATAATCCTCAATTTTAGTGTCTGTCCCATCCAAACACAATTCCAGGGAAACTCAGTAATAATGATGCTGGTGTCTCTAAAAATGGCATTGCACCTTCAGGATATAGAGTGTAAGATGTAAGCTGGCACTATGTACCTATGATAAGTCTATTTATGAACTTTTAATTTCATAAGCTGTAGATTTCAGGGCTACAGTATACATGTGCCTAACACACTGCCAAGACAGTCATCTACATAAAGAATCATAAATATTATCATGATCATTATTGTACCTCTCATCTAAACTCTCAATAAAGAGGAAACCAGTCAAACATTAAACTGGAGGTGGGGTTATCCCAAAGTAATGCACTGGCTAAGCTTCAGATGAGTTTCAATACTGTATTTTCTGCTTAGCTAACCCTTACCAAGATTAATGAATGTTCACACCCATGCCTAGTATTGAAACCATAACTTGTGACAATCATGCGCCCATACAGCTGTCCCAAACCACCACAAGACTGCTTCTACAGCCAAACCCACCCTGCAGGTATTTTTAAGTTTTTAATGACTGATTTTTTTTATAAAATTGCTCATTTTTAGCACTGCCTCTAGTTCAAATCCAGCAAAAACTATAGCTTTCAAGCAAGTAGTCTTAAATAGATTATAGTGAAGAGACAGCCCCAGAATTAACCTTTGAGAAGAGTCAGTCCCAGGAATTTTCAGAAATATACAGGGTCTCACAAACTCATAACACATTGAGAATTAAATCTGAACTAATTTCTGGATTAGAGTGTTTGAGGCTACAACTCTATTCTAATTCCCCCTGGATCTAACTCAAATCAAGGTTCAAACACCATGTAGTTCACTGAATTCTCTTGGGTGTCTTCACGTAAGAGATCTGGTGGAGATCTGCCCTCCACTCAAATTTGCAAAGACTGCCAGGCCAGAATCGGTGGCTACAGAATTTAGAGACTCTGAGTCAAGCCAACACTTGACTCTTTAGCTCCACAGGCAGAGAAGGAGCATATCATAGGATGGGAAAAGTCAAAGATTTACCAGAAAGAGGATGATGGGAGTGTTGTGAAGTGAGGGAAATTGGATCACAGCTGTACACATCTACCGTGTTTCACGTGCAATTCAGTTGCAGATTCTTAAAGAAACAATTGTCAGCCATGTATCATATGTAGGAAATATCGTGACAGACATAAAAACATATGATCTCACAGTAGGGGTCACAGCATGTGTGCCACAGAAAAACCATAGGCCCTGGAGACATACCTGACTTCAAATCCCAATCTGCCATTTACTATCTGTGTCCAAGTTACTTAGTCTCTTTGAGCCTCCTTGGAAAAATACTTAATTCACGAAATAGTTGTGAAAACAAAATGATTAAGTTTAGCCCAGCACAGAACGGGTACCCAATACAAGTGAGTTTTTTGCTCCTTTCCTTCCTAGGAATTTGCCAACTAGGTGTTAATGAAAAGAATTTCCTCATTTCCAAGATTAGCCTTTTGTGGAGCTGCTCCTTTTCAAGGCGGTCTAATTAACACCCATTCCCCACCTTCACCCATGCGTTCATCAAGTTAATCACTAGCATGAGGTCGCAGAGCACATCCAGGCCTCCCAATTCTTAATCCCAATTTGTACTTTGAGTATCCGTTTGTGACAGTAAATTTAAATAAAATGAAAACACAATAGCTTATTTGTAGCTTAAAAAAATAGGTAGATCTTCAAACTTGCTCTCTTCCCCACCTCATCATTCTAGGTTCTAACACAATAAGAAGAAATTTCTAATCAAATGTTTACTCTAGTTTTCATATTAATTTATATAGTATACATTTATGCTGAGGTACAGTTGCTTTTTTATGGAATGTAAATACTTATTATTTTTCCCCTGCAGGTCTTTATTTTAAAAGTCTTTAAAGAAATAAAATATTACAGACTTTGCAATGCTCTTTGCACATAACAATAAACTAGGGAAATTTTTAAAATACTGACATTTGGGACAGACCTCAAACCAATTAAATCAGAATCTCTGGAGATGGTACCCTGGCACAGGAGAGTTTCTGAGGCTCCCCAGATGATTTTAATGAGCAGCCTGAGGGAAGTGGGATGGAGGGACATGACTACTTCTCTCCCCTTTTGTTTATTGTACCTCAGAGCCCTGCTCCCTACTGATTAGTCTTTGAGTCCCAACTCCAGCCAAAACACTGGCTGGGAACTTAGAAGAGTTACATCATCTCTTCCCAGATAGAAGCCCTATGAGTTTGCAGTGACTTTCCAGGCTCAGCCTGGCAACGTTTCCAATGATGCAGCTGTTCCTTTCAACCCTCCTGATGACTTGGCCTGCCCCGTGTCCCAGCTGTACCTGGCTCCACTCCTCACCTTGTACTCAGAATGCCCCCATCTCGTGGTCATAATAGACTTTCTTCTGTCTGTGAGTCCTCCGGGTCCTGGTTTCTTCAAAAGCGTAAGAATCACAGAGGATATTGTCCAAATGCAGATTCTGGTTGAGAAATACAGAGGCAGGGCCCTGAAATTCTGCATTTTGAATAGTCTAATGCTGTTGCTGCTGCTGCTCAGCCAGGCACACTAAGGTAGCAAAGACATAGACGGTATTTTTCACCTCGAAATTCTAGAGCAGAGCACAATTCTCTTGTTTCAAGACTATTTTTCTTTTGCGGGACATTCTTTGTTTGCCATTCTGGTATATTTGATGTGGAGTCTTTGGGTGGAATGCATCCCACAATTAAAGCATTGCTCCTATGGAAAAGTACAATCCATTTTATGGAAACCTACTTTTATATTCGGTTCACAGGAAGCACCACAATGGAAAACAGTTTTCTGTATGAATAAGCTGGTGAATACAATCTGGAGCAGTATATGGTAAATATCAAATGAGAGTGTTGACCTGAAATGGTAAATACACGGCCACCACAAATAAGTCCCACTTCTCTTCTGGAGCCCTTGGCAGATATCAATGACCATTCATACCATTGTTTGCCTTTGAGCCCATATTTCACCTTAGAATGCTTCCCAGCACAGGGCCCCACCCAATACCCAATATTGGCTTCCCTGAGAAGGATATAATGGGAGTTCAGAGGAGGAAACCATTAGCTCCAAGTAGGGGCATTTCCCAAAGGGGGGTGATTTGGTTCAGCCTGGAGAGACAATTCAATAGCATCTCTTTCTTTGTGACACCAACCTGCCAGTGATAATAACTAGTGTATTTAAGTATTGACACACTTAGGATAACATTAAATATTCCTTTTATTTTGTAACTATATAATCCTGATTTGTGCTTTGTCAATATTTCTCATAGAATTTTCGATTGTTGTCTGCCTGGTTTACTATGAATAATAAGAAAACAACAATTTCAAATGGTACTCAGAAGTAGCTTTGATAGAAAACTCCCGAGTGACGTTTATAATGGGCTCAGCTCCTGCTGTTGACTTAGGGAACTGGATCTGGAATTTGATGTATTTTTGTCCACACTCTGCCACCATTCAAAAAACAACAGGGTCTCTTCATGATTAGGTTTCTTGTTTCTTTGTCAATGGTATTGCACTGGATAGTGTTGTGGCTTATTAGCTCAAAACTTCCAAAATGTTTAGATTTTTATAAACTAATAATATTTTCAAAAACATTTTGGGGACCAATAATAAGGTTGCTAATCTTTAATTTGCTAAGCAAAGATATAAAAACAGATAACAACTATCCACTAACACTGCTGTTTAATTTTTTTAAACCATGTATTGATACCAAAAAATAATGTAGGAGGGAACAAATCTCAGAATGAAAAGCAGTTCCTTAAAATGAATAAATCTGGCTAAAAAAGGAAAAATCACCACATTATCCTTCTCATTTCACATGGTCTGATCAAAGTTTTATGATAGACAACTGTCCTTTAGCTACTACAGGCTTACGTAACTGGAGCTTTGGACATCAGGTAATGTTTTTCTTGCCAATGACAAAGACTGGGGTCTTTGCTCAAAGAATAAACCGGCTCTTTTTGAGCCAGGCTTGAAAACCAATACCTGCCTAAACCAATCCTGTGCATATCATGCTTTTGTGCTCTGTTAGGTAGACATCCAGCTGGTCCTGGAGGGCCGGTTTCTATATCTGTTTGTCCCATCTCAGCTTTCTTCTCCTACCTGCTTGTCCATGTAGATGGGTTTTATCAGGTCCAAGTTATGGCAATCTCCTATCTATTGATAGAAGAAACAGAGCTTTTTCCTTTTTTTTCAGTTTTTCCAGAAGTAGAATCTCTGATTTCCATCAAGTTGCCACAGACTGTTTTACACTGTGTGGGCTGCATTTATGAGCCATTTATGAGCAGCCCACACAGTACAAGTACCTAGAAGAGGAACAACATTCTGAGTCTCTGTCGGGATCTAATTCTGCCATCATTTTTAAGAATTTGTGTTGGCTTTGAAGAGAAGGCAAATCTATTTTCTTCCATTTTTTTTAAAGATTTATTTATTTATTTTAGAGGAAGAGAGTATGGGGGGTGGGGGTGGGGCAGAGACTCTCAAGCAAAGCCTGTGCCAAGCCTTGGGCCAGAATGGGGACTTGACCCCACAACCCTGAGATCAGGATTCGCCAAAACCAAGAGTCAACAATCAACTACACCACCCAGGCTCCCCTTCCATTTTTAAAATGACTTCAATAATAGCAAAGATGAAATCAAAGCAAAGACTTTTAGAATTAGATATATTAACTTTTGAAATCTTTGTTAGCAAATTGTGAAAGCAGTGGCAGGATCCTTCCTTCTGAGTCATGACAATGGGATGAATCACAGTGAAGCAAACTCAAGGCCACAGATACCAGAACCCAAGCAAAGAAGGAGCAGGAATCAGGCCCAGATTGTAATGAAGAGTAAAGCAGAAATAGCACAGGAATGCAGGCTGTTCAAGTCTGGTGATTATGACAAAATTAAGAATACACTAGATCAGAATTAGGTCATGATTTGAGGATAAAGAATACAAAAGACCAGGCATAGATGGATGCTGAGTGGAGCCTCTTCATTCTGGCTTTCTGGGAAAGAAGGCCTAAGAAACCTCAAATAGAGCTTTTGGAAATGTTTTCCTCTATGGGCTGTAACCTACAAAATGACTCCCACTTGCTCTGTCTTTCTCTTTGCCTGTCTATAGGCAACCATCCTGAAAGAATGATGAAAGTCTCTGAGGCTAATTCTACACACCAAACTGGTCCAACTCTATTGGCTGAAGCAATACTTTGAGAAAAAAAAGTCTGTAAATTAAGCCATCTCAATCTGTTTTTAGATATATTCTGCATCTAAACTTTGAGTCTAAATTATCTCAATAGTAAAATTACTGATGTATGCAACAGTATAAGTCGACTTGTTCCTGTTGTCTCCAATTCTCACCTGAAGCTCCAGAGCAGAGAACAGTTAAGAATCATATTACCTATAAGTTTGCTCCAGAGTCACCCAAAAAGTTCATCTAGAAACTCAACCCTGAAAATAAAAGGAGGCAAGATAATGAGTAGTGGGGGAGTTGTTCAGAAAGATGTCATAGTCAGCGTGTAGTCGTTTCCTCTATGCATCTCTGATAGAATTCAGAAAGGTATTTACAAACACACAACCCTTAAAACCAGATAAAGGAGAGCTTCCAAAGAATCTCTCAGGGAGCCTGGCTTGTGTCCACCAAAGTTAATGGGGTACAAAGACTCTTACTTGGAAAAGTTTAGAGGCCAACCTGGACCTGGCCTTGAAAACAGAGCTAGGAGAGGGGGTCATTGTGGAAGTGGCCCATACTTCTAGAGTTGAGCAATGACTCAGGTGTTCTGGTGGCCCAAGTGGATACTGTGGGAGGTAACCAGGTTTAAGTCAAGGTTCCAAAACAAAGGGACTGAGAAGCAATAGTAAGAAGCCAGATAGAGATTGTATAGTTCACACCAGGGACATGACAAATGTCTCAAAACAACTGGGATCTGCCTTGCAAGAGGTCTCCAAAGTGAGGTTATCACTCCAGCCAACCAGTAGTACATCTTCTGTCCCATACCCTCCCTCCTCCTCACAACCCCGCACCATGTCTGGAAGACGTAGAGGCAACACAGTGAGACAGGAGTCTGGGAAACGAAAGAGCAAGACAGGAAAAGACTGAGGAGGTTTACCAGGCCCTCTTTTGCCTCTGTTCTTACTACAGGTCCTGAATCAAAACTGGAAAAAAAGTATTTTTTATTTATATAGAACAAGACCTTTTAAAACCTGAAAGAAGATGGCACATTAAAAACAGCAAGGTGGGTGGGACAACTGGGTGGCTCAGTCGGTGAAGTGTCAGACTCTTGGTTTCAGCTCAGGTCATGATCTCAGAGTCTTGTTATCAAGCCCAGTATTGGGTTCCATGCACAGTGGGAAGTCTGCTTCTCTCTCTCTCTCTCTCTCTCTCTTCTCTCTCTCCCTTTCCCTCACACATGCATGCAGGTGTTTGCGCGCACGCTTGCTCTCTCTCAAATAAATAAATAAATAAATAAATAAATAAATAAATAAATAAATAAATCTTTTAAAAAATAATAAAAAATAAATGAAAACAGCAAAGGGACTAGAGACGTTTTGGAATTTACCCAGACTTTATCAAGTGTCAGGGAAAAACGCAAATAGTACAGATGAAAGGCAGTGGTGAAAAAAGAAATTAAGTTCCATTCATATGTCATGGACTACACTATGTCCCATCAAATTCATATGTTGAAGCCCTAACACCCCCCCTCTGTCCCACACTTGTACCTCAGAATTTAATTGTGTTTGGGAACAAGGCCTTAAAAGAAGTAAGTCAAAATGAGGCTATTAAGTAAGCCCTAATCCAACTTGATTGATGTCCTTATAAAAAGAGAATATTTGGACACACAAAGAGACCCCAGGGGCATGCCTGCACAGAGAGACCACCACGGGAAGAGGCAACAAGAGGGCAGACATCTGCAAGCCAAGGAGAGACATCTAGAACAGTTTCCTCCTTTATGGCCCTCTTTTCCTGTCTTACTCTTTCATTCCACAAACCTCTATCTCACTATGTTGCCTCTGCATCTTTCAGATATGGTTTGGGATTGTGAGGAGGTAGGAGAGGTTTGGGACAGAAGTTGTACTATGGTTGGCTGGAGTGATAACCTGACTTTGGGAGTCTCTCACAGGGCAGATGCCCAATTGTCTCCATTCCCCAGGATTTCTCCAGAACCATGAGAAAATAATTTGCCATTTAAGCCACCTAGTCTCTGGTATTTTGTTTTGGCAGACTTAACAAACTAAAATATATCTTTAAAAAAAAAGCCAGCTTTTGGAGGGAAAAATTATTTTGTTTATTTATTTATTTATTATTTATTTATTTATTAATTTATTTATGTTTAACGTAAGCTCTACACCCAATGTGGGGCTTGAGCTCATAATCCCAAGATCAACAGTTGTTGGCTCTACCAACTGAGCTAGCCAGGCACCCCAAAATTCGTCTGCATATTAACTTAAATGCTATGTGTCTTATAGCTACACAAAACTTCTGAACCACACCTCTGTCCAATTTAAAATTAAACATTCACGTCAGTACTTTTTTTTCTCAGTTCAATATCTTTTCAGAAATTTTACCACCACACGAGAAAAAGGAAATAAAACTGCATCTTCAAATCTTGACATTCCATAATGTCTGAAATACTGCAGCCTCATATTACTTCTTATCATTTGTCAGAAAAATAAACAATTTCCCCCCACATAAAATAAGTGACCTCGATGCCTAGGTGGCTCAGCAGTTGAACGTCTGCCTTTGGCTCAGGGCATGATCCCGGGGTCCTGGGTTCAAGTCCTGCGTGGAGCTCACCACAGGGAGTCTGCTTCTCCCTCTGCTGGTGTCTCTGCCTCTCTGTGTGTCTCATGAATAAATAAAATCCTTAAAAAAGAAAGAAAGACAGGAAAAAAGAAAGAAAAACAAGAAAGAAAAAAAAGTGACCTTTCTCATTAACATAAATGTATGTTTAGACAGGAATGCTACCTTTGTGGCTTTGGTCATATTTCAGTAGCTAGAGAATAAGTGAGAATATTGAGAGCTCAGTTTCATATCATTTGTAGAAGAGTTGCAAAAAGGAATGGCGACTAAAGATACAAAGCCTCAGATGAAGTCTCCTCCTCAGCCTCTTGGTAGGACTTCCTGCCTCAATAGTCTATGGGTAAATGGAAATCCTGATAGACCTCATGCCCAGCTACTTACTGGGTATCTCCACATTAATGCTTTACTCGCTGCTAAATAGAAATGTCTATATAAAGCTGAACATCTCTTCTCTGCCATCATGATCCTGTTCTCCTCTCTACTTCCTTTTATCTAGGTTCTAGTGTGCTTGAGAAGATTCTATGAAATAACCTATTTATGCGTAGCTGCTAGAATGGTGTCTGGCATGGAGCCGCTACCCTCACAGTCACCTCGTTAGAAACCCAGTAGCCTCATCAACAACTCCCTTTCCCCAGCTTCTCACATTTAGTCAGGCCCCATACCCTGCCAACTTTACAATCAAACAGTTATTCCTCACTGATCTTGCCTCCAATCTTTTTTCTCTCCACTAGATTATATTATAATATATCATTCTTCTCTGTGTCCCACACAGTAGCACAAAATGATTTATTCTATTCAATTGGAGCTTTTAGCTATTAAATAATCATTTCCTCCAAAGCCTCAGAAAGAGCGTTGTATACCAAAGATTTCTCCTCAGTTGACAAAAGTCAAATATAAAAATGTAATGAGAAATTCTAAGAAATATTTTTTACTTTTATCTTCAAAAATGTACAAGTCTTCAAAGCTAGACCAGTTGTGCACCACCCCCCATTTCCAGACCATACCCCTCCCTCTAGCAAGGAGTACCCCACTGAGAAAGTCTTTACCTGTTCACCCCCTCCACTGGGTCAGCAACTGGACTAAAACTGTAGTTCTTATCCAGGCAGCTTCCTTGACAAGCCCCTATTCCACTCCAGCCAATCCCCATGGAAATGTTCCCTACTTTTAGAGAATATCCATGTCATGGGCCTAAACTAAATAAGTGAATTTTCTACTGATTCTGATTATTATAGATTCTCTTCTTAAGAGAGACTGTGTCATGTGGTAGTAACAGCATAGGCTCCAGAGTTGGACTGGCCTTGCTTCAAATCCCACTTCCATATGAGTAGCTATGTGACTCTTCTACCTCTTTTTTCTCATTTGTAGAATAGAATAAAATTTACTTCATAGTGTGTTTGAGATGATTCAGTAAGATAATGTATTTGTATATAGCCATTAATGTGATACCTGGCACAGTGAAGTTAATAAATATAGTTTATTTATCTTCTTTATTAATTTATTTTTGGCTCTCTCATCTTGCACTTTAAATTACTTTGAAGATCTTGGAAGAAAGCCTGGAGTCCTGCTAGCAATGACTTCAGCTTGTACTAAGTATGTTATAAATTTGTTTAATATCTTGTATACTATAATTCTTACAAGTGTATTGGGCCTAAGTATTCAACTGGGTAGTTTCCTCAAGTTTCTGGGTGAAAATCAATTCAAAAGAAGAGCGAATGAAATCCTTTAACTTCTTATTTCTTTGAATAAGAATCCTGCTACCATAAAAAGTTTTTCTTAGTGTATAATGCCAAAGAGGACATTCTTCCTTCAGTCATATAAACTCATCTTGTGTGACTACCTATTGAGCAGTAATAGAAAATGTCAGGTGTCAAACCCAATCCTATATTTCTTTATGTACCAGATATATCGCGAACTATTAAGTGCCTAGCAGAGCCATAGTACTTCTTGTTTGTGAGGGTACAAATTACATGCAAGTCATGGCCTCTGCCCTCAAAATACAATTACAGAACAATGAAAGAATGTGTAAGGTAAACTAAACTATATGTCTCCGAGTCTCAGTGCTAGAAATGTTCAGAAGAGACAGGAAAGTCTTCTGACAAATGATAGGGGAAAGTTTCAGCTTGGGGCAAAAGGAACATCTAATCCAAGAATAGGATGTCCAGGAATGTCTGGGTGGCTCAATGGTTAAGTGTCTGACTCTTGATCACAGGGTTATGAGTTTAAGCCCTGCATTGGGCTCCTGGCTGGGTGTAGCGCCTACTTGGAAAAAAATAAATAAAAAGACAAGAAAATCCAAAACAAATAGAACACTAAACATACTGCATTTGTCCCTGTTTGGATAGCTTCATTTCTCTTCCTAAAGACCCCAATCTCACCCTTCCTTGCACACTGGGCCAGAGCCTTCTCTGTGTAGCTGACCTAAATGCACCCATCCTTTTTCACATTTTTCCTTCTCCTGCCTTAACCTTCCCTCCACCTGCTTTTCTTCTCAATTTTCTCCTGTGTCTTCTCCCCTTACAAACAAGCTCTGTGTGAGAAATTCAAACATGCCTGGGAACAGAATCAGAAAGTATTGGTATGTTAGAGCTGGGGGACATTTGAGACACCATAGAGTTACTCTTCCCTTCATTTGCTGTGTGCAGTCGAGGACTTTCCACCTTCTGATATCATTCAGTCATTTATTACTTCCCCTGAAAGGATGTGAGCCATCCTATTATATACAAAGTTCCCAGTAACTGTATTTCTGCCCAATTTCCCAGACTCTTTAAGAATTTCATCCCCTGCCTCTTTCCATGTAATCAGTTTATTTTTTTAAGATTTTAAAAAATTTATTCACGAGAGACACAGAGAGAGAGGCAAAGACATAGGCAGAGGGAGAAGCAGTCTCCATTCAGGGAGCCCGATGCGGGACTCAATCCCAGAACCCCGGGATCACATCCTGGGCTGAAGGTAGACACTCAACCACTGAGCCACCTAGGCATCCCTCCATGTAATCAGTTTGGACAAAATTGAGAAATAGGCAAAACTGCCTTTTGTCCTTGTAGTCTTTTCATTCTTCACCCATGTTCCTCTTCAGAGACCACCTCCATCCTAGTGTCTCAAAAACTCCTCATTCCCCTTGTCAATAGTTAGCATTAGAGTCTCAGCCACCTTGAGGTTTAATGGCCTACAACAGTATAATGGTTGTCCTTAATGAGATAGATTTGATTGGATTCAAGGTCTTCTGTTACAAATAAAATTCAAACCTATTTCAGACCTCAGTCAAGGAGGATTTGGGAAGCCCCAAGATTTTGATGGGGATCATGCCTGAAAAGACATTTTATAGTTAACACTGGTTTACCTCCCTTTGAGTAATATAGATAATATGCTTACATAAAAGCTACTGTTAAATACTGACATACCAGAATATATGAAAAAGAATCCCCTACATCCAGAAGTGCACCAGCTAAAATATATATTGCCTCCCAGTTCCAAAGCTACCCTTTATTGTCTACCCTGAAAAACTGGAGCTAGAATGTTGAAATATTTCTCCTTTTCAGTGAGAATAACCTTTGTCAGTATGGGGACTTGGAGAAACACTATGAAAGAAATTGGGGTTCTCTTACTGAGTCTGGTGTTTTCCTTTTGCTTCTTCTGTTTCCTGTCTCATTGTTGCCAACTTCATGTGTAGGGTTCATCCAGTGACACACATATGGATGACTTCCCATCAAATTTCAGTGGCATCCCTATTTACAGTTTCCCAATGAGTCACAGGGGTGTCCCAGAAGTCGGCCTCTCAGCCTTGACCCACCTGCATTTAGAAGTGTTTCCTGCTTGCCCCAGCATCTAGGGATCAGTTCTGGCCTGGCAATCCAGCAAAATTCTTCCAATCCAATGATCTGAAGCCACACTTTTTCCAACGTGGCCTGAGTTCCAGCCTTGGAGAAGAGGGTTCTTTTCCACATTGCTCCTTCCTTGGGTACCTCTCTGAGTCCTAGGTTATTTTTTGTTGTTGTTATCTTTACTCCTTTTTGGTCACCAGCTGTTATAGTTAATAACTTTTTATATTAAACCTTCCCTATTCAAACTACTAAATGGGGTCTGTTTTCTGATTGGACCATGACTGATATTAAGAGGAGGGATCTTCATCCCTAAAGAATAAATCTTCAAAGCATTTGTTTAAAAACCCAAGAAAGGGATCCCTGGGTGGCACAGCGGTTTGGCGCCTGCCTTTGACCCAGGGTGCGATCCTGGAGACCTGGGATCGAGTCCCACATCGGGCTCCCGGTGCATGGAGCCTGCTTCTCCCTCTGCCAATGTCTCTGCCTCTCTCTCTCTCTCTGTGTGTGTGTGACTATCATAAATTTAAAAAAATAAATAAATAAAAATAAAAACCCAGGAAATGCAAACAACCAGAGAGATAGTTTGGCTTTCCGCCAGAGTAATCTATTGCAAATGAGCCTTATATCTTGGTTATAATAAACAAGACGGGCGGGGGGGGAAGGCAGTAAGCATTTAAATCCTAGAACAATAGATTCTCATATTAAACCTACAACAAAAACTAAAATAAAATAAAAATTCAAACCTAGATATACAAGAACCTTAATCAGCTGTCAAGTTTCAGTATTATTGTGCTCAAATGAATATCTTCTGTATTTAGTTTTAAAAATTACCTAGGGGAATAATTGTCTAGGGGAAAAAATTGTCTAGAGGAACAGGGACGAGGGACTTGCCTAATTAGGCTTTCTAAATTGAGATATAATTGGCATATAACATCATATTAGATTCAGGTGTACAACATAATGATTTAATATTTGTATATATTGCAAAATGATCACCATAATAAGTCTAGTTAATACCCATCACCATACATAGTTACAATTTTTTTCTTATATTGAGAACTTGCAGGATCTACTCTTTCAACTTTCAAATATACAATACAGTATTATTAACTATAGTTACCATATTCTACATTAACTCTCAATGACTTATTTATTTTATAACTAGAAGTTTGTATTTTTTTACCTCATTCACTCACTTCACACACCCTTGAACCTCACTTCTGGCAACCACTAATCTGTTCTCTATATCAATAAGCTCAATTTTTTTTGTTTGTTGTTTCTTTGGGTTTGGTTTTTGTTTTTGTTTTTAGGTTCCACATACAAGTGAGATCATACAGAATTTGCCTCTGTCTGACTTATTTCACTTAGCATAATGTCCTGGTGGTCCATCCATGTCACTGCAAATGGCAAGATGTCATTCATTTTTATGGCTCAACAATATTCTATTGTATATATACACTACATCTTCTTTATCTATTTATCTATTGATGAAAGTTAGGTTGTTTCCATATCTTGGCTATTGTAAATAATGCTGCAATGAATATGGAGATGCAGATATCTTTTTGAGTTAGTGCTTTTTGTAAAAAAATAAATAGGGCAGCCCCGGTGGCCCAGCAGTTTAGCGCCAACTTCAGCCCAGGGCGTGATCCTGGAGACCTGGGATCGAGTCCCATGTCAGGCTCCCTGCATGGAGCCTGCTTCTCCCTCTGCCAGTGTCTCTGCCTCCCTCTCTCTCTGTGTCTCTCATGAATAAATAAATAAAATCTTTAAAAAATAAAAAATAAATACCCAGAAGTGGATTTGTTGATCACATGGTAGTTTTATTTTTAACTTTTGGGGGAAATTCTCCATAGTGGCTCCACCAATTTAAATCCCCACTAACTATGTGCAAGGGTTCCCTTGTCTCCACATCCTCACCAACACTTATTATTTCTTGTCTTTTGATAACAGCCATTCTAAGCCTTTCTACGGTATGAAGTGGTTCTCATGGTGGCTTTGATTTGCATTTCCCTAATGATTAGTAGTGCTGAGCTTTTTTTTTTTTCATGTGTCTATTGGCTATCTGTATGTCTTCTTTGGAAGAATGACTATTCAAATGGTCTGCTCTTTTTTTATCAGACTGTTTTTGGTTTTTTGTTTTGTTTTTGTCATTGAATTTTATATATGTTGGATATTAACCCCTTCTCAGATATTGGATGTGCAAACACTTTCTCCCATTCAGTAAATTGTCTTTTCATTTTGTTGATGGTTTCCTTTGTTGTGCAGAAACTTTTTGGTTTAATGTAGTTCCCCTTGTTTATTTTTGCGTTTGTTTCTTTTGCTTTTGGTATCAAATCCAAAAAATCATCAAGACCTATATCAAGGAACTTACCACCTATGTTTTCTTCTGGGAGTTTTGTTATTTAATTAGATTTTATGTGTTACTTTCTGCAAACATAATAGCACAAAACAGGCCATGTTGGAAATACAGGATCTGTAGTCGTGTTATTTTGCATACGGCATTCAGAGTTCCAAACTTCGAGTAACAGAGAAAGAGAATCATAATATCTATCTCAAGAAGTTGTTGTAAAGATCAGTACCTAGGACAGTGTTCACAAAGTAGCAACTTCTCCAAAAGGCTATTTTTCTGTGGTCATTACTGTTATTCGTGACTCCTTTTTTACTGTATTGAGTAGTATGGCAAGAAAATTTCACTTGCTAATAACAGAAAATCCAACTCAAACTAGCTTAAACAATGAAAGAGGACTTTGGGAATTACACAATTGCAAAGTCAGGAAGTAAAGGGAGCTTCAAAATTGATTGTTTCAGTGACTCCGCAGTATTATTAAAGACTCCTTTTTGTCTATCACTCTTTCTGGCTACCCCCTTTCTGCTTTTCCTAAGGCTGAAGCTTTTGGTAGAGTTAGGCTGGCCTCCAGACATAGTAAGGGTAGTGTGTCCTTGTTTACTCTCAGTGAAAAACAGAACTCTGTATTCTAAACAAGAGTACTGGGGTTCACTCAGATCTTAGCTTACTCACATTATCAGGAATGGAGTTAACTTCACAAACAGCGTATAAGTTGTAAGAGGGAATATGGGAAAAAGGCAATATGGATGTTGCATAGATGAACCAAAATATCTTGCTTAAATAATTTAATTTCCTTCTGTCAAATTTTCCTGCAATCCTTGTACATATTCACATTATGATTTTATAGAGACAGTGAGTAAAAATATAGCAAGGAATAATAAAGACTATAACAGAAAACCTCTTATACAGTCTTGCCATGTGCTCAGTGCTTTAAATGCTTTACATATACTCACCCATTTGATTCTCAAAACTACCATAAGATTTCGACAAGGAGCTATTCAAGAATGGAATCAGGATTTGGAACTTAGACAATATAGCTTGGATACCTATGCGCTTAACCCTTCTGCCATGTTGCCTCTCAACAAAGAGATAATTCTCCCTTCCTCTGATGTGCTAAACAAAGAGCTTGGTTCTGTAGTGCCCTCTCCCAAAGGTGATCAGCGTAAAGCAATGGATGAATGAAGGACTAATGAATAAATGAAAGATATGGAAAAGAGGTGTTCCTAGAAGGTTTTTTTTCCTTATTCAAATAATATTTTAAAACCCAAAACCCAATGACAAGAGACAATGCACACACCAATAGAGTGATTCGAAGAAGTTCTCTAATTACACCCCACTTGGTTTTCAGGCCTGTATAGCATCCTCGAATTATAGTCAGAGGTGATCAAGTACTTTGGAGCTAGGTTCTCTAATGCCAGTGGGAATCTGTCAACACCATCAATCAGCTGTTTGATATTGAGAAAACCTCTTTCAGTCTCAGTTTCTTCCTCTTTGAAGTGAAGGGGTTCAACCAGATTATCTAAAGAATAGCATGTACACACACAAACACACACAGGCGATTATTTCTATACTTCTAGCTCTACTTCAATCTTTCCTCCTCAAACAGTAGTTTATGATTTTACTTAGAACCATGTTTATTGACTCTTTCATCATGGCTCTGGCATCCCTCCAAATACGGTCAAATTAAAAGGTAATTGGTAAACCAAAGAATAAATAACACACAAGGAACTTTGAAATCTCTCTGTGAGCTTCAACTAGTTAAGACTCCCAGTGTGTCCCCCTGGAGTCAAGCCAAACAGTTTCCAAAGGGCAGCTATCTTTGAAAGTCTGACTTACAAAAGCCACAAAAAAAATGCGGAGTTTATGCATTATCCTTTTTGTCTCTCCCTCTCTTCTCTTCTCTCTAATTTCTATCCTCTTGTCATTGTGTCTTAGAGTTTATAGATGGGCTAACATGGTTTTTTTAATCTTCTCATTTGTAGAGAATTACAAGTATGAACTATTAATCTTGCTAATATTAGAAACAGTATCAGGACAAAATTACTGTACTGTGTGTGTTTGCACAGAAAATTATTGATGACCTTAAGCATCTCACAGCAATTTCAATTTCATAAATTCATAAATCCAAAAGAAATATGTTTCTGGTAATGCAAATTTATTTTCTACCATTTACAAATTCTGGATCTCTGTGAAGGAGCCAAGTTATTTTTATTTTCTTTATTCTTATATCTAAACCATTTTTCTGAGTTTCTCAGGTAAGAGAAAAAAAAAAGCCTGTGAGACTCTTTCTTTTGGTCGGTGGTTCTCATTAACCTTGGAGGAGGAATCCCAGGACATAGATCAAAATAAAAAGGCCATTTGGCAATAAACTGAATGTATTGTTACCTTGGCCACTAAAAGAGAAAGTAGAATACATAATGCCTGAAACAGACCTTTCTATGGTGAGGTGCCTTTACTCCCTGATGAAATTTTGTCAACTTATAGAGATTTTTAGTGGAGAATTAGAGACTTCACCCTGTACCCTGTAGAAAGTACCGTGGAGTTTGTTTGTGTGTGCAACTCACTACACTCTACATAACAGATTAGAAAGGAAAGAAATTGAAGGATAAGTAAATCACAAAATGTGCACTGTCATCTTCTTTAACTAATGACATTGAATCTGCTCCAAGTCTGCCCTATTTTCCTAAATTGGCACTTATGAAATTATCACGTCTAATTTACGCCTCCACCTCTCAGCAAGAACCCCCTCCCACATTGTTTTCCTTTTCTTTTCACATCATCTTGTTGTCTCTGATTATACTGTTCTTAGAAGCCCACCCTAAAGCCAAACTAGTGCATGTTGAACAGGGAGTAGAGGTGGTATATTCTCAGTTCATTAATTTCTCATCAACTGGAAGCTTGCAAAACTGGGCATAAGAAGAAATAAAAATTGGGAGGGAAAACATCTGAACTTCTTATCACCTCCTCTAAAATTCCATGTTTTCAGTGAATGAGAGGATCTGTATTACGTAAAGTTATAATGGGCATGCTTACTGCACTACAGTAAAGTTGTTAAAAGCATGGACTTTGAAGACAGATGCCTGCATTTCCATTTACTAAGCTACATGCACTTGGTTAAACTAGCTAACTGCCTTATGCTTCTTTGTGTCTATAAAAGAGCATTCTCTTCATAGCATACTTATAAGAATTTAATGAAATAATACATGTAAAGTACTTAGAATGGTGACAAGCCCACAGTAAATGCTACAAAGGTATTAGCCATTACTATCTCATCTGAGATTTCAATGCCCTTACAAGATTCCCAAGCAGTGATCATTCATCTTATCCTTGATTTTTCCCAGAAATTGGGAACTCATTACCTCCCAAGGTTATCTATCTCATCTTCTTACTAGTGGAATGTTGATCTTTCTATAATGAGCCAAAATTTGTCCCTTGTAGTTACTACCTAACTAGTCTGAGGCCTACCTTGGAGCTACATAGGAGAATTTAATTGACATTTGAACACTGTAATTTCCTTCTCATTTCCTGTAAGCTAAACATTCTCCATTCCTGCAGTCATACACATGTAATATGGATGAGTATTTTACAACTAGCTCATCTATGGTCATCTTAAAGAGTGGTACCCAGAAATTTAGATCTGAAAGCAAGACTAGCATTTCCCTTATTCCAGAGGACATCTTAAGGTCCTATTCATTTTGGAGCTTTTTAGCATCCCCAGATTACTACCTTAAATAAAACTCTTAAGTTGTGTTTGTATGACTTCTACAAAACTGCATGTCATTATCCCCTTTCTGGGCTTAGGCCATTTTCCCCTGTTTGTTTGTTTGTTTGTTTGTTTGTTTGTTTGTTTGTTTCTAGGATGAAACAAACAAAGGATGGTGGTAGGAATGGCATTAGTAATTAGACAACTTTATAATTACTGTTAAGGTTCATGTTGGAAGCACCTGGGTGGCTCAGTGGTTGAGCATCTGCCTTTGGCTCAGGTCATGATCTCAAGGGTCCCAGGATTGAGTCCTACATCAGATTCACGGGGAGCCTGCTTCTCCCTCTCTGTGTGTCTTTCATGAATAAATAAATAAAATATTTTTTTTAAATCTCTGTGTCTTTAAAAAAATATTTTATTTTTATTTATTCATGAGAGACACAGAGAGAGAGAGAGAGAGGCAGAGACATAGGCAGGGGGAGAAGCAGGCTCCATACAGGGAGCCCGATGTGGGACTCGATCCTGGGACTCCAGGATCATACCCTGGGCTGAAGGTGGCACTAAACCGGTGAGCCACCCAGGAGCCCCTAAAAATAAAATCTTTTTTTTTTTAAGATTTTATTTATTTCTTCATGAGAGACACACACAGAGACAGAGAGAGGCAGAGACACAGGCAGAGGGAGAAGCAGGCTCCACGCAGGGAGCCAGATGTGGGACTCAATCCCAGGACCCCAGGATCACGCCCTAAGCTGAAGGCAGACGCTCAACCACTGAGCCACCCAGGTGCCCCAATAAAATATTTTTTTTAAAAAGTTCACATTGGCTTTGGCCTATAATTTGAGTTTGTCAAGTTTGGATTTTTGGATTTTAGTTCTATCAAATTTTTTTATCATACATCACTAAGTATCCTCTTTTGTTTTGATAATCAAAAATGTGTAGCCATCATAAGATGAAGAAGACAGAGTACTAGGAAACCATGGCCCTACTTTTATTCCTATTCTCAAAAATAACAGGTCTGAGGTACTTCTTAACCGCTCAGTCTATCTGTGTTCCTCACACATTTATTTTTTAAGGAAAAATACCAAGAACATTAAAACAGTGTCTATCATCAAGACTATAAATAATCCTCTACAATGTTAAAAAGCAAATTAAGATTTTTTTTTGAGAAATTTTACTTATAAAGCTTTGGAAACAAGCAAAAAGTCACAAGTTTAGCCCCAAAGAAATCAAAATGGAAAGGCATAAAATACATTTTTAACACTTGGTCCTTTTGCTTGTTTAGTCCCTGGATATTTAAAGCAACTCTCTTCATGAGTTGCTCAAGCTCTGGGGACTGCCTCTCGGTCCACATAGGACCTTGCATCTCTGCTCTTGCCCTTGGCAGTGGGCACAGGAAAATATCGTTTGCCTATCTGTTCCTTCCTGAAGATCATGAACCCCTCATGGGCAAGAAAAAGCCTTTTAATAATCCCTCGACCAAACACAGAAACACTAACACGTAGTAAATAATAGATGTTTATCGAATAAATAATTGAGCAAGCCTGCTACACATTCCTACTAAGACCAGTCATTAGCTTAGGTTACAGCTTAATATAAGAACTGTAAAGAGTAAGGCTACATCCCCTTCCCCATCTCTTCCTACTTCGACCACATCTCCTTTCCCCATTCATTATGGCTAGAAATTCCATTAAATGGGACACCTTTAACTAACTCTACAACTCTCCAAGATATAAAATGCAAATATCCCCACCAGAGAAGCAGTACTTTGACATAAATTTATATTAAGTTGCAAATTAGTGATACAAACTACTCCCTCCAGTGCAGTTTATAGAGATTGGAGTGTTAGCAGAAAAAGAGTATCTATTATCCCTGCAGGTTCCAGCCCTGCTTTGGCCCTGCGTCAATAAAATCCTAGAGCATCAGTCCGCCAGCCAGTAGAGGCCAGAAAATTCTGCTGCTTCCACAAATACCATGCCTGGAACAAGGATCTACCCTGAAGTTTCCCATGTGATCATCTGAACCAAGTTCCTCAAGAGGACACCTATCACATGCAGCCCAGCTGCTGAACTAGCTTCTAGGCCAGAGTTGCAGGTGCCTGAGTCCCCTCATGGAGCAGAGAACCTATCCCTGAATCCCAGTCAGCACTGAAGAGCCCTGGCCTTCTTGCCTTCCACTTTCCCCAGGGAAGATGCTGCTTTCCCAGAATTCTTAGCTAACCTTTCACCCAAATCTGCCCCAAGATGGTGATATCTCTGTTATTTGATTAAAAACTCCTTGGCCATTCACCTCTGCCTAAATGAGAACCTGACTTTGGCCTCTCATTCTCTAATAAGGGCTTGGAGCACTTTCCCATCTCCTCCTACCTTGGTCATTGTACTCTAACCTTTGCCATCCTGGCTTGGTGCCAGCATGCTCCTTCCTCCCCCAAAGTAAGCTGTCTGCCTGGTCACATGGTTTATGACTCTGGGAGGAGAAAAGGAGGGGGAGGGAATAGGAAAAGAAACTGCTAGAGAATACAAAGATAAAAACTTCCATCTGTCTCACATGTTTTGCCTAGAGCCAGAACTGCTTGGTGGCACAGGTTTTAAATTCCATGCACTCGGGCAGAATTTCCTTAAAAAGGATCTCTAACTACAGCTTCTCTGTCTTGCCTTAAGACCCTCTCATGAACAGCGCCCCACCAGCTTGAGACCAAATTACCCAGGACTAGCCAGTTTTGCTGTAGCTTGGGCATCAGCCAAACTCACATGCCAAAGCAAATAGAAGAGGGAAAGGAGAGACCAAAGGGGCATTTCCCAGTGAAGACATCAGCACTGCTTTAAAAAAAAAAAAAAAAAAAAAAAAAAAAAAAAAAAAAGGCTGTGTTTTTAAAATTCTGCTCATGCAAAAAGAAAAAAAAAAGATAAATTCTTTGAGAAGAAAATTGTCCTTCCACTTTTTTGTCTTATTTTGCTATATTTACAGTATGAGATAGGTTTTATTTTTCCATTGCATACAAGCAGTAAGATAGTTGTGAAACACAAGGTGCCGAAAGAACTTCATACTTCATTATATGTTAGATAAGTAGATGGAATGCTTTTCATTACAAGCTTATTATGCCTTGAAAGTATTTCCTTTTCATAGAATAATTTCATCGTGAGCAGAAATAGCTCAGGTTTACTTAACATCTACTTTAAGGAGGGCAGTGGGTTAAAGTAGAAAACAGACTGAGAGTTAGAAGTTGTAAATTCTAGTCCCTCTAACAGTGGAACTATGAGTAAAGTCCCAAACTCCTCATTTGCAAAATGCAGGAATTGAACAGAGACTCTCTGTCTTTTGTCGTTGTTGTTACAGTCATTTTCCTGTTCGGTAACCTGGTATGCCAAGAGTTTAATACAGTAAAAAGAAATGCACTTGGATTCAAAAGACTCAGCTGCCTCTTTCTTTATGACTTTGAGCATTTCCCCTCTTCTGTTTCCTCATCTGTAATAAAAAGGAAACAGAACATATGGTGTCTCAGGACATTTCCAGCTCTAAAATTCTATAACAAAGAAAGATGTCTGTGGTGCATATGCTGCCTTCCATTTGTATATAAAACTTGATGTTTTGCTCCAAGTAACCTGGGAAGAATAGATGCATTGGTGAAGCATTTCATGGAACATATATGCACTGCTTCGTGTGAACAGGACACCTTAGATCCCAAGGAGAAAGCTTTTCTTAAGAGACTTTTTCCCTTCATCTTTCTTCTCAGTCTCTGAGACGATGCTCTAGAATCCACCACAAACTTCGTTATTATTAGGCATCATCTTCGTGATCTCTGTACGACTGGAAGCAAAGGCAACCACACTGAAATCTAGCCTTTGCCTGCTGTTTATAAATATACTGCTGACGTTAAGAAAAAAAAAAAGTACCTTCTTCAAAGCTATTAAAAAAGCCATTTATCAAACAGACTTTAACATTTTCTTATAGGAAAATGTGGTTAATCCAAAAATATTTTTGGTGTTTATAATTTTTGGACTTTTGTTAAAATACTTAACTCTTTAAGCTTTGATTCTAAAGGAAGTCAGAGCTATAGTCACGGGTGGTTTACAGAACATTTTCTGGTAGTCTTTACTTCATTTCAATATCTCGCCATGATTGGCTGTTGAGAGCTACAAATAAGGAAGTCTTCAATTTAGGGGATTTCTCAGTGGAAGTTCCCAGTTCAACACAAGGGAGACCTCAGGACAGCTTGAGCAGTGTGGCTAGAGCCTGCAGATTAAGCTTCAAGGCTCTGTAACGGACTATTATCTTTGAAGAGCACTAGTCTGTGAAGAAAGACCTAGAACCTGGAGAAGAGGTAACCAAAATTTTAGTTGTTCCTACCAATTCTCAACCTAGCATGTTGGCCTGGATGTCTTAGACTGAAGTGTTGAAAATTTGTTCTACTCTTGCTTCTGCAAAGTGAGTAATTTATGACATGATTCAATAATATCTTTATATTTATTGTTATAATTGGAAATTTTGGCCTTTAAAAGATGGAGTCCCTAACCAAGGCTAAAGAATATTTTTAAATACTGTGATCTCTTTATATTCTTCTCAACTTTTAAGGTCAAATTTGTGTCTCTACTTGAAATGATTTCTTTAAGATTGTATCTGGAATATATAAGCCTTCTCCAATGAGCGTTTTTTATAACATAATGGTATATAGCTTACTAGATTGAAAAGTAAACTAATACTTTATATAATTGTACTTTGGGGGGGGTTACATTTTTAAAGATCAGTTCTGGCCTGATCCAGTGTGTAATTCAAAAATTCAAAAATTAATTCAAAGTATTTTTTCAACTCCTAAGAAACACACATTTATGAATATTTGTTTACAGTGGAATATTAACCTTATAGACAGCTTTGCATTTCCAATCCTAGAATGTTTAAACTTTCACCATTGTAGTAATCCAGCCTTATTAGAACCAATTGGCCTTTATTTTCACAATCGAAAGCGAATATTAAAGATTATGTAGTATTTTCTTAAGAATAATCCTAAGAAAAGTTGATAGTTTGAAAAGATTAAACATCAAAAATCATTATCAACATCAATAGCTGTCATTTATTGAATATCTGCTGGAGAAAAACCAATCACAGGATCTTCCAGCTAGTAAGTGGCAGAGCCAGGGCTCAAACCTGAATTTATAGTGCTTCTTTTTTTTATGACTCTCTGTTACCAGCTCTGACCTCTTACAATTTAAATCATATTTTGAGATGTCTTTTCCAAAGTGCAAGATGATGGGGGGAAAAGGCAATGACTTGGCCAAGGTCACAGAGCAGCCGAGTCATTCATAGGAGCTTAGAAGCCATTCCTAGATCTCTTGCTCACTCCCCCACCCTTCTCCTGACTCCTTCCATGATGCCCAGGTGCACACATTAGTCTAGTTCCATGCAGCAGGGGACATGGGGCTGTATGCTAGGTCCAATCTGACAGGTTCCTGCAAGCAGTTAGTTAGGGCCCCAAAGCAACATCCAGTTAATTTCTCTTAAACACTTGTGACAATGAAGGAGATAGCCAACTGAAAAATTTTAAATCAATGTGTTAAATTCTGCCAAAAAAGTTCTAGTTGGGATTTCATGGAACTTATGTACTAATTAGAGGAAAATGATCATCCTTTCAGTAGAGAACCTTCCTGTCTGCACATATTTTTATTCTCTCCATGTATTAAGGCCTTGGGAAACACCTAGGTTCTTTATTTATTATAAAATATATTCTCATATATTTTATCTTCTTTGTGTATAGGGTTAGGGATGTTATTTGAATACTTTTTCCACTGTATTTTCTAACTCATTACTGCTAGCATTTAGAAAAGTTCTTGATTTCATATTTTTATCTTGTATGCAGCTATTGTATTGATCCTCTGCTTGGTCTAAATCATTTTGGGTAATTCACATGTGATGCCTAGATAAGAAAAATATGATTTTTTCACCTTTCTTTTCTTCTCATCAAAACTTCTAGAACAGTGTTTAATAACAGAGGAGATAGCAGCTAACCTTGTCTTGTTCTGATCTCAGTGGGAATTTCCCTAGCGGTTAACATTAAGAATGATGATAGCTGTTGGTTTGAGATAAATATATTTATCATAAAAACCATATAACTACCAAATCTACTTCTCACTCTATTTTACTAAAGGTGTATCACGACTTCATGTTAACCTATATTCAATGTCTTTTTTGGTATTATTAGAGACAGTTGTATAGTTTTTCTACTTTAAGGTATGTAGTGCTCTGTTCTTACATAATACAGTAATTGTATTATTTAAAAATTCCATTATCAAAAATCATGCCTCCATAATAAAGGTAGGTTTAGAATTATAAAGTCTACTTAGTTATTGCCCTAGTTAAAATAATAAATTATTTGATCAAAATGAACCAAGCCAGTCTTACACATTTCCTCATTCTCTCTTTAATCTGCATGCTTAAATGTCTCTTCTGTATTATTTTGGTTTCACAATTCAGTTCACAACTCAAATTAACAGAAAAGAATGAAAACAATGTGGCATAGCCAAGGAACCCTATCCAGGCGGAGCAACCAGATACTCAAACAAAGCAGCTGTTCCTACGCTTTGTGCAAAAAAGCTTTCTCCCTGTGATGACTGTGCTAGTTGCAAGCCACAACTGTATTATAACCAACAGCAAAATGTGTGTCCAAATTAATTAATCTTATACCCAATTATAGTAAGAAAATGTATGCTGAAAAAGTCTGTAATTTGTTGAGAACTTTTGCTTTCATTTTCACAAGTAAATTAATCTGTATTTTTATTTTTTTTATAAAAACACCAGTTTTCCATGTTCTAAAAAAAGTTTAATGAGAGTTTTCTGCTCCTTGAAATGTTTAAAGAGCAAAATCTTCACATGGGCACCCACTTTTAGAAGTAATTCTTTAAAAGCTTTCCAATATATTCTATTGTTATTGATCTAGTTGGGTTTTATGCCATTTTTTTCACGCAGTTTAGGTGGTTCATAAATGATCCTTTTCATCAAATTTTTGTTAGGTGTTAGTATACACAGTATTCCCTTGTACTTTTTTACCATCTCCATGACAATGTAGATAACCCTTTTTCATTACTGATTTTACTCATTGTTTTCTCCCTCTTTTTTTTTCCTAATTGAACATGTCAAAATTTATCTTTTGGATATATCATTTTTATGATTAGCTCTTTTTAAAGTAGTCTTTGCTTTTACCTCTATTAGTATTTTCTCTTTTTTAAAAGATTTATTTATTTAAGAGGGAGGAGGGGGAGAGAGAGAAAGAGAATCTTAAGGAGACTCCCCAGTGAGCAGGGAGCCTGATGTGGAGCTTGATCTCAGGACCCTGAGATCATGACTTGAGCAAAAATCAAGAGTTGGAAGCTAAACTGAGTGAGCCTCTATCTTTATTAGTATTTTCTCTTTTTTTATATAAATTCATTTTTTAACTTTTTTTTTCTTTTTTTAGATTTTATTTATTTATTCATGAGAGACACAGAGAGAGAGAGGCAGAGAAATAGGCAGAGAGAGAAGCAGGCTTCATGCAGGGAGCCTGATGTGGGACCCGATCCTAGGACTCCAGGATCATGCCCTGGGCCAAAGGCAGATGCTCAACTGCTGAGCCACCCAGGCGTCCCCGATTAGTATTTTCTTAAAGTCTTGTATTAGATTCCAGTATTTTACTTTTCTGTTTTTCAGTTTTTGAGTTAAATGCTTAGTTCATTTATTTTTATTCTTTCCCATTTTATAATGAATGTATTTAAAGCTAAGAATGGAGCACCAGGGTGGCTCAGTGGTTGAACACCTGCCTTTGGCTCAGGGCATGATCCCAGGGTCCTGGGATCCAGTCTCACATCAGGCTCATGGTGGGGAGCCTGCTTCTCCCTTTGCTTATATCTCTGTCTCTCTCTGTGTGTCTCTCATAAATAAATAAATAAATAAATAAAATCTTTTTTATTTTAGATCAGAATTTTTTTAAAAGCTAAGAATTTTCTGAGCGCCATTTTAGCTACATCTTAAAACTTTTGATAGGTCACTTTCACATCATCATTATTTTATGTTTTTAATTGCAGTTTTATTTCCTCTTTGATCCAAAAGTTATTTAGGACAGCAAAGTTTTTTTTTTCAGTTAATAGACTTTGTTTAGAACAGTTTTAGATTTGGAGAAAAACTGAGCAAACACAACAGAGAGTTTCCATATACCTCTCTGCCTCACCTCATCACATAATTTCCCCTATTAGTAACATCTTATATTAGTATGGTACATTTGTTACAATTAAGGAACCAGTATCAGTACATTTTTATTACCTCAGTCCATAGTTTATTCAAATTTTCTTATTTCTTTGCCTTTTTAAAAAATTAAGGTAAAATTCACATGACAAAATTAAAACACTCTAAAATGAACAATTTAGTGGCATTTATTACATTCACAGTTTTGTGCAATCACTACCTCTGTCCAATGTCAAAACACTCTTATCACCCCAAGAGGAAACCCTGTTCCCATTAAGCTGGTGCTCTCCACTTCTTGTTCCCCTCAACCCTTGCCAACAGGCAATCCGTCTTTTGTCTCTATGGGTGTACCTGTTCTGGATATTTCATATAGGGGAAATCATATAATACGTGACTTTTTCTGATTAACTTCTTCCACTTAACATAATGTTTGGAAGGTTCATCCATGTTGTAGTATATATCAGGTTTTAATTCCTTTTATAACCAAGCAATATTCTATTGTATGTATAAAACAACAATTTATTTATCCATTCATCTATTGTTGAGTAGGATAGTTGGGCTATTTTCACTTCAAGGTTATTGTAAATAGTTTTGCTATGACTATACATTTACATGTATTTTTTTGAATACCTGTTTTCAATTCTTCTTGGGAATATACCAAGCAGTGGAATAGTGGATCATATGGTAATTCCATTTGACATTTTAAGGAACAACCAAATAGTTTTCCACAATTGTCAAACCATTTTACATGCCCACCAGAAATGTATAAGAGCTCTAATTTCTCCACATTCTTGCCAATTCTTGTTATTTTCTGTTATTATTGTTGTTGTTGTTGTTGTTGTTGTTGTTACTATCTTAGTGTATGTGAAGTGGTACCTCATTGTGGTTTTGATTTGCATTTCCCTAATGACTAATGATGTCAAGCATCTTTTTAAGTGCCTGTTGGCTATGTGTATATTCTCCTTGGAGAAATATCTTTAAGTCTTTTACCCATTTTTTAATTGAATGGTTTGTCTTTTTGCTGTTGAGCTTTAAGAGTTCCTTACGTATCCTGGATTCTAAGTCTTATCAAATATATGATTTGCAAATATTTTCTCCTATTCTATAGACTGTCTTTTGATAATTTCTTTGATAATGTCTTTCCATGCCCAGTTTCTTGATAATTTTTATGAAGTCAAGCTTATTTTTTCTTTTCTTGTTCATGATTTTGGTATCATATCCAAGAATCTATCACCAATTTCAAGGTCATAATGATTTGCCTCATGTTTTTATCTAAGAGTTCTAGAGTTTAGGTCTTATATTTAGATCCATTTTGAGTTAATTTTTGTATATAATGTTAGGGAAAGGGTCCAAATCGTTCTTTTGACTATGGCTGTAAGTTGTCCCAACATCATTTGTTAAAGAGACTATTCTTTCTCCATTGAATAGTCTTGGTGACCATGTCAAAAATCAATTTACCAAATATGTATGGGTTTATTCTTCACTCTCAATTCTAGTGCATTGATCACATTTTCTATCCTTATGTTAATACAGCATTGTTTTGATTACCAGAGTTTTGTAGTAAGTTTTGAAATTGGAAAGTATGAGTCCTCCAACTTTATTTTTCTTTTTCAGTATTCCTTTGGTTACAACCTACAAGGCCCCCTTGTAGTTCCATCTGAATTTAAGGATCAGCTTTTACATTTCTGACCCCCCCCCAAAAAATTGGAATTTTGATATAGATCACATTAAATCTGTAGATCATGTTGAGAAGTACCATCATCTTAACAATATTAGTTCTTTCAAACCAAGAACACAATATCTTTCCATTTATTTAGGTCTTTCCTCATTTCTTTCAGCAATGTCTTATAGTTTTCAATGAACAAGTGTTTTCCCTCTTTGGTTAAACTTATTCCTAGATCTCTTATTTTGGAGGTGGTATAATACATGGAATTATTTTCTTAATTTCCTTTTTTAATTGTTCATTGATGATGAATAGAAACACAACTGATTTTTGAACATTGCTCTTGCATCCTGCCATTTTGCTAAACTCATTTATTAGCTCTACTAACTTTCTTGTGGATTCTTTGGGATTTTCTATATATAAGATAATGTCATATGCAAATAGAAATATTTTTACTCTAGCACATCTGGCTGGCTCAGTCAGTGGAGCATGCAACTCTTGATCTTGGGGTTGTGAGTTTGAGCCCCATATTGGGTGTAGAGATTACTTAAAAATAAAATCTTTAAAAAAAAAAAAAAAGAAATAGGGGAGCCCAGGTGGCTCAGCTGTTTAGCACTGCCTTCAGCCCAGGGCCTGATCCTGGGGACCCGAGATCGAGTCCCACGTCAGGCTCCCTGCATGGAGCCTGCTTCTCCCTCTGTCTGTGTCTCTGCCTCTCTCTCTCTTTCTCTGTGTCTCTCATGAATAAATAAATAAAATCTTTAAAAAAATTAAAAAAATAAAAAATAAATATTTTTACCTCTCTCCTTAAAAAAAATTATTTATTTATTTGAGAGAGAGAGAGAGAGCACTGGGGGAAGGGGATAGGGAGAGGGAGAGAGAATTCAAGCAGACTCTGTGCTGAACATGGAGCCTGATACAGAGCTCGATCTTACAGTCCTGAGATCATGACCTGAGCCAAAATCAGGAGTCTGACACTCAACCAACTGTGCCACCCAGGCACCCTTATTTTAATTTCTTTCATATTTACATGCCTTTTGTTTCTTTTTCTTGTTTAATCACTCTGGCTAAAACTTTCAGGACAATGTTAAATAGTAATGGTGAAAGGATGCATCCTTTTCTGTTCCTGATCTTAGGGGGGAAATCTGAGTATGACGTTAGCTGTAGGTTTTTCAGAAATACTCTTTTTCATGTTGAGGAAGTTCCCTTTTATTCCAGTTTTCTAAGTCTTGTTTTTTTTTTTAATCATGAAAAGGTGTTGGGTTTTGTCAAATGCCTTTTTTCATCAATGGAGATAATCATGTGAGTTGTTTTTCCTTTATTCCATAAAGTGGTGTATTGCACTGAATAATTTTTTTTCTTTAACTATCCTTGCAGTCCAGGGATAAATCACACTTGGTCATGATGCATAATCTCTTTAATGTGCTGTTGGATTATGTTTGCTAGCATTTTGTGGAATTTTAAATCTTTATTCATAAAGAATTTTTGTTTTTAGGTTTTTTTTTTTTCTGTTGTCTTTGTCTGGCTTTGATATCACAGTAATGCTGGCTTTATAAAATGAGTTAGGAAGTATTTCTTCCTTCTCTATTTTTCCTATGAGTTTGAGAAGGATTGGTTCTAATTCTTTTTAAGTGTCTGATAGAATTCTCCAGTGAAGTCATCTGGCTCTGCATTCTTCTTTTTTGAGAGGTTTCTGATTACTGATTCAATCTCTTTATTTGTTATGGATCTGTTCAGATTTTCTCTTTCTTAGCTAGATTATTTTATTTGTTGGTCTATTATTGTTCATAGTGGTTTCTTATAATCCATGTTATTTCTATTTGATTGGTGTCAATGTCCCCACTTTCATTTCTGATTTTAGTTATTTATTATTATTCTTTTCTTTGTTTTTTATAAATCTAGAAAAGTTTTGTCAATTTTGCAGAACTTAGACTTCATTGATTCTATTTTTTTGTTGTCGTTCTCTATTTCATTTATCTCTGCTCTAATCTTTATTAGTTCCTTCATTCTGCCAGCTTTGGGTTTAGTTTACTCTTGTTTTTCTGATTTCTTGAAGTAGAAGTTAGGTTATCGACTTCATACCTTTCTTCTTTTCTAATGTAGATGTTAACTACTATTAATTTCTTTCTGAGCACTGCTTTCACTCATCCGATAAGGTTTGGTATAGTACAGTTTTGTTTTCATTAATCTCTAAGTAAATCTAATTTCCCTTGTGATTTCCTCTTTTAATCAGTTAAGAATGTGTTGCTTAATTTGCATATATTTGAATTTTCTAGTTTTCCTTCTGTTACTCATGTCTAGCTTCATTTTATTTTGTTTTTTTGGTTTCAGTTTTTAAAATATTTTATTTATTGGGTATCTCTGGGTGGCTCAGTGTTTTAGCGCCTGCCTTTGGCCCAGGATGTGATCCTGGAGTCCCAGGATCAAGTCCCACATCGGGCTTCTGCATGGAGCCTACTTATCCCTCTGCCCATGTCTCCGCCTCTCTCTCTCTTTGTGTCTCTAATGAATAAATAAATGAAATCTTTAAACAAATATTTTTTTTTATTTACTCAACACAGAAAGAGAACACAAACAGGGGGAGTGGTAAAAGGAAAAGCAGACTCCCATGGAGCAGGGATGGGGGCTCAATCCCAGGACCCTGAGACCATGGCCTGAGCTGAAGGCAGACTCTTAAGTGACTGAGCCACCCAGGCACCCCTAGCTTCATTTCATTTTGGTTGGAAAAGATACTTTGTATGACTTCAGTCTTTTTAAATATATTGAGACTTTTTGTAGCCTAACATTTGATCTATCCTGAAGAAGATTCCATACATACTTGAAAAGAATGTATATTCTACTGTTGTTGGGTGGGATGGTCTGTATATGTGTTAGGTCTAGTTGATTTCAGTATCATTCAAGTTCTGTATCTTTTTTAATCTTCTATTTTTTTTAAAGATTTTATTTATTTATTCATGAGAGATAGAGAGGCAGAGATACAGGCAGAGGGAGAAGCAGGCTCCAGGCAGGAAGCCCCGTGGGACTCAATCCTGGGACTCCAGGATCACACCCTGGGCCAAAGGCAGACGCTCAACCACTGAGCCACCCAGGCGTCCCAATCTTCTGTTTTTCTATTCATGATTAAAAGTGGTATAGTAAATTCTCCAACTGTTCTTGTAGTACTATTTCACAATTCTATCAATATTTGCTTCATATATTTGAGGGATCTATTGTTTGGTGTGTAAATATGTATAATTATTATATCTTTTTGATTACTGACTCTTTTGTCAATATCTAATGTCCTTCTTTGTCTCTTGTAGCAGTTTTTTAAAAAGATTTTGTTTATTTGGGCGAGAGAGAGCATGAGCATGGGGGGAGGGGCAGAGAGAGAGGGAGAAACAGACTCTCTACTGAGCAGGGAGCCTCATGAGGGGCCAATTCCAGAATCCTGAGATCATGACTTGAGCAAGGCAGATGCTTAACTGACTGAGCCACCTAGGCACCCTCTTGTAACGGGTTTTGATTTGTAAGGTTTTTGGTAGGCCCCTGGGTAGCTCAGTTGATTAAGCATCTGCCTTCGGCTCCCATCATGATCCCAGAGTTATGGGATTGAGCCCCATGTTAGGCTCCCTGATCAGCAGCAAGTGTACTTCTTCCTCTCTCTCTGTCCCACTGCCCCCCACTCATGCTCTCTCTTTTGCTCTCATTCTCTCTCTCTCAAATAAATAAATACAATCTTTGGGGAAGACTCTGTCTGATGTTAATATAACCACCCCATGTTTCTTTGGGTTACTGTCTGCATGGAACCCATTATTTTTCCGTTATTTTACTTTCAACTTAGTTGTGTCTTTGGTTCTAAAGTAGGTCTGTTGTAGTAAGCATATAGTTTGATCATGTTATATTACCCATTCTACCAAGCTTTGCCTTTTGATTAGAAAGGGTAATTCATTTATATTTATTTATATTTAAAGAAATTACTGATGAAGAAAGACTTACTTCTGCCATTTTGTTCTTGGATTTCTGTATGCCTTATAGCATTTTTCTGTTCCTCACTTCTCACATTAATGCCTTCTTTTGTGTTTAATTGATTCTTTGCTTTGTACCATTATATTCCCTTGTCATTTTATTTTATGTATTTTTTAGATACTGTCTTAGAGCTTATCATGAGGATTATAATTAGCAATTTAAATTTATAACCATCCAATTTAGCTTTAAATTTATAACTATCCAACTTAGCTTCAATAATATGCAAAAGCTTTACTATACAGCTTAGTTCCTCCCTTATGTTGTTGTAATCACAGATTTTATCTTTATAGATTATGTACCCATTAATATAGGTTTATAATTTTTTAAAGCTTTTAAATCATGTAGGAAACAAAAAGAGAAGTTACAAACAAATGCAATCATGCTTGCTTTCATGTTCACCAATGTAATTGTCTTTAGCAATTTTTTTCTTTGTAATGCTTTGAATTACTGTCTAGTAGCCTTTTATCTGACCCTAAAGGACTTCCCTTATAATTTCTCATAGGGTAAGTAAATCTACTAGCACTGAAATCCTTCTGATTACCTCAGAGCATCTTAATGTTTTCTTCATTTTTGAAGAATAGTTTTGCCAGATAGAGAATTCTTTATTGAAATCTTTTTTTTTTTTAAGCACTTTACATATGTCATTCTGCTGCCTTCTAGACTCTATGATTTCAAAGTGGAATTGGTTGTTAATCCTACTGGGGATCTCTTGTACATAATGAGTCATCTTTATTTTATTACTTTCAAGATTCTTTCAACTGTTTCAATAATTTGATTATAATGTGCTTTGGATAGATCTGAGTCTATCTTACTATTGCATTGAGTATAACATTTAAAATTTGACAAGAGGGATCCCTGGGTGGCGCAGCGGTTTGGCGCCTGCCTTTGGCCCAGGGCGCGATCCTGGAGACCTGGGATGGAGTCCCACGTCGGGCTCCCGGTGCATGGAGCCTGCTTCTCCCTCTGGCTGTGTCTCTGCCTCTCTCTCTCTCTCTCTCTGTGACTATCATAAATAAATAAAAAATAAAAAACTTTAAAAAAAGAATTTGACAAGAGAAAAAGTGAGGAGAACAGTTAGGAGGCTAGTATGGTACATAAGAATCGATGATGGCTTGAATAATGGCTGGCAAGAAGGACAGAGAATGGCAATGAAGACACCGTGTAACAATGAGGACAGAAAGTATATGCATGCAAGAAATGTTGCAAAAGAGTACTCACATGAGTTACCTTATTGGGTGACTGAATGTCAGGAAGTAAGAGTTTTATATCTTTATTATATGGGGCAATGTTTTCTTATCTTCTATTAATGTGAAAAAATAAACATACAATTTTGAATTCTACTTGTAGTTATTTACCTTCACATTTAAAAAACCCTAAAATAATAGGTATCCAATTATCATAATTAAAATGACATCTTATCTATCATATCCTTATTTTTATAAATAGAAGATAAGAAAATTAGTTAATTAGACCTTTTCACTTCCTGCCACCTCTCTTCTACCCACTTGATTTTTGGTTGCTATAAACAGGAATTTTAGACTATATTATTAACAAATTATTTACTTACACTTGTACCTTATATCTTCAAAATTACTTTTAACGCCTCATTATATTTGCTACAAATTTTTACTTAATCCCACAGTTATTTCCAATATTTACAAATATTTCTTTTATCTTAAAATTTTACCCTTCCTTTTTTGAAAAATTTGATTCCCTTCTGACTAACTGAAGTATACCTTCAACTGTTTCAGGAAATGGGTGGTATATTTCTGAACCTTGAGGTATCAAAGAATATCTTTGTTTTCATTTCCTATATGAATGATAACTTGGATGGGTATAGACTTTGTAAGTTAAAACTTTTCCATGCAATTGTAGATGTTATTCTAATCAGCTCCTGAAGTTTATTGTTGAAGATAGTCTATTTTTCATTCTTTGCAAGTAATTTATTCTTTTCTTCCTGTATTCTTATTAATTTTCCCCCAACCTTAGATATAGGAAAACTTCCCGTACCCTCTGAAGCCTGGACTCAGGCTTCTCCAGGGTATTTTCAAAGCACCCTATAATATCAGATTGTGTAGCAATTGCCTGCTTCTTCTCTATATGTGATCCACAAGACACTGAGTTCTTTTAATGTAGTACTATGTCTTGGTCATCTTAGTATCCCTAACTGTTAAGACATAGCAAGCACTCAAAAAATATTTGCTGAATAAATAAATACATTGAAAAAGCATTTAATACCAAAATCTTTATCAGGATATGTCAAAGTGTTTGATCTCTTTTCATTAATACATTTCAACTTATTGAGTCCTTTCCATCTTCACTTACTTTGGATATATCTTCTGATGTATCTTTTGTTGCTATTTCTGTTCTATTTACTCTGATGTCTTCTTCAGGAAGAAGCTGGAGCACTTTCTTCCCACTATCCCATTTCATGGTTTTCTTCTATTTGTCCTTTCCATTATCATTTGAGAAAGTTTTTCAAGCTTTTGTTCTAATCATTGATTGAAAATTCTGATGTATTGTTTCCATCCTTGATTACATTCAAATAATATTTTAATTTTGCCATTGCATGTTTTATGCCCTTACAACCTTAATTTATCCAACTTTATTTTTATTTCTCCCTGCCTCTTAACTAGATCCTTCTTTTTCTTAGCCTAATATCTTATCTAATATGATACCTCTTTTTTCATAGAAAATGCAAAGTAGATTTTCCCCATTTACTTATGCTTCTGATAAACCATTTTCCAAAGTGTTCATTTTCTCTGTATTTTGAGAACTCTGTTTTCTTTCTTTATGCAATATAACCTATTCAAAGGGATGCTTTGTCTTGTATTTTCTCATTCCAAGCATCCTGTAGCCTTACTAACCGGATGTATGGATTTTCCTTGGTTCTTTACATTATCTACTTGATTTTAACTAGTTCTTCAGCACAGATATGGAGCTGAGAGACAAGTAGACATGCATAGGTCGCAGGGACATTTTTGGCCTGAAGCTTACATTTATTAATTTTGTCACCATAGGTATTTTTTTTAAGATTTTATTTATTTATTCATGAGAGACACAGAGAGAGTAAGAGGCAAAGAGAGAAGCAGGCTCCATGCAAGGAGCCCGATGTGGGACTCCATCCCGGGACTCCAGGATCCCACCCTGGGCCTTGATAGGATCTATATATGAAAAATCAAAGTCTCAGAGATAGTCAAACACACAGCTTTGTCTGCTTATCCCCTTTCATTATTGGCCTCACATATCCTCAAATATAGAATGTCACATTTATCCACTTCCATTGGGACTATATTGGCATACTCCAAACCACAGCTCCAAAAACGATAATAGAAATACTAATGGGGGACATTGGGCAAGGAGGTGTCAAATACTATGTGCAGGTCACGCATAGTAGTGGGGTTACTGCCCAATTTACTAGCAGGTGCCGTGAGGCAGATAGTTTTATTACTATTCTTCAGGCAAGCAGATTTCCTCATTCTCAAGCAACAAGGGTTACGCCCATTTCTGCCCCACCATTCTTGGAAATAATTGGAAATTCTGTTAAATTTTGTCACATGGATGCTTGTCAGCAGGGTTATAGCTACTCTTCTGATGCTTTTCTTCTGACTTAGAAAAAGGCGCTCCTTTGTGGAAGACTCAAGCCCACGAGGGCAAAGCTTGGCAAGCCCACGAGGGCAAAGCTTGGTGACCAACCCTGTCAGCTGGGTGCTCTGTATAGGGCACAGCCTGCTCAGCCATACATGCTGGAGCTGGCCATCAATTCTTCCTTTCGATGCTATTATGAGTTCTCATATTTTTCTAATTTTTTATTAGACATTTAATTTAGAGTCTGAAACACAAACAGCTAGTCCAGATGTCATCCTAAATCGGAAGTCAACCAGATTCTATTAATAGTGATACTTCACATCAAAGATTTGACTGAGATCATTGATGCATACCTGACATTCCAAGTTGTAGTAAGTGTTTATACTGGCAGCTTTCTGCGTCTTGAGATTTATATTCAGAACTCTCAATAAAATATTAAGCAGTTTTGAAAATAGAACCTAAAATATTTTTAATGAGCCTGTAGTTCTCATTTACATCCCCTTCTAACTCATAGTACTGCTTGCTAACCTAAGGTATATAAATATGAGTAAAGGAAAATTGAAGTGAAATTATGTCATTCTTTTAAAGGACTAATAAATAAATGTTTCAACTTAATTCCTAACCTTAGTAAAACATACTGTATGTCAATTCTAAAAAAAAATGTATCATCATTATAGAGAAAGGAAAATGTTTGACATTATCTTAGCCTAAACTTCATGTATTTACACCAGTATTCATCCATGTTTCACACACTGGATAAATGTGAAGCCATTTCTCTTTATGAGTACAACATCATGAAATTGAAATGAGAGAAAAGTATATACTTAAGAAATGTGTATGCTTAATTTTTTATTCCTTATTCAAAGCTTTTAACATCCACATTCAAAATGTTTATGCATTTAGTTTTTTATTCTGAGTGTATTATTAAATTCCACTATTTCAATCAGAAATCATCAAAGCACCTCTCTCAATTTGCTTAAAACTTGGGTGAGTTGGACTTAGACTTCATTAAAAAAAAAAATTCTGCTCTGCAAAAGACACTGTCAAGAATGAAAAGATTACCCACAAACTGGGAGAAAATATTTGCAAAAGATACATCTGATAAAGGACTGTTAGCCAAAATACTCAAAGAACTCTTAAATCTCAGTAACAAGAAATCAAAGAATCCAAATTTAAGTGGACTAAAGATCTTAACAGATATCTCACCAGAGAATATATATAGATGGCAAATAATCACATGAAAAGATGCTCCACAGTATATGTCATCAGGGAAGTGAAAATTAAAACAATGAAACATGCCTGTTAGAATGGCCAAAATCTACAACATTGACAACACCAAATGCTGGCAAGAATGTGGAGCCACAGGAACTCTCATTCATTGCTAATGGGCATACAAAATGGTACAGTCACTTAAGAAGATAACAGCTTCTGTCAAACCTAAACATACTATATATATATATTTTTTTTTAACCCAAAGGAGTTGCAAACTTATGACCATGCAAAAACCTGCACATTAATGTTATAGCAGCTTTATTTATAATTGCTAAAAAACTGGAATCAACCAAGATGTCCTTCAGGAGATGAATGGATAAACTGTGGTCCATCCAGACAATATAATAATATTCAGTGCTAAAAAGAAATAACCGACCAAGCCATAAAAAGACCTGGAGGAAACTGAAATGTATAATACTAAGTGAAAAAAGTCACTCTGAAAAGTCTACATACTACATGAGTCCAACTGTATGACTTTCTGGAAAAGGCAAAACTATGGAGACAGTAAAAAGATCAGTTGTTACCAGGTATTGAGAATGGGAGGGATGAATAGGTAAAGCACAGAAGATTTTGGAGGAGTAGTGAAACTAGTCTAGTATAGTATGATACTACAATGATGGATACATGTCATTATATACCTGTCCAAACTCATAGAATGTACACACCAAAGATGAACCCTAAAGTAAACTATGGACTTTGGAGACAATGTTATTATGTTCATGTAGATTTAGTAGTTGTGACAAAGGTACCACTCTGGTGGGAGATGTTGATAATGGAAGAGGTTTCTGCCTATGTTGGGACAGGGAATATATGGGAAGTCTCTGTACTTCCCACTCAATTTTGCTGTAAACCTAAAACTGCTATAAAAAAATAAATTCTTAAAGAAAACAGTACTTTAATGTCATACTTAACTCATTACAAGAAACTGTTCAACTGATTACAACATTATATACGAGAAGTTTCTATTTATTTAAACAGTTATTGCAATATGCTTTGGCTTTGACTTTTAAAAGTAAGCCCAATATTTAAAAATGTACTATAACTTGGTAGATTTTCAAATCCTTGGATTTTTTAAAAAGATTTTATTTATTTACCTATTCATGAGAGACACAGAGAGAGGCAAAGACACAGGCAGAGGGAGAAGCAGGCTCCATGCAAGGAGCTCGATGTGGGACTTGAACCCGGGAATCTGGAATCACGCCCTGAGCCGAAGGCAGACACTCAACCACTGAGCCACCCAAGTGTCCCTTGAGTTTTCTCTTTCTTTCTTCTTTCTTTCTTTCTTTCTTTTTCTTTCTTTCTTTCTTTCTTTCTTCTTTCTTTTTTAAAGGTTTTATTTTTTTATTTATTCATGAGAGACATACAGAGAGAGAGAGAGAGGCAGAGACACAGGCAGAGGAAGAAGCAGGCTCCACGTAGGGAGCCCGACATGGGACTCGATCCCGGGTCTCCAAGATCATGGTCTGGGCTGAAGGGGGCGCTAAACCGCTGAACCACCTGGGCTGCCCTAAATCCTTGGATTTACAGGCCTAAGGGAAGAAGTACAAACACCCATGGTTCAGAAGTGTAAGGAAAAAGTGTGGCAACCAGAACCTGATCCTCCTGCTCTAACAGAGAAAAAAATACAATTCCAGAAAGAGCAAAATGCTGGGCTCCCCTGAGAGGATAGCAGCTTCTAAATTATATGGGACTATATGACTCTAGATAGAAAAAAGGGAGCCTAAGAATTCCAGAGCTAGGCTTGAATCTTTCAGGATGAAGAAAGAATCATTGGCTGAAGACTTATTCAGACATGGCTTGGCCAAGATCACCAGGAAAAGAAAGTCCTCAACTTTAGAAATTTTGTCAAGTCTGTGGATATGAAGCTATGATATAAAGCTGTGGATATAAAGTCTGTGGATATAAAGCTGTCTAGCAGGCTGTGCCTGATAACAACACACAGCATTCAAGGTCATTTTAATCAGGGCTATCAAACTATTACTTCAATGTCCTTAGTACTCTTGTGCTTGGTGATGAGGTCTTTTTCAAACACCATCATCCCATGTCAGATATGTGCAAAAGCGGTGAGATCTCTAAAATATTTTTAAGTTAAATAAGTAAAATAGCTCATTCCTAAAGCTTCTGAGAGTGCTACATGCATTCAGCCAGATGTAATCATGCTCCAGTCAACGTTGAAAGTTCTAGACTTCAGAGCTCTCAGGAAGTTTCCACATGTGCAGTGGATTTGACTGTTCTGTGTTAGTCCAAGGAATCCAAGGGCAGATCTTGATGTGCCAAAGAGCCAGCCTGACATGAGCGACTCTGGACAATACCTTTCATTTGAAGAGCATTCTAAAATTTGCCATGTGCTTTTGTTTACATTATTGGATTGATCCTCACAATCATTCATCCTGTGAAGTAGGTTATCACTGTCTCCAATTGTCAGATAAAAAGTTAAGGTTCATTAGGTTAAGGAACCTGGCTGAGCCAGTAGGTATCAGAGCTAAACCTGAGAGTTCAAACACTTCTAAAGGTATCTAAAATTTCTATCTTGGAGAATACTGAAGCTTGGCTAGGAAATGGAATGATGGGGAAGTCTTTAGTTCATGAGAATTTTCTGTAAAGGTCTACTTGTCTTTAGCAACCATCCAACTTTAGGAAGTACATTTAGTGAAAGGTGTTACAGCTGGGGAAAACCAAATGAGTGTGTGTGTGTGTGTGTGTGTGTGTGTTTGGGGCCGGTTGTGTAGTGCGTCTCCGTGTGGGCTTTCATCACCTTAATCACAGTCACGTGAGGATCCGACAAAAAGGCAGGTTCCAGGCTTCACCCCAGTGGCTCTGAACTCGAAGATCTGTAGGGGTGGACTGGTAAATCTACATCTCTAACAAGGGTCTCAGATGATTCTTCTTCGCGCTAATCCCCAGGGTCATGTTAGACCCGGCTATTTTCTATTTAGGAAAAATCTAGCCACGGCCCTCAGGTGACCTTTAACCTTGACATTGAGGACTGTCTGGGGCTGTCCTTTGCCCCCAGAGGCGGGGCGGGGCCGGGGCGGGGCCTGGGCGGGGCCGGGCGCGGTGGGCGGGGCCGGGCGCGGTGGGCGGGGCGCGGTGGGGTGGGCCGGGAGGGGTCCGGCCTGGCCTGGCGGGTGGAGGGCGAAGGGTTAAAAGCTCCGCGCGCAGGCGCTGCCCTCTGAACTGGAACGGAAAGCAACTTCCGGTCGCCTCCCTCGGCCGGCGCCGCGGCTCCGGGGCGTGAGGGACGGGCGCGGGCTCCCTGAACTGTGAGTAGGAAAGTCCGCGGACGAGCTGGTCTGTGTGGGAAGCCGTGGAGCGCGGCGGCGGGGAGGCTGCGCGGGGGAGCGAGGGCGGCGCGGGGGCGCAGGGTGGGCAGCCGAGGAGCTGCGGGGACGACGGGTCCGGGGCGCGGAGGGACGCTGTGCAGGGGCAGCGCCCGGGTGACCCGGGAGGGGCTTTCCGGGCCCGCCGCCCGCCGCCCAGAGGGGACGCGGGGCTTGCGACGTGCGGCACGGAGAGCCCCCGGCCCTGGCCCCGGGGTCCAGGCTCCCCGCGGGCAAGGTTGTCTTCCGGGAAGCTGTTCTTTCGAAAACTTTGAAGTGGGTCTTTCTGTCCTTCCCAGGGCGGTTGCCCAATTCTCTGCTTTCCTGTGCGCTGTCGTCACGGCCGTGTCGGGGACGAGTGGGGTAACTTCCCCGGGGCTCGCGGAGAGGGCCGGCCTGACCCGGGGCCCCCGGCGGCAGGTAGGGTCTCGGCCGCGGCCGCAGCCGCAGCCGAGGAGCCGCGTCGGGCGGGGAGGAAGGTCGCGCGAAGCAACCCGGCCCTCGGGGGGGGCGTGTCCGCGTCACGCCGTGCGTGAGCAGCCGGAGCGCCCCGGCCCGCCCCGGCCCGCCCAGGTGCCCCGCGTCTCTGTCCGCGAGGCTTCTGACGGGCGGCCCCGAGGGGCGGCGGGAGCTACGCAAGTGAGGTGCCCTGAAGGTGGACCAGAAAGCCGCGATCTGGCTCCTTCCCGACGTGGAATGCACACGTGTCAAACGAGGGTAGCAGAGGAGCAAGCGCCGTATTCGACTGAAAAAGTACTGCTTCACCGTCTGGGAGGCGAGGAAGACCCCGAAATGACAGCGCCGTGTGTAAAGCCAACAATTTGTGAAGAAAAAGAAACTTTTCTTCTCAGTTCTCCACCCAGTTGCGGCGCTCCAAGACCTTGCACCCCTCGCATGTGCGTGCACGTGTTACTTCGTTTCCCTGGGAAAGCGAGAGTATACATGCCTACTACTCTGTTCTCTGCGTTTGCAGACAAAAAATATATGCATATGTGGTAGAAGTCTTGCCATACATAGCTCTGCTCAGCCTTCGTGTCCGCGTGGGATTGTCTACAGGATGCGCTGTAACGTAATGGCCATCTCTTATTTTGTCCATGATTCTTCAAAATTACATTTTATTAGCGTACAGATATAGTAATTCTTTGTGAAATATGTAGCCGATATTTTCAAGAACTGTCAGTCTTTTTTTTTTTTTTTTTTTTAGGATTTTATTTTTATTTACTCATGAGAGAGACACAGAGGCAGAGACACAGGCAGAGGGAGAAGCAGGCGCCATGCAGGGAGTCCGATGTGGGACTCGATGCCGGATCTCCAGGATCACGCCCTGGGCCGAAGGCCGCGCTAAACCGCTGAGCCACCTGGGCTGCCCCAAGCCTGGGCATTTTAAACCCAAAGACTGACAGTTCTTGGGCAGCCCAGGTGGCTCAGCGGTTTAGCGCCGCCTTCAGCCCAGGGCGTGATCCTGGAGACCTGGGATCGAGTCCCACGTTAGGCTCCCTGCATGGAGCCTGCTTCTCTCTCTCTCTTTCTCTCTCTCTCTCTCTCGTGAATAAATAAGTAAAATCTTTAAAAAAATAAATAAAATGCCCAGGCTTTTTTTTATCACTTATGAAGGCAGTTCCCACTCAAAAATTACTAAAATACTTTCCTATATTGTCTATTAATTCTTTCATAGTTTTGTTACGCTTTATGCATTAAAATATCTGAAAATTATTTTTGTACATTATATAGGTAGGGATTTAGCCGTTTTTCCTGAAATCATTTGTTGAAATCAATTCTTCCTGACGAGAATACTACTTAGTATAATAAATTTCCATTTACACACGGGTCTTTTTTATTATTATTCTGCTGCTTTGTACAATTCATCTCTTCACATACAAATACCAATCTCCTGATTATGGCACTTTTTAGTAATTCGTAAAGCAAATCCTTCATTTATCTTTTTCAAAATTTTCTTGAATGTTCTTGCATTCTTTTTGATGAAAAATTTGAACTGTTCATGTTTCATTAAAATAATCCTTTTTTGAGGTTTTAGCTATTAACTAATATTTTGTGGCTAGTATGTAGATGAGTGATTGATTCTATATCTGACCAACTTTCCCTTGAATTTTCTAGGAAAAGTTATCTAAATGTAATCTTTTCTCTACTTATACTTTTCTTTGGATTAATGAATTGCTGGCTTGTCCAGCACAGTGATATGTAACAACAATGATTCTGGCTATCCATGTATTTTTTCTTAGTTTGTTTTTAGTATGTCATCATTAAATATGGGGTTTACTATTAATTTCCAGTAAATTCTATTTATCAAGGAAATGTCTTTAATATTTCTAGCTTACTAGGATTTTTACAGAGAACAGACTTTATTTTTTTTTTAGAGAGAAGCAAGGTGGGAGGGGGCAAAGGGGGAGAAAGAGAGAGAGAGAGAGAGAAACTCTTAAGAAGGTTCCATGCTCAGCTCAGAGCCTGAAGTGGGGCTTGATTTCATGACTCTGGGATCGTGACCTGAGCCGAAATCAAGAGTCAGATGGTTAACCATGTGCCCCACAGAGAATGGATTTTAGACTGCAGTTGTATGTATGTGTCTGTTTACATTGGCTGGCATATTGAGAACAATTTTGAATAATAGAGATTGAGTGTTCATTTGGTCTATATATTTCTTAAGATGGTGTCTTTTCATTACTACTTAACTAAACATTTTTATTAGGAATGGAAGTTGAATTTTATCATATGGCTTTTGGCATCTGTCATGACCTATTGTGTGTGTGCTTTTCTTTGACCTGTTAGGTTGATGGGTTATTTTAGTTGAATTCCAGTTTGTGAACCAACCTTACATTTGGTCATGGTGTAATATTTAAGCATGTAGGTTTCTTTTTGGTAACATTTTTACTTAAAATCAGTAATTGGATATCATCTGTAGTCATCTTTTTCTATGTTATCTTTGCCAAAGTTTGATGTTAGAGGTATGATGATTGACTAAAAGGAACTGAGAATTCTTTTATTCTCTGCACTGAAGTAGTTAAACAGCATAAGCGCTCCCTATTCTTTGAAGGTTTGAAAGAATTCACTCATGAAACCCTGTTCGCCTGAAAATAGCAACAATATTCAACAAAAAGCCTCAGAACTTACAAAAAGCAAGCAAACAAAAACTCCTCTGAGTAAATCCAAATAAATGAAAGAGTTTAAATTTATGTTGAAAACAAAGAACTTCTGTGTTGATCCTGGTCATTTCTTTCTTCCTTTCTCCTCCTCCCACTATTTTTCCGTGGTCAGAGAAGATACTATAGGTAGGCTGAAGCCGATAGTAAAATGTATTGCTGTTCTTTCTTTTCCTCTACTCCAGTTATACTGTAAAGTAAAGGGTGTTACATCAGCGTGGACAAGTTCTCTGCCATGAAGGAAACCAGGAATGACACTCAACTGAGAAAGCATTAATTTCACTTTGTTGTCATTAACTTCCCAATTTTGTTGGGAAAGTTTTTTCTTTAGAGGTAATAACCAAGCTAACATTCAACTGTAGCCAAATCCCGTTTGGAGGGTTTCAAAATGAGTAGGTGAAAAAAATACATAAGCCTAGCCAGCCTGTACTTATTTAACATGAAGTGAAAATTATTAGCACAGTAGATATGTGTGTGACATGTGCACACACATAGAACAGGGCTAGCTTTTAATAAATACAAGCCACTTAACCAAAGACCACCTTTTTACTAACCTATAATTTGCTAATAGTTAATATTGGATAATGTGTACTCTTTGGTAGAGTTATTACCTTTTATAAATGATTATTTCAGACACTTTTGATCACTTTCAAGAATATGACCATAAGCAGGTAATATAACTTAGCAGTATACACCTGTGAACTTTCGAGGACTTCAAAACATTATGTGAATGCCTGCATATTTGAGTATTTTAATCAAGTATCAATCTAAAAAAAATAATTATTGGCATACAGTAGGAGTGTGCTCTATAACAACAAAAGACGTTGCATGTTTTTAAAAGCCATGCTCACTATCCAAAAGTAAATGGTAAATAAAAATAGCTTTTGATGTAAAACTTCACTATTCTAACTATTCTGACATGATGTGTTAACTGATAAGCTGTTACTACTGTTTGGTTTTTTATTTCCTTACACTTTTTAAGCATGTGTATTACTGTTTAATTTCACCTACTTTGTGTTTCATTAGGTCAGGCCAAGTTTTGGTGTCTAATTCCTGTAGGATTTATGTTGTGGCTGCCATTCACCTTCCCCCCATCTCCTTGCTACTGTGGTTTTCAGTCCTGGGCAAAGTTAATAGTTAGAATAGGTAACAAAAATCTCTTTATAGTCTGGGACCAAGATTCTAAGTCATCTTCAAAAAAGGATAGCAGAGAATATTAAATGAACTGCCTTGTGGCTGGCTGGCTAATTAGAGTCTTTTGAACTAGATGCAATATTTGACACTCTTTAGAATAGTTGAGGAAGAACAGAAAAGGCAGTGGTACCAGGTCCTTTGTAACTGAAAACAAGCCTTTGGACATATGTAGTACATATATTATAGTTTTTCAATCCCTAGTCTATAAAAACATCTTAAAATTATGGTAAAACATAAAGTGCGAAATACCATCATAACCATTTTGAAGTGTACAGTTTTGTGGTGTTGAATGTATTTAGATTGTTGTGTAACCAAGAAAAACGTTTCCTAAGGGATTCTTTTCTTCCTTCCTTTCCTTCCTTTCCTTCCCTTCCTTCCTCCCTCCCTCCCTCCCTCCCTCCCTCCCTTCCTTCCTTCCTTCCTTCCTTCCTCTCGCTCTCTTTCTTTCTCTCTTTCTTTTCTTTGTTTCCAGGATAAGAGTCTAGTAAGTAAATAACGATAACCATTTATCTCATAGGGGAAATGTCCTGTATGGTAACTTGGATTTTCTTCCTTTTACCCAGAGATATACTCCCTGTGATAGTAATTATCAATACTAAATTATGAGAGTAAACTGAGCACCAATGATCTGCATTAGCTTTCACTTACTACCAGTACTTTTGCTTTGGAAAAAAAAAAAAAAAAAGCATCTATTAAAAATAGGTTGTGAAAAAACAGGGTCTTTCAAGTCATTTCAGTAAGGAAGTATTGGGAATTGAGCGAAGAAAAATAACATGAGTTCCCTTTTTTTTTTAAGATTTATTTATTTATTTATTTATTTATTTATTTATTTATTTATGATAGACAGAGAGAGAGAGAGAGACAGGCAGAGACACAGGCAGAGGGAGAAGCAGGCTCTATGCCGGGAGCCCAATGCAGGACTCGATCCCGGGACCCCAGGATCGCACCCTGGGCCAAAGGCAGGCACCAAACCGCTGAGCCACCCAGGGATCCCCCATGAGTTCCATTTTGATGGTTACTTAAGTTTTAAAAATCTTTGAAATATTTTCAGAGTGAGGTTTAGAGAATTGTTCTTGGGAGCAGCAGAATAAACACAACCAGGTAATTTTGCTAGAGTGACTTGCCAGGACAGAAATCAGGGACTTAGGTTTCTTCAAGAATATGTTGTTATTTCAAGTTGCTTGAGTAAAATCAGCTGTTCTTATGGCATATTTAAATGCTTATAGTATTCATAGCCATTTGTTATGTGGCATTTACTATAATTTCATGATTTCACGTATTCTCTTTAAACTAGAAATGCCTTTGCTTTGGTTCGTTCTTGGCTTTTTAAAATCCTTATGTGGGGCACCTAGTGGCTCAGTTGGCTAAGCATCTGCCTTTGGCTCAAGTCATGATCCCAGAGTCCTGGGATCAGGCTCCCTGCTCAATGGGGGAGCCTGCTTCTCCCTCTGCCCCTCACTGCTCCGTGCTCTGTCTCTCAAATAAATAAATAAATCTTTAAAAAAAATAAAGATCCTTATCTCCTTTTTCATAAATGTTAAAATCTCACACATCCTAGGAGATTTAATATTTGTTCCTCCTTCCCATAGTCTTCTTACACCTCCTCATACTGAATATAAATGTTCTCTTGTAGTTCCCCCATCCAAGAATATTCTGTAGAGCACTACTTTATATGATTTATGAAAACAGATTTTTAATGTTAAAGTACCATTTTAAACTGCATAAATCCAGCCGCACCCCCATCTCCAGTTTTTTGGTTTTTTTTTTTAAGATTTTATTTATTATTCATGAGAGACCAAGAGGGAGAAGCAGGCTCCTTCTGGGGAGCCAGATGTGGGATGCCCCAAGCCCGAAGGCAGAGGCTCAACCGTTGAGCCACCCAGGCGTCCCCCCCCATTTCCAGATTTTAACATGACCCTTACTCAGGATACTGGTTAGGAAGATGAGCAAGCTAACTGAGCAGTGCCATATTTCTGTTTACCTTGGAGTAGAACATCATGTGCTTTGCCCAGTTTCTCTTTTGGTGCTATACTGTTTGGTTGTGTACTTCAACTCATAGAATTTGACAGTCTGAGAGAAAGAAGTACTGGACAAAAAAAAAAAAAAAAAAGGAAGTAAGGCAAAGCTGAGACCACATGGGTGTGGTCTTTGTGAAATCTTTTAACTCTTAGGAGATAGCACAAAAAGTTTCACCAAGTTCTGACATCCAGCAAAATGGAGAATCTGGTCTGGAGCTTTTGGGTTGATCATCGGAAGGTTGTCTTGCCTTGTTTATCCTGATACATTTAGCCAACCACCAGCTTTTGGAAAAAAAAATTAAAAATCTAAATTCTGACACTGCTGGATCAGTGGTATTTAAGTTTCTATTATTTCAGCTTCCTGACTGCAACACAGTAACAGTTGTAGGGCAGCATGCTGTGGGTATATGGGAAAGTGAGACCAGAAATGCAAACTGTCATTTTGGGGATTGGTTGCTTGCATTATGGAACTCTCTTAAAAGTGGGGAATGATTAGAACTAAATTATAGGAGTGACAGTTCTTTTCCATTTTCTTTCTTCAAGTAGGAAAAACACACATACTTTTGAGTTCTTTAAAAATTTACCCTGAGACAGAGGATGTCCATTTATTTAAGTGTATTTACTATGCTATTGGCTTGTTCTCTTTGCTTCTGATGATTTTCGTGGGTGAAGAGTTGAACGCCGAACTAAAATACAAAAAAGGGAGTATCTTCCACTAACTTATTTGCCACTACTTTTGCTAAGGCAGCAACTTTTCTGCAATAGAATGTGAATGCCTATTAGTATTCATACCCCAATGGTTTGGGAAAACTGGTGACTTTCTTTTCTAGGAAGGAGTGGAAGAGGTAGTTCCAGGTGATCCTCCTCCCCCCCATCCTGAGACTTCTTTAGATTTGAAGTGGCCTCTTACCACAAGTGTAAGCAGGCAGAACTCTTAGCTGGACACGGAATAGTCTCAGCAGTGGGGGAAACCCAACAGAGGGGCCTTTCCCACCTCTCAAGTCACCCATCCTGTCTCTACTACCCCACAAAAAATAGACCTTACGAAAGCATTATAAATCATTGTGGGTGGAGGTGGCAGGAATCTGATATCTTTAAATCTGTGATTCTCTTCAAACTTGAAATCCCAAAGTATATAACTAATCAAAGTTGGTTTGTTCTGTTTGAGCTGGTCAGTTGCTAGTGGAACACCCCCAGGCTCCATAGAGCTCTGGAAGCACCACTACTTAATTGATGATCATTTTATTTATTTGGGATTGGTTGACTATCACTTGACAGAATAATAATGATCACCAGACAGCAGGCTTAAGATATTTTTTCTATGAAATCAGAAAAAAATTCATTTAAGAAGAAGGTGGGTGGGAGGAATTAGAGTACCACTTCAGAAGATTCAACATCCAGGGCAGCCCCAGTGGCTCAGTGGTTTAGCGCTGCTTTCGGCCTGGGGTGTGATCCTGGGTCCCATGTCGGGCTCCCTGCGTGGAGCCTGCTTCTCCCTCTGCCTCTCTCTCTCTGTGCCTCTCATGAATAAATAAATAAAATCTTTAAAAGAAAAAAAAAAAGAAGAAGAAGATTCAACATCCAGATAGAGGAGTCTCACAAAGAATACAGAAGTAATGGAACTGCCCAAAAAAGTAATTGAAGAATATTTCCAAGAAGTGAATAATGAACTTCCAGGTGAGTTCAAGATCAGGAATCAAAACGGCCCTGGACTTCAACAAAAACAAATGGAAGCTAGAAGAGAACATAGCAAAGCTGTGAGCTGAATCCTTACTTTGCATAGTGGAAAGACCAGTAAAACTGAAAAATCAATAATGGCAATATTAGCATGTTATTGAGAAATACCGAGGTAAATACCAGAAAGAACCAAAAGAGCTGAAAATTTTTGCCAAGGTGAAGCAGGAAATGAGGGGAAAGAGGAGAGCAAGGGATTTACAGTTTTTCCTAAGCCTTGTGAAACTCCTTGACCCCTTAAGATATAGAGATGTATAGCTTTGGTTAAAAATAAAAACTAAGAGTGAAAAGAGCCAGAGATTGGACTTTTATATCAGAAAGACCTGGATTTATCTAGGTCTTCCATTGTCTACTTCTTTCAGTTTAGTCCACTTATATATATCTTTTGAAGCTTGTTTTCTTTATGTAGAAAGGAAAGGTAATCTATGCTCCTGCAGAAGAAAAATTAAAATGTGGTAATTTATATAAACACCCGACAAGTAATATTACCTCAGTAGGTATCGGTCCCTCCCCATCCCTGATGTTTCCCGTGAGGAAATACCTCCCTGGATTGAGTTCTGTGCCCTTTCTCAACTATCTATCAACATTTCTTTGCCTTGGCACTTATTTGCATAGTGTTACACAGAGAACAGTGTTTTCCCAGATGTGACTTGACCCCCTGTGGCAGTGACTAAATTTGTCTCACATCTGCTCTTCCCTCTTTTTACCCTTTACCCTCCCCCCAAAATTATCCAAGAAGTCTTAGACAGAGTTTACCAGTCTGTTTTTTAAAACCACCCTGGGTGATTCTATAGTATCATGTTGTACGGTATATTCTACATATTAAACATCCTAAACTGAGGCAGATGAGGAAATTGAGGTCCACAGAAAGGTTAAAATGACTTGTTCACTCTCCCCTATCAACAAGGATGTATTCTGTACTCCCAAATCTGATTTTATCTTTGGTTGACTAAGCCTTTTTATTTTGATTTGTGATGTTCACATTGTCTTAATAAGTTAATATATTTTACACAAGATGTGGTCTTGGTTAAAAATTAAGTTTGGAAAAAAAATTAAGTTTGGGATCTTTATTTTACAGCATCTTTTTCTTTATTCCAGATACAAAAAGAAGTAAAAGAGAAAAAAAAGTAAAAAGTTTTAATAAGCTCTTGCTTCCCCACAGGAGGATAGCACAGCAAATGTTAAGATTTACTAGGTCTGAATATTCACATTTGAGAAAAACTGGCTTTGAAAAGAGTGGAAACTGGGCAATTTGGGCATAGATGGAGGTTTGAGAGGTTGGTTTGTCAGCATACCCAGGGATTTGGGGGTCCTGTCTTCAGGGGTATTCAACAGCTAGAATAAGTGTGTTGTAGGGTATTATACACTGGCTTTATACTTTTATCATACTAAACATTTAAAGTCACACCCTAAACATCTTGGGAATGACTGGAAATAGAGATCTGGAAATCTCTGAAACCTTATTTATTTTCTCATTGGAGTTCTCACAATTACTTCTAATAAAACAAGTTGTGACTTGCAAACATTTGCCCAACAGCCTCGAAGTGTCCTCAGGGAAATTAAAAGCAGGGGTATGAAGAGCTGGGGAGTCCTGTGTCAGTGGTTAAAAGCACAGAGTGCAGCTTTATAATTATGTAAGCCTTTGCCTGTTCCCTTTTATCATTGGTAATATTCTTGAGACTAAATGACCGTTCAGCAATTTAAAATATGATTTAAGAGAAAATTGGCCATTTGGTGAAAGGTCCCCTCTCTGTTTCCTGAAGTTTTATATCTTCATAGAAGAGCTCTTTCCCTTCATAGTAGGTTTTTTTGTTCTGATACAGTATATGACTCAAGAATTGCTGGAGGGGTCCCTAATCTGTTAATTCACGAGATTTTATTTATTTTTTTGAAGATTATTTATTTGAGAGAGACCCAGAACACAAGAGACCCCGTGCATGCACGTGCACACACAAGCAGGGTGGAGGGGCAGAGCAAAAGGAGAAGCAGGCTCCCTACTGAGCAGGGAGCCTGATGCAGGGCTCAATTCTAGGACCCCAGGATCATGACCTGAACCAAAGACAGACATTTAGCTAATTGAGCCACCCAGGTGCCCCAATTCATGAAATTTTAACTACTTAAAAAACAACTTTGCCTTTTATGAATGTTGTGCAGACTGTGACATCTGGTATATTATTGTGTTCTGATTGGGAGGGACTTTTTTAAGATTACTGAAAATATTTTTTTTCAAGCTTTTCTGTTTAAGACCGGAAGACAGGTATAAACTATCCTACTCTTGTGAAAGATCATTAGTAATGCTATTTTCTTGTCATAAATTTGGCAGAGTAGAAGGAAGGAGATTTCAAAAAGATCACACATTCAGACACTCTACCAGAGAGTTATTTTTCCTGTTATTTAACAGCATATAAGGATTAACAGAACAGAGCATTAGAGAACATTCCTGCCTTTTGCCTAATAATCTCTTTGCCTAAGGTAACAGACTTCTGCTAAAATGCCTTCTTGCTGTTTTATGCATTCCCTAGTTTATTATTTACCTTCTGACATTGTCCATATAATAAGTGGCCCTATCCTCTTTTTTGCCTTATATTTGGGAGGAAAAGAGGGTACATCTTGTGACAGAAGTGATGCAATAATGAGTATTGCTTCTTTCTCCACTATTTTCTTTGCAAAAATGTGTGGTTTGTTTGTTTGTTTTTAGTAAAAAAAAAATTTGGGCTTGGTTGACCGTCCGGGGACTTACCAGTATCAGAGGATATTCAAAACAGGACTTTAAGAATATAACCAGGAGAGAAGCCATACTTAATAATCATTTGATCCTGTAGATTTCATTATTGATCAATTAGTACATTTTTCCTGCCTGTTGTTAATTATGTGTCTTTTGTAGTTCTATCCAGAATTGTATTCAATATCATTCTTCCCCATTTTTCTTCCTGTTTTTCTATCTGGCTACCCTCACTGCCGAGTATTTTGAAAAATATGGCTGGTGAACCATCTTAAACAAAGTCATCTGGTTTATTTTGCTTATTAAAATACAGATTCCACAGACGCCTGGGTGGCTCAGCAGTTGAGCGTCTGCCTTTGGCTCAGGGAGTGATCCTGGAATCCAGGATCCAATCCCGTATCGGGCATCTTGCACAGAGCCTGTTCTCCCTCTGCCTGTGTCTCTCTGCCTCTCTCTGTGTCTCTCATGAATAAATAAATAAAATCTTTAAAAAATAAAATAAAATAATTAAAAAAATAAATAAATAAAGTACAGGTTCCAGGACCCCATCCCAGGCCAGCTGATTCAGAATTGCTGGTACCTAAATGCTGCCTTCCTGTCTAGATCCACTCGGCCAACAAATCCTGTTGATTCTGACTTTGAAATATCTCTTGAATCTATTCATCTTTCACTTTCTCTGCCCTTGTTCAAGCTCATCTTTTACCCAGAATACAATAGTTTCCTTTTTTTTTTTTTAAGATTTTATTTATTTATTCATGAGAGACACAGAGTGGCAGAGATATAGGCGAAGGTTAGAAGCAGGACCCCCGGGATCATGACCTGAGCCAAAGGCAGACGCTCAACCACTGAGCCACCCAGGAGTCCCAGCAATAGTTTCCAGTAGATACCCTCACTTTGTCTCCCTCATTAGTTTGTATTCCAAAATGGGTATCCAGTTTGCCTTTCTAAAATAGGTTTATCTCCTGCTTGAAAAGCCTTCAATACTACTTTTTTCTAAAAGATTTATTTATTTGTTTTAGAGACAAAAAGTATGTGTGCATGAGAGAAGAGAGGGGCAAATGGAGAGGGAGAATCCTGAAGCAGACTCTCTGCTGAGTACAGAGCCCTATGTAGGGCTCAATCCCAGAACCCTGAGATCATGACCTGAGCCAAGGTCAAGAGTCAGATGTTTAACCAGCTGAGCCACCCAGGCACCCCAGAAATCCTCCATTACTTCTTAATGTCTAGTTAAAGTCTAAATTTATTAGAGTAGCATTCAGGGTCTGCTGCATATAGTTTATGCACTTGGTACACTCTTTGAGTCTGGGGTGGGGGGGATCGATTTCAATTACGGTCTGCATGAATGGTACCCTTCTAGGCTTTTCGTAGTGTAGCATAATCATACATGGTGGCTCTGACTGTTCTGTCTTAACACCCTCATCTATCTGTCCTCTCTGTACACATCTTAGACTTCCATAAATAAAAAATACTTCCAGTCCATAAATGCACAATACTAGGTGACTTCTCAATGCCTCTGCTCTTTCAGAGGGAATAAATATTCTTTTCTCCCTCTCATTCTCTATTGAAATCCTCATATTTTTATATGCCTAGTTTAAGTGTCAGACCTTCTGTGAAACCTTTCACAATCCCTCTCATCTAATTGTTCTTCCTTTTGAGCTGTTACCCTGTTTATACCTTTTACTTAACAGTTCTTTTTTCTTTTGAGGTAAAACTTATATGCAGTAAATCTTCAGTTTGGGCAGATTCCTACAAATGCTTCCCCCTGTGCTTCCCAGACCCTTACCAAAATATGATTATACTTTTATACATTTATAATTGGCCTGCTAGTATAATTAATCATTTTCATGCTTGTCTGCCTTACTAAATTATAGGCTCTAATTAGAGAAAAGGCAAAGACTTTGTCTCTTTCCCATGGAAAAAAGGAGCACATACCATGCATTCAGCACTGAAACAGTGTTAACTTTTGTACAAGTTAGTAAACAACTCAGCCTGTCTCTTAAGAGAGTGACTTAAATAAGACAGAAATTTATTTCTTTCACATATTACAATTTAAAGTATAAATGTTCAGGGCTGACCTGGCACCCCCCAGTGTCAAGGAGCTAGACGCCTTCATTCTTGTTCTTGCATCCCTGAAGTGTTGTCCTCACCATAGTGTTCTAGGTGACTCACCACAACATCACATCCAGCTGGGGAAGGGAAAAAAATGAAGAGCTCCTCTTCAAAGTTTTACTTACTTGCTAGAGAAAGAGAAAGAAAAGAAGGAACAGAACATAGTCATGTGACCATACCAGTTAAAAGTCAGGAATACTAGAGAAGAGAATAGATATTGAGGAACAGATAGCATATAAACTTCATACATGGTTTCATTTAATCTTCATGACACTGCAAACTATATATCATAAGAAAACTAATATTCAGAGAAGCTAAGCAAATGGCTAGAAAATTGCAGATCTGATATCTAAATCCAAAGCCTTTTTTCTATCTAGTGAAGTGTTAGGAGGACATGCAGAAATATTATTAAATTGTCATCCTCACAGTGGTATTTCACGTATTTTTATGTCACATATTTCCATACCCTCTCTTTAATTCCAGGACCCTTAACTCTGTGCTTCGCACCATCTTGAAATTAAGTGCCATATCAGCTGGTTTGTAACCAAGGCCTAGTACAATAGAAAACAAAATGACTACTTCTTTTAAATCTATGATATCATATGAGGAAAAGTATATCACCATATTTGCCAAACAATAGTTTCTATACTCTCTATTTCTTTACAAATGCTATATAATCATAAAGTTGAAGGAGATTATATCATTTAGCCACTTTATTTTAAAATAAAGGAAAGTTGAGGTCTATCCATCTTTTAAAAAAGGATAAATTCAGACTTCTCCTTTATTTCATTCCCATTGCTACTTTTTTCAAGCATTATGGGAAGAGCACTAGCCTAATCAATCATTTCTGTTAGTAACCATCATTGTTATACTGGAGAATTGTCTCAGATTTGCAGATTGTATGATCCGAGAAATCAAGGGACACCTAGGTGGTTCAGTTGCTTAAGTGTCGGACTCTTGATTACCGTTCAGGTCATGATCTCAGGATCCTGAGATCAGGCCCCATGTGGGGCTTCTCACTCTTCAGGGAGTCTGCTTGAGATTCTCTCTCTCTCTCTGCCCCCCCTTTTCCCCTGCATGTGCATACTCTCTCTCTCAAATCTTAAAAAGAAGAAAAATCAAGCTGAACAATGCATAAAGAAATGCTTATTAAACTCACTTTTTAAAAATGAATAATGGATATTATCTAACATGAAAAACATCTTTATAGTCCTTGAGAACCCATTCTAGAAAGGATGACTGCTATTTGATAATCAAATAAAAGGAATAGGTGAAGTCACTCCTATCCTTAATTCGAAGCCCAGTGCAAGTGTTACGTACCTCTCAAAGCCTTTCCTAAGCCGCAAAAAAAGATGGGACCACTTTCCTCTCCCGTTTCTAGAGCCTTTGGATACCTCAGGGTTACATGTATATATATACACTTTAAGTTACAGCTAACAGAGCCTTTATGAGGATAGGTTTCTTGTCTGTTTTGTTCTCACTATGTCACTGGTGCTCAATACAGGCTTTGTTCCTACTTGGCAGTGTTTGGCCCTAGCAGTTGGCAAACCTTTGTTGGAGCTGGGAAACTTTACCAAGGGAAGATAAAATTATCTCCTTTGTGTAGGCTGCCTCTCCTACCCTAGAACAGTTTCATTAGTGAACGAAGGGATTAATGAAAGAGGAAGCAGCCTGCTGCCCAGGGAGTTTCTTGGTGCTTCCTACTGGGTGGGCATGCACTGGACCTGGGAGGCAGAACAGGAACTTGCTGTCCTTCATTTTCCTTCTCAAAGGAACCACCCAGGGGGAAAAAGGGAACTACCGTCACAGGGACAGATGTGGGTGGGTAGGGACTATCCTGACTTTAGGGGAATTGCCCTGGCTGGGTGGGGGTGCTTTGCATTCTGCTTGCCTAGGTACCTTCTGGGGCATCAGTGGCTTAATCTTTTCCTCATGAAGTGGAAGGAAATCAGCAAATCAGACCCAGAAATAAAGAAATTACCATGGAAAGCTTTCCTAAAAATACACTTAAATTGTGAAACCATAACGAGAAGAGTGCTTCCAAGGCAAAGGTTGCTTTAGTTTGGATCTCCTGGGTTTGGGCAATGAGATTTGGGTTTGATCATGTTTACTATAAATAAAACCATTTCCCTGGAGCCTGGCAGGTTTTATAGCAGGCATACTAAAATGTAATTGAAATGTGACTGCGTCTTAAATTGTGAAATTAATTTTACACTTAACAAATGCTTTAAAAAAAAAAGGAGAGGAACAAGTGGCTTTAAAGTTCAGGGTGTTAATATTTGAAATCTGTCCAATTTAATTAGTTGAATCCCAGCGACTGTTTCCTTTTTCTCTGGTCAGTGTCACTGATCTAACACCCAATTCTCTTTTTGGTTGTGAGATAGAAATTAAATGTATCATTTATTTAGTTGTATTGACCTCAGTCGTATTTCTCCAGCGTACATTCTTATTTCAGGAAATAGGATGCATCCATGTGGAATTTACTCAGTAACTCTTCTTAGTGACATTTGTGTGATCTAATTCAAGGACCCGAAGTGAAGCCTCCGCATGATTTACTTGCATATGATGCAGCTATTTTTAGTACTACATTTACATTTTAAAAAACAAGAATGCACCTTCTTGATGGAACAGGCATCCATTTTTAGATTCACTGACTCAAGAACTGTAGAACAAAGAAGTTTCTTCGAAATCAAGTCCAAACATCTTTTTTGTATTAGAGAGAAAGAAATGGGTTCAGAAAGATTTACCGACCCTGAACCAAGGTCAGGATCATCCAGTGATAGAACAAAATAAGAAACTGGATGAGTTTCCAATTCAAGGTTCTTGTTTGTCTCAGATTTTAAAATATTAACAGTTTGTCATGATATACAGCTTTTTAAGACATGATAGGTAACTGAACCACATAGTTACGTAAACCTCTAATTTCTGCATTAGCATTTTACACTATATTATAGCCCCAACAGCTGCTTTTTTTTTTACTTATTTTTAATCTTAACTTTTATTTTTATGTGCTGCCTTAAATCCTTTGAATGATGTAGTGTCCAAATGAATCACTGGACAGTGATACTTTGAGTTAATGCTATTTATTTTTCCGTAGTGTCTATGGCACATCAGAGATCCGGCAATGTTAGGTATCCTAACAGTATTTCATCTTTTTTTTTTTTTTAATCTATCAGAGGTAGCAGTAGAAACAAACTTCTAAGTGGAATGCCTAAAAAAATTACCATTCTTTGATTTCTTCAGAAAGCTGTAACACTCTAACCCCATAATAAAAATCTTGAAATTGTTTTTAGAAGCCTGAAAAGGACTTAGGAATGTATTTAGTACTTAAAATGAAAGACTGGCTGATAGGATTGAAATATTACCTAGATATTTAAAGAGCATTGTAATTTATGGTCAACTGATTGAGATAAGAGTGCTAAGGCTATTCGGTGGAAAAAGAATAGCCTTTACTGCTAGGGCAGCAGGATAGCTGCATGGCACAGAAAGAGTTTGGACCCCTCCCTTATACTGTATGTAGATTAACTGAGTCTGGATCAAAGATCCAAATGTAAAAGCTAAAAGCATAAAATTCTTTAAAGGAAACCTAGATGAATGTCTGCATGACCTTGTATTAGGCAGCAAGTTTTTAGATAGGACATTGAAAAAAGCAACAAAAGAAAAAATAGATAAATCAGACATCAAAATTAAAAACTTTGTCAAAAGACACTATCAAGGAAACACAAAGACAATCTATAGAATGAGAGAAAAGTTTGCAAATTACATATATCTGATAAAGCTCTAGTTTCCAGAATATATAAAGAACTCTTACAACTCAACAGTATGAAGACAACCCAGTTGAAAAGTGGACAAAGGATTTGACTAGATAGACATTTCTCTAAGAAAGATATACAAATGACCAATAGCACTGGAAAAATGCTCAACATCATTAGGGAAATACAGATTAAAACTGTGATGAGGTACTGCTTCACACCCACTAGGATGCATATAATTTAATGACAAATGTTAGTGAAGATGTAGAGAAATTGGGACTCTTACACATTACTAGTGGAAATATAAAATAGTACACATTCTTTGGAAGCAGCTTTGACAATTCCTTAACAAGTTAAACAAGGGGCAGCCCGGCCGCCTTCAGTCCAGGGCCTGATTCTGGAGACCCTGGATCAAGTCCCACATCAGGCTCCCTGCATGGAGCCTGCTTCTCCCTCTGCCTGTGTCTCTGTCTCTGTCTCTCTGTCTCTCATGAATAAATAAATCTTTAAAAAAAAAATTCAAATGTCCATTAACTGAGGAATAGATAAGCAAAATGTGGCATATCCATACAATGGAATATTACTTAGACTTAAAAAGCAGTGAAGTGGGATCCCTGGGTGGCGCAGCGGTTTGGCGCCTGCCTTTGGCCCAGGGCGCGATCCTGGAGACCTGGGATCGAATCCCACATCGGGCTTCCGGTGCATGGAACCTGCTTCTCCCTCTGCCTATGTCTCTGCCTCTCTCTCTCTCTCTGTGACTATCATAAATAAATAAAAATTAAAAAAGAAAATTAAAAAAAAAAAAGCAGTGAAGTACTGTTACATGCTACAACGTGGATAAACCTCAGAAATTTTATGCTATGTGAAAAAAGTCAGACACAAAGGCCATATATTGTATGGTTCCATTTATATGAAATGTCCAAAATAGGCAAATCTATAGTTAGATTAGTGATTGATGGGAGAGGGAAATTGGGCCTAACTGCTAAAAAGTAGTTTCATTCGAACTAGGGGTGGTGGAAGGGGAGGAGGGTAGGGGGTGGGGGTGAGTGGGTGACGGGCACTGAGGGGGACACTTGACGGGATGAGCACTGGGTGTTATTCTGTATGTTGGTAAATTGAACACCAATAAAAATTATTTTATTAAAAAAAAGTTTCATTATGTAGTGATAAAAATGTTCTGGAATTAGATCATGGTGATGATTGGATGAAAAGCCACAGAAATGTACACTTTAATATGGTGAATTTTACATGAATTATATTTTAATATAAAATACTTAAATTTTTAAAAAATCATAGTATGCCCAAAATGACAGATGAAAGATTAGAGACTGAGATTATGAAGGGTTTCCAGTCATAAAGAAGTGAAATAATTTGACACCCCTAAGCCCCTTATGACTGATAGAGAATTTTATTCTGTGGCTTTCTGGAGATTAAGAGAAAAGTCCTGTGGTTTGGCTTTTACAGCTGGATCAGAAAAATCAGAGTCTTTACATGACCCTCTGCCCAGAGGCAAGGAATGTGGTTAGAAATGTTATGCAAATTGAGATGATAAAACCAAATTACATCCACTCAGTAAATCACCTGTAGTTCAGAAACAGCAGGGAGGTTGGAAAACTAATAGGGATTGTGGGTAGGACTGAAGGGATGTGTTTTTTCTTTTTTAATGTAGAATCCAACAGCAACTCTCCCTAGATTTTGTGCTAAAATAAGAGCATTTTCACACATTTTAATTGCTCTGCGATAACAACAGTGTGAACTCCATCCACAAACATTTATTATCTATTTAATTTTGCTCTAATTTCAGTATAGCAAGAATTCACCTTGTAAGTGGGAATAACTGTCCGTTTAGTAAAAAGAAATCCCTTCCCACGTTGCTAATCTTGTGCATTTCTATAATAAAGTATTAATAACAAGTGGCCTTTTATATTTCTCCATTTTAAGGTTGCATTTTTAGATTACTGTTTTCAAAGTAGCATCTTTATGAACCAGAACCCCACTTGCTCCTTGAACATTAGTAAAGAATATTTAAAAATGAAAAAGTTAAGTTTTCTTAAGATTTCTAATCAGGATTTTAAATGAGACTTGTATGCCTTTCTAAACCTTTACAGTACTTGGTGCTATAATGTTCATGATAAACTGTATGGAACTGTCTTTAAGATGCATTTTAGAAATGAGATTTATATCATTTAATAGCTACCTAAATTGTTCTGATTATTTTCCAGACCTGTCATTTACTCCATCCTTTATAGTGATGCTACAGAACAGAGAGGAATGGATAAAAATATTGGCGAGCAACTCAATAAAGCTTATGAAGCATTTCGACAGGCATGTATGGATAGAGATTCTGCAGTGAGAGAACTACAGCAAAAGGTATATGGTTTTGGTTTTGAAAGTTATTATTTATCTTGGTAAATGGAAATTTGAGAATCTTTTGCAACTGAAAAATATTTTATTATTAGAAGCTTTCTTGAAGAAGTATAACTGAAACACAAGAAATCTATATTAATAGATGGAATTTAAGATTTTTTTTTTTAAACAAAACAAAACAAAACAAAAAAACATTGTGACCTGAGGTGACGAGTTCATAAAGAGCATTATCTTCCATAAGTAATTTTTAATTTTTGGTTTCTAAAAAGGGTATATTAGAAGAAAGGTATATTTCCTAGGCATAAATTTAGTAGTTCCCAGGCAAATGTCTGTTGGTCCATGATTAGGTCTTCACTGGTCTGCAGCAAAATGAGAAAAATAAGAATGTAATGAACTTTTTATGATGCTAAATTTATCCAATTCAAAATTCTGTCCTTTATTCTCACACTATGTTTTAATACTGTCGGATTATAGAGCAGAGTTTTACTAACACATACTTTTGTGAAATGATAATGATAGACTATTTGTATGCTTGTTTCTTATCTCTATTTAGTAGTGATAGTCTGTGTTCTGTATGTTATCTAGAGGGACTCACAGGACTTAGCATACAGTAATGCTCACAGCTAAGATTTATTACAGTGACATGATAAAGATACACAGCCAAATCATTTAATGTAAAACATTAGGCAGACTCTAAAGGGATCCACATGCAGGCCTCCTATACTCTTTCCCTCCTGCGGGGGCGGTATGCAGAGTACACCCTGCCTTCAGCTTCAAAAACTCAATCAATGCATGTGCAGTCCTTCTACATATAGGGAACTTCATTGGACACTCAAGAATTTAGGGTTTTTATTAACAGCTGGTCACATAGATAACCTATGTCAACCAAAATTTCAGACTCTTAGAAAGTAGGTCTTCACCATAAATTTCAAGATACAGTCTAATTAATTTGGCACAACAGTCAACTTTATCACTTAGGAAATGTTTTCACAAGTTAAGTTCCCAGATGCCAGCCAACCTAGCAGTAGTTTGAACAGGCAGTTGAAAGTGGGAGATCTTACACTGGTTACCTAATTTAAGAAAAATGATTTTATTAGCTTTAAAATTCTGAAGTCTAAGAAATATGCTAGCCATGTAGTTCTTAGTTTCTTCCATAAATATAGGAACTGCACAGTTCTCTTCAGTCTCCTTGACATAACTATAGAACTGGATGTTATACGTACATCACTGCATTTCTCAAAAATCATTACAAAAGAATATTTCCAATTATATAGGTAGACTTATGAACTAGGTCTTCCTTAGGGATGCATAGGAGAAACAGGAGCATAACGATGACAGTGAGTTTTCTAAAATTATTGAAGTTTAGAATTTGGATTTATTTGCCTTTCCAGTTCAGGTATAAGACATAATCACTTTTTAAAAAACAAAAACAAAAAAATTCGGAAACAGAATTAGGGAAGAGGAGTATTGAGATATTCTTAGGTTGAGACAGAAGTTGAAATTTCTCTGCTTCATCTGCCTGCACTGGCCAGTGGTAAGCAACCAAAAACTTGAGATTTAACCTTTTAACTGCCATGCAAGAAGCCCTTGCTCACATCAGCAATTATGCAAAGGAGGGTAAAGGGAATTTTTTTTTTAATATTTATCAAGTACTCAAGAATAAAAGAGAACATGTATATTATATATTCTTTTATATAAAACTCAAAATATCTTGAATTATTTAAGAAAAATCAATGTATGTCTACTGTATACTGGGTTCTTGATGAGGTTCTGAAAATACTGAAACAAAACATAGTTAATGCCCTTACGGAACTTTTCGATAAGAAGATAAAAAGTAAGATCAATAGTTACTACCACAGTGTACTAAGCACTACAGGGAGATCTGTGGAGGATAACAAATAAGCACAAAAAAAGAAGCACCTAAATCAGTCTTGGAGGATCAGGTCGTTAGCCCACTCTCAAGCCCAATGCTTAAATTTAGAAGAATCCTGCTAGCAGGGGGAACAGTATATATAATAAAACACAAGAGTGAGTGAATATATGGTACATTCCATATACAATAAGATGACTCTATGGTTCCAGCAAGAACAGTAATCAGAGCAATACAGGAAAAGAAGCTGTGAAGGTAGATTAGGGCCCTGTCATGAGAAATATGACTATGTAGTTCATACTGTATTCTTATTCAATCAGAATTTACTGAAGGATGATATATATATACTTTAAAAAAGTCTTCCTGAGGTTGGGATATAGAATAGAGGGCAATGTGGAATTCAGCTCAACACATATGGTTATGATAAACAATGTTCTAAGAGGCCAGGAACATAAAAATAAGTGGCAATCATCAAGTGTACTTTATGAACTTTAATATATCTATATTAAGGTATAATTATAAATAAATATTATACTTATATATATGTGTATATGTATATATATGTATGTATGTATATACACACACACAGTTGACCCTTGAACAGTGCAGGGGCTAATAACCTGGTGCTGACCCTTCACGTAGTGAGAGATTTGCATGTAACTTTTCATTTTCCAAAAATATAACTACTAATAGCCTACTGTTGACTGGAAGCTTTACAAATAACATAAGCAAGTAATACATATTTTGTATGTCATATGTATTATATATTGTATCCTTATAAAGTAAGCTAGAGAAGAAATTTTATTAAAATTATAAGAAAAATTATGTATAGTAATGTACTGTATTTATTGGAAAAAATCTGCATATAAGTGGACCCATGTTCAGTATAATATAAATTATACTTCAGTATAAAAAAAATGACAATCATTTCAAGCAGTCAACATGAGAACTTATGCATTTAGGGATGAATTAGGGAAGATACTTATTTAGGAAATTTATTTAGGAAATAGAATGGAAGGCAAGTGGAACCTGGATACAAGCCACTCTGAGTGTGATAACATAGACTCTGGGATGATACCAAGGTATCTAGAATAGAAGACTGGATTGATGGTGGTGCTGATGACTTAAAGGAACAGTAGAGAAGAAGATGCAGATTTATAGATGGGGGAAAATAAGATATGTAATTAGGTTTTAGTTACCAGGTTTAGTTACCTGTGGGACATGCAGGTGAAATTGTCCAATGGACGGTTGCCTGTATGGATCTCGAAGCCTTTAATTATAGTCTTGAATAAAATATCATTTCCAAGTTCAAGTGTATTTGAACAAGAATATTTGAACGATAAGAGGAAGGAAGTAAGGCCAATCAGTTGGTCATTGGAGATTCAAAAAACTAGGCTAAAGAATTGACTATGAAACTAGGAGAAACACCTGTTCCCCTGAGAACTGGAAGGAACAAGAAAAAAAAAAACAGATATACACAAAGATAAGTTTGCAGATAGGAAATGGTGGTGGCAGGAAGATAGAGTTCTCATGTATCTTTTATATGTGGAATCTAAAGTCAAACCTATTAAAAACAGTAAAATGGTGGTTACCAGGGGTTAGGAGTTGGGGATAAGAATTATTGCTGTTTAAGGATGTAAACTCATTGAGAGTAGTGAATAAGCCATAGAGATCTAATGCACAGTATAATGAATATGGACAATAATAATGAATTAGAATTATATAATGTGATAAATATTGCTACAAGGGCAATCATATTACAATATATAAATGTTGAACTTACATAATGTTACATGTCCAATTTATTCAATAAAAAATAGAAAGTTATAATGTAAAAGGCTTTTTTTTTTTTTCATTGAAATACAAGGTGAGGTCATCTGATTGAAGTGATTTTAGGATATTCTGAAAGTGGTAGTAAAGAATTGAAATAGCTTCGGTTAAGAAATAAGAAGAAAAATACTGCATCAGCATTTACCATGAATTTTTGGTAGTATCAATCCATGTTTGTTGTTCTTTTTTTTCCCAGCAGATTTCTTGGTACAGAAGTGAAATGAGCAAATAGCCAAATCCAGGATTAGGAGATTGCAGAGTTAAAAATAGAAGAATGGTTAGGTGGTTAGAAAGTGGGTACAAAAGCAATTGAAGTTATGTGCTTTGAGATACAAACTAACATCAGAAAAAAGTTAATCTGGGAGTCTAATAGACTAAGAACAAAAAGAGGGTTTATGTCTGAAGTCTCCATAAAGTGAGAGAACAGATACAGGAGTAAAAGAATGTGAGAGGTTTATTAGTAGTAAACTATTACTAATGAGTTTTTGAATTGATGTTTAAGATCTCTGTCTTCATAATGTGTCAATGGGTAGCCAGAATGGGATTGAGAAATTAAACTCAGATTAGGTGTCACCACCTAAAGTGACAAGATTAGGAGCATCTGGAGACTGTGTGAAAGGAAGAGCCAAAATTCTTGAATATGAGAGAATAACTAGTGTGTTGTAAGATTAAACAGTTTCCAGGAGAGACTGGTATAATTGAATGCCTTGTGGATGGCCCCTTGCTTAAATTTAAAGAGCTAATGGTTCAGAAGTAGCAATGATGTGGTGAGATAGTACTTATCTTCTTGTTCTCCCACTTCTTATTCAGTCCATTGCCCAACCCCTGTGGTTTGATGTAGACAGCTTCATATGAGGGGACTAGAGACATCTGTATCCTCAGAAGACAACATAATAATTCCCATTTTATTTTTTTTTAAGATTTTATTTATTTATTCATGAGAGACACAGAAAAAGGCAGAGACACAGGCAGAGGGAGAAGCAGGCTCTGTACAGGGAGCCCGACGCGGGACTCAATCCTGGGACTCCAGGATCATGCCCCAGGCCAAAGGCAGGTGCCAAACCACTGAGCCCCACCAGGGATCCCAATAATTCCCATTTTAAAGCAAGATACCAGCCTTTCTGAAATTCAAGTTTATTGGCCTTTACAAATTCTCTGTAGCATGATGAAATAGGAGTTCTGACATAGTTTTATACTTTGCTCTCATTCATTATGTGTTTTTATATTAACCTTTTTCTTAAATATTATAGGGAGAAGACTTGTATCTTTTGGGATTTTATTTTATGGAACATTTTTTTTTGAATTATAGAATCAGATATGCCAAGTCTAAATCACTGGTTTGTTCCAATCTAACTACTCTCAGAAATGAAATTGAACTTTGAAGTAAAACAAGCTAAATATTCTTCATTGAGAATCTTTAGTAATAGGATAGATATTAAGTTCTCAAACTTACAGTATGAAAATTAGAGCAAAGGCTCTGAATGGTAATTTTGGTAAAGGAAATTATTATTTGGTTGATTTGGATATTTTGACTTCACATGTAAGATTAATCAGGGGATGATGATCGGGCAATTGAAATGGAATCTTTAAGGTATGGTACCAGTTGGAAATACCAATTTGAGAATCCTCTTCATAGAGATATTTGGAGTGATAGGAGAAGAAAGTACCAACAAGAAAGAGAATAGAGCAAGAGAAGAAGAGAAGCAAGAAGACAACTTTGGAGAAGTTGCCTGTCATTCTGATGGCAAAAAGGCCCTAAGAGCTGTGCTGTCAGTTGAGCCTACCTGTCCTTCCTAACACCCTTAAAGAATTGGTCTAGTGAGTGACATCAGTGAGGTGGCAAACTAGGAAGTGGCAGACCCTTGTTCAGATTGATTGAAATAATTTTATAGGAGCTCTGGAAATCAGTGATAATTCAGCAACCAGGCAGACACCTAGTCGAGAAAAAGTCATATTCAAAACTATAGGAAATTACATGGCATTTCTCCTTGCCCTTGACCCACTCCCTGCCCAATGTGCTGTGGTGCAGTTGGGATGAACTAGCCCAAATTCCTGGTTCTCTCCCTCCGGAAGAAAGTAGCAGGGTGGAACTTGTTTGAAATATCCTGACCTTTCTGTGGTCTATCCAAGGGACTGTTTGCTGTCTCACTTGACTTGGAGCTCAGAGTTGGGAATGGCAGCATTCTCAATGGTAGTGAAACAAATTCTGGAGTTCAAAAATACAATAAATGAATTGAAAATTTTATTAGAGGAGTTCTGGGGCAGGCAGACTTGAACAGGCAGGAGAAAAAAAATCTATAATTCAAAGACAAGTCGTTTGAAATAATAGATTCTGAGGAGCAAAAAGAAAAGGAAGTAAGAAAAGTGAGCAGAGTCTAAAAGATTTATGGGATACTATCAAGTGGAGCAATATACACATTATAGGAGAAGATGAAGAGAAATTAAAGAAATAAGAAAAAAAGATTATTTGAAGAAATAATTTCCCCAAATCTGGGGAACAACATGGTGGATATAAAAAAAAAAAAAAAAAGTCTAAGAAGCTCAACAAATTCTATGTAGGATAAATCCAAAGAGCCTTCCATTAAAGGGAATTATCATGTACAAGGGAGCCCCCTGTAAGACTGTGAGTGGATTTCTCAGCAGAGACCTTGCAGGCTAGAAGGCAATGGGATGATTTTTTTTTCATTTCGTTTTTGTTTTTACTGAAGTTCGATTTGCCAACATACAGTATAACATCCAGTGCTCATGGGATGATATTTTTAAGGGCTCTAAGAAAAAAACCTGTTAACCAGAAATTCTATATGTCTGGTAAAACTGTCCTTAAATGAGGAAGAAATTAAGATTTTCCCAAACAAAAGTGGAAGGAGTTCATTACCACTAGACCTGGATAGTAACTTGGAGCCATATGAAAATATAAAGTTTTTTGTAAAGGTAAATATATAGATAAATGTAAAAATTGGTATTATTGTAATTTTGGTTTGTAACTCCACTTTATTTTCTACAGGATTTAAAAGACAAATGTATAGGAAAATTACTTTAAATCTATAATGGGGGCACCTGGGTGGCTTGGTCAGTTAAGAGTTAGCCTTTGGCTCAGGTCATGATCCCAGAGTCCCTGGATTGAGCCCCTCATGGAGGGGGACGTGTCCCTGCTCAGCAGGGAGTCTGTTTCTCCTTCTATCCCTCGCCCCATTTGTGTGCGTTTGCTTGTGCTGTTTCTCAAATAAATAAATCTTTATAATAATGAGTACACAATATATAAAGGTACAATTTGTGACATCAGTAACAAAGTAGAGAGGCAGAGCTACAAAATTGGAGAGTTTTATATACAATTGAAGTTAGGTTGGTATCCATTTAAGGTATTGTCATAACTTCAGGATGTTGTATGTAGTCTCAGTGGTAACCTCAAAGAAAATATCTACAAAGTATGCACAAAAGGAAAGGAGAAGAGAATCAAAATGGATCACTACAAAAAATCAACTAAACACAGAGGGAAGGCAGCAATGGAAGAAATGAAGAATAAAAAACTATTAAGATATACAGAAAACAAATAACAAAATGGCAAAAGTAAGTACTTCTATTGGTAATTACTTTAAGTGTAAATGAATCAAACTCTAATCAAAAGACATAGGTTAGCAGAATGGATAAAAAACAGAATTACACTACGTGTTGTCTACAAGCCTCACTTTAGATTTAAGCACATGCATAAGTTGAAAATAAAAGAGTGGGAAAAGATTCCATGAAATGGTAACCAAAAGAGAGCAAGGGTGTCTGTTGATAGCCAACAAAACAGACTTTGTATCAAAGATTTTTACAGAGATAAAGGACATTATATAATGAAAAAATTACTAGTTTGCCAAGCAGATATAATAATTATAACATCAAAACTTCAAAATATATGATGCAAACATTGACAATATTAAAAGAAGAAAGACTTCAGTACCCTGGGGCACCTGGGTGGCTCAGTCAGTTGAGCATCCAACTCTTAGTCCCAGCTCAGGTCTTGATCTCATGGATATAAGTTCAAGCCCTGCATTGAGCTCCACGCTGGGAATAGAGCCTACTTTAAAAAAAAAAAAAGACTCCATACTTTCAACATTTTCAGTAAGAGATAGAACAACCAGATTAGATGATCAGTAAGGAAAACGAGGTCTTGAACAACATCGTAGGATCAGTTGGAACTAACATCCCACCCAACAACAGCAGTTCACATTTTTCTCAAGTTCATATGGAACAGTTTCCAGGCTAGCCCATATGTTAGGCCATTAAAAATGACTTAATAATTGTTAAAAGATTGGAATCATACAAAATACCTTTTCTAATTACAATAAAATGAAACTAGAAGTCAACAACAAGGAAAACTAGGAAATTAAAAATATGTAGAAATTAAATAGCACAGTCTTAAACAGCTAGTGGGTCAAAGAAGAAATCACAAGGATAATTGGAAAATGTCTTGAGACAAATGAAAATGAAAACAGCATACCAAAACTTATGGGATGCAGTGAAAACAATGCCAAGAGGGAGATCTTTAACTGTAAATACTTAACCTAAAAAGAAGAAAGATCTCAAATCAGTAACCTAACTTTACACCTTAGGAAACTAGATAAGAGAGCACAAACTAAACCTAAAGCTAGCAGAAAGAAGGAAATGGTAGAGATTAACAAGAGTTTAAAAAGTTCCCAACGAAGAATGCCTAGTACCTAGTGGCTTCATGGTGAATTCTGCCAAATATTCAAAGGGGAATTAACACCAGTTCTTCTTATACTCTTCCAAAAATTGAACAGGGTGGAACATTTCTTAATGTACTCTTATGAGGCCAGCATTACCCTCATACCAAAGCCATACAAAGACATTGCGAGAAAACTGCAGACTAATACTTCTATCGATGCAAAAATCCTCAACAAAATACTAGGAAACCAAATCAACAGCATATTAAAAGGATTATTGAGTGAGGTTTGTTCCTGCAATGCAAAAATGATTCAACGTACAAAATCAGTCAACGTAGTACACCACTTGAACAGAATGAAGATGGGGAAAACCACGCAATCATTTCAATTGATGCAGAAGAAGCAGCTGACAAAATTCAACACCCTTTTAAAACTTTTAAAAACACTCAACAGGGCAGCCCAGGTGGCTCAGCGGTTTAGCGCCACCGTCAGCCCAGATTGTGATCCTGGAGACCTGGGATCGAGTCCCACGTCTGGCTCCCTGCATGGAGCCTGCTTCTCCCTCTGCCTGTGTCTCTCATGAATAAATAAATAAAATCTAAAAAATAAAACACTCAACAAACCAGGAATAGAAGGAAGTATTTCAACATAATAAAGGCCATTTATGAAAACCCCACAACTAACATCATACTTTATAGTGAAAGACTGAAGGTTTTTAAGATCAGGAATAAGACAGGATGCCCACTTTTACCACTTTTAACATACTACTGGAAATCCTACCCAGAGCAATTAGGTAAAAAAAAAAAAAAAAAAAAAAAAAAAACAACCAAAACAGTATCCAAATTGGAAAAGAAGTAAAATGATCCCTGTTTGCAGATAACTTAATTTTATATATAGAAAACCCTAAGGATTCCTCCAAGAAACACTGTTAGAACTAATAAATTCAGCAAAATTGTAGGATACAAAATCAACATAAAAATTAGTAGCATTTCTGTACATTAACATTAAACAATCTGAAAAGGAAATTAAAATTCCATTTGCAATATCATCAAAATAAATAATGTACTAAGAAATGAACTTACCCAAGTAGGTGACAGATGTATATACTGAAAATTACAAAACATGGCTGAAAAAAATAAAGAAGACATCAACATATGGTAGAAAATTCCATGTTCATGGATTGAATTTACATTTCACCATATACAAAAACTAACTTAAACCAGAACCTAAATGCAAGAGCTAATACTATAAAACACTTAGAAGAAATCATAGGGAGAAAGTTGACATTGGATTTGGCAGTGATTTCTTGAATAAGACACCAAAAGATCAGGCAACAAAAAAAATTAGGCAATTTGGACTTCAACAAAATTAAAACTTATCAAGTTTGACATTGGATTTGGCAGTGATTTCTTGAATAAGACACCAAAAGATCAGGCAACAAAAAAATTAAGCAATATGGACTTCAACAAAATTAAAACTTGTTTATCAAAGGATAGTACTAGCAGTAAAAAGGCAACCCAAGGAATGTGAGAAAGTATTTGCAAAGTATACATTTGATAAGGGATTGACATCTAGAATATATAAAGAAACTCTGCAGCTCAACAACAGCAAAAAAAAAACTAAATAAAAAATGGGCAAAGGGTGCAAATAGACATTCTCCAAAAAGTTACACAAATGACCTGTAAGCACATAAAGTGATCCTCAGCATTATTAGCCATTAGGGAAATGCAAATCAAAACCACATGAGATGCAAGTTCATACCCATTGCATTGGCAAAGATATGGAGAAGTTAGAATTCTTGTACATTGCTGATGGGAATGTAAAATGGTATAGCCACTGTGGGAAACGTATGGTATTTCCTCAAAAAAATAAACAGTATTATCATATGACTCAGCACTTCCACTTCTATGTATATACCCCAATAATTGAAAGCAGGGACTTGAAGAAATCTTTGTATATCCATGTTTATAGCAGCCTTATTTATAATAGAAGACAAAAGCAACCAGATGTCCATGGATGGATAAATAGTTAAACAAAATGCAGTATATACATACAGTGGAATTTAAATTCTGACACATAAAAAATAAATAAATTCTGACACAGTACAGCACAGATGAGCCTTGAAGATATTGTACTAAGTGAAATAAGCCAGTCACAAAAAGACACGTATGATTCTACTTATATGAGGTACTTAAGAGTAGTCAGATCATAGAGACAAGTAGTAGGGTGGTTCCTAGAGGCTGAGGAAAGGGAATGGAGAGTTAGTGTTGCAAAAAGAAAAGAATCAGTATAACCTGGATTCTCTTACTAGCTGTGTTTTATTGCTGTTCATCTGTTTATACAAACTCACCAGCCTTTTACCACTTAGTTGTCCATACTCCAAGCCAGTTCTTTTTTTTATCTATTTATTCATGAGAGACGCACAAAGAGAGGCAGAGACATAGGCAGAGGGAGAAGCAGGTTCCTCACCGGGAGCCTAATGCAGGGCTTGATCCCGGGACCACAGGATCACAACCTGAGCTAAAGGCAGGCTCTCAACCACTGAGCCACCCAGGTACCCAAAGCCAGTTCTTCTCTTAGTCTTTATGTAAAAAAGTACAATTTAAGACTCCTCTTTAGGGCACCTGGTAACTCAATCAGTTAAGCATCTGCCTTTGGGTGAGGTCATGATCCTTGGGTCCTGGGATCGAGTACCACGTCGGGCTCCCTGCTTAGTGGGAAGTCCACTTCTCCTTTTCCCTCTACCCCTATCCCCTGCTTGTGCTCGTGGAGGCGCACACGTGCGCTCTCTCTCTCGCTCTCAAATAAATAACATCTTTAAAAAAAAAGACTCCTCTCTAGGAAGTCATTGAGCTACATCCATTTAAGAGCATCCTGTCAAGCAAAGGTATCTAAGTGTATTAGAAATTAATGAGGGGAAAAAGTCAAATAAGGGTAGGTAAGTGATTTTCTTTTTAAGTATTACGGCTGAAATTACAAAAGCAGCGCATGCTTATTGAAAAAATGCAGTAATTCAAGATATACAGAATATAAAGTGATTGTCTTCTCCCTTACTCCACAGGGGTAAGCATTGTTAGTACTTTGAAACATATTCTTCCAGAATATGTGAATCATGCTTTTTGAAAAATAGAATGGTGCTAATCTGAAAAAGGTTAAGATTTTCAAAAATGTCTAACTTTGGGGTGTGGGTGCTGCTGTCAATTAAGCATTGGTCTCTTGGTTTTGGCTTCGGTCATGATCTCAGGGTCATGAGATCACGCCCCACTTCTGGCTCCACACTCAGCCAGGGAATCTGCTTCAGACTTTTCCTCCCCCTCGGTCCCTCCCCTGCTGCGTGTGCACATGCATGCACACATTCTCTCTCTCTCTAATAAATATATTCTTTTAAATGTCTTTATCTTCACCATCATCATCACTAAGATTTATCAAAGTTTATGTTTACCAAGTGCTTTATACAGTCATTTGATTTAATCATTATACAAATCTTGTGAGGAAGTATTTTCTTTTTTCAGATGAGGAAAAGGAAGTATAGAGAGGTGAAATAACTTGCCCACAACCACGTATCTAATAAATACTAAAGCTAATGGAACTGTTAATTTGACACAAAATCTACCTGACAGTAAATATTATGTCTATAACTTTTTAAATCTAAAATCATCAGTAGTCTTTCAGATTCATACATAATAGAGCTACCGCATTCCATTTAATGGCTGACTATAGCTCTTGCACTGCCTCTTCCTTAAAACTTTTTTTTTTTTAACATTCCAGATAGCATCCGATTTTTCTCATTTCTTGTTGAGTCCCTCTTCCTTAATCTGTTTGTGGGTTTATTCTCTACTACCAGGACAGTATTATTAGTTTTTCAAGATTTTCTTCACTTCTTATTTTCTCCTATAATTTCAGATAACTATGACAATGACTACTAAACTTATCCCCCTACTCCATATCTGCCCTCTGCGCTCTATACCCAAATGTATCTCATTGCTACTTGGAAGGTATATTAAACTAGATGCCCAGACCACTGATTTTTTTCTCTGTATCATTTCAAAAGAGTGAGATTTAGAAACTGCTGTGTAGAATTATAATACCTTTATTTATCCTAAATTGCCTTACTTAAATTTCAAAGAGTGATTCCTCATTCTATTAACTAGTGTCCTACTGTTGACCGTCAAGTATATTTATTTAACTCTGGCCCTAAAATAGTTTTAGCATTGTTATACCGAGGTACTCTTGCCACCATGCCATTAAATTGTATTAGAATCTCTCATTTTTAGAACACAACTATATTTAGCTTTTCCTTCCAGTATAGCCTTTATTCTAGACTATACTAAAATGTCACATAACCCCAAATAATGCCGAACCAGTTGCATCCTCTTCTCATTCAGTCCTTAAATTTATTACATCATAAAAAAGAAAAATTAATATTCATTGAATGAATGTATTTTACAAGTATCACATAGTTTATATGTAAATCCTCCTAGCCTGGCAAAGTAGACATAGGTAGCCCATTTTCAAATGAGAAAACTGAGACTCAGAAATAAGTTTTTTTAGCCTAAGTGGCAGAATGTATACTGAAACTAGGGTTACCTGAATCCAGACTTGTTTTACTAACCTGGCTAAATCACAGCCCATTGTAGGTATTCAAACTGTTCTTCCCATTACTATGAATAACCTAATTTGAGCTCCTCTTTTCTTGGATGAATCCTTACTTTTGTGATTTATACATGTCTTATGAAAAGAGGCCGGAGTATAATGCTAGTTACTAATATTTCTTTCATTCATACTACAATTTATGATATGCCAGTTAATAAATGCTAGGGATTCAAAGATAATTAAAACATAGAGCATGCACTTTAAAGGGCTCACAATCTGATGATCGCTTGTTCTGTTTGTTGCCTTGTGTAAGCATGCATATGTACCCATACTAAGAGGCCTTCTGGTTTTTCCAAAGTAGAGGGATGTTTTAAACACAGTAGCCCCTGACATGGACAGCTTTTGGATACACTTACAGAATAAAAGAAGAAACTCTTATATAGAACAGTGGTAGAGTTGGCTTGGTCCTTGAATTAGTCACTGTACAGGATAAACTATTGTTAACAAGAGACCAAGAAGTACTGTGCTTAAATAAGACGTTTATAAATAAATAGAAGTTTATCCTCTCATGCAGCAGTCCAGAGATGCGTAGCCAGGGATAGTAAGGCAGTTCTACCATCCTTAAAATATGGTTTCCCTGTCTGGAATCACAGTGGCTGTTCTACTTGTTAACATTTCCCTGCCAGTGAGAACAGAGAAGCATTGAAGAGCAGACAGCTTTCTTTTAATAAGGCAGTCCAAAATTTGTATAGGTCACTTCTGTTGACCTGCTGTGAACAGAACTTAGACATATGGCTGGTAAATATATCCTCTACTGGATGACCATGTGCCCAGGTAAAAGCCTATATTACTAAAAGAAAAAAACAAAAATGTATGTGGGGGAATAATTAGCAGTCTTTGCCACATCTCTTGACTGACTAGGCTCATGTTGCTGGAGAGTTCCAAATGTCACACAAGCCCATTATGTAGACTTAAATATTTAATCAGTTTTATTGCTTATACCAAGTTGCTTCTTACCCATTTCTGCTACTGTTCTGTAGAAAAAAGCAAATATATTTCATAAAGACTTAGGTATCCTCTATTGTTTCTTTGATCATCTTGCCAAGAGAAGAATCAGTAGTAAAACAGTTGAAACATTTGAAAATTTTAAAGTTGATTGTGATTTAAAATCAGATTACCATATTTATAAATAAGTTTCAGAAAACATCCTACAGCTAATCTGCTTTTCCCAAGATCTTTGCATTATGTAAAAAGAAAATATAAATCTCCTTTGTTGAGACATACATGGAGGGATACCTGGGTGGCTTATTCAGTTAAGCAGCCAGCTGTTGGTTTAGGCTCATCAGGTCATGATCTCAGTGTTCTGAGATCAAGCCCCGTGTCGGGCTCCACACTCAGCATGTAGTATGCTAGAGATTCTCTATCAACCTCTCCCTCTGATCATGCTCTCACTGTCTCTCAAAATAAATAAACTTAAAAAAAAAAAAGATGCGGAATAAAACATATTTGTCTCTTCTTGCCAGTTTTTGGTTAAAGTGGAAAATCAACAATGTCTTGTATAAAAAGGTAGAAATCTCTTAATTGTAAGATAGTTCAGGTGCTTACAAAGAAAATTTCCTTTCTTTGTACTGCTAAGAAAAGTGAAGGATACAGAATATTTAAAGCCAGCTCATTTGCTAAGTAAAGAGCCTTACTGACTAACAAATGAGTCTAAGATGAACTCCTCAAATAAGACTAAATTTGGCCATGCACTTTTTGTCATAAATTACATTTTACATTTTCCTGACAAATGTTAAGCCATTAAAGATTGTATTGTCAGACTGCTTTATCCTAGAGTTAGTCTTGACCCATCTGAAATGTTAAAATGTCAAGTTTATGTTACCTCTAAAAGCTTTAGAATATGTTTTCTAGGTGTGTATGAAGGCATAAAATACCTTTATTATAGGTATTACTATATTTTAAAATGCCTTTATTTTGACTTAAAATGGGAAGGGCTTTGTTTTTTTAATATTCTTTTTTTCCTTTGTTCCCCAAAATCTCTGTGTAGGTGTCCATGGAAATGGAGCAGTTGATGCTTGTATTTTTATACAGAAGCTACTAGTATTAGAATAAAGGTGGTTCTGGCCATTTCTGATGGAAGTTTTATTTTTTCTATTGTACATTGTCAGTACATTGCCATAGACTTATTTTCTACCTATCAAAATTTAAAATATTTGCATCCTTTGTTCCAGGTTTTTATTTCCAGAAATATGTCCTATCAAAATTTTTAGACAGGTATGCTAAGATACAAGTTCAAGAAGATCTGTTAATAATTGGGAATGTTTAAATTATGTTCATTCAAAGATATTGTGAGCACCTACTCAGTACATTGTATCAAGTGCTGAGTCCACAATTATAAGCATGTATGTCCCTGCTTCATGGAATGGTGGCACATCTAGTAAAGCAGAGACTAAACAAGTAATCTCATAAATGTAAATTTTCAAACTCTGATAAGTATTAGGAAGAAAAGTAAACTGCTGTTAGAACATCTGTTAGGGACTTGACCTAAGCTAGGAGATAAAGAAGATAGTCTTTATGAAGTGATTTTTGAAAGGGCAGGATTGGTGCTTTCCAGGTATAAGGACTTTTGTTATAAAGACTTACTGATATCAGAGAATTGAAAGTTTAAGGAAAATACGACAATGAGAAGAATCAGGGGCAAGACTGTGTAGGATCTTTAGAGGCTATATGGAGGATTTTGGGTTCTGTATTTTGAAAACAGTAGGAAACCCTATAAGGTATTTATGGGGGAAGAGTGGGAGGACCGAATGGGTATTGTGATTACATATGCATTCTGCAAAACATAATGGCTTCAGTTTAAATGATGGATTGGCTGATACATTTAGGGAGAGCAATGAAGCTACTGCAGTAGTTTATTAAGGCTGTGATGGCTTGAATGGTGGTGGCTTACACTGGGGATAAGAAAGTGAATAAATTTGAAAGAAATTCAAGATTAAAATTGACACTTGGTAACAGATTGACTGTAGAACAAGTAGATGTCAATGGTTGTTAATAGCCTTCTAGATAATAGGTAGTGGATATCTGTATAGATAGATAGTGGTACCATGTACAGAGAAGGAGTGCAAAGGACCTGATTGTGCAGGGAACTGGGGTGGGAAGGAGTAGGGAGAAAGGGAAATTGGAGGGAAGAGATCATCAATTTTGAATATGTAATTTGAGAGTCTGGTATATAACCTCCACTTCGGATGAGATTGTTCAAGGGGAGAATATATGGAAAAAAGAGGATCGAAAAAAGAAAAAAAAAAAAGAGGATCTTGGTAGAATTGGATATACTTAGGTGATGTGCCATAGTGGTTAGAGACCTGGGCTTCAGTGGTTAGTCAAACTTGGATTCGAATCCCAGCCTCACTGCTTCCTGAAAAACTTTGGGCGGGTTAGTTTGTACGGCTTTGTGCCTCAGTTTTCTCGCCTGTAAAATGTGGGAAATAATCTATGTAGAAGACTAAAGAACTAAAATGAAATAAAATAGAGCTCTCTGATTTTGGTGCATAGTAAGTATTCAGTGAAATGATCATATGATGATTGTATTGTTTTTTTTAGTTGCAGAACAGTTCACGGTTTTTAAAAAAGTAAGATACGTATATACATGTGCAGAAGTTCTGCAAGAGTGCATACCAAAGTGTCAGTAGTTAACTCTGAGGAGGAATGGAAGTCACAGTAAAAGGAAAAGACTTTTTACCTTGTACATATGTGGGGTTTTGTTGTGGTAGTGATTTTGTTGTTTTTTTGCATTTTCTCAACAATGTGCTGCTTTTGTAATTTTTAACAGCCATTAATTGTTCCTTAATTATTTTTTACTATTTTTTCTCTTTATAAACCTTGAACAACCAGAGTTTTTAGTTTTTTTGCTTGACAGAATGCTTTTGATTCAATGGAGGTACCACAGTGCTTTCTCAAAAAGAAACTTCTGAGTCCTGGGTTACAATGAACTAGAAGAAAGACTGAGAAAACTGATTTAGAGCATTGGGAATTTGTGTGGTAAGTCTGGTGACATATCGTCCATGTTCAGCGGTAATTAGGGCTTTAGTTAATGGATGCATACACTACATGTTATCGTAACAGATATTATATATCTTGCTCATTATTAAAGGAAAGGAACTAACGTTTGCAAAGAGCTTATTATGTACTAGATAATTTATACATGCCATTTCCTTCAGCCCTTCAGGCAAATATCATTTTCATTTCAGAAAGAAAAAAAAACAAAGCTCAGAGGCTAAGTAAGTTAATCAGAACAAAAACACAAGATCATAAAATAAAAATGTCATCCCTTACCATTTAGTATGCTGAGAAATTGGTACCATTTGGCATGCTGACAAATTGGTGGTAGCACTGTAACTAAATAGTAGATAATTAAATTGATAATCTGATCTGTCACATTGCAGGTCTAGGTAAATCTTGATGGGGCCAGGACAAGAGGAGGGCAGGGTTTGTAACCTAGTTACAAGAAAACATAGCAGAGAATTGTTGAAGAATAAGCTATATAAACCAGGCTCTCTGAGTTGCTAATCCTATACAATCTCTTTTTTTAACTTAAAATTGAAGTTGATATTTAGTTTACCCAGAGTTTCAAAATCAGACAGTTTGTGATCAAAGTGTTGTGTATTGGGACAGTTATTTAATTGTCTTACTTCATGAAATGCTTCCTTATTGAGAGCATTTGTAGTAGCCTTCTATAAAGCTTTTGTTCTCTTTGTTAATCTTAGAACAGTCTGAAAGGTTTTTAAATTGAGATTCTTTTTTTAACCCATTCAATTTATTAAATTCCTATTGTCTTTATACCTGGAGGGAAAAAATGGTATCTTTCAGAATATTGGATTAGTTCTTGAGGATGAAAAGGGATAATGTTTGAACCTTTTCCAAGTACCATCCATGACAAAGGGCACTTGAACTTTTGTTCACCCATCTAGGAAATAAGTACTTTGGAAAATATGAAAAATGACAGTTTTCAGTGTCAGCAGTAGGAAAAAAATTTCAATTTATAGAACTCTTTTAATATTTATGAAACCCATGAAAACTTGAGCAGCTGTATATCCAAAATTATAGAGAATATGCTGCCTTAGTTTTGAAGATGAATTGAAATTTTCCCTGGGTAAAGGGACAGTTCTAAAGATAAGCTTTCTGCTTTGTTTATGATCAGAGAAGGGCATGTATGGACAACCATTTTCAATAAATTTAAAATGTGTACTATATTGATCAGCATTGTTTTAAGTTTTGCTTTTGAACACTAAGAAAGAGTACAGAGTACATTATGGCACATGGGCACATGTACCTAAGTACCTGCTTACCTCTTTAGATGCTGATAGACCACTTGTTTTGCTAGTCTTTGGAATTGGAAGGAGTGTCAAATACACAGAAGCCAGAGTCATCTTGGCCAGATGGTGTTTGATACAGATGGATGGTTAGTTGTCATGCAGATCTCCTAGTTGGTAACTTGTTGCTGCCATCTGACTCAAAGAATCATTCACACACACTGGCTGTCAAAAGCATCTTCTCTTCTGTCTGTTTTAGCTGTCATGTCTGTGCTCTGTACAGAAGTGTTGACAAGACATTGCTGTTGTACATTTTCAATGTGGTTGTTAGTGATTTTTCTGTTTTGTGGGGTCTTTGATAGGGCTGGAATGCACTTGGTTTGTAATTGTATTGTTTTTTAAAAAATGCTGTGACAGTACAACAATTATCTGACCTTTTAAAAGGATTTTTCAGATTATAAGTTTATTCATATCTGTTCAGTGAACAAAAGCATTTAATAAAAAGAAAAAAACTTCTTGTTTCAGTTTCCAAATACAGCAAATAAATTGAAATTTACTGGCTATTTCCCAGTTGGATGCGGTATCTTCTTCTGGACTTGCCCTCTCATAGCCTTGTGGTCAAAATCTTTATACTGTTTTCTGATTATGTATTTTCTTTTCTTGAATTAGTACCTTTTTTCTGATGGTATAAGCTTCTCTTTTTAAAAAAAAAAAAAAAAGACAAAAAAATATTCAGATATTGCCTATCTTTTGCACCCATTTTCTCAAACTTAATTTCTTTTTATCTATTCACCTGTTGACCTCTCTCCATTTTTCCTGTTTCCCTTTTAAAATAAAAGCAAAGTCTTTTTTCCATTCTTTCAGGTAACTTCTGAAGTCATGCCTGTTTCTGTGATACTTAGCAACTTAAAGTCTTTTTATTCAGCTAATATAGTGAGCATCTTAAAATGTACCAGCCACTCTATACTTTAGAGATGTCAGAAGAAAATAGCCTCTAGCCTCTGACTATGAAGAGGTCATAGTCTAAAGCAAAATCAGAAATATAGGTAATTAGACTAAAATATTATAGTCGCTTTAATGGGTAATTAGACTAAAATATTATAATTGCTATAATGTAAGTATATGGAAAAAGCAGTAAGAGAACAAGGACTATTACTATTCTTTTTCCCCTGCTATACTTTCAGAATATCAGTTTTTAAGTTATTATAGAGTTTACTGGAGTTTACTGAGTACTTTATTAAGTAGTTTAATAGTTCAAAACTTCAACTTGAAACTTTCCCACCCAATAAATAACATTTTCAGCCTTACTCGTTTTCTATAATATTTTATCTGTAGGTGTTCTAAAGTATGTTTTTAAGCCAGAGACTAAAAGGTGAATATTACCTGGCAAAGACTTCTGAGTTGGTTCCAAAAGAAAATACAAGTCCTTTTTTTTTTTTCCATGAAGGCAGGAAAAAAATATATATAATAGACAGTGGGCTAAGGTTTGAATAACTTGCACACTTATTCTGGGTCTGTCTCTAATTTGCTAGGTTTTTTGTCCTGGTTACTTAATGTCTGGATAGTAGAATATTTTTACCTATCAAAATATAGTAAAAGAATAAGCATTTACTGGTTAGTGTTCATGAAGAGCTTTGAATTCTTTGGAGAAAGTTTAAATAAACAGAAGTAGATAGCAAAAAGAAGTAACATCAGCAAGTTTGCTGATTCCTCAGCCTGGTAGCTCTGTGTAGCTCAGGGAAATTTAAGATGCTACAGAATTTGCTGTAGATATTTAAATCCTACTCACTCTAGGGGTTCAGATATAGATTTTTGTGAGAATAAAATGTCTTGTCCTGAAAGGCATGGCCCTGTTATTTAAATTTTTTTTTTTTTTTTTTTTTTTATTTATGATAGTCACATACAGAGAGAGAGAGAGAGGCAGAGACACAGGCAGAGGGAGAAGCAGGCTCCATGCACCGGGAGCCCGACGTGGGATTCGATCCCGGGTCTCCAGGATCGCGCCCTGGGCCAAAGGCAGGCGCTAAACCGCTGCGCCACCCAGGGATCCCCTGTTATTTAAGATTTAGTTTGGAGACTCATAATTATAGATCATATGGTCCAGATAGATTCACAACATACATTCTTCTATTTGTATTAATAGAATTTAGATTCCTTTTTTTTTTTTTAACCTGGATTCTTTATTTCCTTTTTTTTTTTTTTCCTAACAAGCATGTACTAAATATCTCCTATGTCTAAATTACTTCACAGAGTTCTATGGGAGTATAAGGTTATATAACACTACTCTCAGACAATAATGCAAAGATATAACAAACCACTTGAGTTACTTATCACTCTGTTAATTATTGTTTGAAGTGTATTACATATAAAATTTCCCCCTTTATTTGGGAAAATGTTGTATTTTGCTTTAATGTCCTAAACTAGGGGCACCTGGTGGCTCAGTCAGTTAAGCATCTGCCTTCAGCTCAGATCATGATCCTGTAGTCCCAGGATCAAGCCCCATGTTGGGCCCTCCACTCACAGGGAGTCTGCTTCTCCCTCTCCCTCTGCTCCTCCTCCCACCCCTCCATTATGTTCATTCTCTCTCTCTCTTTCTCAAATAAATTAAATATATACTTTTTAATTTCCTAAGCTAATTTATTTTGGGAATCTAGGAATAGCTGTGTAACTTACAAAGTACTTTAAGCTTATTGGTCTCTGAAAATAATAATTTCACTAATTTTGAACATTGATAAAAATATAACAAAATAAAAAAATACAACAAAATCAAAAATTTTTAAAGATGTTATTTATTTATTAAAGAGAGTACAAGCAGGGGGAATAGCAGAGGGAGAGGGAAAAGCAGGCTCTCTGCTAAGCAGGGAGCTCGATGTGGGACTCCATTCTGGCCCTGGGATCATGAGCTGAAGGCGACGCTTAACTGATTGAGCCACCCAGGCACCCCTCAAAATCAAATTCTTTAGTATCTACTGAAGACATTCCAAGATTATTAGGATCTTATTTTACATTCAGAGAGTTTACAGTTTAGTCATTTATTGTTGCACCAGTGATAAAAATTGATAAAGAATTCTCTATTATTGGTAATATATATTTAAACTTTAGTAATTGTAATGCAACATTTTCAAATTTGCTTGAAGGTTTGTTAGCATCTCTTATTTTCTAATGCAAACTGCTATCTTCTTTCATTGCTTAATTCTCACAGCCATTGCAATAAAATAGCAAGATGAATGGATTAAAAATATAAGGGAAATTATGATATTAAAGATATCCAGTAAGGATAAACCACATATTCTCCTGACTTCTTAAAACTTAATCTGAAAAAGGAAGTTTCTGATAAATATAATTTTATAATTTGTACTTGCTCATTTGATTTTCTCATAGGGAAAATGCTACTTAGGTTGTGCTACTTCCTTTGTGGTTTTATATGCTAAATACCAATTCAAACTGTTTATTTAAAAGATATGAAATCTTAACATTTTATAAGTTAGGTATTTAAAAAAATAAGTTAGTATATACTTTTATAGAACAATATAACATGCATTTTGTCATTGATGCTTTTTTGTTGTTTTCATTAGGGACTGAATTCTAAATTACAATTTTTATACTAGCTTGAAGGACCAAGAACTATGAACTGAAATTTCACTAATTAAGATGATTTTTTAAATTTTGCAGTGTTTTAAGTGTTTTAAATCAGTGATGTTTATAATGACTATTAATACACTGTTGAAGCCAGTTTTTAGTTCACAAACAGCGTGCTCAATACCTGAGAAATGGCAATAGAGCAACTCACCTCTATATATAATTAATTAATGGACAGTAAATGTATATGCACGTCTGCTAGTAAATACCAGGCTAACTGGTTTTTATGTCAGCAGACTGAAAACTATGAGCAGAGAATACGTGAGCAACAGGAACAGCTGTCACTTCAACAAACTATTATTGACAAGCTAAAATCACAGTTGCTTCTTGTGAATTCCAGTCAAGGTATGTTCATATTAATTTTTTATGTATTACTTGAACCTCTTGGAGAAAAAAAGGTAGAAGTTAAGTTTTTCTTTTTTATTTCTCCATCATTTCTCAATAGTTCTGATTTTTAAATAACTAGTGCAGTTACATATTTTTATTTAAGAAATGAATACTTGCACAGAGTTATGGGGAAATGAACATGCACATATACTATATTGTAGAATTCTAAGTTGATGAAACTTCCTAGAAGACAATTTACCAGTAAATAGCAAAAGCTTTCTTAAATGTCTGTACCTTTTAAATGAAAAATTCAAGCCCTAAAAATATGTCATAAGAAAATATTTATTATAGAACTCAAAGTTATATATGCAAGGAAGCTTATCACAGTAGAAGTTCTTTTTTTTTTTTTTTTTTTAAGATTTTATTTATTCATGAGAGACACAGAGAGAGGCAGAGACACAGGCAGAGGGAGAAGCAGGCTCCACGCAGGAAGCCCGACACGGAACTCCATTCTGGGTCTCCAGGATCACGCCCTGGGCCCAAGGCGGCACTAAACCACTGAGCCATCAGGGCTGCCCCCACAATAAAAGTTGTAATGATGAAAAGTTAGAAGTAAATGTTCAGAGTTAAATTAGTCATTCATATAACAAACAGCTATGTAGCCAAGGAAAAATGATGATTATAGATGTTAACTTACTATCTTGAGACCTATAATACATAGAAAAATGAACAAAGCAGGATAAAAAATGTATATAATTTTATGTGTAAAAAAAAAGATTTTTGTTTGAATTTGTAAGTATAGGAAAAGAAAAACTGTGATAAAAATATAAACCAAAATGTTAACAGTAATAATTCACAGGTCATAAAAGTTGTGGCAGTTTTTATTTATTTGTTTATTTATTTATTTTTGGCATGTCTGCGTTTTCTAATTTTCCTAGAATAAGTATGGAGTAATTATGCAAATAATTATCTTAAACAAGAAATACATACCTGGAAATATGGCTTATTAAAAGTTTAATTGCTATTATTAAGTTATAAAGAACTTCTAGTTTTCTAAGTTCTATATATTTTTTACACCACTGATTTTGGGGAGTGGGGGTTTTGTGTATTTAGTGGGAATGAAAAAAATCTAAAATAGCAAATTTAAATTGTCAAAGTAATTATTATCTAAAGAATTTTCGAAGCTCGCAATTTAAAATATCTTTATAATTGGGGTTTCTGGTTTATTTTTATTTTACCAGGTGGTCCTAAAAACAGGGGCTCTCTACTTATATCCAAGAGGTTTTTGTCTTGCAGATAACAGTTTTGGCTATGTTCCCCTGCTTGAAGACAGTGAAGCAAGGAAGAATAATTTGATTCTTGATCAGCCACATGATAATGTAAAATCAGGAATACCAAGAGAAAAGGAATTAAAGGTAGACTGCACTGCTGGTTTATTCCATAAAGGAAATAAGAAATGAGAAATCAGGTTCCACAGACTTCCTGAATTAGTCAGTATTTTATCAAATTTGGGTGGGCAGGAACAGGGGTGAAGATTCTTTTCAGTCCTACCAATGCTTCTGCAAAAAGCAACATTCAAATGCTGACATATAACACATCTTCCTTGTTTTATTTTCCTGAGGTAGATCCACCATTAGAATTTAAGCAAATTGTATTTATACACAAACAAATGACTTAGATTTTTCTAAATAGAAGCATTATTTCCAAGTAAAATAAATGCTTAGATTTGTTTCATGTTTCCTGATACTCTCTTTTCTATATCACAGGCATTTAACAAACAAATAAAACATTTAACTAGTAGATAGTAAGGCACAGATGATTCTGGATTAGAAAATGACACTCTAGTTTTTTCTTCAATTGCCAGAGCTTAAATTTTTTAAAAATCCACCTAACCAGCTTATGCGAAAGTCTTCATTGAAACAATATAAAAAGGAACATTCTGTATTTGCAAGATGTGTATGAGGATGTTCAAGCTACATTGTTTAGAAACAACTTACACATCCATCAGTAGCAGAATGGCACACCTTTACCATGAGACACTTTAGAAAAATTAAAATTAACTAAATATTTATATATTAGTATGTCTAGATTTCAGAAACAATGTTGAATAAAAAGTAGAAATTACAAAATGATAAAATGGGAATGATTTATTTAAATTTTTTTAAATATAAAATATTATGACATTGTTTATAAAAACAGAAGTATATAGTAAAAGTATAAAAACAGGAATGTTAACAACTTTAGAAAAATGATCACTTCTACAGTTGGGGGAAAAGAGTCTGACTCTGGGTAGTAAAGAGGGCTTCAGTTGTAGCTATAGCTTTTTTTTTTTTTTTTTTAAAGAAAAGAGCTGGGGGATCCCTGGGTGGCTCAGCGGTTTGGTGCCTGCCTTTGGCCCGGGGTGCGATCCTGGAGTCCTGGGATCGAGTCCTGCATCGGGCTTCCTGCATGGAGCCTGCTTCTCCCTCTGCCTGTGTCTCTGCCTCTCTCTATGTCTATCATGAATAAATAAATAAAATCTTAAGAAAAAGAAAAAGAAAAGAGCTGAAGCAAAATGTTAACACTTGTTAAATCAAGGTAGTGTATATATAGGTGCATATAATTCTCCATGTTTTTATGAATCATTGAAATGTTATGCTTAGAAAGGAATTTTTTTAATGACTTAGGTTTTAGGAGGATGACACAGTTTTGAATAATATAAGATCTCCCAATAAATGAGGACTCTTAACATCCACAAGATATCATTAAATCAAGAACGCTATCTTTATTTCTTTCCTTCTAGACAACGTAGGAGATATAAGCTTTGTGTGCCAAGGTTATTCAGTTACCAATAAGCCTCATAACTAAGACTATCTTGTTTTTTTAATATCATATAAAAATTTTAGAATGGGAAGTTCTTTAAAGTATCTCCCATTTCATTTTTTAAAAATCATTTTTGTCTTTTTATTTGGATCATTCAGCTCTCTTCACCCGACTACAATTTCCATTTATCTAAAAATGCTGATAAACACAAGAAACCCTTGCACTGGAATATGTTTAGATTTATTTTGCAAAAGACAGGATTCAGAAACAGTGATTCTGACTTCTGAAATACAATTTTATGATTGGGTCTATTATAGTATAAAATAATTGAATTGCTGTAAATGGTGACTTATAAATTTAGTGCTTAAGTAAACAATATTTACATTTCACTTTACTGTTTCAGAGACTTCTAAATATTATTTACCATTTACCATTAATTTTTATTCAAAAATTCCTATATTCCATTATAATATTTCTTTGAAGGTACTATCTCTAGTTCAAAATACAGAGATTAGTCTTGGTTAGAACAAATGGGATGGTGTAAAAGGCTCCTAGATATGTTAATAATTTATCTTATATTTGGGAATTTGTCATTGTTTATGAACACTTTAGAGTTTATTTTTCAGTCAGTAAGTACTCAACAGGAACCTTCAACAGACTTCTTTTTTAAATTCCATTTGTTTTGTTTTTATAAGATGTCTTTGTCTGTAAAATATATGTCTGGATACCTGGGCTAACATAAATGTAAGTAACAGAAATTATGTTAGAGATGGCTTATTTCCAAAGAATTAGTAATGCTGCATCCATTATAACTTTATTTGTAGGCAGACAATAGAGGGGAAAAATATTGAATATTTGAGAGCCAGCTATATATTGTAAAAAGTTAGGCCACATTTAGAAAAGTGTTGGCCAATTAAGTAATTGAAATTAAAATCTTTTCAATTGGCATATATTTTATTCTATACCTGTTGAGTTATAATTAAATTCAATTTTAGTTAATACAAGGAAAATCTTTTCCTAAAGAACTTTGATTTTGGGTATATCAGGATTTTTCCAAAATGAAAAAATATATTGGTTATTAGTTGCAATTTTCTAAAAGTATGCACCTACACATAAAAACTACAAGGCAGTATGCAGAAATGGCTAAGGCTACAGTGTTTTTTTTTTTTTTTTTCCATTTTCAATATACTTTTATTAGTCTTCTTAAAAACTAAATAATTTCTAGAAATCACATTCCCACATTCATAATCAGTTGCCCTAGCCTCTGTAATGAATAACTAAGTTAATAGATGCTTTGAACCAATAACACAAGGAAGCTACTAACCACCCACAGTCCTTTCCTTCTGTTTGGTGAATGGTTTGAGAATTTGTTTTCTTTAGACTATTTATTTTGTTTAGGATTTGTTTAGGATATATGACAGGGGAAAGACCCATTGACATTATGGCAAATGACAACTTTGAGTGTCTTGATGAATGAGACAAACAGTGGAGGAAAAGGGTATGTTGAGAAAGAAGCTCTTTTAGAAAATTTGAGAAACATGAATTTGTAGTTCATTCTGTGTTCATAGTATTCCTACATAGAGCATGCCAGAGTCCTTTGATTTCTAAAAGGGCATAACGAAGTCAAGGAGCACCTAGGTGGCTCAGTTGGCTAAGCGTCAGGCTCTTGATTTCGGCTCAGGTCATGATCTCAAGGTCTTGAGATCAAACACTGTATGGGTCTCTACGCTCAGTGGGGAGTCTGCTTGAGATTCTCTCTCCCTTCCCCTCTGCCCCTCGCCATCCCCCCACTATACATGTGCGTGTATGCTCGTTCTCTCTAAAAATAAATCTTAAAGTCAAGACAGCAGAGCTTATATAAATGGATGACCCTTAGTATTCTGCATATAGTTTAGAGGCATTAGGGGGAAAGTACTTAGTTTAATGGGAAACCTGAATTTCACTTCTTTTTTTATTATTATTAGAGGGAAGCGAAGGAGCAGAGGGGGAGAGAGAGAGAATCCCAAGCAGTGGGGAGCCTGACATAGGGCTCAGTCTCATGAACCTGAGATCACAGCCTGAGCCAAAATCAAGAGTTGAACTCTTAACCAGCTGAGCCACCAGGTGCCCCTGAGTTTCACTTCTTGTACACCATGTTTGCAGTCTTTCTTGATGAGATATTTTTGGCAAAGGGGTCATTCCATTATCCATCATACAATAAAGTACCCCAAATCTTCCTCCCAAACTTAACTGCTTAAAACAACAAATATTTATTATCTCAGTGTCCGCGGGTCAGAAATTTAGGAGTCACTTAGCTAGATGGTTCTGGTTCAAGATCTCTTGTGATTAGTCAGGACGTGGGCAAAGGCTTCAGTCATCTAAAGGGTTTGTGTGGTTGGAGGATCCACGCCCAGGATGGCTCACTCACATGACTGTTGGTAGGAGACTTCTCCATGTGGGCCTTACCTCACAACCTGGCCAATAACTTCCTCAAAGTAAAAAGTAAGAGATTCAAGAGAGAGAGTGAAGGAAGCCACAGTGCTTTATAGGACCTAGTCTCTCAAAATCACATACCTTCACTTCTGCTTTGTTCTGCTCATTAGAATTAAGTTATGAGGTGCTCCAGAGGCAAAGAAATAAGCTCCTCAGATGTGTTTTTAAAGCATTGTGGGATTGTAGATTGTGGTGTACAGAAGAGGGTACCAGAGATCAGGGGCATGGGGCATAATGTTTAATTAATATGATAAGTACTAGTGAAAAGTAGAGGACCTTGGCAGAATTTAATAGTAAATTTAATCTCCTGACTCCTATCACTGTTAATCTCAGAAGAAAGAAATGTCATAGCTTCTCAACCTAAGAACAATTTCAAAAATTCTAACATGAGTGTAGACTTGCCAAAGAATAGCTGAGCAGTGTTTTAGAGAATCAAGAAACTGTTGCCTATTGTTACCTTTCTTTTTTTCAAAATATGTAGAAAATCAAATAACACAAAAATGCACATACTTACTCTTCACAAAACTATCTCTTGTTTGTAGAACACCATTGTCAGACATAGTAACATATGTCATGGAGGCAGTTATTTAAATAACAAATTGTGTTTTTTAATGTAAATATAAATTGGTATTGTTTGGTTTACCTTTTTAAAAACCAGGATTGTGATATACTGTGTCATTTTTAAGATCTTGGAAATAATTTAAAAAATTAAAATAATAAAAAAAGATCTTGGAAATAAGAGATTTTTATAATACTGCTTATGAGAAGCGCTTCAATTGCCAAACTAAATACTATTCTAGATGTCTAGGGTTTGACAAAAATTGTTTGCCCTCCTCTTTCTAAGATTCTATTTTTTGTTTTTGTAGATGTTACATGAAAGTCTAGATAGAGAGGATACAAGAAAACATATAGAGAGTGATGATAATATAGAATACGTAGAATTTGGTGATGTTGATACATTTTCTTCACTCATTCATTAAATAACTGAACTATCTACCTCACGTTTTGAGCTACTGGAAGAACAAAGAGATATTGTCCCTGCCCTCTGGCTTAAAGTCTTGATTTAATAGATAAAACCAACATTACTAATTGTTGTGAAGTCATTTCAGGTTCTAGTATCCAGGATACAAAGTATAGTCTGAGTTTATTTTAACTTCTATTTATTTAAATAGTACTCATGTGTTTATGTGTCCAAAGAGCTGATTTTATGCTTTATTTCTGATTTTCTTTTTTTTTTTTTTTTAAAGATGCACTTATGTTTTGTTTTTTTTTTTTAATTTTTATTTATTTATGATAGTCACAGAGAGAAAGAGAGAGAGAGAGAGGCAGAGACATAGGCAGAGGGAGAAGCAGGCTCCATGCACTGAGAGCCCGACGTGGGATTTGATCCCGGATCTCCAAGATCGCGCCCTGGGCCAAAGGCAGGCGCCAAACCGCTGCGCCACCCAGGGATCCCTATTTCTGATTTTCTGTATATATTTCTAGTTTATATGTGTCTTTTTTCATCTAACTTACATGCTTCCAGCAAAAGTGTAAAAATACAAAGAATGTAGTTATTACTGAAAGATTCCAGTTATTTGGCACATTTCTAATGTAGCTGTCATTACGATTATTAGATAACCAGGTAGATGGTAGCTTTGAGGAGCAGCGAAGATTTTGTGGGTTTAGAAGAGTAAAACAGTGATGTGGCTGTGGAGCTGCCATCAGTGCTAACATTAAGGAAATAAGATGTGCGATACCTGGCAATTCTAGTCTATACAGAGGCTCCGATATGTTTGAAGAAAGTTGATGTCTAAAAATTCACTTGTCAGTCACTTAGATGAGAAGTATTTGAATTCCTATTTCCCCAGTCTTGCTAGTCAGTGACAGGAATACAAAAAAAGAGGAGGACAAGATCCATCTCCTTTAAGGAGCTATATATAATCTAGTTGGAGAAACAAGGATTTGGAGACCCAAAGCAATTAGCAAACATTATAAGATGAGGCAAGGTCTTGATTATATGATAAAATGAAACACTAATTATAATTTAATGCTACAGATAAAACATGTAGGACCTTAATTTAAAAATAAAAATTCCTGGTGAGCTGAAGTTAGGCTTGAGTAGGGGCTCGACATTTAGTTCAAATAGAGAAAAGAAAATGCATTCTAATACGTTTATATTTTGGTAATGTGGGCACAGATATGTAAATTTTCTGCAAGATTTTAATGGAAAAAGAATAACTTAACATTATATAAACTGAAAGTTGGGGTGCCTGGCTGGCTCAGTCAGACTCTTGATTTTGGGGTCATGAGTTCGAGCCCTATGAAATTACATACATAGATATATCCATAAATATGTACATACATACATAAATTAACTGAGGGCTAAAACTGAGGATTTTAAAAGAGCATTTCATTTACTGTAATCTTTTTTAAATGACATAATCATGGCTTCAGAAGACAGAATGCTCTCTACCATTTTGTTACTTTATTCTGTAGATGGTACTTTATTCTGTGGGTGGTCCTTCAGTGAAAGGCATCGGTGTATTCCTCTAGTTGTTGATTATGACAGTTTTAGCAGGCAGGATATGAACTTTAACCCTGCTTTACTTTCTGGAATTCTGTAACTTTTAAAATCCTAGCTTCATGAGTCTAGGTTTTGGATGGCATCCCCATTCTTGAACAGTTCATTTGTCATATACATTGGATTTCAGATGCAGTTCCCACTTGTGGCTTTCTCTCCGAGTTTAGGCCCTCTATAGCTCCTCACTTTTTCTATTGCAGGTCTCTTAAACTATATATTCAAGTTGTCGTATATTGTTCAAGTACCTTGTTTTATATGCATTATAAAAGCTTTATAGTAGACTGTTGTATTATGAATACTTTGACATATTAATGTCAATACATATAGCAATTTTGTGAAAATGTAGCTGATAAAGTCTCCCATCTGTAATTTAAAATACTGCCCTAACAGCAAAACCATAGTATGAAACCAGTTATGTTTTGCAAGAAGAGCTCTTGGAATAGTACTCAACAGCCTTTCCCCCTCTTCCTTTAGCAGTTTAGGATCTGGAGTCATTAATAATTTGGTTGGGAGTTTTTTTTTTTAATTTATGATAGTCACACAGAGAGAGAGAGAGAGGCAGAGACACAGGCAGAGGGAGAAGCAGGCTCCATGCACCGGGAGCCTGACGTGGGATTCAATCCCGGGTCTCCAGGATCGCGCCCTGGGCCAAAGGCAGGCGCTAAACCGCTGCACCACCCAGGGATCCCCTTGGTTGGGTTTTTTTTTTAGCTAGAAGGTATAGAGAAACCTTTCTAGATTTCTCTTCTAGATTCTAGATTTGTTTACTTATGTGGATGTAGTTCTATCAAAATACCTTATTTTGAGTCATTAATAATTTGGTTGGGGGTTTTTTTAGCAAGAAAGTATAGAGAAACCTTTCTAGATTTCTCTTCTAGATTTGTTTCTAGATTTCTCTTCTAGATTCTAGATTTGTTTACTTATGTGGATGTAGTTCTATCAAAATACCTTATTTTGAGGTGTCTGGGTGCTTCAGCTGGTTAAGCATCTGACTCTTGATATCAGCTCATTCTTGATCTCAGAGTCATGAGTTCACGCCCCATTGGGCTCCATTCTGGAGTCTACTTAAAAACAGCAACAACAACAACCAAAAAAACTCACCTGTTTTACCTTAAAGATATATATTACAGAGGCAGACAGACACTGCTTTATTTAGAAATTTCTGTTTTAGTCCATTAAAAACTATAAAACCAATCTATATGATGTACTGAACTGATTTAAAATAATCTACATGCTTATTTAAAAAATAATTGTCATATGCAGATATATGATAAATATATTTTTCATCATTTGAGTGAAAGCTAGAAATCAGACCATTAATCAAGATACAGAACTATCAAATGATTTCTGTGGGAAAGTCAAATTTGGCTTACATCATCTAAATGCATAGTATTTGAAACAAAGTCACTTATATAACTCAATTTCATTTAAAAAAAAGAGTTACTATATTCTTCAAATGATGAATTCTTTCTTTTCATCATCTTTTATTAGATAAAAGTAGTGATTGTACTATCTATATAATGGCACATGCCAGCCTAAGCTGGGATTTATGTAGGATTAGAGAAAAATGTATGTAAGCACTCTACCCTGTCTTCTCAGTCAGAGCAAATGTCCTATTCCTCCAATTTTTGTTTCTAGAGACTGGATTGAATATACCTTCTTTTAACATTTAACATTTCTATATCACTCCTCTTTGGAGACTGGTCTTTGTTTATAGACTCTCTGGTAGAATAATAATTCGAAGGAAGAAAACCAGTTCATTAAGGCTCAGAGTTTTTTCCAGTGTTACAGTAAATATATCACAAACTTAAGAAACAAATATGTATTGATATCCAAATCACTTAATATTTACATTGAAATTTATATTGCAGACATTTTGACTACTTCCAAATCTGAATTATTTTTTAAGACTTATTCATTTATTATTTTAGAGTGAGCACACAGTGGGGAGGGGCAGAGGGAGAGGGTGAGGGTAAGAGAATCTCAGGCAGACTCCCAGCTGAGCGTGGAGCTTGATCTTAAAACCCTGAGATCATGACCTAAGCCAAAATCAAGAGTTGGACATTAACCTACTGAGCCACCCAGGAACCCCTCCAAATCTGATTTTTTTTTTTTTTTAAGATTTATTTATTTGAGAGAGGGAGAGAGAGAGAGAGAGAGTGCATAAGCAGGAGAGGCAGAGGGAGAGAAAATCTCAAGGAGACTCTGCTGAACATGGAGCCCTGTGCAGGGCTCAATCCCACAACCCTGAGATCATGACCCACTCCAAAATCAAGAGACAAGAGACACTTAACCAACTGTACCACCCAACTGCCCCCCAAATCTGAATTATTAATCCAGCCAAACCTCTTACTGTTCTTAGTCTGTTTTTTAATTCAATACATCATTTTAGGGTTTTTGTTTTTATAATACCGGAAATAATTTTTGAGGGGAAAAAAATGAGAAGTGGCATATCATTTTTTAAATTTTCTTCCCTGGCTTTTTTTTTTTTTTTTAATTTTATTTATTTATTCATGGGAGACAGAGAGTGAGAGAGGCAGAGACACAGGCAGAGGGAGAAGCAGGCTCCGTGCAGGGAGCCCGATGTGGGACTCAATCCTGGGACTCCAGGATCAGGCCCTGGGCCGAAGGTGGTGCCAAACCGCTGAGCCACCCGGGCTGCCCTCTTCCCTGGCTTCTAAACAAATTTGATTCTTTCTAATGATGGCTTTCATTACCTTCCCCCTTTTTAACTCCTTCCTCACATTTCCCATTTTTCCCTTTTCTACTTTTTTGCAGAGACCACAAAACCGTATATTCGGTTCAGCCCTGGTTTCTCTTGACCCAAGCATAAAAGTCTGTTCTCTCAACCTCAGTAGGTAGGACTAGCCCCGCAAAAGAATCTAGTTTCTCTTATGATCTTCACCCTTAAAAATCTCAAAATCTGTTTTGAAGACATTTGTTTTTCAGTGTTATGAAATGCTTCTGCCTTTGATGTGTTGTGATCTGTTGTTTTTTGATTATTTTGGTTTTTGGTTGAATTATATGGAATCTGGTTTCTGATAGGTAGTTGGGAAAGGGGAGAATATTTTAATAACCTTTTTAGAAATTGTGGCTATTCTCCTTTGGTACTATACCAAAATTCAGTAAGTAGTAGTAGTCTCTTAAGTGTTAACTGCATTATAAACACTGAAACCAGTGAACTTTTCTACTGCATTAAAAGCCAGTGGTCTATCTTAACCTATGATTTTGTAGCTTCATGAATTGGTCATTTGGAAAATATTGGTTCACTGAACTATGCAGATCTTTCAAATATTGACTTATGATGTAGTATTTAAAGTCACATCTAACATCATATGGATCTCACCATAAAAGTCTTTTAAAGATTGAACATTTGTCAGACTTGCTATAACAGGTGTACATTCCCCGGGATTTTAATTTTTGGTTGAAAACTTAAATTTTTTCATGGACCACAAATCTTGTCAGCTGTTTTCCTTAAAGTTAGAAGCTAACTTCATTTGCTTTTAAGAATGGATAACCATAGCTTGCATGTCAGTCATTCTTTCAAGTGAAAATAGTGTTCCATTTAAAAAGTGACTAGTTCATCTTGCAACTTAAATGGTTGAACCAGTGCTTTCCCCCAAACAACCCTTATACTTTGGTATGAAACAGAAGTCCTTTCTGTGTATTTCCTATTTTGTCTCACACAATATTTAAAAGCTATCAACTTGGGATCAAAATTTATTAAAATTAATAATTTTTCCAGTCTCATCAAGGAGATATCTTAAGACTCCCCCAGGGATTTTTTTTAACCAAATATGTGGCTTTTTTTTTTTTTTAAGATTTTATTTATTTATTCATGAGAGACACAGAGAGAGAGAGAGGCAGAGACACAGGCAGAGGGAGAAGCAGGCTCCATGCAGGGAGTCTGACGTGGGACTCGATCCCAGGTCTCCAGGATCAGGCCCTGGACTGAAGTCAGTGCTAAACCGCTGAGCCATCTGGGCTGCCCCAAATGTGTGGCATTAAAGAGTATGGTGACTCCAGTTTGGTACCATGGCCTTGATCATACTCAGGTGCCAGCAGTTTCACTCACCATTGTTTTTGCATCATCAGTATAAATGCCAAGGGAGTGAAAAAGGCAAATAATAACATCTAATAATGTTATAATAGTTGACTCCATGGATTTCAGCGTCAGGGATTTGATTTTTACCCTACTTATAAGCTAGTAAGTAAGCCACTTAGTGCTTCAGGGATGCTATAAGAAGACTCCAGAATCAGGGGGAAAAAAAAAAGATCTCATTATACACATCACAGCAAGCAAAAGCATTATTTGCTTTGGTCCCTCCTGTAGAGGGGGAAGGGTAATGCAGTAAGACCCAGATGGATGCTTGTATATGCGGTGGGTTGCCTTAAAGGTGAGGAACACTGAGCTTAGGAGATCTATCATTTTATAGCAAGGAGTTAGCAGCCTGCTCCTTGTCCAAGGGAGACATTATCTTTCAGGTTTGTCCCCTGCAAACACAGTCCCGAGAAATATCCCAGGTAAAGAGCAATCAGAGCCTTGTATTCTTGGCATACACAGCAAAAATGTACAGGAACACTCAGGACCCAAGGAGATTTCTCTCCCAACAGTGAATCCCTTGAAAGGATTTCAGGACCTCAGGGATACTGAGCCATATTTTGAAGACTAGTTTTTACCAGATTATAATTTTCTTTCAGAAAAATACTGCCTTTTTCACTTTTCCTTCTGTTGAAATCATATCATGCACTAAGAATACTCTAACATCTCGTCAGGATCCCTTATTTATGCATAGAAGTCATATAGTTTGTTCAGTCCTTTCTTAAATAATTATTCTACAGCTTTATCCTTTATTCTGTTGTTACATAAATTAACCCATTTATTATAAGCTAACAGTGTTTTAAATGGTGGAGCTTCTACTGGTCTTTTAACTCCTTCAGTCAACAGACTTTACTGTGATGGCAGATGTGGTGTTGTAGGTCGAGGCACTACTGTTTTCATGCAGAAACCACAATGCCAGATACCCACAGCTCATGTTTTCATGTTGGTTTTGCCATAGAAGGAGCAAGTATAATTTGATACGCTGGCCTGTTTCAATCTTCACCATTTTCTTTTTCTTCTTCTTTTTTTAAAGATTTTATTTATTTATTCATGAGAGATACATGATCATGACCACAAGATCATGACCTGAGCCGAAGGCAGACACTCAACCACTGAGCCACCCAGCCGTCCTTCAGTCTTCATCATTTTCTCAAGGAGGGCACCATGACAGGTCCTATATTTACCAGTGATTGCGACCTTCTTGATATATTTAGCCATGTTGCCACCAACTAAATCCAAGCCCAAAGAGTTAGATCTTTATACTTTAAATCATAATACCTAGGGCAGCCCGGTGGCTCAGCGGTTTAGTGCTGCCTCTGGCCTAGTGTGTGATCCTGGAGACCAGGGATCGAGTCCCACGTCAGGCTCCCTGCATGGAGCCTGCTTCTCCCTCTGCCTGTGTCTCTGCCTCTCTCTCTCTCTCTCTCTCTCTCTCTGTCTTTCATGAATACATAAGTAAAATCTAAATAAATAAATAAATAAATAAACAAACAAACAAACCTATAAATTGCTCCCAGTTACTTCTCTATACCCAGTATATTAAATCTACAACAAACTGAATTTTGATTCTAATCCTTTAAAAGCTAGTGTGGTGCCTGATACATTTCCTGGGATATTCCACAGAACCCCGACCTGTAAAATGCTGCATACTATGTACTCTTTCTAATAATTTTTAAAGGCATAAAAATGTATTATGGGATCTGAAATCAACAGACTACACTTAGCTTCATTTAACCACAGAATCTCCAGCTAGCTTTTTTTTCAATTTTGTATTTTAACAACCTCTAGATGGATTTGTAGTCCCCTTAAAGATATCTCTAGAATTTGGTGGGGGAGAGACAGGGAAGGCTCAGCTCACTTAATTTTTCATTTGCAGCTAATATGTTACACTCTGTGAACTCTGTTGCTTACTTAGGTGGTCTTGCCATGTTATGTAACCTCAAGTTTTTCCCTGAAAGATTTTTGTCTACCCAAAATGGATAGCTTTTGTTTTCTCTCTTCCATTTTGTTTATCAGCAATGCTATTGTGATTTTTGTATTCCAACTTAGTTTTCAGCTAAGTAATTCCATATTGGATGGGTTTACACACATTATTTCTACCTCTAATTGTTCTTCACTATTTAATATTAAGAACAGTATGTCTCCCTCTACATTGCATCCACATAATGTTGCAGCAGCTCACTGACTTGTCCATATTCCCTGAACCTGTCATCTGGAATTTACTTCTGCTGGATGACCAAATAACTACAGTAACTCTTGCTTTTCCTTCTTGCTGCAGCAGATTAAACATTCTCTTCTCCTCTTGTCCTGAGGACAAAGTGGTAACTTTTTTCTAAAGCTGAATCTAAAACTCTCTCCTCCCTACTTTTTAAATTTCTCTTCCTTTTTGATATGAAGAAAATAATAGATCTTGGCACTTTATTGCCTGTTGTCAGACCTACAGTTTTTGTTTTGTATTTTACTATTCCAGGAAAGCCTAATCTCACTTTCTTTAAGGGTTTATCTTGCCCTAAGATTTTTTGATGCTAAGGAGAACACTCCATAGAAACATGAACCAGGGATGCCTGGGTGGCTCAGCGGTTGAGTGTCTGCCTTTGGCTCGAGGCCTGATCCCTGATTCCCAGGATCGAGTCCCACATCAGGTTCCTTGCATGGAGCCTGCTTCTCCGCTCTCTGCCTGTGTCTTGCGTCTCTTTCTGTGTCTCTCCTGAATAAATAAATCTTAAAAAAAAAATGTGAACTATATTTAAGGAAAGGGTAATTAGGTTATGTTTTTTCATTTTTTTAAAAGATTGTATTTATTTATTCATGAGAGACACAAAGAGGGAGACAAAGACAGGCAGAGGGAGAAGCAGGCTCCTTGTAAGGAGCCCAGTGTGGGACTCGATCCCAGACCCTAGCTAGGATCACATCCTGAGCCAAAGGCAGACACTCAACCGCTGAGCCACCCAGGTGTCCTAGGTTATGTTTTTTGTTTTTTGATTTTTAATCCTAGGTTATGTTTTTAAATTTGGTCTATAGTAGACAACAGAACAAGTATAAAAGTATTGATCAAGAGATGAAAGTGGTTATCAAGAGAGAGGGTAGGTCTGAAAACAGACTGTAGAAAATGAAAACTCAAAAAAAAAAAAAAGAAAATGAAAACTCCATAGATGTGATATGAGAATGAATGATAAAAGTATATGAGAGAAATACAGTGTACCCATGTCTGAACCTTAGAGAATGCCCACGTGTATGGCCTTGAAAGAGGGGCCAATGAAAATATCAAACCTAGGAAGAAAACCTAAGTAAGTTATGCTGGAAGCCAAAAGAATGTTTCAAAGAAGGAGATTATGGTCAATAGCGTGAATACTGTCAAGTGAGCAGTGAACAGAAGGAGAGCTTTAGGAAAAGCCATAGGATTGTGAGCAAGACTTCTTTGGAAAATTATGGTGAAAGCTCAGAAGAATGAGGGATAAAAAAAAAAAAAAAAAAAAAAAAACCCTGAGTTTGGGAGCTACAGCTTCTGTATAGAAGACTGAATACCTAACCAGTTCTCTACAATTAACAGTATTAACTCTGGTGAGATACACAAGAACAACTCCCTGAGGAACTGGACACTGAACTTTGCATATTTTAGAAACGAGTCAAATGTGGACCAAGTAATCAGCTCAGAGTAAATTCCCAGTTTTCTTTAGTTTTGTCCTGAGAGTGGCCATAGTTGCAGTGGCTAAAATTCCAATAGAAAGTCCACCATCATTCTGGCTGGAAGAAGCAGGAAGGAGAATGAGCTCAGGATAAGCTTGGTCACCAGAGGGAGGGAAAGAGCCCCAGACAGTAGAAAGCCAGAGAAGGAAAGAGAACCCTAAGTTCTGTGTTTAGACAGCCCAAGTCTGTGGCTGCACCCGAGGCTGTAGATGTGTGGGGCAAATAGGAAGCAGTTTGCAGCTAGGGTTACAAGATTGAACTGAAATCTGAACTGCCCTTCTTCAAAGAAGTGACAATTTGGAGTCTTGAGCCTCACCAAGTTACTTGGCTACAAAAACAAAAATAGTACCAGCCTTGGTACCATGTACCGTAATGTCTCCACAACATACTCATAATGTTCAAGATACAGTCCAGAATTATTCAATACATGGAGAGTCAATAAAGTGTGATCCAGTTTCAAGAGTACACACCAACTCTAAGTAGATCTAGATAGTGAAATAGGTAGACAAGGGTTTTAAATTAGCTACTGTAATATAGGCCCAGTCCTCTGTTAGGAAATGGGATAGTGCAGGAAGAGAATTGAGGTTTTGAGAAGATAGAATTAACAGTAAGATACTTGATTGTCATGCTTTGTCAAATGATTAACTTCTATTAGTAAGTTTGAGAAATACTTAAACTATGGAATTTTGGTTAAGAAACTTGCCAGATTGCTTCTGTCAGCAAGTGAACTGGTTTGGCAGAACTTGAGTAAATCTATCTAGGTTATTTTCAAATGTAAATTTCTACTTGGACATTCTTGAGCACAAAAAAAGGCCATACCAAAGGTTTTTTCCCAGGCAAAATTTAAATATCAAAACTTGGCTTATCACTGCTTCTCAGTGAGAAATGTATTTGTTGTATGACAGGTTTTGGAATCTTAAAATTAGTTTGCATTGGTGCGATGTGTAAATGTTACCATTCTATATCTACCTCACCATGCTAGATAACTACTACTGAGTTTCACTGGCAGCCAAGCTCTATACTTGAGAAGTTAAGAGCCTAGACTGATAAGGCCAGGGTTCCAGTCACAGCTCCTCCACCTACTGGACTGTAGACAAATTATTCGACCTCTTCAAAGCCTTCTTTACTATAGCAAATTTTAAGATCAAAGTACCTAATTCATAATATTATGTAGATTATGGTAATTAATATGTGCTGATTGCTTAAATAACATCATGAAGATATTTTCAGTTCACAATAGTAGTGGTATTACATAAAATCTGTGGTTAATAAAAAGGGTTTTCCCAAGTGCATTTTAAATGTAATGTTTGGAAAAGGGATGAGGGAGTTATGGGAAACTTTATTTTTTTTAATTGGTCATTTAAGGTATTCATTTTCTATTTTGCATAAAAAGACACCCCCACAATTTGATATTTCTTCTTGTTAAGAAAGTAAATTCAGAAAGGTGTGCAAAAGGAACACAGTGAAGACCATAGGAAAGTATCAATCTCACTCTGCTTCAAATTAATAGAATTGAAATTATTGTCATTACGACAGTACTGGTAAAGAATTTTAACTTTTTTTTAAAGAATGTTTTATTGTGGAATTGATAGTGATTTTGGGGGATTTACATTAAACCAGAATCCTGTGAAGAACTTGGAAGTTTATTTTTATATTGTTTATTTTCTTGCTGCTTCCTTCAGAAATCTGGAATGGATCCCATTTTGCCTTGAAATTGTTCCTGTACTGGCAGTGGGTTTGCCTGGCACACTGTGTCATGCCGAACAGACAAGAATCATAGGATTTGTATTCCACTTTTCAGTAATATTAATGATGTTTAGAGAAGTGTAGGTTTCACACAGCCATAAATACTTACAAATACAATTTTCTTGTATTTTTTATTTGCCTTTTGTCCTCAAACTTTTCTTTTACTATGCTTTTATATTCTCATCAAATCTCTTTTTTTGTAATTATTTTGTTGCTATTTCCACCTTAATCTCTTCTTTGTCTTAGCCCTATTCTCACTTTCTCCCTATTTCAGCAGTATTCAGTGCTTGACTTTACTGTGACATCTTTGTCTCAATATATCTACAGCTCGTAAGAAAATATTCAAACTCAGTTTCTCTTTAACATTTCATTCTTAATTTCAATAATCTAAGTGATAAGTGAATTCTTGTTTTTACTTTTTTCCACTGCTCATTTATTTCTTTTTCTATAGAAAACTTTATCAAACTAGTATTTATAACTATTCCACAGTTATATTTCCTTTACTATCTATCCTATCTCACCTTGGCTTATTTCTTGAATTACATTGTTCCAAGTAGTTCCATAGTCTCTTTTCTGTTTTAAAAGCATAATTAATTCTAAGGGCGCCTGAGTGGTTCAGTCAGTTAAGTGTAAGCGGAAGCTTGGGTCGTAATCTCAAGGTCCTGGGATCAAACTGCACATGGAACTCCCTGCTCAGCAGAGAGTCTGTGTCTTCCTCTCTGCCTCCCCCCTCCCTCCCGTGCTTGCTCTCACTCTCATAAATAAAATCTTTAAAAATAAACAAAACCATTTTTTTTTAAAGAGGCATAATTCTACTAAGCCTCATCCAGAAGCATAATCAAATATTGGCTACACTCAGTTGCCTGAGCCACCTAAAAATAAATATTCCTTTTGCATCTTAACTACATTTTAGAGAGAATCTTTTATATGAATACTGGAATAGAATGGTAGTCATTGCTGCAGTTCAAAATGTGTCATTGCAAACTTAACCACCTTTATTAAGTGTTAGGCTTTTAAAGTTTAAGTTCCATATGAGAGAGTGTACATTGTATTAACGAATGTAGTATTATCTTTAAAAGTTTCGTAACACAATTTAATTTCCTAACTTTGGTTGCTTAAAATGTTTTAAGAAAAAACATGATTTTAAATTTAAATTTTACTGCATTTTTCTCCAACTTCATGGAGGTAAAATTAACAATTAGAAATTGTATATATTTTCAATGTACAACATGATGTGATTTTTTTTTTTTAAGATTTATTATTTTAGAGAGAAAAAAGAGAGCAAGAAGGGCTAGGAGGAGCAGACTGGGAGAGAGAGAGAGAATCTCAAACAAACTCCCTACTGAAGCCAAGCTCCATCTCAGGACTCTGAGATCATGACCTGAGCCGAAGTCAAGAGTCAGACACTTAACCGACTAAGCTACCCAGGCACCCTCAACATGATGTTTTGATAATGTATACGTTAGTAAATGATTACCATAGTCAACCCAGTTAACATATCCATCACTTTACATAGTTTTCTTTCTTTTTCATTGTGATGAACACATTCTTAGCAAATTTCAAGTATACAGTGTAGCAGTATTAACTATAATCACCACAATACTGTGCATGAGATCTTTAGAATTTATTTATCCTGCATAACTGAAAATTTGTACTCTGACCAACATCCCACCCATTTCCCCACCCCCCCCCCCAAATCCTGGCAACTACCATTCTACTCTCTACTTCTATGATTTTTGGCTTCTTTAGATTCTACATATAAGTGAGATCATGAAATATTTGTCTTTCAGTGCCTGCCTTATTTCACATAGGATTTTGTCCTCCAGTTTCATCCATGTTGTCTCAAATGACATGATTTTCCTTCTTTTTTTTTAAGCTTGATATATTCATCACGTATGTCTGTGCATGTGTGTGTGTACACATATATATTGTCAGAGACACTGACTCCCCACATAGTTGAAAATCCACATGTAACTTTGGACCCCCCCCAAAACATAATTACTGGTAGCCTACTATTGACAAGAAGCCTTACTGATAACATGAACAGTCCAACTAACACATATTTTCTATGTTATATGTATTATGTGCTGTCTTCTTACAGTAAAATAAGCTACAGAAAATAAAATGTTAAGAATCATAGGAAAATACATTTATAGAACTGTACTCTATTTACTGAAAAAAAATCTGCATAGAAGTAGACCTGCACAGTTCAAACCGATATTCAAGGGTCAGTTGTATTCCATTGTGTTTGTGTGTATATGACATTTTCTATATGCAATCATTCATTTACAGACACTTAGATTGAATCCATATTTTGGTTATTGTGAGTCATTTCTTTATGTTTCAGATTGGTTTATAAAAGGAATAAAATGCTTTCACTTCAAGTGCTAAATATAAAAAATAGCAAGCATTGGGGAAAACCTACATTTCTTTCTTTAAGATGTAGATATCTAACAGATCCTGGACCCCCAACACACACACAACACACAGACACAGAAACATTTTCCATTATCTTTGCATTAAGAATAAATCTGGTTTGGGACTAACAAAAATATTAGCCACTTTTTCTTTTCCTTCCTTAAATATCATTGCATATTCAACTGGCCCTGGAACATATATTTTTTGTATGATACCCATCTATGAGAAACTTAAATTGATTTACACTAAAACAGAATTCTCCCAATTCACATAAGAGGCAATTTAAGGAATCATTTCACAACATCTTTCAACTGTTTTTAAATGGGTTTATCTTAATGATTTAGTTGAATGACTTATCCAGCGCCATAGTGGAAGTGTAAATGAAAAGTACGACGTGTAAAGCTCTTATTTCAGTATTCATTCCACAAGTTCGGCATTTCCAAACTAGTACTTGGAACAGTTTATAATGTTAAGTATTTTAAGTTTCAGTACCTCAAAATAAACTCATTTGTTGAATGATTTAACGTTTAAAATCTCCTAAAATATAACGTTCAAAGTTCCCTTGCTTTCTTATTTGAAGTTGCAGTAACTTCAGCTTCCTGCAGTGCAGGGTCCGCCTGGATAATATTTGAGAATTGAAGGAAAAATACAAGTTATGTCTTTTAATGTTTACTGACTCTCTGGGATGTTCAGAGAGCTGCATAGTTTTTATTAAGTAATTTAGCGTTGAAAAGTGAGTCTTGAGTTTCTGGGAAAAGTATTGGAGTTACTATTGACTATACTAATTCTATGTCCTTTGAAAAATAAATGATTGTTCTCAGAAAGTTGCATCAGATAGCTACAATGGAAAATAGAATTGACATGCCATACCCATTCTAGATAAACCCTGCTTCCCAATGTCAGAGAACTGCTTGCCATTTTTGTCATCTGTTGAACTGACATGTTAAAAGGTCCCTTTGAAATATTTTCTTAGGGTGCTGGAGACCTAAAATTTTCATTCAGCCTATATCAAGAGATGTATTTGATGTGAATGATAGAAGATGCAGTGTACTGCTGAGTACAACTGTAATGTTTTTCTTCAATAATAATAGTAAGCAAGGCTGTGTTACATACTTCATGGAAATTTCTCAGTAAGATAGTCTTCCCATTAGCCCTTACCTGAGGAATCTTTTCTGGATAAATTCACACATACTAGTTATCAAATCTAAATGTCAGGGGGCACCTGGGTGGCTCAGTTGGCTAAGCAGCTGCCTTTGGCTCAGGTCATGATCTAGGATTGAGCCCCTCATCGGGCTCCCTGCTCAGTGGAGAATCTGCTTCTCCCTCTCCCTTTCCTTCCCCACTCATGCTCTCTCTCTTTCTCAAATAAATAAAATCTTTAAAAAAAAAAAAAAATCTAAATGCTAGAGAAATGGGTTGACTCAGGTTATTTGCCAAACCACAAAAAGTCTGTCATTCTTTTCCTACCTTTTCCTTCACTTTCATCTCCTCATCTTCACCCCCAAGCCCTTTGTTTTTAAAGATTTTTTAACATCTGAAGCAATCATCCCAAGTAATGATTCCCAAATCAGTACTTTGGAAACTGGAATAATCTTTACTACTTTTTGTAAATATCTTCATTTTTAAAAAAGATTTTATTTATTTATTCATGAGAGACACAGAGAGAGAGAGAGAGAGAGAGAGAGGCAGGGACACAGGTAGAGGGAGAAGCAGGCTCCATGCAGGGAGTCTGATGTGGGACTCGATCCCGGGTCTCCAGGATCAGGCCCTGGGCTGAAGGCGGTGCTAAATCGCTGAGCCACCCGAGCTGCCCAATATCTTCATTTTTAGGTTAAAATTACAGAACACAGCTGACCCTTGAACAACATAGGTTTGAACTGAGTGAGTCTACTTCTATGTGGTGTGTGTGTGTGTGTGTGTGTGTGTATCAGTTTATATATTTACAAAAAGTAAATATCAGTTTATATATATATATAGCACTCTAAACATATTCTCCTCATGATTTTTGTAATTTTTTTTCTCTAGCTTTATTATAAGAATACAGTATATAATATATAAAATATGTGTTAATAGAGTGTTTATGTTATCCATAAGGCTTCTGGTCAGTAGTAGGCTATTGGTAATTACGTTTTGGGGGAGCCAAAAGTTATACATGGATTTTATATACAGGGATTGGCACTTCTAACTCCACATAGTTCAGGGGTCAACAGAACTTTTTGGTTCTTTCTGGCTCCTAATAAAATAATTTTGCTTTGTACTGAGGATTTCTCATAGTAAATTTTAAAAGGAGATTAATGATTTCATTTAATCACATATTTTACTATGATTTGTTTAGCATTAAATTGTCAAATGCTTCTGTTCTCTTAATATTACCTCTTCTCTGATTTTGTTGATACAGATTTAATACCATTTTTTTAAGTAAACTTTTTACCCAACATGGGGCTTGAACTCATGACCCCTAAGATCAAGAGTCACAAGCTCTACTGATTGAGCCACCCAGACACCCCTTAATATAGTATCTTTTAACAGTTTATTTCCATACTTGGGGCATCCTGAATGGTTGGTTATCTTTAAGATGTTGCTTTTTTTCCTAGTCCACACTAAAATCCATTGAGTGTTTTAATTGCACGTAACACTAAAGAAAAATTTTGTCAACTGCTTTTAAAAACAAACTACGAGTGTGAAAATGTCTTTTGATGTGACTGCTTTACAAGCTCAGTAAAACACTTCTAATCCAAAAGAAGACACGGCCTAAATGTTTGCCAGACAAAAGTATGCAGCAGCAAATGATACTCATTTTACCTCAATCTGACAACATAATATATAAAATCACAAATTGTTTGGGTTGCTGAGATTTTATTTTACTAATTAAAGGAATACTCTATTTTAGAAATGTTACACACTCTTAGAAAAAGCTAGAAAAGTAGAGCAATAAACAAATAAATTGGAGAAGAGACTAATTTAGAAAAAAAACAAACCTGGAATCAAGCCTTTTTCTTAACAAATGAAACTCCTGAGAAACTGAAAGAACTTTTTGAAAAGCAAATTAAAAGGGGTTATACCATGGTAAGAAAGAGGTAAAATCATCCATTTTAATGATGGCTACAATGACTTTAAATCTTAAAAAGTTGCTAAGAACAAATGTTCACGGTTTCACTTTGAACTTAAATAAGACCTATGAACTTTGGGTAGAATTATAATTTATGATTGTATAATATTAGGACATCTTCACATCTTTCAGTTTATCATGCCTTTAGAAGATACACAAAGTTTTCTAGGTATGATTAAAGATTTTTTTTTTTAATCTAAGCCATACAGTGGATTTATTACATGTTCTTCAATGTGGACTTTGAAGTGTCAGAATAAATGTAATACCAGAATAAGCCACAGGGTGGGAGTGAAAGGCAAGAACTTAGCTTCAGAAAGTAGCCTAAATACATCATTGCATGGTCTTTAAAATTGCTTGTTAAATGCTAAGGTGCTGTAGCTTGGTTTTCTTTCTTCCTCTAAATATACTGCATTCCTCAGCCAAGAATCTATAACAGAATACAAAGACATTGATTTAAATGTCTTTAAACGTAGGCCAATAACAGGAAAGAAGTAAACACACATATACACAGGTTTTTTTTTCCCCTCGTTGCTGGTGATACCAAGCCTTAATAATCAGAGCAACAGTTTCAATCAGTACTTGAATTATTTTTAAATATTTTATTTATTCATTCATTCATTCATAAGAGACACAGAGAGAGAGAGAGGCAGAGACACAGGCAGAGGGAGATGCAGGCTCCATGCAGGGAGCCCGACGTGGGACTCGATCTTGGGTCTCCAGGATCAGGCCATGGGCTGAAGGTGGTGCTAAACTGCTGAGGCACCCCAGGCTGCCCTCAGTACTTGAATTTGGGAAAGTTCTTGAATTGTCACTACTGGAAATAGTAATTACAGAAGTTACCAGAAACACTTCGTCTACATCCTATTTTTCTACCTTAATTTTCCTTTTCCTCTGATTGTTCCCATTTAAAGAAAAAAAATCTCTGTATATCTGTAAGCTACCTAAATTTGTTTTTCAATGAGGAAGGTGAATTTTCCATTGTATTTTCTGTTAACCCGTTCTCATTTGAGTTTAGAAGCAATTTAAAGTGGTGATTATTTTGTATCTTTAAGGTAAGAAGACAAGAAGTTTCTTCTCCTAGAAAAGAAACTTCACCAAGGAGTCTTGGCATTCCTTTATTCCATGAAAGGTAGTTCTATATTCTTTTTTGCCAACTCTAAAAATTACAAATATTGAAATATATTTTTATTTACGTATTTTAAAATTTTGCAAGTGTAACAAAATAGCAGCCTTTTAGAACTAAAAGAGACTGCCCCAAGGCTCCTCCATGTTAAAATGGTGTATGTAAGTCATACAATGAATAGCAGAGATGGATCTGAAAACTAACTTAAAGCTCTAATATTTAATAGACAAAGTATTATGGCCACATTATTTTATATGGACAGATTATAATGTAAACCTTATCAAAATGAGGGACATTTAATTTTTTCTTTTTAAGATGTTTACTGAGAACAAAAATCATTGAATTTCTAGCATAAGAATGAGACAGCCATCCAAAGAGCGGCTTATGAATAAGTAAATATCCTAGTCTGTGCCACCTGTATGTATTAGAACTTTTAATTTATCACTTACTTTGTGCCTTTGTGCTGGCTCTCCAAACATTAGAGTAGTTCTGTGGGACATTTTCTAGGATTTTGAAGTAATTTTTAAACTTTAACCTTTCAATAATTATTTTATGGTATATAATGGTATATAAAACGGTGCTATTTAAGTTTAATGATAATAAAAAATGTCTAACGATAAAGCCTTATATTTTGAAATATTTATTTTTAGGGCTTATATAGAGAAGACTTTCCAGGATCTAAAAGAAGAATTTCATAGAATATGCATGCTAGCAAAAGCACAAAAAGACCACTTAAGCAAACTTAATGTACCAGCCACTGCAACTGGTAAGGTTTGATTTAACACACAGTAATATTAATTTGATTGATTTAAATTTATTTCTTTTTGATTGGAAAAATATTTCTAAATGCTTATTAAGTGCTAAGGATCGCAGTTTGTGCCTCCTACCACTTATAATGGGTAAGTGCTATCTAAGTTCTGTACTGTATTACGTTATCTAATGATTGGCCTTCTCTCTTTATTGTTTGTGGGAGTATATAGAGTGAAATGAGTGATGTAATTACTAATCTTCTTAATGAGAAGTCCCACCTTGGAAAAAGTACAAAATAAATATAGGAAATACCTCTCAAAGTCTTCAGTAGCTATTTGGGAGTTTAATTAAACATTAATTCATAAGTTAGTAAGCAACCTTGAAGCTGTACTACCAAATATGAGCTAAGTAAAATTATAACACCAGTTTTTTAACTTCTGCTTGAAAGTTGATTGAACGCTATGGATAGATTTTTATAATTTGGTTTAAGAAGTAAACATTTCACATTTCATGAGGCCAGTTCTGTTGGAGATGCAAAGTACAAATTTTAGTATAAAATATAACTTAAAATGAACATCTGTTTTATAGATGTGTTAGAGTCTGTTTTTTAAAACCTTTACCCTTTCCTAAAACCCCAGACTGGGGTTTGCTTCAGTAGTTTCATATGAATAGCAAGGGTTTGAATCTGGCTACTAGGCACTTCTGTAAACAAAGGAAAGGTAAACTGATCATTTAAAATGATAAATTCTCCTTTACCCTTGTGATTTGAGATATTCTGCATACAATTCCCAAGAGATGTGATTTACAGTTTTCACTCTGAAAGATGTTGCAGCAGTGCTAATACCCCTTTAATTAAAGATCACTTTCCACTTCTAACAGCTCTTATATCTAGGCTACTTAGAAATCCTTTTACAGTGTAAATTCACTTTTTGCCTACTACTACCATTTTATTTTCAGAAAAGGTACACAATGTGGTAGAGAAACAATACAATCTGTATAGATAGACATCATTTATTTCTTTTCCTCCCTCCCTTCTACCTCCCCCAAAATAACTGATTCTTTCACCTGAATTTTTGTTATTTTCATGAGAAATTGTTCTTTTGTGTAGCCTAAAGGCACTAAGTACTTCTGAAGTAAAATAATTATTTTCATTTAAAATGTACTAGCTATAGAGATGTAGTGCATAGAATTCATCAACGTGATTTTTGTAACATCAGCATCTTATCAAAACATTGTAATGGTGATATATTCATTGTTATACAGAGAACCTACCCCATTATCAATGGCTTAATACTTTGACCATTTTTAAATTGCACAGGTCTAAATCTGAGTATGTATCTGTCAACTAGAACACTGAGTGTTTAACTTCAATTTCTTCCCCACCAAAACTGCTTCCTAACATTTTTTGTGTGTGTTTTATATTAAATGTGTCATAAATAATAATACAAGATTATTCTTGAAATATTTTAGATCTGTTGTCCCAGCAACTTCGGTGAAGTTGTCCTGGGTCCAGACAAAAACCAAAATATTAAGTATTATTCTGGTAGTAGTAGGTCAAAAAGAAAAAGAAAGGCATTTTGGAAAAAGATGCCTGTTCAGACTTTTTAAGGATGGATGTTATATTGAATAAAAATATCAAGAAGCTATTTCAAATGTGATTTGCATAATACAGCTGAAAAGAGTATATTTAGCGTTATTGTCCCCATGTTATTTTTTGTGAAAATTCAACTTTTAGATAAATATATAATTCATGGAAAATTGCTGGGTTGGTAGAAGTGTACATTCCCTTTTTCTTTTTTCTTCTCATTCACTTACAGCAATAGCCTTGAGAAGGGATAAAGATAAGTTGTATGGTTAAGCAAATGTGGCTTCATAAAAAGTATTATTTGATGCATAAAGGAGGATCTTTTTTCAGAGGAGATCAAGAGAGTAGAATATAGGATTGCAGATTACAAACAACCACATCAGATCTTTTTCTTTTGTCAGTATACAAGGTAATTAAGCTAGAAGTAGTCTAAATGGACAGCCTGTACTTAAAATTTGGAAATCTAAAAATGTTTCTCATTTTGCTTTTTTTCCTTGCAAAAATAAATGTTCTTGAAATAAACAAAATAGAAAAGCAATTTGCTCCACCTGATTATGTTTCTCAGTATAGTGTCAGAATGACAAGTGCTTTTAGGCACCTCGTTAAAATCTTTTTTTTTTTTTTGATAGTAACTCATTGCTTAAACAGATTAATTCAGAAAATTATTTTAATGTGGCTGAGGTATGCCCACTAGCTATACAAAAACAAAATACCTGCCTTTTTTTAGCTGTTTTGAGTTTTGTAGATTTTGTTCACAAGGGGAATAGATCAACTACTGGGGAAAAAAAATTCAGAACACATTTCTATCATTTTGGGGACTCTTCTGTATATATAGAAACCAGCATGCTTGATTTAGCATAATGGTTCAGAGCACAGGCTCTAGAATTAAGTTGCCTGGGTTCCAGTGCCAGATCTACCACTCATTGATTAGCCTTGGAAGTAACCTCTTCATGTCTCTGTTTCTTCACAAGTACAGTGGGGATAATATAGTGCCTACCATGTGATTATTTTAAGTAGGAAATGAATTAAGGCACAAACAATGGTATTAACAGTGCATGGCACATAGAAGTGCTATTATAATAGTTGTCATTAGCAGCAGCAGAAGCTTCTTCATCATCTCCCTGTTGTGCTTGTGAGGATCATTTTGATAAGCATTTCCTCCTCACATGTTATAGAATTTGGTTACCTCAACAGTTGATTTTCCTGATTTGATTTTTGCAGTTAGCAAATGTCACCTACAAAGAAAGTAGTATTTCCTAGAATTTCTAGCTACTGTTAAGTCTACTATCAGGAAAAAATGACTACAGTTAATGGACTTTAAGATACCTTCAAGGACAAAGAAATCCTGCCAGATAATTGAGCTTGGTCTCAATTGAGACCACTCCTAGTCAGAGACAAATTATCTAGCAAATGTACATTACTAGGCTCTGTTGGGAACAGAATACAAATTCATTTAGAATATATTTATTGAGGGCATACTATCTGCCAGGCACTAGATAGGGGACTCGGATTAAGTGGGAAACAAAACACAGTTGAAGATCTTAAGAAACCTGCTTTAATGGGAGACTATTCTGTCTCCCACTTGCAAATACAATGCAAAGTGTTTAACCCTCAAGGCCCAAGAGTTATGCCTAAACCAGTCTTGGGGAGCCAGGAGTGCTATCCAGAGAAATTAATGTCTACGCCAAGAAATGAGGGACAAATAAAGTTAGGTAAAGATTAGCAGAGAGGACACTTCAGGCAGTCTGCACAGTGTGTGCAAAGGCCCAAAGACAGGAGAACATGGCTATTTTGGAGAACTGTACAAAGTTCACCACCATTATAGTTGTGGTGAAAGGTGAGACCGTGAAGAGGTGACCAGGGGCCAGACACGAACAGTTTTATATGACTTTTCTGAGGGGTGAAGCTTTGGAGAGCCATGAGAAGATTTTATTGGGAAGGTAACATGACCAGATTTGTATTTTAGAAAGAAAATAGGGAGCAATGTAGAGAATGGATTGGACATGATCTAAATTTAAAGGCAAAGAAGCAGTTCAGTACCATTAAGATAAGATGCTACGTACTAAAGAGAGGTAGCAGGTATATACGGAGGTAAACCAAAAAAGTTGGTTGCACTGTACTACCATCATGTCCAAGCAGAAAATACCTTCTGTCGGAATGTGCTGTGGCAAAAGATGGAAAGGTGTCATGAGACTGTAAAGACTAGAGAGAAAGGAACTGATATTTGTTAAGTGCCTACTAAGCCGGACAGACATTGTACAGGGTACTCTCTGTTTAAATTGGTGTCCTTGGGAAAGTCTCCTTTTGTGAAGGCACTTCTCTGAGGACCTTTTTAAAGTGCTGATTTTTAAAAATTTCTACCTTTTGTCTGTTTAATGAAAATCACATATTACCAATCTCCAACCTTATGGTCTTCTTAGGTAAGATTGCAGAAGCACAATTTAGCTTTTTCTAATGTCTCGGGATCATCAACATGGAGAGTGTTTTGATCATTGTTTCTATGCATTGAGAAATGTAGCCCTTATTGGCACTATCCCAGACTATACTGTTTTCTGAGTTCTTATATGTGCTTTTTTGTTTTTCTTGTCTCCTCTCATGCTTTTAGCTCTTGTTGATATCTATATCTGTCTTCAACAACTCCCATCCCTACCTTTTAATTTGCTGTTTCTAACCAGCTCCGAGCTAGGGAAATATCATCAAGCTTGTTAGAATAAATCTAAAAAGAGAATAAGAGCAAAATGCATGTATCTGTGGGCCTTTTGGCTCTAATTCTGACTCAGAAGCTCTATTTACTTACTTTCTAGCTTTTGCCTGTGTCCTAGAGAGCTGAATTTGTTCTAGAGAGCTGAATTTGTTAGATAAGCAGCTTCCAGTTAAATGAGCTGCAGAGGCCATGGTATCTACCTGTATCTACCGACTAGTTTCAGAGGCTATATATAAAATGAGAGAATTATGTATTCACATACAGTTTTCTGAACACGCATCCCAAAATTTCCTCCTTCTTGCCTCTGCTGTCTTCTTTCTCCCCAACCCCCACCACTACTACTCCCTCACATGGATTACTGAGAGTACACAATGGCTAAATTGATTGGTGATATACTTTGTAACACAGTGGTATTAGGGGTAATAAATGGCCTGATTCATGTAGATTCTTAACCTGTATAATATTATATATGCCTAGTAAGGATTTTCCTTTTTAACAACTTATTTGTCTAAGCAAGCTCACAGTTGCAGCTTCCATTACTGACAAAATGTTTAAATGTATACACTACAAGCAAATGTTTTTTGAGCATAGAGCAGTATAACTGTGAACGAGATGCAAAGCTTACAGCAAAAGACCTAGGAAAAGACAAAGTAGTTTAACTGTGACTAATAAACTACATTCCAGTTCACCCACTAGAGACTGTTAATATTCCTGTGGAAGATGATAGCAAATGTAAAAAATCCTAGTTGCCTTCAGTTGCTATGAAAACTAATAGAAAAAATAATATTCATCTGTCCAAAGCTCATTGAACATTCAGATTTTTAAGAATGATTGGAATGCAACTGTTTTCCTTTTGTGCTCTTTTCCCTGCAGAAACACAGTGCTCTCTTCCTATACAGTGTACGGATAAAACAGATAAACAAGAAGTGCTATTTAAGCCTCAGGCTAAAGATGATATAAATAGAGGTGCACAGTGCGTCACATCTGTCACACCGAGAGGACTGGGCCGAGATGAGGAAGATACCTCTTTTGAATCACTTTCTAAATTCAATGTCAAGTTTCCACCTACGGACAATGACTCTACTTTCTTACATAGTACTCCAGAAAGACCCAACATCCTTGGTCCTGTCGTAACTGAGACATCATGTCATGATAAATTTAATAAGGAGTTCAGAGACAACCCGGGAAACTTTGTTAAAACAGAAGAAACTTTATTTCAAATTCAGGGAATTGACCCCATAGCATCAGCTATACAAAATCTTAAAATAACTGACAAAACAAAACCCTCCAATCTTGTAAACACGTGTATCAGGACATCTCTGGATAGAGTTCTGTGTTTGCCACCTGGAAACCATAATGCATTATATGTAAATACATTACTACTTCAGGACCCATCTGATGTACCTTTTGCTTCATTTGATTCTCCGGGAAAAGCTATCCGAGGACCACAGCAGGTAACCGTTTTGCATTAACAAATATATTATGTGTGAACACACATTTTGCCATACATGCACAGATATGCATCCTTTTTAGGTTATCAGACATCCTGTTTTAAACTAATGACTAGCTACAGTTAAGGACTTTAATTAAAAAGCTAAGCCCTATAATAAATGTCATGAAATTTTAGAAGCTCAATATGGTTAAGCTCTATCATAAAGTACCTTAAAATGTAGGGCACATTTTAAAATACATGGTAGCTTTATCCATACCTAGTGTATGTCATTTTCTTAGTGCCTTATTCAAAGCTTTTTACTCAGCATCAGTGTTACAGTAGGATCCTTTGTTAAATTTCATACTGTGAAACAAATGGCATTTTTTTATTGAAAAGTTTGTCATTTTCCTCTTTACAAGAATAGATGTTTTTCATAAGTAAATAATTGCATCATATACTCCTATTTATCAAAACAAGTAAACTGTCTTTCATCTAATACTTCCATTACATTCTCAGTTATACAGTACGTAGATCCGCAGGGTTTGGTTTTGGTTTCTAATCTGGCAATGAACATGCAGCCTAATATATTTTTCAAATAGTCTCTGCATATGTATGATTTTAATCAAACACTTCAATGTTTCTAAAGCTTGAAGACTACTTACAGCCCCCAGTCCATAGTTACTCTCTCATTTATCCAGGTTCTATCAGAGAATGATGCTTTTAGTTTAAAAAAAAAAAAATGCCTGAAAGCAAGTGAAAAATATATAATTGTTACAGTAAGCAGAAGCTTGTGAAAATACACAATGGTGTAAATATCTATATAATTTGCACACATTTGTGTAATTTCTCTTTGCCTTGAGATACTTATTTTTAAAAATCCAACAACTTGATGAATAGCCTTTGCCTTTCTAAGTACTGGTATAGGTTACAGACTTCTAAATCAGCATACAAAGGAGGCAGTAGTCAAGCTGTGGTATATTTTGGTAGTGGGAAAAACTAGGCATCTCTGACAATAAGCTTTAATTATAAATTCACTTATGTTCTACATTGTGCCTTATTTCACATCATAGTCCCAGTATAGTTATTACTAAATGAAACAAATTAAACAATTTCTTTTATTGCAAGTAGAATTCCTGTGGAGCTGTAAAGTGCATCAGTTCTAATGCTTGTTACTTTTTTCCCCCATTATATCTCTTGCTTGTTCTTTTACTAGTTAGTCTGTGCATTCATGTTTCAGTAGATGGCACCCTGCATTGTGCATTTGCTTTCTATGCTACAGCAAGGGAAACAGCTGGTATGTGATTACAACTTGATGGAAAAGTATTCAGCTTAAAAAATGCAGAAGAATTGGTGTTGAGCTGTCACAAGACATGGGGCATAAGGTTAGATAATTGATATTTTGGCAGAAAAGGCAAAGAAATTAGTTTGTTTTGAAGGCCATGTTGCAGTTTAGGATTGAAAGAATATTTCTTAAAATTTTAAGAACATTTTGCCATTTTATTTGTATTAATAAAACTAGTATGATAAATACAAAATTCTTGAATTGTTGATAATGACAAAGAAGTGAAAAATTTGGGTTACATATTTCAGATTTTTATTTTATATCAATCACTACTTCTTAATACCTTTTTATACATTCAGCTATCATAACAAAGCCTAAAATATATCTGCTTATTTTTACTGTATGTGATTTTCTTTTCTTCCTACTTTTGCTGAGTCAGTGAGTGGGGTCCCAACTGAATTCTATGAAAAGATCAAATCTGAACCAGTAACTCCTAATAGAGAAGGATAAACATGGACTTTGAAGATAAATTGGCAGTAGAAGGTTGGCTTACCAAATTTAGAAGCTAAATTGCTTCTAAGCTTATTTCTTCCTATTTTATAGATCTTAATAAGAATTACCTTTAACGGAACAATCTTTTATTTATATCCATATCAGTTTCCCATGAAAGTGATCATCTTAATCACTTGTACTTCTTGTTTAAACTGAAAACAGTAAAATTTAAATCTGGTTAACTCTAACTTATTTTTGCTTATTTCTCACAGTTATCACTGCTTTTAATCCTATTTTCTAAAGAAAATTATCTTACCCCAAACTTTAAAATATTTTAAATATTACTGTTTTTGTGATAAAATTGTCACTTCTTAAAAAGGGAATTGAGTCAGTGTTATTAGAAGCCTCTGTTCTGCTATTTGAATATATCTCGGTGCCTAGCAGACTTTGTATATTTACACCAACTGTACACAGCTGTCCGGTAAAATGTTTTTAAGAAGACAGTGATGTTTTGAAACTCAGTTGCTTCAATTAGTAATACACTTGTTTATTGTAAATGATTGGTTAACTAGAATGGGAGATTGGTTAAGGGAATGAAAACTAACACTGTATCAGGTGTTGAACTAGGCTGTTACTTTAAAAACACATTAGTCATAGGAGGCCAAAGGGGTCTCTTTATTTAAATTGAGTTTTTGAGGTAATTCTCCTCAAAGTATCAGAAATTAGCTGTGTGAAGGTAATTTACTTTGTGTCAAGGTATACAAGAAAGTGAATTTTTTTAAAAGATTTTATTTATTTATTTATGAGAGACACAGAGAGAGAGGCAGAGACACAGGCAGAGAGGCAGGCTCCTCACTGGGAGCCCGATGCGGGACTCGATCCCGGGACTCCAGGACCATGCCCTGGGCGGAAGGCAGGCACTAAACTGCTGTGAGCCATCCACGGATCCCCGTGAATTTTTTAAATAATTTGGTTTATAATATTCAGGAAAATAAGACCGTCAACAAGCATTTATTGAGCACCTACTATTGAACTAAATGCTTTTTCTTGCCCTACTAGATTTTTTAGAATAAATGCAGTATTTCCAGAGTATTTATGTGTTGCTTATAATGGAGATAGTCCCTTTGAATTTTTCATACTTCTTTAATTAGGCAGCTATTGACAAGTCTCACTGTATTCAGTCACAAGAAAGAGTAAAGAAGGCAAAACTATGCAGTATATATAGCAAGAGCAAAATAAGTCAAAAGAATGCATCTTATGTTAGATTTGTTGAATGATTAAAATTTTGAGGTTTCAAAAAACAACTGATCAGTGGAATTTTAGTACTTTAAAAATTCTTTCACCAAAACCACACTATTCCTATATGTTTTATTCATTGTGTATTTGCTTATAAGTAGCGAAATTTAAATGGCTCTTGATCAGAATGCATGTTTACACACATCATGTCTAGTGTACTGTGTATTAATAAGAGCCCTATAACTTAAGGTTTCTGTTGGAAAATAGTAAAGAGAAATTTTAATTTTTAAAAAGTCTTATTGACTGTTCCAAAAACTACTGCCATTATGATAACAGACATTAAAATTTGCTGATGGTAAAACTGGAAAATCTTTGACTAGATGAAGATAAAGCGCATGTATGTGTTTTCAGTGACTCTTAATCAAAGTTCAGCTGTGCCCTTAATGAACCGAGACCAGAGTCCTGTCTTCATGCTAATGCTATGGAAAGGTACTTTGCTTTCCTGTGAGGGAATTTTGTGTTTATGCGCATACCCCGTGCAGAAAACCCCGCATTTGAAATTCACTGTAAGTTGATTGTAAGTACAAATAACAGAAGATGTTTTTGTTTGTTTCCTGCAGCCCATTTGGAAGCCCTTTCCTAATCAAGACAGTGACTTATCTTCGGTCCTGGGTGGCAGGGACTCAGAGCTGCCTATCCCTCGGGTCTGTGAATTCTGTCAAGCTGTTTTCCCACCATCCATTACATCCAGGGGGGATTTCCTGCGGCACCTGAACTCCCACTTTAATGGGGAGACTTAAGATGCACTTGAAGACAGTCCTGTGGGATGAGTCTATGTGATCATCCAGGTCTGGGTGATGGTCTTGGGTTTGTAATACTATAGATACTTGATTGCAAACTTAGTTCAAGATCATTTAGTGAATAATAGCTATGAATTTTTTTTCTAACCTTACATTGTAACTTTCTTCTCTTTTAAAAGATCATTCTGTACAAAGCTGTAGTTCATTGTATTCATGTTTACAGTGTTTATTACCTTAATTTATGTTTGTTTCAAACATCTAAGCTTATTGCTTGGATTTCTAGTTAGATCTGTTGAATTTGGTGATGTCAAATGTTTATGGGGTTTTTCACCTAAAATTAGATTATTTATGCTATAGGCGATTTTATTTTTTTTTAAGTAAACCTGTAATACAGAACAGCAGACAACATAAATGCCTAGGTAAATGCCAAACCTAAGACATTTGTTGCCCAGGGATAAAATCACTGGTTAGAATTATTTAAATACTTTAGATTGTTTTGTTAAATAATATACATGGTTTTAAATTTTGCTATGTATATAGCTACATGATGAAAATTAGTTAAATATTTAAAAAGTTACTTATGTTGTGATCTTTACATGTGTTCTTTGTTCTTGAGTGAAAAAAATAAAGAAATAAATTACATTTGGGGGAAGTTTATAACATTCATGTTTTCTAATGGTAGAAGGGTGATATCAGATCTGGTGACATTTAATTACGAGTAGTAGATCACTTTGAATTTAGTAATTATTTTTCAAACTAAACTTGCTAAAGAAACACTTGTATTTCCAGGGAGCAAATTTAAAAAGCCCTATAAGGAGTATCCACATTTATTGATTGATTTATAAGTATTTACATTGTTGTTCAGAAATGTGTGGTTCATTGTCAGCAGCCTGATGGCCACTGGAAGACGTTTGAGAGAGAGGATACCAAATCCGACGGCTGCAAAATATTTCTTAAAATAAGGTGTCTCTTTCATTTTTCTTCCCTGTGGTGCTTGTTTTTCAGGTTTCCCTTTGCCTCCGATTTTTAAAACTCTTTGAGGCATGGCTTCCATTTTATAAAGTGAACATTGATTTGCAGCTTTCAAAACAGGAATTTAAGCCTTCTTTGGAGGAAATGTTTTTAAAAATTGGAGGATTTTAGGATGGGGGAATTTGAGAGGCCCCTGTGCCCCAGTAAAAAGCCTTAACTCGTGGAAGAATGAAAATGGTGCCTCGACTTCTCAGGGTGCCAAGCACATCACATTGACATCTTCTTCACCAAGGTGACATAGCGATTATTAGGTATTCACTGTGAAGGGTTCTGAGACGCGCGGACTTCTCTCCTCCGTTGCCGCTGGGGCTGAATGGAAATACCTAGAGGATTCTCCGAGCCTCACCCCACCTCGCACCCACAGCCTCCCTCTCACTCCACGCACACGCACACACGGGATTAAAAATAAAAACTTCTCCGCCTGTGCCACCCAGAATATGCCACTGTACCTATCTCGTGAACGGGGATTCGTTTTCCTTGTCCTTTTCTAGAAGAGAGAGAGCCCCTCTCACACAGTTGACATCTACTAGCCTGCTGCCAACCAAAGGCGAGTCTAGCCCAGAAAGTGACTCAAAGCAAGGTGTCATCGGCGCTCTGTCCCCCTCCGCCACGGGGAGGGCGAGCGTTAGGGCGAGCGGGCAAGGCCCGGTCCCCGCCGGTCCCCGGCTCCGGCTCCCCGGGACGGCCCCCCCGGCCCCCCGGCCCCCCGCCCCGCAGGGCCGCGTCGTGCGGGCCGCGTGCCGGCAGCTGCTGAGCGTGGCCGGGCAGGAGCAGCTCCCAGGTGAGGCTGCGCGCGCGGGACGCCGAGCCTGAGCGAGCCGCCCCCGCCGCGCCGAGGCAGTTGTGAGCGGGACGCCTGAGAAGTGGGAGGTGACTGTCCCCGGGAGGGCCCCCGGCGCAGCCTCCCCGGAGCCGCGGCTGCTGCCAGCGGGGACATCTGCTTCCTTACGCTGCAGCCCGGCGCTCCCCGCCCCCTCAGCCGGGCGCGCGGGTCCGCTCGCGGAGGGCGGCGGGCTGCAGGCAAGCTGGGGATCTCTCCACCCCCGAGGCCCCTCCTTTTCCTTTTTTTTTTTTTTTTCTTCTTCACATCTTTTAACCTTCAAGGTAAAGACTTTATAAACACGGGAGGCTGCGCGTCCGCCGCTCCCAGGCCCGCCTGGCGCTCGCGGCTCGGGTGCGGGCCTGGCCCGGCTGCCCCTCCCCGCGGCCTCGGCTCGGCGGCTCCCGGCGGCTGCGGGCGGGGGGCGGCCGGGGGGGCAGGGGCGCCTGGGGCAGGAACGGGCGCCTCCCCACCCCCCGCGACGCCTCCCGGCCCGGAAAGATCTCCGCGCGGAAGCGGTGTTCCCCGCAAGGCTGCGAGGCCGCCGCGACGCCCGCAGACACCCTGCGCGCCGGGCGGACGCCGCGGAGGCCTCGTCCGAAGGGGGACCCGGGTGGCATTTAAACTAATAATAAATAAATAAATAAATAAATAAATAAATAAATAAATAAATAAATAAATAAATAAGGGGGGGTGGGGTGGGGTGGGGAGGGAAGCAGAAGTCGGGAAGAAAAGAGAAAAGCAGCAGGCTGATTACGAGGTGTCAAAACTGCCAGGAGCAAGAAGGTGATAGCAATCAGGGGTGAGAAGAGTGCGGCATTCGTGCGGGGCAACTAATTATCCGTCTCATTTGAGAAGAGCAGCATTTGAGGCAGCAGCGTTCGCCTGCTGAACGGTGACAGATTGGCGCGGAGGAGAGGGGAGGTGTTAAAACAATGGAGCCGAGCGCGCGAGCGCTGCTGCATGCTAATCAGCCCTCCCTCCGCCTGCCCGCCGCGCTCCCTCCTTCCCCCGGCCTCCCTCCCCGCGCCCCCGCCTCCCGCCTGCGGCGCTCCCTCCCTTCCAGCCGGCCCGCCGCCGCCGCCGCTTCCTGCTCCCTCGCTTTCCCGCGCGGCCCGCCCGCCGCTGGCAGCACCGCTCCGCGGCCCTCGCGCGTCGGGAGCCCCCGGGCGCCCCCGCGGGCCACCGCCGCCCCCCGCCCTGCGCCCCCTCCCGGGCGACCCCCGCGGGCCACCGCCGCCCCCCGCCCTGCGCCCCCTCCCCGGGCGGCCCCGCGGGCCACCGCCGCCCCCCGCCCTGCGCCCCCTCCCGGGCGACCCCCGCGGGCCACCGCCGCCCCCCGCCCTGCGCCCCCTCCCCGGGCGGCCCCGCGGGCCACCGCCGCCCCCCGCCCTGCGCCCCCTCCCGGGCGACCCCCGCGGGCCACCGCCGCCCCCCGCCCTGCGCCCCCCTCCCGGGCGACCCCGCGGGCCACTGCTCGCGTCCGCCCTGCGCCCCCTCCTCGGGCGCCCCCGCGGGCCACCGCCGCCCCCCGCCCTGCGCCCCCCCCCGGCACCCCCTCGCGGGCCACCGCCGCCCTGCACCCCCCAGCGCCCCCCCGCGGCCACAGCCGCCCTGAGCCCTGCACCCCCCGCCCCCCAGCGCCCCCCCGCGGGTGGGCCGAGGCCCGCGCTCCGGCCCCCGCCTCCCTCCTGGGGCGCCGAGCCCCGCTCCCGCGCTCCCGCCCTCCCGCGACGCCGCCCGCCGCTGCGGGGCTGGGCCTGGGCCTGGGCCGCGAGCCCGGCGCCTCCACGGAGGACGAGGGGCGCGAGGGGCAGGCAGGAGGGCGAGGAAGGGCCCGGAAGGCCCCGGGAGCGGGCAGCCGAGCTCAGGCTCTGCCCCGCGGCCGCCCCCAGCCTTCGTCGCCCGCTAGGCCGGGAAGGCGAGGGGCCCTCGCTTGACCTCCTGACCCGGGCGCGCGGGCCTCTGCCCCTCCCTCCCAGCCAGCTGGGCTGCAGCCTCCCCCGGAGAACCCCCAACCCTGAGCCTCTGCTGTGCCTGTTGAGGGAGGCGGCCCGGGCCCTGAGGTCTCAGTAACGTCTCCTCCTACTTTCTGAGTTTAAAAGCTGATTGTTGAGCTCGAAGCTCTTGCTTAAAATACACTTTTACCCATACCCTACATTTTACTATTATGCATTTACATAAACTACCCTTACAGATTGAAACACTGAAACACTGCTGTTGTGGCTTCAGTGGGATAAAGGAAACCCAGCTTCCCAGAACTAAGAAAGCAGCTCCTTCCAACGAGTTCTGTGCTATTTAGCTAAGCAGGTGTCTAAATTAACATCATAAAACTTCCTTCCCCCATAAACCGTACATGGAAAACGAAAGCCCCTGAAAGATAATCCAGCCAGTATTAATTTTTTGTTCTGCTGACCTTTACCACTGCATCGATTTACACACACAACTGTTTTGTTTTAAAAAGATCAATTTAAAATGTGAAGAAGATTCCATAAAACTGTCATTTATACATGAGAGTTTCACTTATATTATTCTCTCTACCCTCCTCTGTAATGAGTCATAATGAAAGTACAACACAAAAGAATAAAATAAAAATGACCTGAGTAAATTTTGGTATTTTATATCATCACCATTGATCTAATCAGATGAAGAACTACACAAACACACAGAGTGAATCGTTTTTCCTTTTAGCAGATGCCCAGACATACCAATACAATAGCTAAATGCAAAATTGTTGGGATCGACAACACAAAAATACAGAATGTTTGAAAGTTTTAAAATTGAGAATTCTTACAAGAGTTACCTCAAGAATTTTGTATGATGTTTTTTTGGGGGAGGGGGGTTTCTACTCCTTGGAAAACCAGTAAGCAGGCCTCTCTGCCCTCAGTGCCTCAGAGATTTTCCGGTGCTAGAGCATTATCTGGCATTTGGCAAACTCTCTAGCACCTGAGTCTGTTAAAATAGCAGCCTACCTAGCAGGAAAAAAAATTGACTTTACATTTATTAATGTAAATTTGGAGATTCAGGTGCTCCATCGGCATCAAAATTAACTAATTCATTAACTATTCACTAGGCTTTTCTTTATTAACCAATTCTATACCACCAAAATCTTTCTCTTAAGTGATAAACCTACAGAGTTCAAATACATTTAGTTCAGTTGCTTGCTGTGTATGTATTTCTAATATCTAATCAAAATCTTTATCTTCCAATGTCTTGGTTGTTGCGGGTGTAAGGCAATTTCTTCTCAGTCCACAGACTTGACGATTTTGCGTGGTTGTTTTAATGGTGTATTTACAGATAAGTTTTTATTTGCACATAAGGACAAAAAGGTGAAGTGAAATTTGGTCCCAATGGAAACCTGTTAGGTTCCCTGAACATATGGCTCATTGGGCTGTTACTTCCTTTTTGAGATCATTTTCCAAGATTTTTTAATATATACATCAATTTGACACCAGTTATAAAGAAAATATATTGGCTTTGAAGATGCCTCCACCTGGGGCATATCTCTCAGTAACAACCCATCCAGTCAGGTGGACCTCCCTCGGAATGTACCGGTTTCCAGTCTCCAAGAACAGGGTACAATTAGAAACCGGTCAGAACTGATAGTTGATTTACTATCTTTGAAATCAGGTAGTTCTCTGGACTCTTAGAACGCCACAATGAGTTGATTAACACGGTTTAGGGGAGACTGCTTAAAACTCTTTTTAGGGAGGCTGCGCATTTTGGAATCCACAATATTACAATGAGTCCTCTCAGTAGATACAAGTGATGTAAGTCTCATTTATTGAAAGTATGTGATGCCAGCTTAAGACTTAAGGGGAAAATCACAGCACTTTGAAAAAGATGTAAATGTTCAATTGGTAAAAAAGGGGGGAAAACCGTGCTAAAACATGTGCCTATTTCCATTATGCTTAATTTACTATTCAAAACAAGTTTTTCCTAATAAGCTCTATTGTTTCTTTCTGTTTTGTAAAATTTAATATGTGTGAGACAAAAACCAGATTCAGAATGTGAATGAAGTCTGTTTAGCGAAAGCTTGTTGGAGCTCACAGTACAAGGAGGGCCTCAAATTAAAAGACATACCACTTTATAACCCCCCGATAGGATGTAAAAAGTGAGTTTCTTGGGCCTTTTCTAGAACCAGTTACAACTGGATTGCTAACTTCCTCCGGCCTCAGAGCACCTCACGGATAAATTAATACACTTAAAATGCAGCAAACACTAGACTATTGAGAATGACGATGCTACGTATATTTACTAAATAACTTTAGCTTTCTCCTTATTGCAGTCTTCTCCTTTCTGAGTTCTCAATCCCCAAAGAGGACTCAACTGTAAGTTCTCGAACACGTTATCCCCTTGTCCGTTTTTTTCAGGGTTAAGTCCCTTACCCTTCTCCAGAATATTTGCACCTGCTTAGGTATCTCTTGATGTTGAACTGGTCTCCCCCATTTGAATAACCCCTTGGAATCTGGAATGCGTGGATTACCTGAAGTGTGCCCATGATTCCTTTGTTGTTTAGAGTTAGATCATGAATAAATTCTCTAAATATCTTACTTACATCTTTTGGAAGCAGTGTACAAAAGATAAGTCATCACTTACTAATTAATTCAAGGAATAATTGTTTTCGAAATAACAAAATCTTAGAGATTGCCTAATCCAATTTTCTTTTTGTTTGGAATGGGGGGGGGGAAGCAAACAAACAATGAACCCCAAATAAACTGCATCTAAAGGGAATGAATGAGTCCTTCAAACCCACTCAAATCATTAGAACCCAACTCATGCTCTCCCTTCAATCCACTATTTTTTCCTGAAATAATCCTTCACCTTAAAATAAGTACACTTTTTCCACTGGCTTAGTACTTGGCTTCATAGGAAGCTTAAATCATTCTATCAGGAGTCTTTTGTACACAAAGAGACTAACCATTATACTAAACCACAGGGACAGTGGGGAGCCTGCCATTACCTGACCATGGGTGGGGTGTACTACTTAGGGATTATCCATGTGCCCCCACCCCAACACAGGCCTCCGGACATTTCTGCCGGGAAGGAGAAACACTTCAGTGCACTGAATGTCAAGCATTTTCCTCTTTTCCTGCTCCATGCAGCAAGTGTTGGGATGTATTTCTGAAGCTTGAGACACAAACTAAGAAGAGAAAGTAAAAAAGATTTGTATCTCCAAAACTTAAAGCTTAGAGTTAAACCTCACCATGACACCCAAACCACAACGCTAACTTTGTCTAAATTCTAAACCGAGGGTTACAGTTTGTTGGCTACACTTGCTCCCGAAGCAAGCACTTTACCGTTTGTTTGGTAAAGAAAAAAAAAAAAAAAAAAGGGAAGCCAGTATGAACTGGAAGTGAGCCTGTATATTTTCTAGAACTATCAAACTAGAACTAAAACATTTTCTAAACCAAAGGCATGTTTCATCGGTTCAAGAGTTGGCCTTCACTTGCCTCAAGATGGGCCTGAGGCCCCTGAGGAGGTCTCAGCATTATATTATCTGCCCTTGGTGTTGGTGGGTGGACTCTGAAAACAGGTCTCATTAGACAGTAGTTGCCCCCCTTGCAGCTGTTGGAGGGGCGGCCGGGTGGGTGTGCTCCTGCAACTTCAAGCAATTGGCTTAAAAGGAAGGCAAGCTCCCTGGGAATCCAAAGTATCAGGGAGGGTGATAAAGCTTCCTGGAAAAAGCTCTCACTAACCAGGACTGAGGGAGAAATGCAAGCAGCAGGCTCCACTCACTGTTCAGCTTTTCGATTCCCTCACACTCATGCGCGCGCACACACACACACACACACACACACACACATTCCAACATGCAAAGACCCGCGGTTTAGTTTTTTCTGAGGTTTTTGCCACAGGCATTTTGAAAGTCTTTTCTTTCAGCATCTGTAAGGCCCGCATGAGATGGGTTTGTAGGGGAGAGCACTGGATACATTTTAAGGCAGATTTCTGCTCTTCCCTTCGGCCTTTAAGTTTCCAAGTCCCGACTTTGTTTCTTTTGAAATAAAATAAATACCAACGAGTAATGTGGCTCCATAGTAAGGGTAGGAAACATGGGATGTGACGTGGGCAGGATCGCTGGAAGCCCCCCTCCTTCCAGGCACAATCGGGTTACCCTGCCCGGGCCTGAGGGGAGCCACGCTCAAGGCAGGAAGCCCGGCCCAGTTTCCAGTCAAGTCAGCAAGGACACTGCCACTTCCTGGGACCTACAGGGGCACTTCCAGGGGTCTCCACCATTTCTTCCTCCTCCCACCTGCAGGGTGCACCCTGTGGGGGCAACTCGTTTCCTTTCAAAGGCAAAGTCCCATTGCAAAGTCCTGACTATCCTATATTAAGTTGCGTCAGACAGCAAGCCTTGCTTCTCATAGGGTTTCTTCAAAAAATAAAAAAAAAAGCGATTTTTTTTTTGTAGTGAGTATTGCCAGATTTGGCAAGTAAAAATGCAAGATGTCCAGTTAAATCTGAATTTCAGCTAAACAACAAGTCATTTGCACTCTGCGGATGCCCCGTGCGCTACCTGGGAACCTGGGTTTTAGTGTTTCCTTGACCCTAATGATGTGAAATCAGGTCTTACTGAACAGATTTTCCTCCAGGGTCTCTGTTTCGTTGGGTTTTGCTCTGCTCCCTGTGGGTCTGGGGGTGAGGGGGGGTGAGGGCGACCAGGTGGAGGGGTCCCCCCTCTGCGCCTGCCTTGCAGGGTGGGCGCTCCGGGGCCCAGGCCCCGGAGCGAGGGGGCGGGAGGGGGGGGGCGAGGCCTGCGGGGGAGGCCTGCGGGGGGCTGTGGGGGGGGCTCGGCTCCGGCTCGGCTCCCGCTCGGCTCCCGCTCGGCTCCCGCTGGGGCTGGGGCTGGGCTGGGGCTCGGGCTGGGGCTCGGGCTGGGGCTCGGGCTGGGGCTCCGGCTGGGGCGGGAGGCGCCAGGCCCTTCCCCGCCGGCCGCGCCGCCCCGCCGCGCCCCAGCCCCGCGCGGCTTCCCCTCATTTGTTGCATTGTTTGCATTAATATGAATATCTTGTTCTGTTTGTTTTGTCTCCTGGGAGCCAATAAAGCTGTGAGTTTTTTCTTTACACCAAATGCAGCTCTACGGGCGATCAATCAATGGGTAGTCTTCGGATAATCTGTGAGAGTGAGAAATCTAATAAAGCTAGCGACTAAAAAAGGAAAACAATCTACTTTCCTCTTAGGTTAGCTACGTCAGGATGAGTGTGTTGCACTTGCGCTGCTCGAGGTGGGTCTAACTCTGGTTCTTCGGGGGCTTGCTTTGTTCTTGTGTTTTGAGCAAGTGGATTAGGATGGCCAGTGGGGGGGGGGAGAGGATTGGGGCCTCCTAACGGCTTCCGAGGAGTGGTCGGTTCTTGCAAGAAGAGGAAAGAAGGTACTTTCTGATGTCCCAGGAAAGAAAAAGAAAAAGAAGAAGAAGAAAAGAAGAAGAAGAAGAAGAACCCATGCGAGAGATGGAGGCTCCCATGAAGGCACTTGGGCGAGGAGGCCTTCCTCGGTGTTCCACGCAGACAGGAAATGTACATTAATGACGAAGGGAACCAAGGGCTGGTAACAAATCAAGTCACTATTAGTGGCCCTGGCCCCGCGCTTGCTCCCTCCGGTGGACGCCAGCTCCCCAGGTGCAGCCTCGGAAGTGCCCTCTGCGATCCCGAGCCTCGCGGTGAACAGAGAGATCCGGCGCCTCGGCTGCTGCAGCTCTCCTCACCGCACAATGCAACCTAAATCACTTATAAACAGATCAAAATAACAATCTGAATTATCTAACATTAACAGCTGAACTGAAGAGCCCAGGATTATGTGATGAATTGTTAAATTGCAGTAGCATTGTTTTGGATTGCTAATTAAAAAAAAATAAGCAAACCCCATGACTCTAGATATGACAACTGAAAATACCCACAAATTATTTAATAAATGAAGCGTCTAACAACTTTAACACTTCCTGGTCGCCTTGTTAATAAATGTAATTTGAGGTAGATTTTAAAAATCTTCAATCTAAACAGTGAATTCATTACGCGCCATTCAGATCTCTGGATGCCTATGGACTTCTTGGAATTAGGTGTTAAATAGACAAAAGTGAACCAAACTGCCTTTAAAAGCACAGCATGACCATGTAATTCTTTTTCCAGTTTGTGGTAAAAAATGATGAAACTTCTTTCCAAGTAGCTATCACCCAGATTTAGTGTGAAAAGTAGTGTAATTGTAATTCACGCCATCAGGGTCTATCGCTGATAGACGATCAGCTGTTCTGTAGTGGGGAGAGGCTTTCTTTTCAAATAGGAAAGCTGCCAAGTGCTCTGCGATACCTCCAGCAAGCTTATCGGATTGAGTTCAGAGCCAAAACAGCAGCTGCACACATATGCAAATTGGCAATTAATAGTATAACATTCTGCAAAAAAAAAAAAATGTTTAAAAAAATTTTAAAGAAAATAGAAAGAAGCTACCTGAACATTAACCTCCCGGTAACTGGGACTTCCAGGATGAATGACTAAGGATTAATTACCCTCTGGAGAGGACTTGCTCTTTATTACCTTCTCTCCTGCAGATCAAGTCTTTGTTGTCTTGCTGAGTTTTGTCTGTTCCATGGAACACAGCAATGGACTCTACAGGAAGAAGTTTAAAAATAACTAAAAAACCCTTATATTCTGATCCCAGAAAAGGGGGAAAATTAAGTCCCTTCCATTGATCATGCTTTCTCATACACAGAGATCACAAAGCCAGAGCTTTAGCATCCTCGTGGCAAAGACATTTTGTTCTGGATGTCATCATCTCCTTCCACTCCAGCTTGCAGTAGGAACAAGCTTCACGTCCTGGGGGGGGGGGGGGGGGGGCTGCCTGTCTGGGTCTTGATTTCTATCTCTTCCGCCCATTGACAGAAATGCCGTTTCTGGGCTTCACGCAGCAGTAGCAGAAATCCAGCAAGATTTATGATTTATGTTGCCCAGCACGTATAAACACAACATTCTCAAACGTTTAAAGAAAAAAAAAATCATATGGATTTGTTACATGTCTTGACATCCTGGTCCCCCACCTCCACCCCACCCCAGTTCTCACACATACACACAAGTACACAAGTACACTGTTTTCCCTGATACAGTCATGGAATAGCTGTGGCCGGAATTAAGTTGACAACCCAAGGCCTAAGAAGGACCTGGCATTTTCACAGCAGGCTTTCTCCAGGGCTTGGAGTCTTCCTCTCCCTCTAGCATGGGGGTGGGTGACTAGTAAATGTTTCAGATAATCTGTGAATTCTTAATAGTCCTAGTTCCAGGGGGGAAGATCTGTCTGTCTATTCCTGGGATGTGGCAGGTTTTGGAAACCTTGCTTTTGGGGGGTTTTACAGATATTTCCAAGTTCCAGAAGTTTGAAATTTGGGTGAGGATCCTGATTCCCTTCCATGGGTGAAAGTGAAGGAGGTTTTATTTTGCTTTATTATTCTCGAGATGTTCTGGGGTGAGACTGCATAGGTCCTAGCTGTAACATGGACCATAAATGCAGAGCTGTGACCATTACCGCTGCCTTTTTCTCCTTTTATCACCTACGCTTCTGATGTTATCACTCTCAGGTCTATTACAAGTCAAGTGTGCCTTTATTTTAAACACATTCTTTGTGTTAGACCCTAGGGACACAAATTTGGGCTTAACATCCCCCTTGAAAGCAATACTTTCAATGCGAATATGAGCTTTGATACTCGAATACCAAAATGTCTATAGAAAATTCACCCACGTAGAATGTAAAGATATTTGTTTATATTTCTTGGATAAGAAGATTTTTGATAACTGTCAAGTAAACATCCAATCCCATGTTGGGTGCAAAAAATTTTGAGCTCCTAATAAAAAGGATATTTTTTTTTTCCCACTGAGTGACCAACTCTGGGTCAGTAGATTGCACTTGCTAAGTATGTATGATTAACAGAACTTTTTTGGTCTGATTCCAAAAGAGGTAGCCTATGTCCTGAAGATTTACGGTATGGGAGAAAAAATCGTCAGGCCTGTATTCTTTTCATAAGTAAGGTATTCTTTTCCTTGACTTGTGATCCAATTTGAAAGCATTGTTAGGCTTTTCTATTTTCTTTTGACAAAATGAAAAGTGGTTTAAAATGATATAGCAAGTCAACTGAAAAGTTGCTTTTGAATAAAACAGAAAAATGGAAATGCCAACTTTCTTTCCTTCTCTATAACTTCATTAACATGGTTGTATAGACATTTGCATGTAAAATGTAGTTAACAAAAATTACACAGAAGTAAATTTAGTCCTTTAGTGCCTACCTCTATGGTAAAATCAGACCATTTGGCATAGTTTGAAGTCTTCCAAGAAGCCTGGTTTCCACCTGGAAAATAAATTACTAAATTTGAATGTGTTACTTATACTATGGTGAGTTGTCTATCTGTTAACATTTTATTTTAGTGCATATACTAGAAGTTGTATTTAGAGTTTTCTAAAAATGTCATCTGTCAAGGTAGAGAATTATAATAATATAATTATATCCAGGAAAGGTGTTCTGAGTTTAGATTATTTTGATGCTGTCACAAATATGATGCATTTTTCAAAATTCAGAATGCCACAAGTTCATATGTTACATTGTCAGATTTTGAGATTAATTTAGATTAGTTTTAACTGTTATAACCATAGTTTATTTTCTTTGCATTTATTAATACATAGATGATGTTTATTCAGGGGTTCAATGTAACATATATACACTATTGGAATACCTAGCTGTACTTTGTTCCATCTGTAAATGGAACTTCATCTCAAAAATTTCTAATATAGCATATTTATCAAATCATTGTTATAGTCTCAATTCAATATGTTCTGTTTTAAATCATAAAGTTTGTACTATTATAAAAACTTCTGATTAATCAAAGATTCTCTGTCATATGACACAAAGTATCATAATGCAGTGATTGGTGAGATGTCATGGACAGTGAAGACAGCACTGGATTAATTTATCTGGATAGAAACTATGTTTTATAATGCTGCAGGTGTACACAATGGGAACAGATGAAGATGTGGGGCCTCGGCTCAGTAAAAACTCATTACCACAGCTAGTGACGGGGGAAACGATGTGCCGTATTGAAATGTGTTTGTAAGTTTTTCTTCATCCGAAAGGAGGGTACATTAATGTACTAAAAGAAGCAATATTTCTTTCTGAAGAGTACATTTTCTAAGTTGAGTAAACAACCAGAACAGGCATAGCTGTGGAACTATATATTCTCCAGACCAAAGACTTTGTAGTTCGGTCCAATGTCCCCAAATGTGTCTAATACCTAAGCCATTTTCACAATAATTATGATTTTATGTCTGTCATTTTTTTATTCTGAAGTGCTTCGTGAATCCAGGTGAAAATAATAGATACCACCTTCTGTGGGACTGAAAAGAAGAAAAATCTTGATTCCTACTTAAAGATGCCATATTTGAACAATATGATGTTAAAATACTTTGTTTAATATTTTAATAGCACAGGGCATTTGCTTTGGAGAATGTATCTGGAGGACCCAGGACTACTTCTAGATAGTAAACTGAATGAGGAGCCTTTACTTAAGATGGTAAAAGAGTAATATTTTTAGAAATAGGCATGGCTTTAATAGTCGAAGCAGTGCTGGTGATTGTGAGGGTCATTATTATCTTTATTCACCGACGAGGAAAATGAGGCTAAGTTTAAGTCACATAACTGGTAACGGATGAGCCCCTAAGGCCGTGGAACTAGCCCTTGCTCTTCTGTGAGGCACTTCCATTCTGGCATCTGAAGGGTAGAGGGATGGGAAGTTAGGAAACCATCTCTGCCCCCGTAAAATTCCATTTTTCCTTTACTCGATCCAAAAGACTCAATGAAGTAGTCCAAGAATTTAGCAGTGTAATCGAGGTCCATTTGATTAGGAAGTCTTTATATGCCTAGAAACAGGATTGCTTTGGCACAGGCATAAAGACTCAGGCGATCTACACATCCATCCTCAAATTTAGCAATTCGAAGCAGTTAGCTACACGGACAGTTTTGTATGCATTGCTAAATGCAGACACAAAAACTGCATTTGCAAAAAGAGGAAACCCAGTTAAACTAGGTTGCAAATTTGGCCCTAATTTAGCGTAGCATTTGTGATACATATAGGTTAGAGTGACATTTATATAATGGTGTGAAATATGAGAAACTTCCAATGCTAGACACAAAGACTTTTTAAAATTGCTTTTGCCTACTTTGGTTAGTTTAAGAAACAGGAGGAAGAATTTGGTTTTTCAAGTGATGGGAAGCCTTTAAGGATGTTGGAACACTGTTCAGTCCCCTGGGGTTTTGCCTGCTGTACAATTTTAAATGTCTTTTAGCGAAAAAATTGGCCAACAAGGGAAACATAGAGATGAAATCTCTTTTTTTCTTATCTGGGAAGTGAGAAGCTATAGGTGGGTAACGTGATCCAATTGTGACTGTCAGATAAATGGTCAGCTTGGGGGCCAGAAGGCCACAGCCATTCCTTCTAGCCAATAGGACTATTGAACCAGAGTAACTGTTCTTATGCTAGAACTGACTCTGGAGGTTTTGTCCTTATGCTCAGTTGTAGATGGAGATTTCAGCTTAAGAAACCTAGCCAGAAATGAGACTAGATACATACACAATGTTTTGTGAAGTGCTGCAGTCATGGTACCTGAAGCTACTTCCATTTCACCAGGGAAGACCACTGGAGGGCAGTGTTTTCTCCTTTGGGAACAGCACCTGGTTTCCGATGGAGTACGCACTGATAAATTCAAAAGGCGTCTGGCTCACGGAAGATGAGTTGCTCTTCTCATTCAGGCTGTGCTGGGAACTGACCCTCCTGCTTGCATGTCATTCAGGTTGCCGCTTCTCACGCTGCCCGCCAGAGTAGTCAGATCTACAACCAGATCCTAAAATAGTATCCTGTTCAATATTTGCTACTTGGGGGGTCTTTAATAACAATTTTATATTAATTAACCATGCGAAGACTATGCAAAGTTTGTGCTACTAACTCAAATGGCAAATGAAAGGATACATGAGCAAGAATGGGTAGTTTTAACTAGCTGCTAAATGCTTCACAGTTTTAACATTTCACTAGGTTTATATTAATTTTATTTTTAATACAATATGTATGCATACGTTTATCACCAAATCAACAAGTTGGCATTTTCTAGAAATAAAAAATGACGAATTTTCCCTAGAGTTTATTTACTATATTCTGTGGCATGATTTGTTCCCTAGGGAAAGTCTATGGGAAAATATTTAGAAATTTTTTATTAAAAAAATGATCTGTTGCTGAGTATTAAATTTTATAACTGTACTTATTTGTGTTCCCGTTAATTAAAAAATGAGGTTGCATTACATATTAAATTTAGGGAGGAGCCATTTAATCTTTACTTAAAGGTGCATAATGCTAATTGAATTCTTTTAATTATTATAGTTATTTATTTTATTTTTTTAAAGATTATATTTATTTATTCATGAAAGACACAGAGAGAGAGAGAGGCAGGGGGAGAAGCAGGCTCCATGCAGGGAGCCTGACGCGGGACTGGATCCTGGGTCTCCAGGATCAGGCCCTGGGCTGAAGGCAGTGCTAAACCTCTGGGCCACCCGGGCTGCCCTATTTATTTCATTTTAAAAAATGAAAATATTGCCTATTTTAACTCTATGATTTTGTCTAACAAAAAATCGTGATATTTTTATAAAATCGCCATATAATTTTATTCTCATGATTTACTTGGTACATTTTTTCATTGAAATGCTGACAAACTGACCTGGGCTTACGCCTAAACACAGTGACCCAAAGCAACCAGTCACTTGAGAAAAGACATAAATTTCAATGTCTGCATCATAAACACTTGTTTAAAGTATTTTATTTAAGATTTTATTTTTTTAAGTAATCTCAAACCTACATTCCTTAGATCAAGAGTCACTGCCTTTACCGCCTGAGCCAACCAGGTGCTCCAGGTTTGTATTTTTATAACATTATTGCTGAGTATAAAACTAATGTGTTTATTGTGAAAATTATGGCAATAATGTAAGAAAAATCGCCCATAGCCCAACTAGTTAGAGATAGTCATTGTCAATATTTTTAAGTATATCATTACAGTGTATTTTTCTGTGCAGTAATTAAAAATAATTAGAATACATGGCATCTTATTTGTAAGCTATACTTTTTTACTTAAAATAAATCACAAATATTTTCCCATGTCATTAAATGTTTGTTACCAAAATTATTTTGTATAACTATATAGTACACCATAGTTTACCTAAGAAGTTCTCTAACTATATATTTAGTGGTTTCTAATTTTCCTACATTATAAACAATGCTACGATGAACATCTCTGTAGACAATACTTGCATACATCTACAATTATATCCTCCATACTAATTCCCAAAAGGAGAATTTCAGGGTCACGAAATTTTTTCAGAAGCTTTAATACATAAGGCCTAAATATCTTCCAGAATGGAAGGGTATGAAGGTGTCTATTTATCTGTATGTTACCAGGTTTTTAATCTACTGTGATGCTTTAAAAACATCTTTGTTCTTCTAGTTTTTACTTTGGCTCAAAGATTTTTAATATATTTTAGGTTTATTTGCTATTTATATTGTTTCTTAGTGGCTTGCTTTTTTTCTCTACATCATTCATTTTTTTCTCTGGAGATGTTTTTATTTTTAATTAATTTCTGAGAGTTTTTTATATAATAAGCATAATAACGCTGTGCCATACATTTTATTTATCCAAGGTAATATTGTGTCATTAACTTTTCCATTTTTTTAAAAAAAATTTTAAGTAAACTCTACACCCAGTGTAGAGGTCAAGAGTCACATGCTCCACAGACTGAGCCAGCTAGATGTCCTGATTTTTTTCATCTTTAAATGATCAATTTCTCAAAAGTTTTCATTAAACTCTCTGCCCATGCTTGTGGATTTAGAAAATACTCCTTATGAAGATTATATATTCCATTTATATTTGCTGCTACATATTTGATAACTCTGGTTTGGTTTGTTTTTTGTTTTGATTTCATGCACTTAATGCTTTAAGCAAACTGCACTTTATTTTGTCTTATCATATGAGGTGATGATTTGATCATTTCTTTCCGGTTGTTCAGCAACTGTCCCTGAATATTTGTTGAATGATATACTTCTTTCCTAAGGACTTAAAAAGATTTCAAATCAAGCTGAAAGAATTTATGTTCCAGAGTCTACTCCCAAGATTAATTTCTGCTCCTCTGATTTCTCTATTCTTCTACCTTTATCACAATACTTTGATTATATATTCTTACATCTGATATTGCAAGTCTCTCTTCAGTATTCTCCCCCCAAAAGTAGTCTTTGTTATTCTTGCTTACTTATTCTTTATACATTTCAGAATTACTTTATCAAGTTACAAAAATCAGTTGCGAGCATATGTTTTCTTATGGAAAAATGCCCAAGATACATTAAGTGGAAAAAGCAAGTTGTAGAACAGTATAGATGATATTATCCCTCCTGTATTTAAAGTCAGCAAAAGCATAGACGTGTATAGCAGTGCCCATGCATATGTAGATATGTGCCTTATAGACACATAAAAAATTTCTGAAAGAATAAACAAAAAGAATTCTTGACAATAGTTACCCTTGGGGTGTGGGAATGAACATTGTGGGGAAGAGGAACTTTTCCTTTTTACTACAAAGTAGTCCTTTTAGGTAGTTTGGAATTAAAAACTCACCTGAAGTTCTAAACAGAATTGCATTATTATTATTTTTTAAGATTATATTTATCTACTTGAGAGAGAGAGAGCACAAGCTGGGGGGAGAGGCAGAGGGAGAGGGAGAAGCAGACTCCCCACTGAGCAGGGAGCCCGACGAGGGGCTGCATCCCAGGGCCTCAGGACTATGACTGGAGCCGAAGGCAGAAACTCAACCAACTGAGCCACCCGGGCGCCCCAGAATTGCATTCAACTTATAAATGATTAATCGGTACACTTTTATATAATATTGTCATTATCCCACATAGGAACTGTTTGTAAAAATTTCTGTGTCCCTCAGGTAAGTTTTTTAATTGTTCTCAGATGGATCCTACACAAGCTCTGTGGTTTATTATACCTTGATTTTTTTTAAAGATTTTATTTGTTTATTCATGAGAGACAGAGAGAGAGGCAGAGACACAGGCAGAGGGAGAAGCAGGCTCCATGAAGGGAGCCTGATGTGGGACTCGATCCTGGAACCCTGGGATCATGCCCTGAGCCAAAGGTAGATGCTCAACCCCTGAGCCACCGAGAGTCCCTACCTTGATTTTATATACCTATACATACCTAATTATATATCTGTATCTATAGATTGATATACAGAAATATAAATATACAATATCATAAATATATATTACATAACTGTGATTGTTTGTAAAGTTAATTTGTCTCATTGAAGACTATTTCTTGTTTTTTTTTTCTTTAAATAATTGATTTCTTTAGTTTTCTTAACTTGAACTTTAAAAATAATCCTAAAATAATTGGTCAGCTCAATTTGTCCATTTAAGTTTGGGCTAAAGTGGTTGGTTTATGTACAAATACTCTGATTTTACTCAATGTAATTGTTTTTATTTATATGCTTTTTTTTTTAATCATGTAAACATGGCTTAAGAAAATTGCAATTATGAGGAATATTCTAAAGTATAAATGACTGCAGAATACAATACCTGTCATTTTTTGAAATGAAATGCAAAGGAGTAATGAACAAAAATAATTATTAGTATAGATAGGATTTCCATGAATAATTTATGAGGACCTAGACAAGGAAGAAATAAGAGATATGACCTATTTTGAATCCTGTAGACTTTTTTCCATATTTGTATTAGAAGATACTGCCATTTTAAATATTTTTTTCTCTTTAAAAAGGAAGGTGTTTTATTGCTCTTATTCCTGACTATAAATATATAATATTCTCATTGTAAGAAGCATTCAAATATTATAGAAAAAAAGAGACTTCCTTATGTGAATTCAGCTACAAACCTATCATCCAGAAAAAAATACTATTATTAGTATTTTGCCTGGGATGCCTGGGTGGCTCAGCAGTTGAGCATCTGCCTTCAGCTCGGGACATGATCCCAGAGTTTCGGGATCGAGTCCCACATCCCCGGGCTCCCCTCGAGGAGCCTGCTTCTCCCTCTGCCTGTGTCTCTGCCTCTCTCCGTGTGTCTCTCATGAATAAATAAATAAAATCTTAAAAAAAAATAGTATTTTGCCTATTCTTCAAGAATTACTTTTATTCATATATATTTCATATATTTATAAAATGAGACCATACTGTGCATATTGTTTAATAGCTCCTTTTTTTCTTGTAATGTATAATTACTGCTGCCGTTTAATTGTCCATAAATGCAGATCTTCATAATTCTTAATGGCTGCCATTAAAATGTATATTTTATCTCATGGTGTTTCACAATTTGATCAGTCTTCCATCGATTAACACTTAGGCACTTTCCAATATTTTACAACGAATATTCTAAAAACATCTTTTCACATTTGACACATAATTTCCTTAAGAAGTGGAAATGCTAGATCAACAAGTCTGCACAATTTTAAGACTTTTGATGCATACAGCCAAACTGGCCCCCAAAATGTCATAGTGATCTTGCTTTCAAGCCTTTCTGTTATTGAATGTTGTGACATATTTTTTAAATCTTTTATAATCTGATAGGTGACAAATGGTTTTTCATTGTTCTTTTAATTTCCAGAATTTGATTACAAAGGAGACTTATTGTGTTTCACATGTTTATGATCTATTGTTATTTCCATATTTGTTTGTGAGTTAGCTATTCTATCCTTTCCAGGTTTTCTTCTGGAGCATATATTGTATTGTTATTGACTTGTAAATGGCTCCTTTAAGATTAAGAAGATTAATCCTTTGTTATATCCACATATTTCAGTATATCATTAGTCTTTTTACCTTCTTTGCGTCATTTTTGGCATATAAACTCTTTATGTGATCAAATTTGCAAATTATTATTTCATTTAATATCTTTGGTATCATTCTTAGACATTCTGTATGACAAGATTAGTAAGAAAAGATTCTCATATGTTTTATTCCAACTGTATTTATGTTTTCATATTTTGCAGTTACATCTTTAACTCATTTAGATTTTCTTTTTTAAGATAGAGCTCTAACCATATTTTTTCCAAATGATTAATGTTACCACAGTTTTGAGCAACCAATAATTTTCCCACTGTTTTTTAAAAAAATATTTTATTTATTACCTTGACAGAGGGAGAGAGAGCACAAGCAAGGGGAGCTGCAGAGAGAGAGGAAGAAGCAGGCTCCCCACTAAGCAGGGAGGCCAATGTGGGGCTTAATCCCAGGACCCTGGATTCATGGTGTGAGATGAGGGCAGACACTTAGCTTATTGAGCCATCCAGGCACCCCTCTAACTTCTTAGATATATTGTAATCTAGTTGTTCCAGATTTTATTTTTATCTTCAGTTTCATTTATCTGTATTAGCATGATCTGTATTCATGAGATTCTGAGAATATTGTTCAGGTTTTGCAACAATAGTGCTGTGTAACAAACACTCCCCCAAATCTCAATGGTCTACAACAACAAACATTTATTTCTTTTTCATGGGTCTTTGGGTTAACTGTGACATTCCAGAATTCTGCTAGATGTGGACTTTGCTACAGGCTTCTGGTCAGCCTTATGACTATTTCACATGCCTCTTTTTTTAGTGCATATTCTTCTCATGATAAATGGCAAGAGCTCAAGAAGGCTGGCAAAATTTTGGCCATACTCCTTAAATCTCAACTCAGCGTATTCTCTTTTCCATCCACACTCCATTGCTCAGTCCAAGCCCTAGGTGAATGGCAAAGGAAAATATATTGCCTTCCCAGGAAAGGCATGTTAAGGACTTGGAGAAAATGAAAACTTATAAACAAAAAATACTAAATACCTCACTGAGCTAGTTATATTTTTAAAACTCCAGGTTTTTCACTGTTAAATGTGTCAATTGTGAAGATTCAATAATATAAATCATAAATTACTGGCATCTAGTAATTCAATAAATGTGTACCTGCTTCCTCACCATACACTATAGCTTTCAATATACCTTAATATGTAAAAAGGCAGATTACCTCCTACACCGTCACTCTTTTTTTTTTTTTAAGATTTTATTTATTTATTCTCATGAGAGACACAGAGAGGCAGAGACACAAGCAGAGGGAGTAGTAGGCTCCTCGCAGGGAGTCTGAATCAGGATTCCATCCCAGGACCCTGGGATCACAACCTGAGGCAGAGGCAGATGCTCAATCACTGAGCCATCCAAGTGATTCTGTCACTCACTCTTTCTTTCTTTCTTTTCTTTCTTTCTTTCTTTCTTTCTTTCTTTCTTTCTTTCTTTCTTTCTTTTTTTTTTTTTTTTTTAAGATTTTTATTTATTTATTCATAGAGACACAGGCAGAGACACAGGCAGAGGGAGAAGCAGGCTCCATGTAGGGAGCCGGATGTGGGACTTGATCCCGGGCCTTCAGTATCACACCCCAGGCTGCAGGCGGCGGTAAACCGCCGCGCCACAGGGGCTACCCTCTGTCACTCTTTTTTAACAGCATTTTTCTAACTACATCATTTTTTCCAGGGAAATAAACAATCTTTTCATTCTATCACATGTGTTCAGATCATTAATAACTGAAAAAAAAATCTCAATCATACTACTTTTAGAATGATGAGCATTTGTTTCAAGGCCTTACCAAGAAGGGACTGAGGAATTACTCTTAAGACTCATAATAATCAACGTATTATCTGTTTATTAAAAAAAAGTCAAAGCAATACCACACAAATTTTCAAATGATATTAAATTAATTATGGTGCTTGGTATCCTGGAAAAATAAATTATAATTCAACTTAGGATAATGATCATGTTTTTGAAAATGATACTCAAAGGAAGTGCAAGTTACATTCATAATCATTCAGTACAATATAGGATTGTAAAGAGTGTCAGGGCAAAAGGACAGAAGAGACAGACTTGAAGATTTATCTAAAAGTATAAATAGTCAATGTGGGAGAAAACAAACATGATTTTTATGATTTCCTAAATATTTTTAAACATGGAAGGGAAATTTTCTCCTCTGTATCATATGTTAATTACATTTTTGTTTGAAAATCATTTTCTATTTGGAATCACATTTTTAAATTTACTTTCATTTTGTTTAAAGATTTTACTTTTTTTTATTCATGAGAGACACAGAGAGAGAAAGGCAGAGACATAGACAGAGGGAGAAGAAGGCTCCATGCAGGAAGCCCGATGCAGGACTCGATCCCAGGACTCCAGGATCATGCTCTGGGCCAAAGGCAGATGCTCAACCGATGAGCCACCCAGGCGTCCTAGGATCACATTTTTTAAAAAGATGTATGTATTTATTTGAGAGAGAGAGCACATGAGCACGTGGGGGGAGAGGGAAGGGGCAGGACAGAGGGAGAGAGCATCTCAAGCAGACTCCCTGCTGAGCACCAGAGGCAGTGCTCATGACCTTGAGATCATGACCTGAGCACCAAAATCAAGAGTTAGAAGCTCAATCAAATGAGCCACCCTGGCACCTCTGGGATCACATCTGTAAAGGAAGTGACAAAACTGATGAGAACTCAAAGGACAGAAAAAAGCTAAAGAGATTTAATTTAAGTCCTTGAGAAAAGCTAAAGGGGTTGGCATTATTCAGTTGTAAAAGGTTAACATGTGACTTGGTTAGTATTCAAAGGCAAAATTTATTTTCAGAGAAAGGATGCTGAACAGGAGTCCTCTATGTCTAAATAAGAACAGAATTTTTTTTTTATTACAACAGTTTGATGTGACTTTTTTTTAAAAGATTATATTTTTAAATAACCTCTTTTTATTTTTAACTAACCCAATAAGGGCTGCAGCTCACAATCCCAGTATCAAAAGTTGTGTGCTCTACCTACTGAGCCAGCTAGGTGCTCCTCATGTGACTTTTATAAGGTAGCAGTGATTGTTAGATCAAGGAAACACTAAAGATAAATACCAAGAAAGATTTTTTTTATTTCGTTTTCTAGAAAGAGAAATATTTTATTTTTTAAGTAAAAGACAATTACATTTTGGCTAAAACTGTCATTTGAAGGTAAGTGATAGACCAGATTAACCCTCCCAACCAGTGTAAGCCTATGAATTTTTCTTAAGTTGCCTAACACATTAATCTGTAGTATTCTTTAATAAATTAACTCAAATACTTATTATGTAGTTTAATCATAGCAATATACTGACATATTTATGCACATTTTGAACGTGAAACAATATAGCATAGTTGCCTAATTTACTTTTATTTCTTCTTAATAAATAGCAATAGATATATTAGAAATACATTCGGTTAGTTATGTTCTGTGGATCAATTTAGGCTATTATTCACAAGCATCCAACAAAATGTTGCCAAAACTATACCCATTTATCCTTGATTATAACATAGAAATTCAGAGTTTTAATTGTATTTTTAAGCGTTGCCTTAAGGCTTAATTTTAGAGTCATATATTTTAAGTTGTCCTCCAAAGACCCAGGTTTTAGAACTGAAATGCCCTTTTAAATGTTATCTGTTAGTGTTGTAAAACTGATTTTTCAAAGAGGGCATCTTCAATGCATTTTAAAAGGGGTCTGTAACATAAAAACCAAGAAATTCTCTGTAAAAGGGCAATTGGGAGGAGCTGAGATATCCTTTGCTTTCAGTCTGATGAAGCACTGGCTGGTGTGTGTGTGTGTGTGATGAGAATTTTTAAGAAAGAGTAAATGTCGGTTTTCAAAAATATAGCGCAAACCTGTCAATTAATTTAGATCCAGTGATAAGAAATGTGTTTTGGTGAAAGCAAGAATGAGGTACAGTGCTTTTGTTTTTATTTAATCCCCTGCCAATGGTTCTAAGAAATACATGTGTGTATGTGTGTGTGTGTGTAAAACACATCAGTTTATTCCCAAGTCTCAGCTTAGTGAAGTAACCTATGTGTAAGGAAGCAGTGCATTTGAGTATTATAAATGGGTTAGTTAATCCTGCCTAATTTTTTATAAATATTCTTTTCAAACTACTGCTATTCTTAGGCCTGACTGCATTTTGGCCCAAGCAAAGGCCTATTTTCACTTTTCGATGGCTTACTCATCTTTACATGATTAAATAGCCTTCACTGCTTGAAAGCTTTCCAGTTGGTTCCACTTTTTTAAAATTGCATTATTCCAACTATTGATACTTTCTTATTTGCATTATTAATACGCTGTCAGAGTGTATTGATGTCTGTGTTAGTTTTGAAAATCCCTTAAGGTTTTCTTTGCATTGGATCTAGACAGATCAACCCATTTGGAGAAGAATGTGATCAAAAGTGACAGCCTTGCTTCCTGGTCAGAGAATCACCAATGCAGGCACATATATGCACAAGTTGGAAATAAGGTAGGTAGGAAGTCTACTTCAATTTCAAAACTCAATTTGCTTTTATATCACTTCGTGTTTTATTCAAACATTTGTTCCTTTTTTTGTAAAACAAAAGGAAAATTGCATCCTTAGGACTCTGCTGTCAGGACTGACTATGATTTTAAGGGTGAGGATAGTGTTTATCCTGCCCTTGGAACTGACTGTCCACCACTGAGCAACTCATGAGGCATCTCAGCATCATCTCAGCACTCGATACTATTTATCAGGTGGGTGAACTTGACAATGTAATATGATGGTATCAAAACTGGACCTTTGCAGAGTCATTGAACTTGGACATAGCCTTGCCTTTTTTAAAGCTACAGACATAGCTTTGCTGTTTTTAAAGCTACAGTTCAAGTGTTTAGTTGGCGTTTTCGTTCATTATAGTTGGCAATTTGGCAGTGTTCATCAAAATTTAATACACATGACCCAGTAATTCCAGTTCTTCGAATCTATCCTGTAAAATATCCAAACATACTCGCAAAGAATGGTATACAAGGCTACTCACCACATCATTGTTTTCAACAGAAATATTTGAAAGGAACTAAATGCCCATCATTGGCAGATAGTTAAATAAATTAAGGTACATCTATACTACACAACGGTTTCTAAAGAAGGAGGTAGGTCCATGCATTAGTGCATGGAGAGATCGCCGAGATGTACTGTTGAGAGTTTAAAAAAAAAAACTACAAAATTCTCCAAATAATTTATGTGATGTAAATGAATAAGCATATGTTCTGAAATGATAGGCACAACACTTTTAATATTATTTACCTCTGGGATACAGAGGTATGTTGATAAAATCATATGTTTCAAGGTTCTGATATGGGTTTTCAGTTTTTACTCTAAGGTATTGGTGTTGTGTTTTAATTTTTGAGAACAAGCATGCATTTATGAATTGGATAATTAAATAAACCTGTGAGCTTTCTAAAGAATACTTTTTAACACAGAGAAACTTTTTCCCTGGTAAACAATTGTTAAAGTATAAGGTAAAACATTTATAATTATTCTCCACTTCTCCATCATTTCTGCCATTCCGCTCTTCACACATCCCACCCATTACCAAGCTACAAAAAGCTAAAACCTCTTTAAAAACAGGAAAAGGGAAATAAAGATATGCCTAGAAAATGCCTCATTTAGATTATGTCCCTCTCTTTGTTCAGTGGCAAAAAAACAGACAAACAAACCAGAAAACCCCCAAGTTTCTATTTAACTCAGTGGATACTGTTCATACACATGGTATTGAAAGCACCAGAAAACCTGGCTTGTTGGTCTCTCTTGGTAAACTTCCAGGGAGATGCAGCTGATCATCTTTTTTTTTCAAGATTTTATTTATTTATTCATGAGAGACAGAGAGAGAGAGAGAGAGAGGCAGAGACACAAGCAGAGGGAGAAGCAGGCTCCATACAAGGAGCCCAAGGCAGGACTGGATTCCAGGACCCCAGGACCCCGCCCTGGGCTGAAGGCAGCGCTAAACTGCTGAGCCACCAGGGCTGCCCGCAGCTGGTCATTTCTATCAAAAGTCAGAGACAGAACACTTCTTAAACGCTTTTAAATGAGTAGATATATCCTATGTTAGCATTTTATCTGATTATCTTATTTTGAATAATATCAAACTGAGGTTAATGTTTTTCTTTCAGGACATGTTACATGGCTTTAATCTCACTAGAGATTAATATTTATTAATGTATGTTCTGTTGTGATATGTTGTTTCCTATTTCTTTGTCTACCTCACACATGACATTATTTATTTCTGAGACTAAACTTGTCCATGCCTTTGTAAACCAAATATTAGGAGCACCAAAGAGGGATGCCTGGCCAGCTCAGTCAGTAGAGCATGTGACTTCCGATCTTGGGGTCCTGCGTTTGAATCCCATGTTAGGGGTAGAGTTTACTTAAAAAAAAAAAACTTTTTTTTTAAAGATTTTATTTATTCTTTCATGAGAGAGAAAGAGGCAGAGACACAGGCAGAGGGAGAAGCAGGCTCCATGCAGGGAGCCAGATGCAGGACTTGATCCCAGGTCTCCAGGATCACACCCTGGGCGAAAGGCAGGCGTTAAACAAGTGAGCCACCTGGGCTGCCCCCCAAAAAACTTTTTTTAAAGAAGTACAAAAGCACTATTTAGCGCTAGTCACTTCTTTCTACTTTTACATATATTTGTATACAATCTAACACATAGTTATTAATTCATTTCTTTTCTATGTTAGCACATAAGAAATATTTTAAATAATGAATAGGGAGGAAAATTGCTTACATATAATGAGAAGTTGTTTCCAAAAAAGATAAATTTTTAAAATGCTACAAATGCTTACACGTAACTTGCTGTGTAAACTTTCATGTAGATGTCAGCTACAGATTTGATCTCCACTTTACGAAACTCTGAATATTTAAACCATGTCTTGCATTTTCTCTGAAGCCTAACTTAATCTGAACAAATTTTGTTCTTGAAAAGAGGAAAATTTGTTTAAGATTGAGGCCCAAGGTTGTCTCATTTAACGCCATTTTGAGCTAATTTATAAGACTGTTAAGAAAATGGAGGCATCACATGTCCCATTATCCTCCACAGAATCTGATCTGGTCAGTGGAACTACTAATCAAATAATCATCTCATAAAATGTATTGCTACTTTCCAAATGAAAGAGCACTAGGCTAATAAGATGAAAAGAAATCTAATGATAGTCAAGCCCTTCTGCTCTTTTCAAATTCAGTAGTCATCCATCTTGCCAAGAAAGGAAAATTTTTAACTAAAGAAGTAGAAAATAGGGACGCCTGGGTGGCTCAGTGGTTGAGCAGCTGCCTTCGGCTCCGGTCCTCAGGTGGTGACCGACCCCGGGGTCCTGGGATGAAGTCCCATATCGGGCTCCCTTCGGGGAGCCTGCTTCTCCCTCTGCCTATGACTCTGCCTCTCTCTGTGTCTCTAGTGAATAAATAAGTAAAATCTTTAAAAAAAAAAGTAGAAAATAAAGCTACTTTCATATATTTTTCTATTATAGCATTCCAAGGAAAAAAAAGAGGCAGGTAAAACCGTAAAGCAGGAAAACACAGCAGGAAATAATGCGGTGTTTTATTTGTTTTTAATCATTCACATTATTTTCTTTATTCTTTAAATATACTTTCCTTCTACAAGAGTTGTGTTTCTCAAGTCACTGACATTGCCGCAGACCAGGTAAGATGTGTTGATCTCGGTCAAAATGTGGAAAATCCTACCGAGGTCTTAACCATTGTTCAGGCTTTTGACCTCTCCTTACATTCTATTTTCTCACCTCCATTTTAATCAGTACTGCCATCATTAATTATAAGATGAGCAGAATAAATGATGTAGTGGGAGCTCAAACTCTTGTTTAAATGTAGTTCAAATTTTTAAATAGCTGATGGTCTAGTAGAAGAGACAAGATAAACCTGAAATGAATTGAGTGAAAATAAGCTAATATGGGTTATCTACTCTTGTTATGTATTTGTAGGTTTGCCTATTATATGGATAGTTATGTGCATCTATTGAATAGGTTCTTGCATGTGGGGACATATAGGGAACAGAGTGGTCAGTTGCTCTGAATTGGTGAGAGAAGGCTTCTAAGAGAAGGAGACTCCACATATCTTGACATGCAGATACTAATTCCATGCTTGGAGTCAACTTGAAGATAATGATACGAAGGATAATGGACCAAAGGGCTACCTGAATTTTGTACTCTAACGATTGCAGTGTTGTCACAGGAATAATTGCTGTCTACGGGGACAACTAAATATATATATATATATGTATTTATATTATTATGTACAATTATTATCGGCCTGTTTCAAAATAAAACACTTACTTCGTTTGAGCTTCGTTTCAAGCTTGATTCTGATGAACTAGAAATAACTGGACGTATGAAGAAACCTTTCTTTCTGTTTTCCATCTCTGTACACGGAACAACAAACACACACAACAAAGAAACACAGTTTGACAACCAATTTTTATTCAGGACTATTTTGCACACACATTTAAAGAATATACATCGAAAGAAACGTCTGTGTTGTCAGCAAAATGGAAAATTTAAGTCACTTGACTAGAAACATAACCAGTCCTCATGTAACTTGCATTCAAAAAGAGCCAAGAGCAAGGCAAATGTATACCACGTACTGAAATCACCATTTATTTTTCCAACATTGAGGATTTTAGTAAGATCATACTCTTAAAAAATTAACAGACTAAAAAGATCGTATTTACCTGCATCTGCGTGGAGGTATAAACGAGACTATAAAACGAATTTCATCTATGTATTTTATAGCCTATGTTTCAATAGGCATTGAGCTCTAGTAAATCTGCTTTCTCTCATTCTTGTTGGGGGGAGTTGGGGCACCATTTTTTGTCCTGAGGGTGCTTCCTAGTACTTCAGAATCCAGATGTCATCCAACACAGCTTCCGCTCAAGATGCCTCACGTGTCTGTCATTAGGGGGCAACCTCAATCGCTGAACCACAAGACGTGGGGGGGGGGGGGAGTCTTCTGAGTCACTTCTCAAACTCGGTCCATTTCTCCTTGGAGCGCCCTGACCGATGACACAGTCGTTGCCCAACTCTCTCGGTGAGGCGGACCCTCCGAGTGGTGAACCCAGCCCCGACGTGGTTTTCCTCGGGCAGGAGGGGCCGAGCGCCGCCGACCAGGCCGACTCGCGGCGCGTCCCGAGCAGGCCGCCAAGCGCCCTCCGGGTCGGGGGCGCGGCGGGTCGCGAAGGCCGCGGCCGCTGCCCGGAAGACGCCGCCGCCTGCCTGGGCCGGGCCCTCGGGCCCCCGGGGAGCTGGGCTGCTGGAGCCTGACAGGCAGCCCCTGCGTCAGCAGCCTGCCTCAAACTGACAAAAGCACGGAAGCTGTGGATCCGTCCCTCACCTTCCGCCCCTCGACCTCGCAAGCCGCCATATTAGCGTGATCACAGCAAAATACCAGCTTGTGTTTACAGTCGCAGGCCTCCTGACGGCGGACGGGCGCGCGTTCGCGGGCGCCCGCTCTGTGTGCACTGAATAGGATCACGATCCGGAGAGCTGAAAACGTAAACACAAGCTGGTATTATGGTGTGACTGGCGGTCTGTGGTTCTTTGTTTGAATACTTTAAAAATGGGCACCCTGGCAAGAACAAAAGAGGCAGCAAGCAGAGCTGCTCTTCAGCGGCTCGTCGCCGCTCGGCCCTCCTCAGGTAGGCCCCGAGCACCTGACCCCTCGGCCCGCGCCCCCCGCAACCATTTGTTTTTGCTTAGTTGGCTCCACTTCAACCCAACAGTTTTGTTTTCAGATGCAGGCCGTGAGGACTGTGCCTTGGGTAAAAATTAAATTGTTTTCTGGGGATTTGCAAGCACTGGTACTTCTCCGGTTATTACTTGAATCAAAATCGTCCACGTGGCAAATTCATCGCGACGCTTGGTGCGGTTGGGGCGGGAGCCCAAACGCCTCAGGTGGCCCTGCTGGAGTCTCGGCGGGTTAGCCGGGTTAGCCGTAGGTCCTTTGCCTCAATGAGGATTGGCATCAACACGACCCTATTAGACGGTCCGTCGACCTGCTGCTCTTGCTTGTGCCACGTTAGCCAGGGATTCGGAAGTGCAGAAGTTGACCTCGAGAGAGATGTAAAAGTGAAAACCCTAGAACTCTAAGCTCTATTTTAGCGTGACATCTGCGTGGGTAGTTGGCCCTTCAGCTTCCTCTGTAGACTTGGTCATTTTTCCACGTTAACACTTAATATGCTCCTTCGTTGGTTCTCCACTGTGGACTTTGATTCTGAAATAGACTTACTTGTGGGATAAAAAGAGGATCCTATCATTTCAAGAAGTAAATTGAGATACATGAAGCCAGAAGGTTGGGGGGAAAAGTCTTTCCTCAAAGAATGTCAGTCACCACAGCTCATGATACGATTGCCTTCGTGATAAAGTACATACTCTTGTTTTTTTTTAAAAAAACAAAACAAAACTTTCTCCTTGGAATTAGGTATACCGTCACTACCAAATCCAGTAACTAAAGGAACAGTGGGTAGTTGGCATATCCCTTTTCTTAAATAAAAATCACAAATTGATTTTACACCTACTGAGGCAGCCATTCACCACTGTAAACTTATTTCTGACAACTGTTTCTCTTAGAATCCAATAAGTAATTGAAAAACAAAAGTAAATTTTCTCAATACAATCGAAAAGCAGTTAATGTAAAGACATAAACACACACGACTCATGGTTGTAGACAGTTTTGATGTAGACTGCAGTACTTAATAATGGACTAGGAGGGGTCTTAGCTTGGGATTTTTTAATGAAATGCCACTCAAATGGGAACAAGTGACTTCAGAAGTGTTGTCAGTCACTGTAGACTGAAAAGAAGTAATAAGAAATAGCTTTTAAGATATCAAATAATTTGCACTAAAATGCTGTACTGTAGCACCTCGCCTTTGAATAGGCCAACAATTTGCCTTGTTTATTTAAAATACATCATACTTGGTCACTTCACGAAACTGCACAACTTGACTTGTTTCTGCCATCTTGTGCCTCGATTATCTCTCTCCGTGTGAGATTCCCTCACCAAGGCCACTTGCTAGCATTTCACAAATTGTAATAAAAGAACCACCTACATGTACGTCAATGCTGATGGATCTGGATCATCTTATTTTCACCTGATATATGTTCAGGCTCAATTGAAAACTGAGTTACGGAATGAATGTTTACTGGAAGAGTCACTTTGGCCTTATCTTACACACACATTGTGAGAACAAGCGAATGAAGCTCTTTTGGAGATTCAATATCTATGGTAATTCGTTCAGTTATACAAATAATTAATGCACAAAAAATCGACATTTTCACAAGTTTTATCCCCAATATATAAATTCACATCTTCTGTGCTATATTTCATATTCTGGAGGAAAAAAATTCTATGCTGCTGTATTTCATAGCTTTAAACTTTAATTTTTAGCTTGAGAGGGTTTTTTTTTTAAACTCCTCATTTCAAATATGTGATTGTAATTTTACAGAAAGTTCAAAACATCTTTGAGCCTGCCAACATCCTTATTACTCTTCATACTTTGCTTTGGCCCATCCGCTTTCTCACACCATCACTTCTTATCTCTCTCGTGCTGTTAGTAAGTGTTGCTAGCAGAGACAGATAAACAAATGACGCCTTTTAGATTCGAAGGCCTTTGGCAAACTTAGTTTATGGAAGCCAGCTAAGAAAGGGCAAGCAGGGCTCAAGAAAGCTGCAACAAAGGCCCAGTTCTACATTTCTAGTAACAACAACCATCTATTAAACTATTTAAATAAAGATGAATAGAGATGGATGGTGGTGCGGTGATTGTACGTGTAAATGTACTTAATGCCACCAAACTGTATACTTGAAAATGGTTAACGTGGGAAATTTTATATAAATTTTACCACACGCAAAAAATAGTGGTTACTATGAACTTGAGTGAGAAATTAAGGACTGATTCCAAGAACCCACTTGCTCCACAAAGAAGCGATTCTCCTTCAGAAAGGATGCAAACACATGTGAGATTAAGCAGGAAAACCGAACTTTTTTCCCAGTTCATTGGAGCACACACTTAAGAATTCTTTGCCATTGGAATTTATTCAAACACAGATTATCACATAAAGTAGCTAAAAGATAATATTAAAGCAAAACAAAGTTTATTACATATCTTTTAGTCTCTCCTCTATATTTTTTCCCAACTGGCCATCTTTTTTTCTGGGTTATTATTTTTTTAAAGCCCATGCACACGAGCATATAACTTGTCTGTGAGACTATTTATAAAAATGAAAAGGAATAAAGTAAAAAGAAGTGAAAAATAACACTGCCTTAAATACTAATGAATTTTAAGTAGTTGAAATTTTGAAAAGTAAACTCTAAGTCATACTGTAGGGCCTACTTTCCTACTTTTTAATAGCTTTCTAAAAAAATTCAAACCTTGAAGTGCATGCAATTAGAAACATGCAACAGTGAGGCTAGGCTTAGTCACAGCACTATTTCAATGCTGCTTCTATTTTTGGTGTCCTACAGAGAAATAGAATTAGAATGTTCTAACCTCTGCTCATTCTGTAGGTGAGAGTATAAAGCTGACTGCTTAAAAAAATTGGGGAGGAAGAGTCCTTTCTAGCCAATTTTTTCTCATGTTTTATGTATTAGGTGATTATTTTACTATAATGTGGACAATTCAGGACAAACAATTAATCTTGTATACATAATCAACTCCAAACTCTTTTGGACAGATTGCCATGAATGTGGCCTAAGAGCACCAGAACCTGGTCTCTGCCTCATATCCATGTTATCCTGCTGGTTTTGTGCCCTAGCCGTATGGTTTTTAAGGCTTCTCCACAATCTAAAACAGACCAGTGTTACATAAATTTAGAGAATCTTGGGGTTGGATGAATTTTAACTTCATCCAGTTCAAGCACCCATCTGACGCTTGGATCTCTTCAGTACTCACACAGCCTTAAAGTTAATAATTCTAGTGATAGTAATGCTTACTTCTGCCGGGGTATATATAATTGGGAACAGGAAAACTAATAAACCAGCAATAAGTTTCTATTCATTCATCTGCAGAATATCTATAAGATTGAGGATTCAATGAAATAACCTATATAGTCATGGCTAGCTCGGTGTTAGAAATATAATGCATGTTAAACAATGGTTATATTTAAATCTGTTTATATCACACTCATTACTCCTTATGTTTCAAGTATCTAGTGCTACTTAACATTACATAGTTTTTTGCTATCTGGTGGTCTGTTATTTATGTGAAGGTTAGGGGTGCTCGAGTGTCATGAGTTTAATATTATGAAATGGAACCAGTTCAAAATTTTTTGACTTGAAAAAAATAAAGATACTTCTATTATAAACTAGATTCTTATAGTCTTAGGGTTATGGCTGTGTTATCACATACTTATATTAATATTTATCTGTCATTTAGTTCATCATTGCTAAAATCTTGGTCAAAAACTGTAAAAATCTCCAGATATTTTGGCATCTTATGATAGCCTCAGTAAATGCTTGTCTTCATGTGTGCAAAGTTGCTCTTCCACTTCATCCACACCTCTTGATTGACTACGTATTGAGAAGTACAGAAACCTACTAATTTCCACATCTAAAATATCCCACACGTCTATTTCTTAAATTTATATTCAGAAAATAAGAAAAACCTTAGAAAACTTCCCTCTGGGAAAATCACATTCAACTAGGTATTATGGTCTTTAAGCTATTTTTTTTTAATGTTCTTAGGGATGTCTAGTTCTATGATTAGGATTATTATTAAAGCAATCTGAATATAAGCACTTTTGTTCAAGATAAGTTAATTCAAATTATGAGTATGTGACCTAAAATGTCTTAAGGTAATTAGCAGCTCTGGTTTACCTGAAAACTGCAGTTATCAGGAGCATGTAGCTTAATACCAGCTCATCTCTAATATCGATGTTATTTAAAGCCATACATTAAGAGTCATAAGCATCTGTAGTGACAGAAGAAGCATGCAGCAAAGTACTGAAAAACTGGAATAGAATTAATTGGTTTTGGTCTACCCACTTCAAATTAGAAAATAGCAACAGAAAAAAAAAATTAAACACTAAATGTATTCGTTAGGCAGGATCAGCAATCATGCTGCCCACACATGATCTGCAATTAATTTGTAAATAAGATTCATCACCTGGAGGATAATAAACTCAAGTTTTATGGCCCAAAAGACTAGACAAGTAAAAACCACTAATGAATGTACTGTATAAACACAGGGGCAGGAATATATATTGGTTGAGCAAGGGAGGATAACAAGGAGACTGTGTTTTGTTTTAAAGTAGACCAAAAGATACATGACACATATCTGGAAATTTTTCTGAAGTGTTAACACTGCTCAAAACAGGGTCACTTAAAAGGCGTGGAAAAGTGTTACTACAAGGTAAGGAGGGCGAAAGTTGATTTTTAGAAAGAGCGTTTTTTTGTTTTTTGTTTTTTGTTTTTTTAAAGTCAGGATGAGTATTTAAAACACTGAGGTAGTAATTTTAATTTTAATTAATTTCTTATAATTGCATATTAGAAAATCTTACTAATAAATAATAACCTGAAGTGATTTTAGTTTACCATCTTTAAATGTGACTTGAAAAAAAAATAAAATAAATGTGACTTGAATTATGAAGAGATGTCTGCAAACGTTATCGAGAAAATAAGTATGAAGTGGAAGGTTCAGTATCACCCTACTTTGTAAGAGGATTTGATATGAAAATTAATATCCTTTCACGTAAGTTATAATTGTATAACACATCTTAATTTGTGGGGAATTTTTGGTTTCTGTTTTAAAATTTTATTTTTTAGTACTCTCTACACCCAATGTGGGGCTTGAACTTAAAACCCTGAGACCAAGAGTCATATGTTCTACTAACTGAGCCAGGCAGGCACCCCTTTGTTTTTTACTTTCTTTTTTCCTTTTTAAGATTTTACACACCTTACTTTTGAATCCAAAAATAAAACACTCAACTTTGCATCCATTCAAATGAGAATTTCTTCTTTAGTGTCAGCTAAGAACTCAGAAGTACAGGGAGGTAAAAGAATCAATAGAGATGTTTATTTAAAATACAGAGTCCTGGTCTCTATCTCATACCAACTGAAATACAACCTCTGGAAGTGAGGCCCTGGAATGTGTATGCAGGTGTAACAAAATCTACTTGATTCTGATGCATGTTAAAGTTTCAGGATGACTTTATGGATTAATATACATGCTCATCGCAAATTTCTTCAACTATTTCCTTTTATAAACAAAAATATTTTTTCATTGGACATATAAAAATAGTTCTGCAAAGTGTAAAAAGGCAGCCCTGAAATTTCCTATAATAAATAATTTCTCAGACCTGGAGTCCTCTTAATGGGGTCAATAATATATTAATACTAAAATTAAAAGAAGGAAGTCAAAGGGTATAGTAAATAGCATTCAAATTTTTGAATGCTCTAGAACTAAATTGTTAATTATAAATATAATCAATATATTAAAATAAATCACTTATTAAGCAAATAGAACTATCAAAGTGTCTCAGTTCTCAAAATGGATGCCATAAAACATACTAAAGGCTACGTAATTCAACAATAGGATTTGTATTTGACCTCGGTGCCCCAAGGTAGTAATATTTCTAAACAATGTTTGGGGAAGGAAGACATTTGCTGTTAGCAGTCACTTTTAAGAATTAATACTTGGGGAGGGGGGTGGCACCTGGGTGGCTCAGTGGTTGAGTGTCTGCCTTTGGCTCAGGTTGTGATGCCTGAATCCTGGGATCTAGTCCCGCACCAGGCTCTCCGCAGGGAGCTTGCTTCTCCCTCTGCCTTTGTCTCTCCCTCTCTCATGAATAAATAAATAAAATCTTTAAAAAAAAATAATTAATACTTGGAAAAAAGAGAAAAAATGCTTATTAAAACACAAGCTCCCAAATACTAGACTGTACTAAAATACTATAAAGGGTAAGCTCAAAAAACATAGTTAGCTGGAGCCATTTAATGTACAAACACTAGAATAATCTCTATATGCTTATGTAGTACCGTAATTCATATTTATGGTGATCATTATTAATCATCAGGAAACAGGCTTATATGCTCTAGCTTAAGAAGGAAGATAATCATATAGCTCCATTTAGAAAGGTTTTAATCCAGATTGTTTGGAATTAACAAGTCTTAAATCTTAAAGAGATAAATTGTACCTATCATGAAGATTCACTATGGGATTTACCTCAAAGGAAGACAAGGATTTTTCCAAATAGTTTAACTTAAAAAAATAGAGATTGTGTTACTTAGGCATAGACGCCATCTACTGGCAAAAAAGCGATAGTTTCAGGGTAATTGTTTGACCCTGGATTAGGAAAATATGGAACTGGCTACATACAGAGGATTTGTTAAAAGTTTTTAAAATGTCTATTTTAAATAGTACACGTTAAAATGAAACATATTCATTAAATTTCAAAAGAACTGAGACTAATGAAGATCACAAAGTGAGGAAGAAGTTGAAGATGATAAAAGTAGTGTCAACATAAATAGTAGAGAGATGGGAAATATAACAGAAAAAAATCAGTGCCAATACAGTTTAAGAGAAAAATTTATTGAACATTGATCATAGATGTGTTATTTATCACATATATACATTTTGTGGGGAATGCTCTGTTTTGTTTTTACAGTCAGAGCTCTGTTTAAAAATATGAAGATGCAGGAGAAGTCCTTGTTCTCTGATGAAGGTAGTTACAGGTAACATTATCATACACTCAGAAATTAGCCAGGACTGAGGAAACCTGAGTTTTCTGCTTAGTTATAGTTAACCAATAAATATTTATTAAATAGGTATTCTTCATAACTAAACGTTTCAGGGAATGAATAATATTGAAGAAATATATAGTTTCTGTTTATAATTAAACAAAATGCAGCTGATATGACAACAGATTACTTACAGCAGAAAATATTTAGCAGAGAAAATAATTTAAATGTCATTCCAAACCTAAAACTACCGCCCAATCAAAAGCTCAAGAAGAGGTGTTATTGCTTATCCTGGTGCTTTGTGCATCTCTATTAAAAGCTTATTGTGTGTGTTCATAATTTGATTTGACATATATCTTTCTATAATTTCTGACACTGCTATATTCAAATGTAAATACAAAATCAATTTTTTCCAAAGTTAAATAGTAATTCCTTTTGAATTAGCCTCCATCTTGGATTAAGAGCCAGTAGAAGGCATTTGGATGGAGACTAGATAGGGTTTGGAAATACATGGTCCTGGGGTTGAATCCCAGTTCGTTCGTTCTTTCTCTTTCTTTCTTTCTTTCTTTCTCTCTTTCTTTCTTTCTGACAGTTACAGAGAGAGAGAGAGAGAGAGAGGCAGAGACACAGGCAGAGGGAGAAGCAGGCTCCATGCACCAGGAGCCCGATGTGGGATTCGATCCCAGGTCTCCAGGATCGTGCCCTGGGCCAGAGGCAGGCGCCAAACCGCTGCGCCACCCAGGGATCCCCTGAATCCCAGTTCTGCTACTTATTTTAGTGTTCAAACTTTCAGAGCCACAACATTCTCATCTATAAAGAATTAATGATGTCAATTATTTGAAACTCTATGTGACATTGCCTGGCCATGGTAGATATTTAGTTCCTAATCCTCTGACCTTTTCATTAATATAGATAATTCTAATTGATAGTAACAACTGAGTAAGTACTGAGGGTAATATTTTAAATGAGGTATGATTAGAAACGGAAGAATTTACGATGTTTTGAGTAAGATCTAGAACAGAGTGATAGGTATAAAATGACAAAGAAGAGGGGCCTCTGGGTGTGGAGCCTACTTTAAAAAATTGGGGGGGGTACCTGGGTGACTCAGTCAGCTAAGAACCTGACTCTTGATCTCAGCTCAGGTCTTGGTCTCAGGGTTGTGAGTTTGAGCCTCATACTGGGCTCTGTGCTGGGTGTGGAGCCTATTAAAAAAAAAAAAAAAAAAGACGAAGAGGGAACCAAAAGGCATAGAAGCTAAGAGCATTAAAATGGAAGTTAACATGCTGTGTTGATGTCGAGGTCAATATGGAAAGTAAGAAGATATCATACAAGAATGACTAAGGTCATTATGCAAGGAATAATCTTTCAAAGATTTATTTTATGTTAAGCAATAGGGAACCCTGATATTTTCTTGTGAAATAGTGAAATACGTCATTCAAGTAGCTGATTTACCACCTTATTTTACTATTAAATGGACTCAATCTAAATGCACAGTGATTTATTTGTGAGTCTTTCTAACGAAGGAAAACAAGAGAAGATAAGTTACTGAAAGTGATCAGAAACCTTGAAGGAAAATCTTTCTAAAACATTTCCTAGAGCAGTTTTTCCCCCTAGACATCCATAGTATTCAACATATAATCATGGCATGTTCCTTCTCCTTCTTTTTCCTTTCTTTCATTTTCTTTCTCCCACCCTCCCTCCCTTCCTTCTTTCTTTTCTTTCTTTCTTCTATTCTTTTTTCCTGATAATTTAAAAAAGCTAAGCCATAATTACATTTTAGTTTTGATGAATAACTCTGTCAAAACTCTGAGGGGAAAAATTAAGAACCTCTTTAGCTTTACTCCTGATATCTGGAAACAAAGTATCTAATAGGCTTATGTTCTTAAATTGTCAAAACCATTAATCCATCTATATCCTTCTAAACTCTGCTATTAAAATTTCTATATCAAATGATACCTATCACTTTAAAATTCTTCAAAGTACTTGAATGTGACTTGTCTTAGAAAAATAACTTAAATATAAGAAAAAAACTATTTTTAATTGTTTTTTTAATAAATTGATTCTTAATTATTATAAACCACTGTAGACCCTGTCAAGAAGCATTAGATTACAGTTTGCCTTCAGCAGAACATAGACATAATTGATAATACATAATCTTTCCCTAACCCTTGTAAACTAGCTGTATGGGTTCTCATGTTTGCGAACTTCACAACTCAGTTTTACAACAAAATAAATAATTAGCTAAATTATTTATGCTCCAGAGCATTTGTCTTTTTTTTTTTCTTTTTTTGAGCAATCTCTACTCCCAACATGGGGTTTGAACTCATAACCCTGAGATCAAGAGTCACATGATCTACCAACTGGTCAAGCCAGGCATCCCAATCCTAATCCCCATCTTACTCTCCCGTTGAGATCCATTGGTTTGTGTCTCACAATGAATTTAAAAGTAATGTGTGTTACTAATTTTTAAAAAGCAGCAAAATTGACAAATAATTTACTTTTATAAAGTTACAGCACATTCATATTTATCTGTATAATGATATAACTCTCACTTGAATTCACAGATAATTCTTTAAAAATTTTTATTTTACCCCACATGCACCCAGAGGTTCCCACCTCTCCCCACCCTCACCTCTCCTCACCCCCACCTTAAGGACATGGAATGAATTAAGAGATTACTCCTAAAAGCAAAAAAAAAGGGGGGGGGCTAGAGTAAACTTCTGTTCCCATTCCTATGAATTATCTACATCCTTTAGGATAGAGCTGGCTTTGTTAATAGCACAGATATAAACTATCCAAGCAATATCTGAAATAAATTCCTGTCACTCTCCATCTTTCATAGTTGTTTTATACTTAGTAGTCATTCATTCATTCATTCAATTTCCTGAAAAATGTGCTAGATGTTCGGGTTCCAAAGACTGATACAGTTAGTTCCCTGTACTGAAGGAGCCCAAAATAACTAGGGTGAATAGTTTGCTTGGTATCCATAGTTATAGCCTATGGTGTTAGCAGGAAGATGATTTTTAAGAGGAAATACACCGATTGTTCTATTTGGGAATTTTATTCAGTTATATGTAAATATATCCATTTCATGTTTTCATTTCTCAAGTTTTAATTTTCAGATTCACATGCACAAATCATGGGGAATGTGCATGTGGCTTTTTTTGGTTGAAGATCCCATGGTGGTCCCCTGATGTCAGTGCATTTTTCCTGATTCTTATAATTTTCAAGGTCATTGTCAAGATGTGATTTGGCCATGAAATTTCTCCTTAGACATCATTTGTTGAGTCATTATTCTAGAGCAGGATATGCAAGGACTTGAGGCTTTGCTGGATATGTTTTGCTCTTGACCCTGCTCTCTGCCCTGGGAGAGTAGCCCCTAAGGACTGACTCATCTGGAAGCCAGTCTCAGTTTGAGAATGTCTGAATTCCAGTAAGACCATAGTTCCTGTCAGATGGCCCATCCCCCTACAGCTACAGATCTTATCTCAGGTTCTGGTAACTGCTACTTCCCCTTCCTCCTTCCAGTCTAGGGATAGTAATGGCTTCCTGTTGGCAGGTGCTTTAGTTGAATTCCTTTAAACTTGCCCACATGTCTTAATGAGAGTCCTCATTAAATTGTCTTTTGATGACACCTTTTGAATGTGTTTCTCTTTCCCGCTGGGATTCTGACTGACAGAAGGCTTCTAGTCAAAATTCCAGCAAGAAAATGATAGAAAAGAAATATGTACCAAGCAGGAGAGACACAGGCAGAAGAAGCTAGCTAGTTTTATGTTGTAGTAACAAACACTTAGTGGTTAAATCTTAGTGATTTAAAACATAAAAGATTATTTCTCTGTCACTCAAAGATCACTATAATTGATGTAGTTCTCCAGGGTAAGAGAGAGGTTGTAGACACCCTGGAATTTGTAGCCAAGTGGACAGAAGCATAAGTACCTAGAGTACATGTTATGCTCCTGAACCATGCAGAGTCATAGGATTTGAATTTACACAGCTGGAAAGTGCCAGATGCCATGAAGAAAGAAAACTAACAGATCTGAAAGATTAGACTCTGAAGGTGCCTGGGTGGCTCAGTCAGTGGAGCGACCCACTCTTGATTTCTTAATTTCGGCTCGGGTCCTGATCTCAGGGTTGTGAGATTGAGCCCTGCTCAGCAGGGAGTCTGCCTGAGATTCTCTCTCTACCTCTGCCCCTCTTCACACACTCACACTCTCAAACAAACAAACAAACAAACAAATTCTTTAAAGAAAAAGATTAGACTCTGAAGAGAGAAGTAGTGAATTGAAAGATAGGAATGAGAAAATGAGCTAGAATCTAGCACAGAGGGAAAAAAACATGGGAAATATATATATATATATATATATATATATATATATATATATATATCTGTATATATACAGATTAAGAGGTTTGAGAATAAGTGAGAAATACAGCATGCAACCAATAGAAGTTCCAAGATAAAAGGATTGGAGAGAAAGGCAAGGAAAAGAAAAGGGCTGAGAACTTTTTTTGGAACTGATGAAATAATAACTTGAATCTTTTATTTGAAGAAGGGTACTGAAACTTTTTTTTGTTGTTTTATACTTTAAAAAAAGTAAATATGGGGTGCCTGGGTGGCTCAGTTGGTTAAACGTCTGCCTTTAGCTCGGGTCATGATCTTGGGGTCTTGGGATGGAGCCTTACATCGGGCTCCCTCCTCAGTGAGGAGTCTGCTTTTCCTTCTGCCTTCTGCTCCTGTGCTTGTGTTCTCTATCTCTTTCTCTAATTAATTAATTATTAAATCTTTTTTTAAAAGAAAAAATAAATATAGGGATTAATTGTGGGAATTCCAAAAGTAAGATGGACCTGAACAATAATAACATGGTAGACAGAAGAGGAATTTATTGGCGTTCAAGTATGTTAAGATCTGTGGTTTGGGAGAAGTGAGATATTGACTAAATTTAGACATTGGTAAGTTAAATATTCATGTAAATGTAAGGGTAGCAATTTTTAAAAAGATTAAATGTATAATATACGATTTATAATATAAATCAATTGAATTCTGGCCTATATGCAATAATTTTAATAATAAATAACACCTAACATTTACTAAGTGCTTTACAAATATTAAGTCATTTAATCCTCACAACAATCTTATTGACTAAATCGCATAATTGGCCCTATTCTGGCTCCAGAATTCATATCTCTTGTTTGATTACAGCTGTAATATATGTCAATATTTTTTACACAGTTGGCAATAATACATGTGGTATGAAAAGATACACAGAATGCTAACAATTAGTAATATAGAACCGAGTCTTCATAGCTTAAAAAAAAGGCAGAACTCTAATATAATATTTATTCTGAAGGATGGGGAGAGATAGAATTATCCCTAAAATTAAAGTACTGGGCAGCCTGGGTGGCTCAGCGGTTTAGTGCTGCCTTTAGCCCAGGGCATGATCCTGGGGTCCTGGGATCGAGTCCCACATCAGGCTCCCTGCATGGAGCCTACTTCTCCCTCTGCCTGTGTCTCTGCCTCTCTGTGTCTCTCATAAATAAATAAATAAATAAATAAATAAATAAATAAATAAATAAAGTCTTTAAAAAAATAAAAATAAAAAAATTAAAGTACCAGAAACTAGAAATGGGTTTATTTATTACATTAAATGGGTTTATTTATTACAGGAGAGGGTGGCAGTCCAAATCAGTAGGGTAAACACAAATACTTAATAAACACAGGAAAAGGAGTTCCTGGGTGGCTCAGTTGGTTGAGCATCTGCCTTCGGCTCAGGTCAGATCCCAGGGTCCTGGAATTGAGTCCCACATCAGGTCCCCTGCTCAGCAGGGCATCTGCTTCTCCCTCTGCCTCTCACTCTGTTTGTGCTCTCTCACTCTTTCACAAACAAACAAACAAACAAACGTATTTTTAAATATTTTTTTTAAATTTATTTATTCATGAGAAACACACAGAGAGAGGCAGAGACATAGGCAGAGGGAGAAGCAGGCTCCCCACAGGGAGCCCAATGTGGGACTTGATCCCAGTACTCCAGGCGTCCCAATAAAATATTTTTTTAAAAAATAAATAAATGGAGGAATAATTAGATAGTAATCTTGAGAAATTATTTTGGAGACCTACATTACTCCTTACACAAAAATAAAATCCAGGGATGCCTGGGTGGCTTAGCGGTTGAGTGCCTGTTTCAGCTCAGGGTGTGATCCCACGGTCTGGGATAGAGTCACGCATTGGGTTCCCTGCGAGGAGCCCACTTCTCCCCCTTCCTGTGTCTCTGCCTCTCTCTCTCTCTCTGTCTCTCATCAATCAATAAATAAAATCTGTATTTTTTTATTTTTTTTAAAGATTTTATTTATTGATTGATGAGAGACACAGAGAGAGAGAAAGAGGCAGAGACACAGGCAGAGGGTGAAGCCGGCTCCATGCAGGGAGCCTGATGTGGCGCTCGATCCCAGGTCTCCAGGATCACGCCCCTGGCTGAAGGTGGCGCTAAACCTCTGAGCCACTGGGCTGCCCATAAATAAAATCTTAAAAAAATAAATAAATAAATAAAATAAAATCCAGATTGATCAAGGATTTATTTATTTATTTATGACTCTATTTATTTGAGAGAGAGACAGCACAAGAGGGATAAAGGGAGAGAAACTCAAACAGACTCCCCACTGAGCATGGAGCCTGACCTGGGGCTCCATCTCACCACCGTGAGATCATGACCTTCACTGAAACCAGGAGTTGGATGCTCAGCTGACTAAGCCACCCAGATGCCCTCAGATAGATCAAGGATTTAAATATAAAGTCTTTGAAGAAGGAAGTTATGATTGTTTAGAAATTTTTATGCTGTGAAATCTTTTTTTTTTTTTAATTTTTATTTATTTATGATAGTTACAGAGAGAGAGAAAGGCAGAGACACAGGCAGAGGGAGAAGCAGGCTCCATGCACCGGGAGCCCGATGTGGGATTCGATCCCGGGTCTCCGGGATCGCGCCCTGGGCCAAAGGCAGGCGCCAAACCGCTGCGCCACCCAGGGATCCCTGAAATAGATTTTTCAAAGAAATATACAATGTATGTGTGTGGTTTTAGGTTTGAAAATTACTCCAAACAATTAACAATTCATTAGAAATATTGTATAACCAAATCCAAAATATTGTATAAGGAGATGTCACCTTCGAGGCAATTCTATAGCAGAGATATCTTGGTTATTACTACAAGACCAGAAAGCCTTTTTTGCCTGCCAGTCTCATAAAGTTACTTCATGAAAAAAAGAATCTTCTATCTATCTATCTATCTATCTATCTATCTATCTATCTATCTATCATCTATCTATCTATCTATCTATCATCTATCTATCTATCTATCATCTATCTATCATCTATCTATCTATCTATCTATCTATCTATCTATCTATCTAATAGGTTATATATAGGGGATGCCTAGATGGCTCAGCAGTTGAGCTTCTGCTTTCGGCTCAGGGCGTAATCCTGGGCCGAGGGATCGAGTCCTGTATCGGGCTCCTTGTGAAGAGCCTGCTTCTCCCTCTGCCTGTGTCTCTGTCTCTGTCTCTCTCTCTGTGTCTCTCATGAATAAACAAATAAAACCTTCGTGAATAAACAAAACCTATAAAAAATATAAAAGGTTATATATTTATATGTGATTTGATGTTTTGTATGTGAATATTATTTTAAAATGTTTTTTGGTCAGAACAATGATAGTTCAATTGCTCTTGTTAAGCACTAATAGCTTGATAATGCTTTGAAAAATAAAATAAAAAATTATCTCCTGGTAAGGAAAAATAATCTGGTCTTTATTTAATCCTTAATCAAGTTATTTGTAGTCTCAGAATTACCACTTTCAAACTTTTTACTCAATGGCTGAGAATTATTTAAAATGTTACCATCTGGGATCCCTGGGTGGCGCAGCGGTTTGGCGCCTGCCTTTGGCCCAGGGCGTGATCCTGGAGACCCGGGATCGAATCCCATGTCGGGCTCCCGGTGCATGGAGCCTGCTTCTCTCTCTGCCTGTGTCTCTGCCTCTCTCTCTCTCTGTGACTATCACAAATAAATAAAAATTAAAAAAAAAGAATTATAAAATGTTACCATCTATCTGTAAAGAACTCTTGTCATTTTGTGAATGAATATTAAATCCTCTCCATGAATGAGCTCATTTTCATCCCAATTGTTAGGAAATTCATCTATTACACTAACATTTTAAAGCATTAGGGTTATTGCTTGATTTATTAAACAAAATAATTATAGAGAGAAATCACGAAATGCCAGGAAAACTAATACAAAGATTAAAGGGGTTTTACAGTGAACTAATCTACAAATAAATAAGTTTATTATAAAAATAGTTATACTCTAATAATAGAACTCTTTATAGACCCAATTAATGACATCTAACAAAAATGATCTTGTTTAAGCTACCTCATTAGAGGCTAAGAAAGCTTTTGAAGTTTAACTAGAGCAACATTTTCTAATACTTCACACATTTTGATTTAATTTTCATATTTGTAAGAGGATCAGGTTTATTTTATAAAAGGCTCAGAGCTTTATATAAGTCCTAACCAATGAGTCACTAAATATTTTTAGTTTTAAAATAGAATCTAAGTGTCAGTTTGAGGATTTTATGAAATTAAGAAAAATATTTTACTCTAATCCTTAAGAAGAGAGTAAAATTTTATGTAAACAGCATTCTACATATTGAAACAAATAGTAAATGACAGCACTATATGTTTTTGAATCCTGGAATTAAAAAAAAAACAGTTAATCTTCAGTACTGATCGGACATAGGCAATTTTCTTAAGCAACAATACACATAATGTCTCTAAATGATCACTTAAGTTAGTTTAAAAAAAAAAAGTCATAGTGTTGAATCACTGTATTGTACGCCTGAAACCAATATAGCACTGTATATTAACTGTGCTGCAATTAAAATTTAAAAAAAAAAAGAAAAAGGAAAAAAATTGTAGTGTAGAAATCCAGAGGCTTCACTCTCCTACTTTTCTTGGGTACTCTGCACCCTAACAATTTTAGGGAGGTGCTTTAGCTTCTTTCATCTACAAACTCTCCAAGTAGTAAATGAAAGATAGGACATTATCACTCAAAATCTTGGGTATCTGCCTGTACATCTTATTTTAAAGGTATTAAGAACAGAAATACAAAAAAAAAAAAAAAACAGAAATGCTTCATGCTATCCTTACAGTTGATAAAATCTTTATTGTTGATAAAGCTCCTTAAACTTATCATTCTGTATCTAATGTGGAATACAGGACATTCAACATTTTTCTTGAAATAACTTAGCATTCATTTGAATTCAATCCTTAGGTTTTTTTTTTCTAGGTTGAAAATCTCCCAAATTATTCTCACTTTTATTCATATTTTCTATTATTAAACAATGGTTACTATTGCTTTTTCTTTTCTTAAAATGTGGTGATAAAAGTTAGACTAGTTGGATTCCAAAAGGGGCCCTGTCAATGCCAAAAATAGGAAGACATTACTTCCTTGCACGCGCTTATTAGAACCAGAATGAGAGGGTTTTAGGAAGTATACAAATGGAAAAGATGGAGATTTTGGTGAGCCTTACAACAATGGGTAGGTGTAAGTGGAGGGAAATACATCCTAAACACCAAATCTAACCATGAAAGTGGCAAGAAGTAGGACAAAGGGGCAGCTCCTTGGAATGAACAGAGAAAACATGATGGAGATTAAATGGAAATTAGACTTTCTTTAAAGATTAAAATTAAATTTCTTTTTTATCAACCATTATTCATAACAAGTCAGCCTTTCAGTACTGTGCTAAGTGCATTATATACACTATTTCATTTAGTCACATATACCTATGAGGTTGTTCATATTGTTTTGATTTTACAGGTAAGAAAACTGATGCTTACAGAAATTAGGTGACTTGTACAATATAAGTAAGAGATAGAACTGAGATTTGATTCTAAAACTGTCAAATACCACTGTCTGGATTATTACAGTTGTTTAGTAAGACTTGAAGTCAGGTAGTATAAGTTCTTCAGCTTTGTTCCTCTTTTTCAGAGTTGTTTTGGTTCACCTAAGTCCTTTGCATTTCCATATGAATTTTAGAATTAGCTCAGAGAGAATTGATATCTTAATAGTGAATCTGGTTCAGTTATGTAGAAACACTTTGATCCTTTGGGGTCTTGCCTTTAAGCTTTTTAAGTAGGACCAGACCCACAATTAGTCTAGGGCTAATTATTCTCCACTAATGAAGCATCCCCTTCTTGGGTGCTCTAACTGATGCAACTGAAGATTTTTAACTTAGTCTAGCTGTTGGGAATAGGTATTATTCCTAGCCCCTACAAACTTGTCACTTGTCCCTCTAATCATTTCACATTGTTCTTTATCTAGCCACACACACTGTTGATTAACACTTAACTGATTACTAAATGCAGTCTCTCTACATATCTCTGGTGTTCTCCCCGTAACCTCTCTTCTCTCTGGTACACAGCCCCGCGAACTCTAGCAACCGGGTTTCCCCAACTCTCACCTCTATCTCTTCAACTCAGGTAGACCCTTGGCTTTGACTAAGTTCTACTTTCCTGTACTGAGACCTGGAAACTCTCCAGAGAGTAAGCTGGGACAACTGGGGGAACTAGAGAGCTCCTTTCCTTTGTCTCTCAAGATTCATTGTCCTGAAGGATTCCAGGTTTCTAGAGAACTTCATGGAGCAGTGCCACCCTGACTCCCTCACCACCTTGAACTTGCATGTGAGATAGGAGAAAATGTTATAGCTTGTTGAAGCCATTACTATTTTGGTATTTGCTAAAGCGACTAAAAATAACTAAAATGGGCAGCTGGGTGGCTCAGCGGTTTAGCGCCGCCTTCAGCCCAGTGTGTGATCCTGGAGACCCGGGATTGAGTCCCACGTCGGGCTCCCTTCCTGGAGCCTGCTTCTCCCTCTGCCTGTGTATCTGCCTCTCTCTCTGTCTCTCATGAATAAATAAATAAAATCTTAAAAAAAATAACTAAAATAACCACTATAGTCAAGGAAGGTAAATAACTTCCCAATTTCATGCAAATAGAAAGTGATGGAGTGAATTTATTTTATTTATTTATTTATTTATTTATTTATTAATTTATTTATTTATCTGAGAGAGAGAGAGAGAGAGCAAGCAAGGGGAGGGGCAGAAGGAGAAAGAAGCAGACTCCCTGCTGGGTGTGGAGCCCAATGTGGGGCTTGATGTACCACTTGATCCCACAACCCTGAGATTGTGACCTGAGCCGAAATCAAGAATCAGATGCTAAAAAAAAAAAAAAAAAAAAGAATCAGATGCTTAACTAATTGAGCCACCAGGCACCCCTGGAGTCAATTTATAAATTCAGGTTTACCTCTGACCAGGATAACTATCAGTGTTTTTGAAATTTTTGTCATTTATTCACCATTTCACAATTTTCCCACCCACATCCTATTTGTGTTATTGCTTACTTAATATTTTTCTTTAATAGATGATTTTGAAAGAATTGAGTGCCGTCTTAAGCAATAATAGCCATTAAACCACAGATCCAATATGCTATTAAGTATTTTTCTAGTATGGATCAAGGTAAGTATATACCTATTACTGTGATAATTGTCCATGGACTATCTAAAATTATTTTGTATACTACCTGTAAAACTCATGATAAACAAGAAAAAATACACTGCATTTTGATTTTACCTCTCAATCACTTTAGATAATGAGTAGATAGATCACAATGAATAGAAGATTTATTACACTACATACTTCCCTCACTCCATCCCCCAAATTTGAGTTTCCAGGATAGTTGTTAATAAATTTCCCGTGTTATTTATTTATTTATTTATTTATTTATTTATTTTTATTTATTCATGATAGACATAGACAGAGAGAGAGAGAGAGAGGCAGAGACACAGGAGGAGGGAGAAGCATGCTCCATGCCGGGAGCCCGACGTGGGACTCGATTCCGGGACTCCAGGATTGTGCCCTGGGCCAAAGGCAGATGCTAAACCGCTGAGCCACCCAGGGATCCCCTCCGTGTTATTTAAAATACAATGGACAAAATAAAATAAAATAAAATATAATGGACAAATCTATGACTTCTTAATGTTTACTGTTGGGTGTTGCATCCTTGGGACAGCACTCCAATCTCAGTGGACCTCTAAGCCTGTATATCTGCCTGGCTCAGAAAGGATGTGATCAAATGCAATCTGTAGTATAGAATGTAATCTAGAGTGCCATGGAAATTTAATATTATATTTCTTTCCACATTAGAAAAATAAAATTATAACATAGAAGGAAATGCCATTAGTTGCACATGAGTTTCTTTTCCACCAAAACAAACAAACAAACAAACAAACAAACAAAAAACCCAATGGTTCCTATGACTGTGACTTTCTACTAACAATATGACCTTTCCCATGTGATGTATGCTCTTTGGGTTTCATTTTACTGAAGTGCAAAATGAAGAGTTTGAAAATATGCAGAAAAGGACACATAACACCATAGTAAAGAATGTGCCAAAGTCATGAATTGACATTTTAGAAAAGAGAAAATGTAAATGGCCAACAAACATATGAAAGATGTTCAACTTATTAGCAGTCAGGAACATGCAAATTAAAGCAAAAAAATATATCATTTTTGTCCCATTAGATTGGCAAAAATTAAGAAGTCTAACAAAGTTATATGTTGGTGATAATGTAAAGCGATGAGAAAGTTTGAAGATTAAATTGGAAAACAGTTCAGTTATTAGCTATTGAAATTGACAACATGCATGCCTTAGAACCCAGCCATTTAACTTCTAGGTATATATCATTGAGAATCTTTTGGGCAAAAAAAAAAAAATAGAGAGAATCTTTTGGGCAAATAGACATGGAAAACATAGAATATTTATAGCAGCCCCGTTTGTAATAACAAAAAACTGGAAACAATCTATATGTCCATCAACTGGAGAATGGATAAATAATAATATAGCCATATGACAATGAAAAACCTGGAGAAGAGATAGGCACAGATACTAGAAATTTGCAGGTCTTCAGAATGTACATAGTAATTAAAACTTTATTTTTAAAAAAGATTTATTTATTTTAGAGGAGGGGAGTGGCAGAAGGAGAGGAAGGAAGGTGGGAGGGGAGAGGGAGAGAAAGAGATAGAGAAGCAGACTCCTTGCTTGGAACAAGCAGTGAGCTTGGAGCACGATGTGGGGTTCAATCCCATAATCCAGATCAGGATCTGAGCTGAAATCAAGAGTTGGATGCCTAACTGACCAAGCCACCCAGATGACCCAGTAATTTAAACTTTAAGCCTGAATAAAATCATACATAAAGCCTTGTAGAGTGAAAGAGAAATGGGTGGAAAATGGCAAGTAAGAGGAACCAACAAATTCCCTTTTCAAAAAGGTCCAGGAAACAAAGGCATACAAACCTTTGTTTTAATAATCATCTAATACCAATTTCCCTCTTTCCATTAGAGATTGAATACTATTTTCTATGTCTTCTGTAAAGTGTCTTTCATTAGAAACCCTTTTTTAATGTGCAAAATAATTTTGTAATGTAAATAATCACCTTTTTTGTTGTAAGAATATATTGGGTTTCTAAACTGAGGGGACATCAGTTTGGAATCATTTGAGTCTTTATTTTATTTACTTTGCTAGAATACAGTAAATTAAATTTTAGAGGTTTCTTGAAAACAGGGGTTATACTGTAGTAACTTGAATATAAACTCCAGATTCTAATTTATCTTCTTTATGGTGTCCTTTCTTCATAGATGCTAAGAAAAATTCTTTGTTGAATTATTCACTCAGTCAAAGAGAAATATGGAAATTACTTGAGAAGATTAAATTTTATTGACACCAAGGATACTTAGGCCACATCACCAAAAAAATTTATGGCAACATCAGTAGTGCCTTTTAAATCAAATGACAAATTGGAAGTGTTTAACAACATATGGTCGCTTTTCCTTGACATATATGATTAAGAATATATCTTTTTATCAAAATGTAAAATACCATCTGGCAGAAGTAACAATTATTTTATTGGCCTTATACATTAAATTAATTCACTGTACTTTAAAAAGTAAATATTTTCCTATTTTTCCTTTTTCTTGTGCTAGATCTATATTTATAATACTCATAAGCTGCATAACTTAAAAACTATAATTAGGTATAACAATTAAAATGGATTTTAAATTTTGAATAGAAAACAATGTGTTTCTTAAATTCTTCCCAAACATTTCTTTAAAATTCAAATGGCAACAGCCCTTTTCTGATATTCATAATTGTAAAGCTGGGTTATCTGAAAATTTACTGTTACAATTTCTTATTAGTCATGTGGTCAGACTTTGTATATGAAAGGAGTTATATATATATATATATATACATAGTGCTCTTTACAAATAGGAAGAAATTCTTAAAATAAGCGTGATGCATTTTGAACAGCTAGAGCTATTCATTCATTTAACAAACCTCTCAGTTTCAGAAGATACCAAATGAGCAGAAAAGTTTCTCTCTGATGCAGTGTACGTTACATATTTGATAATGTGAACTTTCAGCAACTTATCATTTTGGGGAGTATATCAAACATTTCACAATTCTGTTCACTGAGGTGTTCTCCAAAGATACACTGAGACTGATACAAACAATGAATGTTTTAAATATTAGCATGTAGTATTTGTATCAGATATGTGGCCATTTAAATTCCCTAAATTTGGTTGTTAATTTTTAAAGAATTGATTATTTCTAGAGGAGCTGTATTTGGACTTAAAATGTTTCTGATCCTTTTGAGTATATAGTCAGGAAGCAAAGTACATGGACAAGTAATACGTCAATAGTCAACAAAAATTTTCAGTACCAATTTATGGCCCGACCATGTTCTCTTCTCTGAAGAAGTTAAAAGTTTAAATGGGAATGAAGACGAATAAAAAAAGAGATTATAGAGCAGGATTGTAGGGTAAGATACATGATTCAAATGAACCAACCACTCTGCAAAAAGATGGGGTGGACTGTGGGGATAGCAGATGGGAAGAAGGACATTTTTAAAAATTTTTTAAATTTTTAAAAGGATTTTTATTATTTAAAAAAAAAAAAAATATATATATATATATATATATATATATATATATATATATTTTTATTCAGAGAGAGAGAGGAAGAGACACAGGCAGAGGGAGAAGCAGGCTCCATGCAGAGAGCCCGAGGTAGGACTCAATCCTGGGTCTCCAGGATCACACCCCAGGCTGCAGGCGGCGCTAAACCGCTGCACCACTGGGGCTGCCCAGGAAGGACATTTTGGACAGGAGAAACAATAGGTTTGATATTCTGAGTCATAAAACAACATGATTTAACTACAAATACCTTGGCATAATCAAGGCAAAGGATACAATAACAAATTTGAAAATTTTTTCTTCTTTTAAGTCACCTTCATGGTAGTATAAATAATATTCAATAAAAATGTACCCATTTTAAGTGTACTATTAGATTAGTTTTGACAAACCACCACCACACAAAAAAATAAAGAACATTTCTAACAACCTAAAAAGTTCTTTTATCCATGCAATCAGTTCTTCCACCTAACTCCACTTCAAACCCCCAAGATAGCCGCTGATCTGCTTTCTGTCACTATATATTCGATTTCATTTGTTTAGAGTTTCATTAAAATGATGTTACACAGCATGTACTCTTTTGTGCCTCACTTCTTTGCCTCAGCATGATGTTTTTGAAGGTAATCAGTGTTGTTGTACACATCTTTAGTTTTTTTTATTGCTGAATATTGTTGCATTGTAAGGACATATCATACTTTATCCCTTTACCAGTTGGGAAACATTTGGATTATTTCCAGTTTAGGCCTATGATTAATAAAACTGCTGTAAACAATCACATTCAAATCTTTTTTTTTTTTTTTTCACATTCAAATCTTGGTGTGGATATATGTTTTTATTTACTTTGGATAAATATATACAGTATAGTTGCCAGGTCAAATGGTAGTTGTATTTTTAACTTTATTTTAAAAAATAGCAGAACAATGCCCAAAGTGGTTGTACCATTTTAGTTCCTGTTTGCACAATATATGTTTTTCATATTTTTAGTTTCAATATTTCTTATGTCTTTGAATCTAAAGTGTGTCTCTTATGGACTGTAGACAGTTGTATCTTTTTTTCTAACCCATTCTGAGATAGTTGTCTTTTAATCAGAAAGTTTCATTCATTTATAAGTAATGTAATTACTGATAAGGTAATATTTACACTTGACATTTTGTTATTTCTTTTCATGTCATATGTTGTTTGCTATTCTGTTCCTTCATAACTGCTGCCTTTTCTGTAAAAATACATATTTTCTAGTGTACCATTTTAATTCCGTTGTCATTTTTTAAATTATATATCTTTTGATTATTTTCCTAGTAGTTGCTGTGGGGATTACAATTACCAAGTTATAACACTACAGTTCAGATTAATACCAACTTAATTTTAATAGTATACAAAAACTTCACTACTCTATAACTTCATTCCCTCCTCTTTCCTTTATGTTGTCACTGTGATACAAATTACATCTTTATACAAATCTGCTAATGCAGAATTATTATTGCTTTATGCAGTTGTCTTTTAAGTCAAATAGAAAAAAATGATTTACAAATAAAAATATATTTAGACTGTCTTTTGTATTTACTTAGGCAGTTATCTGTACAAGTGTCCTCTGTTTTTTCATGTCAATTATCATTTATGTCTAGTGACCTTTTATTTTAACCTGAAGAACTCCCTTTAGTATCTCTTGTAGGGCACATTTCCTGGTGATGAATTCTATTTTTGTTTATACATATATTTTGGAGCTATATTAATTTCTCCTTCATTTTTTGAAGGATAGTTTTCCTGAATATAGAATTCTTGGTTGATTTTTTTTTTCCTCTTCAGTATTTTGAATATGTCATGCCACTGTTTTCTGCTTCTATAGCCTAGGTTGTAAATTCTATTGAGAATTATGTGATGAGTGGCTTTTCTCTTGACACTTTCAAGATTTTCTCCTTGCCTTTGGCTTTCAACAGTTTGATTATCATGTGTCCAGGTATGAATTTCTTTGAATTTATTCAATTTGGAATTTATTAATCTTCTTGGATGTGAGGATTAATGTTTTTATCAAATTTGGGAAGCTTTTGACCATTATGTCTCCAAATATTTCTGCCTTTTCCTCTTTCTCCTCTAAGACTCACATTATACATATGTTGGTATGCCTGAGTGTGTTCCACAGACTTCTGTGTGTCTTTGTGTTTCTTTATTTTCTTTTCTATATGTTCTCCAAACTTGATCGTCTCAACTAATCTGTAGTCAAATTTGCTGATTCTTTCTTCCCTCTGCTCAAATATGCAATTGAGCCACTCTAATCAATTTTTCATTTCAGTTTTTATACTTTTCAACTCTATAGAATTTTTGTTTTTTAAATAATTTTTATCTCTTTATTGATTTTATCTGGCAAAATATTCTCCTCATATTTCCTTCTAGTTCTTTAGACATGATTTCCTTTGGCTTTGTGAATATATTTAAAATATCTTCTTTTTAAGATCTATTTATTTATTCATGAGAGACACACAGAGAGAGGCAGAGATATAGGCAGAGGGAGAAGCAGGCTCTGTGTGGGGAGCCCAATGCAGGACTCGATCCTAGGACCCTGGGATCATAACCTGAGCTGAAGCTGATGCTCAACCACTGAGCCCCCCAGGTGCCCCTATATTTAAAATATTTTATATAAAGTCTTTATGTAGGAAGTTCAACATATGGGCTTCCTCAGAGAGAGTTTCTATTAATTGCTTTTCCTCTCTGTATGGACCTTACATTGTTATTTGTTTGCATGTGTTGTACTTTTAAAACCTTTTTATTTTGAAAACTGGATATTTCAAATAATATAATGTAGCAACTATGGAAATAAGACTCTACTCCCTCCCCAGGGTTTTTGTTGTTTCTGTTTGTTATACCAGATGCTGGTTTAGTGACATATTTTTAAAGGGGAGAGAGAGAGGCAGACTTCCCATCCAGCAGGGAGCCCAATGCAGGGCTCAAACCCAGGACCCCAAGATAATGACCCAAGTCAAAGGCAGGGGCTTAACCCACTGAGCCACCCAGGTGTCCTGGTTTAATGACTTTTTGAATGCATTCCTTAAAGTCTATATTCTTTGTTATGTGTGTGACCAGTGAAGTCTTTGCTCAGTTAGTTTAAGTAGTCATCTGATGACTGGAGAGATTTCCTTAAATGTCTTCAACCAAGGATTCTTCTAGTCTTTGCTGAGGGGGGCTTAGCATGTGTATGGCATGGCTTCAGCACTGAGGCAGTGAGTTTACGCCTCTCTTTTAGTTTTCACTTCTTTCTTTTGTTTTTTTTTTTTTTTTTTCTTGAGGTTTTGATATGTTTCATTAGAGCAAACTCTCAACAAAACGTTGCTTTTATTTACAGAATTTCATGTGTGAGGACTGTCTAACCACTTGGACCCAAGTGAGAATAACCATTAGTCTATTTACGTACTTTCTTACTTTTAGTTGGCATACAAAAAGAAGTTTCACATTTATAAAAATCCCAATAGTGTAAATGACAAACCCATCCCTTAATTAAATATAAAAACAGGGCAGCCCCCGTGGCACAGTGGTTTAGCACCGCCTGCAGCCTGGGGTGTGATCCTGGAGACCTGGGATTGAGTCCCATGTTGGGCCCCCTGCATGGAGCCTGCTTCTCCCTCTGCCTGTGTCTCTGCCTCTCTCTCTCTCTGCGTGTCTCTATGAATGAATGAATGAATAAATAAATAAATATCTTAAAAAAAGATAAGAAAAAAATATAAAAACAGCTTCAAAAACATACAATTTAGATTGGTTTAATCTTGAAATATAATCCAATAAGACTAAATACTAAACATTTCAGGTCCTGTACCAAATAGTAAAATACTCGAAGGCCTTCAGGATATTTTGACTGATTTACATCAATAAGAGAACCTATTTTTGAGGTGGTAAAAGAAATGTGTTCATCTCCAATTACAATCTCAAGCTCCTGTCGGCCAACTCTGTCAGGGGGAGGCCACAAGGCATCATCTTCTTTTGTAATTTCACTGTCATCAATAATCCTCTTGAGTTCCTCCATTACGCTCTTGTGTACATAAGCCTCCTTCCTGATCATGACATCATTTTTGTAATTGCTGTTGTTGGCATATCTACGCTTTCCGTCTGGCTGAAACTCGAATTCCAGAAACTCATGTCCAAACTTGCCCTTGTGCCCTACGTAGTCGTGCAGGTAGAAATCGCTGGCCATAGTCATGTTTGCCCTGCTGAAGCTCTGGTTTTCACTTCTTGCTTGTGTAGAGCCTAAAGGTCAGACAGAGGTGAGAGCTTGGGGCCTTCTCAGGGCTTTCTTGAGCATTCACACATCCCTAGGTATGCGCATGTCCTTAAGCATGCATATTACCTTTTAGATTCCTAGAAATGTCTGAATTTTTCAAAGTCCCTATAGATCTCATTCCCTAGCTTTAGTGTGGCTGGAAGCAAGGCTGTTCTAAATAAAGAGATTTTTGACCTTTGTATTGATTGTTAGAGGGCGTCACTGGTGAAATGTTTAGCAAAGGAAGGACATGACTGTATTTGTGTAATTGAAAAAAATTCTTTGCTAATAAATGAGAATGGATTTAAGGGGGACAAATTGGAAGTATGGATATTAAGATTATTGCATCATTCTAGGAAAAAAAATGAGGAAGGCTTGGGTTAAGTCTGGAGTAGAGGAAATGGAGAAAGGTGAGTGGTGGATTAGAAAAGTTCTTTTACAGGTTAGACACTTCATGATTTACAGGGTGATTAACTGGGAGGCCAGTGGGACCAGGTGAACAGGAGGGAAACGCCTACTCTCATGTCTGATGAAGCAAACTAGTTGAAGGATGGGGTCGTTCACCAAACAAAAAAGCAAACAAGTAGGCACAGTTTGGGGAGACACAGAAAGATGCTGGTCCAAATGTATTATTACCTATGGTTAAAATAATCGATGTATTTGTTTTTTTTAGATAGAAATGGAGTATCTTTCAGAGGGAAGTTCTGTGTAATTACGTACACTCCAATGGCTTCGGATTCAGATGCTGTAATCCCTCCTCTCCCTCCATCCAGAGGATTCATCACCAATCTTGACTTGGGAATGCCTTAAGGATGCTTATTATTTGGAACATACTTGACAAAGTCAAGGGGTGAACATGTTGCCCTGAACAGAGCCTGTGCCTAAGTAGGATATAGATTTGTCGATAATCGGTCATTTCTCGGGTGGTTTTTGTTGTGCCCAAGATTGCGAATCTGAGAAACCACCAAGGAGCCGACACCGATGCAAGTACCGGAGGGTTTACTAACAAGCTCCAGCTTGGGTCCAAGTGTGCCCCACAGGGCGGAGCAGGGACTGGGACCCCGGGGTGGGTTCCAGCTGGGGTTTTATGGGCTGGTCTAGGGGATTTTCAGAAGGGGCAGAAGAATTTTTTCATTCCAATATGGGGGAAAGGGTGGGGGAGTTTCTTAAGATCTGTTTTCCTTCCAACACAGGACTCTCTGTCTCTGTCGAGGGCGTCCCGCGGTTTTTCCTGGAAAGTTCAGCTCTTACTCCCAGGGCCCTGCGGTGGCTGTACTCGGGCTAATGCTAAACTCGAGGTGGGGCGGCCTCGATTTTCTCGGCCTCCAGTTTTGGTCTCTGAAAACCCAGCACAGAGCAGATGAGGAGTTTAACGCTGTTGACGCTAATTACTTGGAGAAACGTGAATAATGCTTTTTTAAAGCCCTGTAAATGAAACTGGGCTTAAAATAGGTGGTTCTAACATTTGGGAAACGTTGGGTTTTCCTGGAAATCCAGTCCCCGGAGAGCGAAGGCGGTGGGTAGGTGCGCGGTGAAGAGGACCTGGGACCTCTCCCCGCCTTTTTACGCCCCTTTCTCTCGGGCTTCGCAGATGGCCCAGGGCGCCGCCGCCAGCACGCCAGCGACCCGGGCTCCGGGGCCCGCCGCCCCGCGGCTCCGCCTCCCAGCCCGGCGCCTCCCGGCCCGGACGCGCGCAGGGGGCGCGAGGAAGGTGGGGGCAGAAAGGGGCGGAGGTCGGGGCGGAGGTCGGGGCGGGCTTCCGTGCGGCGCGCGCAGCCGAGGCCGAGCCCGAGCCCGAGCCCGAGCCGCGGGCCGCGCCGCCGTCCGTGCGCGCTCTGCTCCGGGGCGCCCGCCCGACGCCCGAGCCCGCTCCAATTGGCCGTCGGGGAACGGAAGCCGAAGCGGAGCCCCGAGCCGTGAACCCGGAAGTGCTTCGCGCCGGAGGCCCGGGCGACTGTTTTGAATGGAATCGGGCTGATTCATCGCCGGTTCGCGGAGCCAGAGCCCCGTGGAGCGGGAGCCGCCGCCGCCGCCCTCGCGTCGCCGCAGGTGGGAGACCAGAGCCCGGACCGCCGCCTCCCGCGCCCGCCGGCCGCAGGTAAGGCAGGGAGGGCCGGTCCGCGGGCGGCCGCGCTAGGCCGCCGCCAGCCGCGCGCTCGCCTGAGTCACGTTGCGCAGCCGAGCGGCCGCTGAGGCCGGGGCGCCGAGGGGCGCGGGCCGCCGCCCTCCCGCCGCCCTCCGCCGGGGACCCGGGCCTCCTGTCAGCCGGGTGCGCCCCGCGGGATTAGACTCGGCCTGGGGACCCCCTCCCTGCAGCGGGGACCTGTGTGTGGCCTCTTGCTGTGTCCGCCGGGCACCTGACGGCAGGCAGCGCGGACGAGAACTTGCCCGTTGAAGGCCTGCTGCCTCCATCCCTGGCCCTTCCCGTGGGCCTTGACCCTTTTTCTCGTAGTGTTAGGATTTTAATTCCCTTTAAAAACCAAACAGAAACCCCAGAGATGCACCGGTTTTTAACCCTGAAACTCTTCCAAAGTATGGTGTTCGTTTTTGTTTTTTGTTGTTTTTTTTCCCCCTGCTCTGCCTTTTAACTTTCAGTTTGTCTTGATTGAGGAGTTGTGTGGTTTTTTTTGTTGTTTGTTTGTTTTTAAATTGGTGAATAGATAACATTTCCTGTTTTCAATAAAGTATTAATCTGCTACTCTGTTACTTCTTGGAACTTAGTTTTCCCCGGGGACTTACTTTGTGTCTGTCAAAAGAAGAAAAAGTGTAAACTTTTCGGAAGAGTTTTAATATAAATCTAGTATAGTTGGGGAATGAAAAAGTCTTGAAATTAAAAATGGTAACTAAAAAGTCGATAAAGATTCATGGGGAAGGCAAGGAAGAAGCTTTACAAATTAGCATAGAAATGCAGTTTTGGGTGAAGACTATTATTATTTTTTGGTCAAAGAAATATGTTTTTGGTGCTGCTCTGTTGTTTATTAGGAATAAAGTCATAAGCCAGTCACTGATAATGTCGAAATAACAAAAAACTGAACACAGTTTTGGTGGAGATGTTTATTAACACGGTGGTGGTTTTCTTGTTTTGTTACCTAAGGCTGGCAGCTGGCTCATTTAAAGTTTATATGCTTTAAACAAATATAAATTTAGTGAGTTACTGTGCATTTGGAGAGATGATTAAGATATAGTAGCTCAGAATAAACTACATACAGTTGTGTTCAGTGAAGTGATATTTAGTCAAAGGCCTGAATAGTGATTTGAATGTGTCCCAGGACAAAATTATTTCTGGCCCACAGAAGGAAGTTTTGAAGTCCTCTTTCAAAGAAACCCCATCTGTTGACTTTGGGATATTTTTCTTCCCCCCCAAGGTGCTTGGTAAATAATCTTTTGCGGTTCTAAATGTAAACCTGCATTTTAACCTGTTATGGGTTTATTTTATTTTTATGCTTGTCGTGTAAACTTGTGTTTAGTATGTAGGTTTGGAACCCGTGTTTGAATATCAGGAACAAGAGGCAATTGTGCTTTTGTTTTCCATCGTATAGCAGTGTTCATTTTATAATGTAGTATCCACTTCTGAAAGTCTTACCTGAATATTCATGAAATTTATTACTCAGGAACTTGTCGTACACTCAGTTTTTTGCACTCATTTGACATTCATATCCTGCTTTGTGATATTTTGGAGTCTCCATGTGTAAGATGAGAGTTGGATTAAATATAGCTTCTGGTTCTAAGGTGATGATAACAACAGTATCAAGAGTTCTTGAGTACCTTAAGAATGTTCCAGGCACTATATTAGGCACATTGTATTTCATCTTACCACCAACTTGCAAGGTAGGTATTATCCCCATCTTATAGAAGAAATCTGTAGAAGAAGGTAACGTTTTCCAGATCATACAGAGAATAGGTTTTTGGTTTTAAAGATTTTATTTATTTGAGAGAGAGAGAGAGAGAGAGGAGTATGAAGGGGGTGGTGTTGGCTGAGGGAAAGGGAGAAGTAGGCTATCCGTTGAGCAGGGCGCCTGATGTGAAACTCAGTCCCAGGACCCTGGGATCATGGCCTGAGCAGAAAGCAGACACTTAACCTACTGAGCCACCCAGGCATTCCTGGAGAGTAGGTTTTGAAGCTCGTATTCAAATTGAGGTCTGATTGCCTTCACAGGCTTTCTGGCTCTACACTGCTTCCTTTAACTTTATGTATTTTTCATGGGTTTATATCCTGCTTCCCCAAATAGACTATAAATTCAGCGAAAGTCACTGAGTTTCTTAGTGGCTCTATTTCTGTATCACCTTATGTACAAGGTAATACAGGTTTCCCCTACTATCTGAAAGTTAGCTTTACCCCACTTGAGTTTTACAGAACACCTACATTATACCCATTTTTGCTAACAGAAAGAGAACCAAAGAGGATTTTTGCTTTTACAAAATGGTAATTGTTTCTTCGACTTATGTCATTTCCACTTAGGAAAGTTTTAATAGGAACACTCTGCTTTGGGATAGAGGGGGAGACTTGTGTTTAATGAATATTTAACTGAATGCTGTAATTAGGAGAGAGCAGAAGAAAAGATGTTTGTGGTATTTCCATTTTCACTGTTCTAAACTGGAAAAATCTTGTTTTCAGAATCCTACTTATATAATTAAATTTAATATTGACTTTTTCTATTTCTTCCATTGAAGAAAGCCCTTAAGAAAGTCAAAGAAGTTCCTAATTACTTTCCACAAATCAGAAAGTAGAGGAATTAGAGATATAGTGAGATCTGGAGTAAAGAGGGGGTTTAGCAGCAGTCTCAGAAGTAATATGTAACTGCAACATGGGTTGGGGAGTACAAATGAAAAATGAACTAAGGGGGATCCCTGGGTGGCGCAGCGGTTTAGCGCCTGCCTTTGGCCCAGGGCGCGATCCTGGAGACCCGGGATCGAATCCCACGTCGGGCTCCCGGTGCATGGAGCCTGCTTCTCACTCTGCCTATGTCTCTGCCTCTCTCTGTCTCTGTGACTATCATAAAAAATATATATATATGTTTTAAAAAAAATGAACTAAGAAAAACAATGATAAACTCAAACAGCTAAGGGCTTCATGATTTTGTTTGAATTTTATGAATTATTGGGACAACAGTGTCCCTTGTGAAAAGGTTGAAAAATTAAAAAAAATTGCCACATTTCAAATCCAGATTAAGATAATTTTGAAGGGTCTGTTTTTTAAAGTTACTTGTGGTTCTGTACATTCCCTGTAAATATTTGAGAATTGATTTAATTCCAACCTGAACAGAATCTAATTGTATCAGGTTCTAATCAGATATCAACTCAGGGAGATGAACAAGTGGAAAATCAACTTTTTGATGTATAACTTTTTGAAAGTACGTACTGTGTTTTTTTTTTTTTTTTAACCAGTTAGGATTCTAAACATTACTCTATGTATGACATATTAATTACAGCTAAACACTTTATTCATATTATCTGATAATGTTTAAAGTAAGTTAATCATATCACGATAAGCTCTTGGGTCCTCTGTTTTTCGATATGTTTAAAAGCCTGGTTTAGATCCGTAGGTGTTTTGTATGGCTTTTATTTCTAAGTATTGTCTTTTATATTATAGTGTAACACTTTAATTTTATTAACCCTTTTGCTAAATTCTGCAAAGTGGAAGTCCCTCCTCTCCAATGTAATTCATTTAGTACTGTGAAAATGTACCTATTGTTTTGAAATTCACTAAGTGACAGAAGAAGAATCTATGTTGTATGAATTGTAGACCCCTAAGGAGGGTAGTGTAGATGATAGCACCTGGCATTCATTGTTTACTTACTGTACACCAAGCATGTTATTTTTTTTTTAAGATTTTATTTATTTATTCATGAGAGAGACAGAGAGGCAGAGACACAGGCAGAGGGAGAAGCAGGCTCCATGCAGGGAGCCCGATATAGGACTTGTCCCGGGATCATGCCCTGAGCTGAAGGCAGACGCTCAACCACTGAGCCACCCAGATGTCCCCCCAGCATCATGTTAAATGTTTATGTCCACTGTCTTCTTTAATCTTGTAAACAACTGTATAAGATGGATTCTATCATTATTTCCATTTTGCAGATGAGGAAGCTGAGGCTCAGAGAGGTAACTGACCCAAGGACACACAGCTAATAAGTATTAGAGACAGAATTTGAATACTGGCACTTGTACTGCGGAGTCATGGCTCTTTACCTCCATATGAAATATGCATAACATAAAACTTGCCATTTTAACCATTTTTAGATGTGCAGTTCAGTTGCTTTAAGTACATTCAAGTTGTGCAACTATCACCATCATTCGTTTCCAGAACTTTTTCATTTCCCAATTGTAATACTTCTGAAAACATAGATAGTTCATAATTTTGTTGAAGAGACAATGGGTATTATCTCTGCTTACAAAACATTTTTTTTTTTAGATTTATGAATACCAATTAAAGTTAGTCCAATGATTTTTTTTTTCACTTCTACATTACCTATTTCATTTTGCTCATTTTTTTGGACACTTTAGCATTTGTCCACATATGAACTTCATTAGCATTATAAAAGATAAAAGAATATGTCACACATCTCTTTAGCAAAACAAGTTCTTGTAAAATAGCTTGTAATGGGACACCTGGGTGGCTCAGTGGTTCATCGTTCGCCTTCAGCCCAGGGTGTGATCCTGAAGTCCTGGGGGTCGAGTCCCACATTGGGCTCCCTGCATGGAGCCTGCTTCTCCCTCTGCCTCTGTCTGTCTCTGCTCTCTCTGTGTGTGTCTTTCTCATGAATAAATAAATAAAATCTTAAAGTCTGGTTTTTATAAATAAATAAATAAATAAATAAATAAGTTTGTAGTAAAGTCCTTCTTGTTGAATACCTAATTAGATGAGAGCCTTTTTTTTTTTTAGTCTTTCAAATATATTGTTCACTCATTGATCTACTTAAAAAATAATTTTTGTGGTAAAATTCAATTAACATAAAATTAACCATTTTAAAGTGAACAGTTCCAGGGTACCTGGATGGCTCAGCTAGTTAAGCATCTGATTCTTGGTTTCAGGTCAGGTCGTGATCTTAGAGGATGTGAGATCAAGCACTGTGTCAGACTCTACTCTCAGTGTTGTGTCGGCTTGAGATTCTTTCCCCCGTCTCCTGCCCTTCCTCTCATTAAGTGTGCATGTGCTCTGACTCTCTTTCTCTCAAACAAATACATCTAAAAAAAAAAAAAAAAAAAAGAAGTGAACAGTTCATTGTCTTTTAGTACATTCAGTGTTGTGTGACTACCACCTTTGTCTAGCTCCAAAACATTTCCATTATTCTGTAGTAAAATTCCTTACCCATTAAGCAGTTTCTCCATTTTACTCCTTACCTGCAACCTCTGGCAGTCACTAATCTGCATTCTTTTCCTATAGATTCATATATTTGGGATATTTAATATAAATGGAATCATACAGTTTGCAACCTTTTGTGCATGTCTTTCTTTACGTAGCATGTTTTGAGGTTCATCCACATTATCACATGTGTCAGTGCTACATTCCATATTATAGCTGAATGATATTCCATATGGTCCATTGTACGTATAGTCATACTAGAATTTGTTTATCCTTTCACCTTTTGATGGACATTTAGGCTTTTCCCACCTTTGGGCTGTTAAGAATAATGATACTGTAAACATATATGTACCTGTGTTTGTTTTGAATACCTATTTTTAATTCTTTTCGATATATACCTAGTAGTGAAGTTGCTGCGTCATAAGGTAATTCTTTGTTGAACTTTATAAAGAGCTCCTAAACTGTTTCCAGCACTCAGTGGTTCTTCAGTTCTAGAAAATTCATGTAGGGTTAATTTTGTTATCTGAAGATGTATAGTCTGAAATTTTGTTTATATCAGTGGTACTGAACTGGGAGTGATTTTGCTCTTCCAGGGTACATTTGGCAATGTCTGGAGACATTTTTGATTATCATGAGTGGGTAGGTGCTTCCAGTATCTAATGCATAAAGGCCAGGGATGCTGCTAAACACCCTGTCATGCGTAAGACAACCCCTACAACAAAAAATTTGGTTCTGAATGTCAACAGTGCTGAAGAAACCCTGGTTTATACCATCAATTTTATTGTTATCGTTAGAGACAAGAGTGCTGTTACCTGTTTCTTTATATTCACCTTGTGATTCTCTAATCATTGTAAAAATTTTTTTCTCTGTGACTTTTCCTATCTTTGACATTATGGATGTAACATGAAAAATTCTGAATTTTCAACTGTGTTCAAATGAAAGCTTAAAAAGAAAAAAAAGCTCCAAAGATTATGTCTCTAGTCTTTCATATTTTTCTGAAAGATGGTAAAATACTTTGGGCAGCACAATAGAAGGATGAAGCAATAGCAATAATGTATTTCATTATTGCATGGATAATTCTTACTCTTCCATTTTTCTTGTTATTTCAGTCTTTTTGGCATAGTTGGGAATAATTGACTAAGAAATGAACTAGTTCCTACGGCAATGAAATAGCAAACTTTCAATTATGGGAAAATAACATCACTAAGATTCCATAATATATCATGGATTTGTAATAATCTGCAATGGGACTATATGGTAATTGCACAATACAATGTCCTATTTAAAAATATGAGTAAATTTTCTCTTTGTTCTTTGAAATACCTCTAGAAAGACTAAAAGTCATGAAATGTCAATTCTTATGTATAGCTAAAACTGATCAAAAAAGAGACTTCAAAACAAAATTTGTACGTGGGGTTAATCCTCTGCTTTATATAGCTCCCTGGAATGCTATTCCTTTACATATTCTTCTGGGAATGGTGATTAAAATCAATTTTGATTTCTATTTTGCTTTAAGGAATTTTGCTTCACTTCTAGCTCTTGGCATATTTTCCTCCATAGTTTTCAAAATAATTATATCTTATTTTATTTACCTTTTTTAGGAGAGAGAGAAAAAAATACTTTGGAAAAGTTATACCTGCCAGTATAGCTTGAGTTAAGAAGAAATTTGTCAAACTCAACGAATTGAAGCTTAACACTTCAAGAGTTGGAGTTACTGACCAGGTGAGAATCAAGAATGTGTATAACTTTCACCTATTATTTTAGGAAGTGATATAAAGATATTATGAAAATGTATCATTTTTTAGCATACATCAAATTATAAATATGTGATAGGTATCCAGATTTAAGAGCTAATGAAAGTCATTTAGATTAGCTAGCATTTTTGTTCTTACTTTCTTTCTGTAACTCTTTTTAGAAAGTAGTGTAATATAGAACATTTATCGATATATATCATTTCCAAATGTTAGTATTTTTATTAGATATGTTTATGTTATCTAAAATGTTTTAGTTTGTTAAATATTTTTTCCTGTTTGCTGAGACATCTAATTTTACTAAAAACACAAATTTGACCTGCCAGATTTTCTTTCCCTCTGCTCCCCACATCGCTCATGTATATTCACAGCATCTGGAGTCTGTGTAAAGTCATCAGAAACAACACTGGGGGAATAGATAAACTGAACACAGCTGGGAATCGACTTTGGCCTGGAATGTATATAATGTCTAAAGTATACTGTATGTTGTTAGTTTTTTTCCATTTGTTCCTTAAGTTTCTAAGCTTGGAATGGTCCAAAGGAATTTTTTTTCCCTTTGGTAATACATTCTAGAGAAATGTATTTATGTATTTTATACACATTATCTTAAATATTTTAAACTATTCAGTTCCCCTCCCCCCGTGTAGATAGTCTTTTAAAAAGTGCCATGTGTTAAATGCTGTATTTGAGTTGAGGAATTTTAATGAGAATTTGATGGAGATTTTGTAAATGCTGCTATTGGAATGCGTTAAGGTTATAAAGCAGAAACTTTGGACACTCAAGTTTCTTATTTGCCTTTCATTTTTTAAAATGAATTTATCTGTTGTGAATCTCATAGACTTGTTGATATAAAGTTGTTTATAATTGTTTATATAAAATTCAAAAGCAGCAGAACTAATATATACCATTAGAAGTTGGAATTCTATCTTTCCATGGTGATAGGGACTGGAAAGGGTGCCTGAGAAGTATGCTTAGGTGCTGATAATGTTGTTTATTTATCTAGGTAGTGGCTATGGGAGTGTGTTCACTTTGTGAAGATTCCATGGCTGTGTCATTTGTGCATATTTCTGTATGTGGACTTGGATAAAGTTCGCAATATTAACATGGTTAAATACAGGAGTAACTTGTTAGCAAGATCCAACAAACATGATTAGGCTGTAATGTAATGATCATGAGTACATTATTAAATTTTAGTGTATATAGCAGTTCTAACTAGTAAAACAACATGAACAAACGACTAATTCATTAGCATTTAATTTAGAATATAAATTGTAGTAATACCATTTCTGGAGAATACATTTAGAAATTTTAAGGCACAGTAACAATTTTCTAGTGGAAGAAATGCTTCATTGTCACGTTTAAAGTATTTAGTTGTATTGATAATAATTTTTTATAATTTGGTTACACTTTTTTGTGTAGTTGAGTTCATATTGTTATCCTTGCTATTTTTTTCCTTTGATTTCTTTTGAGTTTTTCAAGCTTATAAGAATGTCTTCTGTTAGTATTCTAGACATGAAAAACAAATCAGATTGGTACTTTAAAGTTAATGTTCTATTGGTTAACTCCAAAATTATCGTTGAGAACAGCAGCTGAATTTCCTTATTGAAAAAAGTGTATATGTCTACAACATCTGAAATAAGGCTAAATATCTGTGTAGGTTCTAGAACACTATCTTAATGCATTTAATGTTTACTTTATAATATTTCTTTTAGTATAATGAGTTCATTTTGAAAAAGCCTTTGATGCTAATTCAGAGATCCATAATCTGCTCACAATGTCTTTCACATGTAGTTTTGATGATAACTGACAAGCTGTAAGTTAATTAGCACAGAACTTACTAATGAGGATGTTAAAATTTAATTTAAAAGTGAGGATTTTTATTTGTACACTCTGGACAAATTGAAGGAAATTCAATCATACATATGATAAGCATTTCAGGCACTTTTTCCTCATTCAGGTACTTTATTAGATAACAATGAGAAAATATAATTAACTTAATGATAGCAAAGTTTTGAAAGTATGCTAAGATTGCTTGTCTTTAAAACCGGGGATAACCCAAAACCAAAGCAGTAAAGTAAGGTCTGTTAATTAGCATGGAAGACAGCTTCTTGAATTAATATGTGGTGTTAATTAACAGGAAGTCTGATGTTGTGTTGTAATTACCACCAATATTTTTGACATACTGAGTGACTGAAGGTGAATTATATAGATAGCAATTGAGTAAACACTTTTGTGCTTAGGAACGTTTTCCTTTGTTTCTGTTTTCTAGAAATATGGACAGACTTCTTAGACTTGGAGGAGGTATGCCTGGACTGGGCCAGGTTAGTAAATAGACTTTTCAGTATTTCTTTATGTGCAAACTACACATCTTTCTTTACTTACCCAAAGAGAAAGAAATCACTCCCACAAAAATCATCTTTCAGATAATCTTATGGTAAGAAGCTTACCTTATTGTTGGTGGTTATATTTGCAACACTGAATAACGTGTGGAGAACGTTTTCTATTATTTTAATTTAATTTCTCCTAGGAATAAGAATTTTCTCTATTTTTTAGTTTAAAATTTTGGGATGTGTGAGATTTTCAAACTTCCCTTTTAATAAAAAAATGACTCAAAATATCTTACTTCTGGGTTTACAATGTAGACTTTAGGAGTAACACATGAAAAAGTAAACATGGCATGCATGGCAAAATCCAGAAAACTGACCCACAGAATGTATGTACAATTTTAATACTGATAAATTCCTTCTGGTAGTTATGATCCATGGATGAATTAATATGTAATATCTCTTTTTTTTCTTTACATTCTTAATAAAATTAAATTTGTTTTCAGTTTTAGTATTATCATCTATCTTGTTTCTTACTGTTGGGCAGATGGTCTCTAGATAGATTTTTTTTTTTTAATCACAGAATATTTATTCTGCTTTAGGTGAGGAAGAAATTTTTGCCTTTTTTGAGTTCTACACTGATTATCTTTCCAGTTTTCCATTCACAAAAGTGATGACTATGTGTTGTTCCTTTCCTGAGGCTTATATGTAGCATAATGTTTTATGGCCAAATTTTGGGAATATTTTATAACCTACCTTTATAACCCTTCTAGTTACCAAGTTTCCCTCATTTTCATATCATGGTCAATCAGTTTATCTTCCTTCATTTAAAGTAGTCTATATGTTGTGAAAGACACAGTTTTGTTGGGGATTTTATGGTATTTTCAGTGTGGAGGCAATTTTATAAGAATTCCTTACATAGAGGGTGCCTCAGCGGTTGAGCATCTATCTGCCTTTGGCTCAGGGCGTGACCCCGGAGTCCTGGGATCGAGTCCCACGTCGGGCTCCCTGCATGGAGCCTGCTTCTCCCTCTGCCTGTGTGTCTCTGCCTTTCTCTTTCTCTCTGTGTCTCTCATGAATAAGTAAATAAAATCTTTAAAGAAAAAAAAAGAATTCCTTAAGTAGATCTGCCATGTCTTTTACTGATACACCTTTTCCTTTTAGAAAGTTGGAATCATTTTGTGATTCTGTTTTGCATCCTTGTGTAGACTTCAGCTCTTTTTACTTCTGTTAGTGTTGACTATTTCTCGTGTTCCTTTACTATCAGCCTATTTCTTTATGATTCTTCATTTTTGTAAGATCTATTTAATCCATACTCTGAAAAGGCCTAAGCCTTGGGGCACTTGGGTGGCTCAGTTGGTTAAGTGAGGTCATGATCTCAGGGTCATAAGATCAATCTTTGTATTGAGTTCCAAACTGAGTGCAGAGTCTGAGATATTCTTTCTCCCTTGTACTTTTTCACTCTCTGTATAAATAAAATCTTTAAAAAAAAAAAAAAAAAAAAGAGGTCAATTTTTGGGACTTGACCCTTCCAAAGCTGTTTTTTATACTTTCGTAAATGTCAGAAGTGAGCTGAGGTATTATGTAGGTACTGCAAATTTACCTGCAAAATATAGGCTATGATATTGCTTTAGTACGATTCTTAAAGGAAGTTGCAGTAAATTTAAATACCAAATATCTTTTCTTAAGCATTAGATGCCATAAATTATATATCTGTGCTAGAAATCCATGCTGAAAAATTGCTGGACATGAAATACGGTTTTACCAACCACAAATAAGCTACATCATACCTCTGTGAGTACTACAAACCTTTGTAGTAAGTAAAAAACTTAAGTTTGATTCAGTAACCTCTCCTTGGTTTCTGATAATTTAATCATCTCATGTGTCCTGTATATTTTTATTTGAACTTGAAAATACGTTGTTTGAAAATTTATTATTTCAAGTATGTGTTTCATCTTCCCAATTAAATGGCAAACTCTTAAGGGGATATTTGTGGGGTGCTTATTTCTGTGATGTCTCCTTTATCAAATACTAGTGTTCAGTGCTTAATGTTTTTTCATTAAAATTTTATTTTAGTCTTGGGGTGCCTGGGTGGCTCTGTCTGTTAAGTGTCTGACTCTTGGTTTTATTTTTATTTTTTATTATTTTTTAATTTTTATTTATTTATGATAGTCACACACACAGAGAGAGAGAGAGAGGCAGAGACACAGACAGAGGGAGGCAGACTCCATGCACCGGGAGCCTGACATGGGATTCGATTCCGGGTCTCCAGGATCGCGCCCTGGGCCAAAGGCAGGCGCTAAACCACTGCGCCACCCAGGGATCCCTGACTCCTGGTTTTAGATTAGGTCATAATATCAGGGTCCTGGGATCGAGCCCTTTGTCAGGCTCTGTGCTCAGTACAGAGTCTGCTTGTCCCTTTCCCTCTATTCCTTCCCTCACTCACATGCTCTATCTCAGAATAAATAAATAAAGGTCTTTAAACATTTTTTTTTTAATTTTTATTTATTTATGATGGTCACACAGAGAGAGAGAGAGAGAGAGAGAGAGGCAGAGACACAGGCAGAGGGAGAAGCAGGCTCCATGCACCGGGAGCCTGACGTGGGATTCGATCCCGGGTCTCCAGGATTGCTCCCTGGGCCAAAGGCAGGCGCTAAACCGCTGAGCCACCCAGGGATCCCCATATTTTAATATTGTTAATAGTGTTTTAAAACTTTCTCTTCCTTTAGCTTTATCATGGTACTTTTTCCTACTTTTTCATTATCATGTCTATACCTACAAAAACAATTTGGAGGTTTTTTTTTTAATATTACAGTTTGAAATGTTAATACTTGAACAATGATAGGCTAATACCATTAAGTCTGTCCGTAATCCTGAAGTTTGGTATAAATTTATTAGTGGTTTGAAGGAGAAACAAACAGATGTTTTATTAGAACTATTTAAATTTATTAACTAGTAGCTTTAAATTTCAAATGTATTTGTTAAAGTGTTTACAAACTTGAAATTACTGTAAGACATGAGATTTTTTTTTTTTTAAGATTTTACTTATTTATTGAGACGGGGGGGGGGCGGTATGGGGGGGCAGAGACACGGGCAGAGACACAGGCAGAGGGAGAAGCAGGCTCGATCCCGGATCTCCAGGATCACACCCTGGGCTGCAGGCAGCACCAAACCGCTGCACTACCGGGGCTGCCTGAGATGATTTATTAAAAGCATTTGCTGCTGTAATTTGGCTACTTGATTGTCTTTATAACTATCCCAAGTTAGGTCTTGGCAACTAAACTTTCCAAAATCTGTGAAGATAAAACCCAAGAGATAGGCATAGCCAAAGCATAGTCTCCAGTCTCTGAAAGTTTTAGTTTAAGTCTTTGGGTCCATTTAGCTTTTAGAAAAGTCAAGGTAAGCTTTTAAGATAAGCTTAAAAGTAAATGAATTCTAAGAGTGCCTGAGTGGCTCAGTAGGTTAGGCTCCAACTCTTGGTTAGGCTCCAACTCATGGTTTTGGCTCAGGTCGTGATCTTCGGGGTGGAGATCTAGGATGTGGAGAGAGATGGAGCCCCACCTCCAGCTCTGCACTCTGGGAGGAGTCTACTACTCTTCTGACCCTCCCTTCTTCCCGTACAATTGTGGAAGATTGATCTCTCTCACACACACGAATAAATCTTTAAAAAGAAAGTAAATGAATTTTTAAAGTATTTTATTTATTTATTTTTAAAGATTTTATTTATTTATTCATGAGAGACACAGAGAGACGCACAGGCAGAGTGAGAAGCAGGCTCCATGCAGGGAGCCTGACGTGGGACTTGATCTGGGGTCTTCAGGATCCGCCCTGGGCTGAAGGTGGTGCTAAACCGCTGAGCCGCCCGGGCTGCCCATGAATTTTTAAAGTAAAATGTCAGTGGCATCTTGACTTGTATTTTAATTTGTTAGGCCAGTATTTTGATTTTTTTAAAGAATTTATTTATTATTTGAGATAGAGTGAGTGCATGAGCAGAGGGGAGGGGCAGAGGGAGAGGGAGGAGCAGCCTTCCTGCTGAACAGGGAGCCAGCTGCTCTATCCCAGTGTCTTGGGATCGTGATCTGAGCCCAAGGCCAACTGAGTCACCCAGGCACCTGGTATTTTGATTTTCTAAGAACATTATTACTTAACCTAGGTATGTTATATTCTAGTAGAAGCACATCAATTATGTTTTAAGTGCCTGGCACATATTAACTACTTTGAGTAGATACCAATGTTCATTATAAATAGTAGGATTTTGGGCAGCCCAGGTGGCTCAGCGGTTTAGTGCCGCCTTCGGCCCAGGGCGTGATCCTGGAAACCCCGGATCGAGTCCCACGTCGGGCTCCCTGCATGGAGCCTGCTTCTTCCTCTGCCCGTGTCTCTGCCTCTCTCTCTGTGTGTGTCTCTCATGAATAATAATAAAAAAAAAATCTTTAAAAAATAAATAGGATTTCAAAGTACAGTGGATGCAGGATTTCTAACTTTTTCCGCAATTAAATAAGACTGAATTGAAGAAATGATGTTTGAGCTAAATTTTGGAATATACGGAAAGGCATACTCAAAAAGTTGGAAAATATGTGACGTAAGGGAAAATAATGAGGAAAGAAGCTGGTGAATAAATTTAGAGTAGGTTGTGAAAGGACTGAATACCATCCCTAGTGATTTTTTACTTTTTTTTTCCCATAGGCATTATAGTTTCATGAAGACTTTTTAGCAGATTTATGATCTGTGTGCCTTTTCTTTTTTTTTTTTTTTTAATTTTTTTTAAACATTTTTATTTATTTATGACAGTCACAGAGAGAGAGAGAGGCAGGGACATAGGCAGAGGGAGAAGCAGGCTCCATGCACCGAGAGCCCGACATGGGATTCGATCCCGGGTCTCCAGGATCGCGCCCTGGGCCAAAGGCAGGCGCCAAACCGCTGCGCCACCCAGGGATCCCTGTGCCTTTTCTTTTAAAGATTTTATTTATTTATTAGAGAATGCATGCGTGTATGGGACGGAGTGGCAGAAGGGGAGGTGGAGAGAATGAGCAGATTTTGCACTTAGCGGGGAGCCCAATGTGGGCTTGAGATCATGACCTGAGCCAAAACCAAGATACCTTTAACCCACTGTGCCAGCCAGGGGCCCTGATTCAGTCTGTGTTTTTGAAAAGTAATTCTAGTGGTAGTTTGCAGAATAGATAGAAGGGAAGAAATTGAAGGCAGAGTCCTCAACTATACGAAATCATTTCTGATATTTAACCTTTCAGGCACATAGTAGGATTTTATTTCTCCATCAGTTTTTAAGTTAGCTTGACCATGATTTTGCTTTGACTAATGGAATGGGAGTTGAAAATTAATAGATCACTTTTATGTGGAAGCTTTAAAAATCAGCGTGATTTGTCTCTCTTGGTAATCAAGGAAGCACGGAGACAGAATCTTTGTTAGCTGGGTCCCTTGGAGAGAATGACATACCTGCAAGTCAGAAATCCTAACACAAAATCACAAAAATATCCTTGGTCTCTGGTTTTTGTTTTAAGAAACATGTAGACCAAACTAAGCACATATGCAGGCCTATATTGCCTATAAGTTATCAATTTGTTTCTCTCTGATACAAATCCCAGTAATTTCTAGATGCAAAAAAAAGGGAAGATACTATAAATGAATGACCAGAGGAGGCTTTCTGAAAGTGGTGAGATATAAGCTACATTTTGAGGGATTATTTCAGGTGGCTTGATTAAAAAAAAACAAAACAAAACTTCCTGAATTGGATGTGTTCTATTTTATTTGTTGTAACTCCCAAATCTATATAGTAGTATATGGATTTTGTATGTATATTATAACTAATAGTAATTTTTCTGTTTCCCTGGGTCTTTGAATAGAAATGTTCTTTCTGTTATTTGTCTTTTGGGTTTTGATCGGATATTTTATAGAAAGGATTAACTTAACATAGCAATGGAAAAAAATGCCTGGAATACATGAAATAATACCATTTTCATAGATGAGGAGTCTTAATATCACATGCCAGTTCTCTAATTTAATCATAAATTCAGTGGAGTTCCAATAAAAATATCAACCGGAATTTTCATGGAATTGAAAAACGAATTCTGAAATTCATATAAGAAAAAAGAACCCAAGAATAGCAAAGAAATTCTTAGAAAGGAAAAAGAAACTTGCTCCACCAAATATCAAAATATATTTTAATGTTATATGACTCAAGTAGTGTAATATTGGTATGTAGATAGATCAGTGTCATCAAGACGGAAGCACAAAAGTAGACTCATGCATATATGGGAACTTGATTTGTGAAAGAAATTGCATTAAAAATTAGTGAGGAGGGGCAGCCCGGGTGGCTCAGCAGTTTAGCATAGCCTTCAGTCCAGGGAGTGATCCTGGAGACCCGGGATTGAGTCCCATGTCGGGTTCCCTGCATGGAGCCTGCTTCTGTCTCTGCCTCTCTCTCTCTGTGTCTCTCATGAGTAAATAAATAAAAAACCTTAAAAAAAAAAAAAAAAAGTGTGGAAAAAAAGACCTGTTCACTAAATGATTTTAGAACAAGTGGCTCCTCCCTCCCTCCCTCCCTCCCTCCCTCCCTCCCTCCCTACCTCCCTCCCTCCCTTCCTTCCTTCCTTCCTTCCTTCCTTCCTTCCAAGATGTTTGTTTATCTGAGACAGAAGAGGGCACAAGCAGAGGGAGAGAGAAGAGCAGACTCTCTGCTGAGCAGGGAGCCCAGATGCAAACTTGATCCCAGGATTCTGGGATCATGACCTGAACCTAAGGCAGATGCTTAATCGACTGAGCTACCCAGGTGCCCTGGAACAAATGCCTTTCTATATGGGGGGGGGGGACACACACAAAAAATGTATACCACTTGAATTGAAGGCATGATGACTGTGAAAATCAAACTTTATAATTTTGGAAGATACACCAGTTAGAATGGCTATTCAAAAAAATACTAGAAAATCACAATTGTTGATTAGGATGTAGACAAATTAGAACCATGTGCATTGCTGGTAGGAATATAAAATTATGTAACCTCTGAAAAACAGTGTGGTGGTTTGTCAGAAAATTAAGCACAAAAGTACCATATGATGCAGTAATTCTATTTCTGTCAATATATATATCTCCAAAAATTGAAAGCTGAGACTCAGATATTTGTATCCAGTAGCAGCATTATTTACAGTAGCCAAAAGGTGGAAGCAACTTGTGTCTTACTGATAAGGTGAGTAGATAAACAAAATGTGATATGACATGCTATGGAATATTATTCAACCTTAAAAAGGAAGGAAAAACCTGACATCTGATACAACATGGATGAACCTTGAAGCCATGATGCTAAGTGAAATGAGCCAGTCACAAAAGGACCGTTATTGAATGATTCTGCTTATAGGAAGTACTAGAGTAGTCAGATTCATGGAGATAGAAAGTAGAATGGTGGTTGCCAGAGGTTGGGGGAAGTAGGTGAGAGGGTATTAGTGTTTAATGGTTATAGAGTTTCAATTTAGGAAGATGAAAAAATTCTGGATATGGATATTAGTATTTGTTGCACAGCAATGTGAATATGCTAAATGCCTACAGAACTGTATACTTAAAAATAAATGATTAGTGATAAATTTTACGTTGTGTATATTTTACCACAATAAAAATTTCACTTATCACATCTTTAAAATGAGATTAATACTTATTTTAGATGTATCATAAAGGATTAAATAAACATGTGAGCATGTCAGACACACAGAAAATAGCCCAAAGAAATATTTTTTAGAAGAAAATTTTAGAAGAAATAGGAAAGTAAAACTCAAAAGATTGTTAATTTGAGTTCAATACATTACTAACTCTTGTCCCAACAAAGACAGTAGAAACAAACTTAAAAGACAAGCAATAGATGGAGAGAAGATGTTTGTAATGCGTTCATCTGCAACACATTTAGCGAAGCATAAATCAGTAAGACAGAAAAGATAGTCTCATAGAAGAAAGAACATGAAATAGAAGTTTGTAGGATAACTGCCAATAAGCGTAGGAGAAGATATTCAACCTCACTGTATGTCAGAGAAATAGAAATAAAACAGGTATTAGACCTTTTTTTTTTTTTTTTTAACAAAGTCTGTTGTATTAACTGTTAGGATTTTGGAAAGCAAAAGTTCTCATGTGAGCTTTTTGTCTGTAGGCCCAGTGTGGGTATCAAGTATGGGTATGGGAATTGGTTAAGGATTGTATCCCAATGTTTAGAACATTACTGGCAAATAGAATACATAAATATTTGTTGAATGAACACACTGCATGTGGAAATATAAATGGTTGAAGTTGCTCTGGAAATCAATTTGATAGTATCTAGTAAGTTGAAAATGCCCTAACTTCTATGACTCTGCAATTCTGTTTATTCACTTTAGAGAAATTCTTACACATGTGTATCAGGACACCTGTTTAAGGGTATTTATTACAACATCGTTTACGTTTTTGAAAAAAAATTGAAGAACTTAAATGTCTGTGGCAAAAATGTGTTCTGATGGAATATTACACAGCAGTTAAAATGAACCAGATTCTTATATTAAGAGAAAAATTCAGGTTGGAGAGAGAGATACAGTGTGAATGCATTAATGTTAATTCTAAAAACAACAATTTTTTAAAGAGTATGTAATTCCTGAGTAAAATTATTACAAGTTCTACAGCAGCACTATCCAATAGAACTTTCTGCAGTGATGGAAATATTCTATATTAGTTCTAACACAGTAGCTGCTAGCCATATGTGGCTGGCTATTAAGCACTTGAAATGTGAGTAGAACAACTGAAGAATTGAATTATAAATTTTATTTAATTTCAACTTCTATTAATTTAAATTTAAGCCACATATAGCTGCTGAGTCCATGGATTGTCCCTATTGTGACTAAAGAATTGAATTTTTAATTTTATGTGAGTTTATTGTTGCATGTTACCAGTGACTACCATAGGCCTAGGTAAATCCACACAAATTCATGAGAAGGGAAGAAGGCAAAAGGAACTTTTACTTCATATATAATATTCTGTTGTTTTAATAAACAAATGAACAAACAAAACTAAGCAAAAGAAGTCAGTATTATTAAATGATATTAACATTTTCCTTTAGTACTTTATTAAAAAGTCAGCAAGTACAACAAAATCAGAAATGCATTCTAATTTATTTTTCAGTACTTTTTTTCATGTTTTACTTAGCCATTTCATAAAACTAGAGAGGTTGCCAGAGGCTAGACTATGTGGGGCCTTGTAGAAGATTCTCTTCCAAGTGAGTTGGGAAATCCTTAGGTATTTTTGAGCAAAGGAGTTACGCTTATTAGACAAACTTTTTTTTTCTTTAAGATTTTATTTATTTGAGAGAGAGCATGAGCAGGGAGAAGGGGAAAGGGAGAGGGAGAAGCAGACTCCCCACTGAGCAGGGAGCCTGACCAGGGGGCAGTGTGAGGGGGGCTCTTGATCTGAGCCAAAGGCAGCCGACCAACTGAGCCACCCAGGCGCCCCAGACAAACATTTTAGAGAACTTGGTTACTCAGGAGCTGAGATGTAAGATGGAAAGAATGGAAGCAGAGACAAGAAGCTACTACATTAGTAGTAGTTTTTAAGGTTACAGGTTACAGTATTTAATTTTTATTGTATATTTATCTGCTAGAGAGATTCTGGTGTAGCTTGAACCAACACAGGTTAATATGTATAATTAATCTTTACACCTGTCACATTTGAAAAATGACCCTTATTTACTAAAAGATTCAGTAGCATGAAAACGAGCATAGGCATTTACAAAAGGCTTTTTATGATTAAATTCCTTGAGCACTTTGGCCTATTTGTATTGACAATTTTTATATACTGATGGATGCTTCTGGTTACCTTTTTTTCTCTTTGATTCTTTGAGTTATCTATCCTTATGTGATCCTCTGAACATTTACAGAGAGCCTTTCTAAACATTGATAGATTAATTTGGCCATTTTTATGCCTATTAAGAAGTAGGGAAGGGTCAAGAAATTGTAATTGTTTTATTTCTTCGCTTAACTACAAATAAATAGTGATTTTGCTTTAGAAACAAAGCAAAAATACAAGAAGCCTTTTACTTTTTTCATTTGCTGTGCTTGTCATGTAATAATTTTATTATTTTTAAAAGTATAGTTCCTAATTATTATATTCATGTACTTGAGCTGATGTTTCTACTGTAGAAAATTAAGAAAGGTCAGGTCAATAGCAAGCTAATTAGAGCACACTCTTTCTAGTTGTCATTGTAATGTAATTCTTCTGAATAGATATTAAACCCCATGAAAATGTGGTGCTCTGGAGAGGTCTCAAATCTACTCTCGAGAGTTCTCAAGTACAAGGAAAACAAATTCCTGGTGGATGCATCATAGTTACTTTCTGTAATTTTGTTTGAACATTCTACTGAGAGTGGTCTTTCAAGGGGAAAGATCTTTGACACTTGCGAATGTTAAATTTCTATTTTGATAGGAAATTACCATAAATGGTTTTGTTTGAATTCTTTATAATCTAAGGGGAGCAGTTATTTTTGATTGCACTGAGATTACCTTCCAGAATTAATCACATTCTGATGAAATAGAAAATCAAAATTATGAGGAAAAATGAAATATTAGTATTTAAAAATTTGAAGTCAAGTATATGATGGATCTATGACATTTGATATTTGTATTTGTACAAAAGATATATGGGATGAGAAGGAAGATACCTCTGTTCAATACATAGGAAAGTGAAGTATTGTCATATAATCTCAATATGCCAGAAGAATGGAATTTACAATCTTGGAAATCCAGTCTGTGTCTTTTTCTTCTCTACCTTCAACACTGCGTTTACCTACTTGATTTACTGGCTACACTGTTCATTTGGTATATTGATCTTTGGGTTTCCTGTCTTTTTTTTTTTTTTTTTTTTTATGATACTCACAGAGAGAGAGAGAGAGAGAGGCAGAGACACAGGCAGAGGGAGAAGCAGGCTCCATGCACCGGGAGCCCAATGTGGGATTCGATCCCGGGTCTCCAGGATCGCGCCCTGGGCCAGAGGCCGGCGCCAAACCTCTGAGCCACCCAGGGATCCCAGGTTTCCTGTCTTTAACTTTTATAATGTAACTTGTAATTTTTCAGATCAGATTATCATTTGGACAGTACTCTAGATATCATACTTATCTAAAATCTGGGCAGATATGGTCAGTGTTTACTCCCACAATGCACAGTCAAGGTGATTCTTTGTGAGATGTTATCTGGGTGGAATGCCCTGGAAGCATGCCACCAGAGCAGGGCAATGGTCTCCACTAAGTAGCCTCCCAGTGCTGCTTTTCAGACTGTTGCTGGTGATTGCACAGGCTCTTCCTGCCAGGACACTGAATGCTTGTGTGGAGCACAGTGGGTGGGCTTAGGGACAGTAAAGAGTATATTAATGATTATCATAGTTAACTTTTCTCTTTCTCCTATGCATATTTTCCCTCTTTTTACCTGTGTACACTCTTATCTGCCTATGGTAGCTCTGTGTTGAGTAGTTCTTTATTCCTTGGTGTTCTAAATACCAACCCTAAGTAATTGAAAGCAAAATGCTTACCAGAAGTAGATGAAACAACAAAACCTAGTTTTGGAAAAGCACCCCTTTCTGTTTTATAGAAAACAGTGTTCTTTTACTTCATGGAAATGGCTTATTTTATTACCTGGTAGTATACATTTTTGTTACCATTAAATAGCCATATCACTATAGGAAGATTATTTTGATTTTATTTTAGTTGGTACCTGGTTCCACAGTTTCTGGGTACTATTACCTTCCCATTTTCCTCCCTAATTTCTATTTTTTAGGCTAAATGAGATCTTTGAATATTTTATATTTTATATTTATATTTTATATTCAGTCTTTCAAACATGACTCTTTTTTTAAGGACTGTGAACATTGTAGCAATATAGGGAGATAGCCAGATAGTTCAAATAAGAAATGTAATTGTTAATGGGATCTACAGCAAATGTATGCATCCATAAAGAGAACCCACATATTTTGACAATTGTATCAGGATTCCCTAGATTTATAGAAGTGGGGTGGAGGAGAGGATGAAAGCCAAATGGACTAATGCTGAGCCCAGCGGACTAATGCTGAGTGCCTCCCATGTTTTGATGTTTCTATGAACTTAATCTCATTTAATCTTCTCAGTAATCCTATATGAATAGGGATAATTACTCCTGTATTATAGGATTGAGTTACGGAACTAAGAAGTGAAGCTAGAGTTGGAACACGAGTTTCTCTGATGCCAAGGCCTATTCAACATCAACATTTTTCTCCGGTAGATAATCTCACAGTATTGTCACTGGCTATTTGCTTTGTAAATTAAAAAAAAACTTAAATAATCTGGAAATTTCTGTTGCAAAATATAGGTGAGGAGTAAGATGCTTGCTTTTTTCTTTTTTAAAATATTTATTTTTGAGAGAGAGAGGGAGAAAATGCCTTCATGCCTACTCATGCAATGGTGGAGAAGGGCAAGGAGAGGGAGGAACAGAATCTCAAGCAGACTCCCTGCTGAGCGTGCCCCCCCCCCCACTGGGGGCTCGATACCACCACTCCAAGATCATGACCTGAGGCGAAATCAAGAGTCAGATGCTTAACTGACTGAACCACCCAGGCACTCCAGATGCTTGCTTTTTGTATTTTTAAGAAACTTAAAATATTTAAGAGGGGTTTTCTTTGTTGTGATATGTCATTCTTGTTTCATATTTTAAGAATATTTAAGGAATGAGTAAATATTTTATTCCCTCTGGTAATATATAATGTATACCTTGATATATTGATAAAAGTAGAGGATACAAAGAGTACAACTTTTTAAAGAAGATTTATGTATCTTTCTCCTTTTAGCTAATAAAACATTTTCCTTACTATTCAGAAATTGATTAGTACTCTAATTGCCAAAGTAAGTTGTTTCATTTAAAAAATTATTTTTGGAAAGAGGCTTTTCTTATTAAACTAATTTGAATGACCAGTCTTGTACCTTGACTTGTAATAATGAAAGAAGAGGTACAGAGAGCTGTTTTATTTGAATAATAGACTTGCCAATTAGCCATCAAGTGCTTCCATCTGTGAAATTGTTGATCAGATGGGTTAGCTGGGATGTTTCCAGACTAGGGCATCATAAATGGCACTTGAAAACTGTCACTTTGATGATGAGGTTTCAAGTATTAATGCTTGATGCTGTGGAACCTTTTTTTCCTTTTGCAGTACCATGTTTTTTTAGAACATACTGATCCCACTTATGAATTCTGTGGCACCAAGAGAACTTGGAAGACCTGCCACTGATGTAAAGTTCTGCTTAATCTGCTGCTCTGGCCTGTGCTGAGATTGGTTTTAAACCAGAGTATTAACGGCTTCTTTAATGGCCTACACAGTAATGTTGGTTGATGATCTGACTGGCACAGGCAGGCTATGCTCACTGCCCATGGGCGATGGAACTGACATACACTGGGAAGTTTCTTTGCACTTTCCCATTGATATAAACTCATTTTCAAATATCTCTGTCCCTTAAATGTATGCTAGTCTAAGGTCACATAAATTTTTAATTGTAGCAATTGTACGAAATGAATTTAATATCTGCCCTATAATTTTTTTAGGATTTAAATTACTTATTGATAATTAATACATTTAAAAATTTGTTTAATAATTCAGAAATAAACATTTCTGGAAAGAATTGTCATGTTTTACCTCACTATGCCACATCTTCCTTGCTTGGTCTTCTGTTTTGCAGGATGTTTTCATTAGTAAGTTGACTTCTTTGAATGCTTGTAGATATGATTAGATTATGGGGTCCCTTTCTGGTTCCCAGTTTGTGTGGGGACAAATTCATGCCTTTGTTACTTTGTGGACACCAGCATGGCTGTCTCTCTGTCCTGGCACAGATACCTAATCCAAACTCACTGAGGAAGGCAATATATTTTGGGCAACAATGAAAAGCCTCATTCTGGAACTAGACTAGATCTGAATGGTGGCTGAGATCCGTGGAAGAGGAAAAGAGAATGACAATACAGTGTCAGTGTGCAGGAAAGTGGATGTTTGGGATTTTGTTCCTATTCATTTTTCTTCTAGGGTATATTTTCATATGTTAGCATCATTCCCAGGCCCTTCAACCTCCCTGAGCTATCTCCCAATGAGAAAAAAATATCAATTCAAATGTTTTGTTGTTTATTACTTTGGATTACCTGATGATTGCCTTTTTTATTCTCAGGTTTGGCTGTTACTCCCTCTCCTAGGCAAAAATGTCCAGTATTTAGTAAATAACATTGATTAAGCAACAGGTTTCTATCTCATAGGTGGAGATAGAGGCATATAGTAATTACTATTACTATAGTTGTAAGTAACTTACAACATTTGAAGGAAAAAGTATGATTTCAGAGTAGAACTGAAAGACTTGTTTTCAAGTGCTCTTCTATAGAGCATTAAACAGCAATATGAGAAAGGGAGAAGATAAATAGATGTGACAATGTGACCTTTACCTTCCTTCCTAAAAGAGTAAAATTTTCCCCTAAGTTTTTTGACCACAGCCTCGCTTTAATGGTCCTTGTCTTTTTTTTTCTGTCCCTCCCTGTTTCTTTAATTCTTCCAAAATAGCCATTCTGTAGATTTTATGTTGGTATCCCAAGTAGTATTATGAATAGACAAATGCTTAATGAAGTTAAGGTAGTGGTCAGGAGTGTTTCTAGGAAATCTTAGATGTTTTCCATCCCTTAATATCTGCTGGTTATGCCTCAGAACTTCCGAGGCTTTTTTGCTTCTACTTAGCATAAATCAAGGAGTTTGAGCACTAACCTAGGTATTTTTAAATAGTTACCTTTAAATAGGTAGCATGACATGTTACAGAGTTCAGAAGTTAGAACTGTGTGTATGTGTCCTTGCCATTTCTGTCTCCTTCCTTAGAAATAACTGCTGTTACCAGTTTCTGTCCTTCCAAAGATATTCTCTATTGGTGCTGTCCTGTAGAACTTTCTCTGAGCAAAGAAATGTGTATGGTATGCCACTAGCCACATGTGGCTGTTGAGCCCTTGAAATATAGGTGGTATGACTGAAGAACTAATTTTTTAAATTTAATTTTAATAATTTAAGTTTAAATAGCTTCATGTAGCTAATGGCTACCATATTGGACAGTGGAATGTGCATACTTAATAGTATATCCTGGATATTGTCCCATCTCATATTTAGGACATAAAAAGCTACCTCATTTTTCTCTAAGTGATTTTTTGCTATTTCTTTTTATGGAAGAACCATGACTTATTTAACCAGTCTTCTACTGATACACATTTAGGTCATTTCCTGTATTAATGTTTTCAAAAAGATATTTACTACACCATTGGCAGGTTTGGATTTAGGCTTTACCACTTACCTTGATCACCGTGGACACATTGGTTAACTTCTTTGAGCCTCAGCTTCTTCATTTATATAGGCACAATAATACTCACTTTGCAGGATTATGTAATTATTATAAGTAGTGTTAGGTAATAGACCTCCAAAATGGTGCTAGGAGCTCTATTAGGAGTAGTAGATATTGATAGCCTTATTGTTAACTTACTGTTTTAATAATGAGACCATAACAAGCCCAGAGTCCTATTTAATGTTGAACTAATGGCAGAACATTCAAAAGGCTTTGATTAGCTCAATTTAGGTTTGTAAGTACAGATAGTTTCGACCTTTTATTCACTTGACTTCTCTGAATTGTACATAGCCATCTGTAGATTACTTTTCGTATGCTAATTTAGAACTTTTGTATATCAGCTGGCAAAATTGTACATTTCAAGCTCTTCCATAGTGACTTCCTTGTCAGACAATGGTTAAAGCAGGGTCATTGGCTTTTTTTTTAGGTAGTCATACAACAGTATATTAATTTTAGATGTACAACATAGTGATTTAACATTTCTTTGCGTTACGATATGGTCTACCTTCCATCTGTCACCATACAGAGTTGTCATAATTTATTAACCATATTCACTGTGCTTTACTTTGCCACCCCCCCATCTTATTTATTTTATGACTAGAAGTTTATACGTTTTAATCTCCTTCAACTATTTTGCCAATCCATCCTCCACCCCTATTCCGTAGCAACCACCAGATTGTTCTCTTGAGTCTATATCAGCTTTGTTTTATTCAATTGTTTAATTTTAGATTCCACATATAACTGAGATTATTTGTCTTTCTCTTGAGTTCTTTCACTTAGGATACTTCTAGGTCCATCCATGTTGTTACAAATGGCAAGATTTGATTCTCTTTTATGGTTGAGTAATATTCCATTGTATATGTACCACATCTTTATCCATTTATCTGTCAGTGGATGCTTAGGTTGATTTCTGTATCTTGGCTATTGTAAATAATGCTGCAGTGAACATAAGGGTGTATATATCTTTTTGAATTAGTGTTTTTGTTTGCTTTGGATACATACCCAGAAGTGGAATTGCTGGATCATATGATAATTATATTTTTAATTTTTTGAAGAACTCCATACTGTTTTTCATATTGGCTGTGCTGGTTTCCATTCCCACCAACAATGGGAATTGTAAGAGTTCCTTTTCCTCCACATTCTTGCCAATATTTGTTATTTCTTGTCTTTTTTCATAATAACTATTCTGACAATGGGATCCCTGGGTGGCGCAGCGGTTTGGCGCCTGCCTTTGGCCCAGGGCGCGATCCTGGAGACCCAGGATCAAATCCCACGTCGGGCTCCCGGTGCATGGAGCCTGCTTCTCCCTCTGCCTGTGTCTCTGCCTCTCTCTCTCTCTCTCTGTGTGACTATCATAAATAAATTAAAAAAAAAAAATAACTATTCTGACAAGTATGAGATGGTTTTGATATACATTTCCCTGATTAGGGATGTTGAGCATCTTTTCATGTGATTGTTGCCCATCCCTGTGTTTTCTTTGGAGAAATGTCTATTCATAACCTCTACCCATTTAAAAAATATTTTATTTGAGAAAGAGAAAGAGCACGAACAGCAGCGAGGGATAGAGGGAGAAGGAGAAGCAGACTCTCCACTAAGCAGGGGGCCTGATGCGGGGCTCGATCCCAGAATCCTGGGATCATGACCTAAGCAGAAGGCAGACACTAAACTGAGCCACTCAGGTGCCCCTGCCCATTTTTTAATTAGATTGCTTTTTGATACCGAGTTGTGCATTCTTTATATATTTTGGATACTAACCCATTACCATTTATATCATTTGTAAATATCTTCTCCCTATCAATAGGTTGCCTTTTTGGTTTTGATGGTTTCCTTTGCTGTGCAAAAGCTTTTTATTTTAATGTCCCATTTGTTTATTTTTTGCTTTTATTGCCCTTGCCTGACCTCCAAAAAAAATATTGCTTGCACTAATGTCCAAAAGCTTACTGCCTGTGTTTTCTTCTAGGAATTTTATGGTTTGCAGTCTTACATTTAAGTCTTTAATCCAGGGGCGACTTAGTGGCCCAGTTGGTTAAGCATCTGCCTTTGGCTCAGGTCATGATCCCAGAGTCCTGGGATCGAGCCCCTCATTGGGCTCTCTGCTTAACAGTGAGCCTGCTTCTCCTTCTCCTTGTATTCTCTCTCTCTGTCAAATATATAAATAAATGTTTAAAAAAATCTTTAATCTATTTTGAGTTTATTTTTGCATATGACATGAGAAAATGGTCTTGTTTCATTCTTTTGCATGTACTTGTTTAGTTTTCCCAATACCATTTTTTGAAGAGACTGCCCTTTCTCCATGGTATAGTCTTAACCTTTGTTGTAGACTGATTGTATAACTGTGGCTGTGGATTTATTTCTGGGCTGTTTATTCTGTTCCATTGATCTGTGTCTGTTTTTGTGCCAGTACCATACTGTTTTGACTATGATAGCTTTGTAGTATTGTTTGCACTCAGGTTGTGTGATACTTCGATCTTTTTTGTTCTTTCTCAAGATTGCTTTGGTTATTCAGGTTTTTGTGGTACTCTACAGATTTCAGGATTATTTGTTATAGTCCTATGCAAAATGCCATTGGTATCTTGATAGAGATTGCATTGAATCTCTAGATTGTTTTGGATAATATGGGCATTTTAACAGTATTACTTCTTCCAGTCTGTAAGGATGGATATCTTTCCATTTGTATGTGTCATCTTCAGTTTCTTTCATTGGTGTCTTACATTTTTCAGAGTATTGGTATTTCACCTCCTTGGTTAAATTTATTTCTAGTTACTTTATTCTTCTGGTGCAATTGTAAATGGGATTACTTAATTTCTCTTTCTGACAGATAGTTAAAAGTATAGAAATGGAACAGATTAATTGTATATCTTGCAGCTTTAGTGAATTTATTTATTCTAACCGTTTTTTGGTGTGGTCTTTAATTTTTATGTATATAGTATCATGTCATCTGCAAGTAGTGACAGCTTTACTTCTTTTCCAGTTTGGATGCTTTTTATTTCTTTTTCTTATGTGATTGCTGTGGCTAGGACTTATAATATGTGTTGAATTAAAGTAGGTCACTGTTAATATAACATTGTATTTGAACATTTTATGGTATATTGGAATATTGATGAAAAACAGGAATATAAAAAGGCAGTAAAAAAATAATAAAAAGGCAGTGATACTATTTAGAAGTGGCCATAGGTTTTAGAATTATATGGGTAATGGAAGCATATTATGAGTTTGGGTATAATTTTTTTTCTTTAGTATTATCAGTGATATTGTTTATTTGAAACATAAAACCCTTAGAATTATATTGAAGAAGTAAGCTTCGTTGAAACTTCATTTCTTGACCATAGGTGATTTTTGTATTTTTAATAAACTGGAAACAATAGCTCATTTTAAGTTTACCTTGACTTCATTTTTTGTAAACATTAAGGTCTATTATCAACACTGAGCAGTGTCATATAAATGATTCACTTATTCAGAGTTCTTTAAAGAAAAACCAGTAACCAAAATTTTTACAAGTATGCAGATTCAGAACCAGTTTCAGGCATGCTGGATGTCTGTATATACTATGAAGAAAATGTGATGATAGATAGTATTTGTTGTTGTTTAATCTGAGTACCTAACAGGCATGCTTATGAGTGAAACTGGAGTTAAAGGAATGACAAAGTATCCTTTTTATTTCCAAATTTAGTATTTATTTCTAAAGCATATACGTATATATACACACACACACACATAAATAAAATGATGTTAGAATTACTGTTTTTTGACAGACACCAATAATTTAAGTATAAAAAAGTGTATTGTTAAAATACAGTAGTAGCAGCTGTGTGCCAGACACTGTACTAAATGAAATACCTAATGTTCTGTCATTTAATCCTCACAGTAATCAGTACCAGGGTTAAGAGAAGTCCCAGTTCACAGGAGTCTTAACTTTAAGCAGCGAGGCAGTAATTTAACCTCATATTTATTCTTTTTGATTTCGGAATATCTATGCCCCTTACTAACATTTTAATTTGGGAGGGGATTTTATCAGATTTTTGATAGACATTGTCATTTTTTTAATATACTGAATTTATAAGAATGACCCAGTGCAGATGATCAGTTTTTGTGCATGGTGATGGGCTCAGGGCTGTCTGTGCAGGTAACTTTAAGCAGTAAGTCATAATAATATTTTTTATTGTGTAAACAGATAGCATTAGTGGTAATTGAAAAGATGTACTATAGCAGAAAGAGGATTGGACCTGAATATACCTCCTGACCCGTAGCTTGCACAATTATTTAAATTATTTATGTTTATCTTTTATCTGCCTATCTGTATGTTCAGTAGAATTATGATTATACCTCTCTATTTCATTGTTTTAAGAATCAATAAAAAACGAGAGGATTTAAAAATGTTTTTTAAAATCATATAGCACTTACATATTTTAATCTGAAAGATTAAAAATTGGTCTCCCAATGCAAAACATTGTGGTGAGTTTTTGTGCCTTGATGAAGTATCCCTAAACTAGATTTGTCTCCTTTGACCAGAATATTTCTCTAACAACTTTTGGAATTAATTATCTTTGAACTACAAATGATAAGTTTGGAAACTGCAGTGTGTTTATGTGTGTGTGTGTGTGTTTGTATGTAAACACAGGTGCTATAATCCAATCATATTGTAGGCGGAGTCAGGAGGTTTTTTTGTTTTGTTTTGTTTTGAAAGATAGAGAAGCTGCTCTTAAAATGTCTTAATTGGACATTTCTGAATGAATGCTATTTTTGACTCTGATACATAATTTGCTGAGCTGCTACACCAAATCATATTATCTATTCTATTTATTTGTAAGCCTTATTCTATTTTATGCTTACAAAAGAGTTTTATTTTGTAGGGACTATATTTGAGAATTATCATAAGAGGCAGTACATAATCACTGAAGGCATTAAGTAACTTTACAATATTCTTTGAGTTATAAGGATTTAGGATGGAAATATTTCCAAGCTTTTTATTTCTTTTGTTTTTATTAGCTTTATTGAGATGTAATTGGCATGCAATAAACTGTACATACATAAACAATATAATTTGATAAGTTTTGACATGTGTGCATTGTGAAACCAGCACTGCAATCATGATGGTGAGCACCCATCACTCCCACATTTATTTAGGCCCCTTGGTAATCCCTCCTTTTTTATTCTTCCCCATTCGCGAAGCAACCACTGATCTGTCATTATATATTAGTTTTCATTTTCTAGAGTGTTAAATAAATGGAATCATATAGTAGTAGTCTTTTTGTCTGCCTTTTATACCACAAGTATTTTGAGATTCTTCTAAGTGTGTATCAATAGCTCATTCCCTTTTATTGTTTAGTTGTATTTCATTGGATCGATATACCACAGTTCATTTATCTACTCACCTGTTTACAGCTATTTTGGTGTTTTCTGGTTTGGGGCTATTATAAAATAAAGCAGTAATGAACATTATGTACATGTTTCATTTCTCTTGAGGAAACACCTAAGAGTGGAATAGCTGGATCATATAGTAGATAGATGCTTAACTTACTAAAAAACTGTCCAACTTTTTTCCAAAGTGGTTGTATAATTTTACACTCCTACTAGCAGTGTATGAGAGTTCCAGTTCCTCCACATCCTTGCCAACACTTGATATGGTTAGTCTTTTTAATTGGGGCCCTTTTAATGGGTAATTATGGTTCTAGTTTATACACTTCCTTAATGACTAATGATGTTGAACATCATTTCATGTGCTTATTTGCCATCCGTATATCTTTTTTAGTGAGGTCTTTATTCAGATCTGTTATCCAGTGTTTACTGGGCTGTTTTATTTGTGAATTTTTTGAGTTCTTTACGTAATCTAGATGCAACTCCTTTATCAAGTATGTGATTTGCAGATAATATTTTTTCTACTCTGTGTTTTTTGAAAAGGAGAGTTTTTAATTTTGAAGTCTAATTTATAAAAATTTTCTGTTATAAATTATACTTTGGTATGATGTCTAAGAAATCTGTGCCAACTCAAGATCATGAAGATATTCTCTTGTTTTTCTAGAAGTTTTATAGTTTTAAGTTTTATATTCATGTTTGTGATCCATTTTGAATTTTTTATATATGATGCAAGGTGTGAATCATTCGGATTTTAAAGCATATTTTACATGTGGATATCCAACTCTTGCAGCAACATATATTGAAAGATTTTTTTTCCTACCTTTGCATTTGTACCTTTATTGTAAATCAGTTGTCCCTGTACATGTGACTCTATTTCCAGAATCTCTTCTGTTTCATTATCTGTTTGTCTTTAAAGCTAGTACATTGTCTTGAATACTGTAGTTCCATAATAAATGTTGAAATAAGGTTGTGTTGGTTCTCCTGTTGTTCTTTTTAGCAGCAGTGTTTTGGCCACTCTAGGTCTTTTGCATTTTCATACAGATTTTAAAATCAAGTATCTTAATTTATATAAATGAAAACTTGTTGGTATTTTGATTGATGGTGTATAAGATCTATACAGCAATTTGGGGAGAACGGGTATCTTTTTTTTTTTTTTTTTAGAGATTTTATTTTGAGAACTGATATCTTAACAATATTGAGTCTTGCAACCCATGAACACAGTATATTTCTCTTTATTAAGGTTTTAAATTTTTCTCAACAATTTTTTGTGCTTGTCAGTGTACAGAGTTTTCATATTCTGTCATATTTATGTCTCTTCCATATTTTTGATGCTATTATGGCAGTGTTTTATTTCAGTGATTATGTTGTCTGTGAAACAGTTTTACTTTTTCTAATCTGAATGCCTTTTTTTTTTTTTTTTTGGCTGAACTGCATAGAACCGTCAGTAAAGCTTTTTTTTTTTAAGATTTTATTTATTTATTTATTCATGAGAGACAGGGATGGGGGTCAAGACATAGGCAGAGGGAGAAGCAGGCTGCATTTAGGAAGCCGGAAGTGAGACTTGATCCCAGGACCCCAGGATCATGCCCTGAGCCAATGCTCAACCGCTGAGCCACCCAGGCATCCCTGAATGGACATTAAAGTGGACCCTTCTGGGGTGCCTGGGTGGCTCATTCAGTTAAGCACCTGCCTTTGGTTCACGTCGTGATTCTGTGGTCCTGGGATTGAGCCCTGTCAGGATCCTGTTCAGTGGGGAGTCTTGCTTCTTCCTCTCCCTCTCCCTTTGACTCTTCCCCTGCTTGTGTTTGTGCTGTCTCTCAAATGAATAAAAAATAAAATAAATAAAATAAAATAAAATAAAATAGACTTTTTTGTTCTTAATCTTAGGGGGAAAACATACATTCTTTCATCATCAAACATATTAGCTTTGTGTTTTTTAATAGATAGTCTTTATCAGGTTACAGATAAAGTTTTTTGTTTTGTTTTTTTTTTTACAATTTTTTTTTATCTTATTTAGTTTTCGTCTGGAATGGATATTAGGCTATGTCAAATTCTTTTTTTGCTTTTGCTGAGATGATCATGTTGAGTATAATGAACTTCTTTAACATTTGTAATATTTGCTCTGAAATTGTTTGATACTGTTATAGATATTCCAGCTTTCTTTTTTATTAGTGTTAATGTGAAATAGTTTTACCAGTAAACTCATTTGGGTACTTATTTAACCTACTTGTAATACCTTTCTTTTAGGTAGCATATAGATATTGTTTGTCCTTAATTTAGTCTGATGAACTTGGCTTTTTAATTGCAATATTTAGGTTATTTATGTTTAATGCAATTATTGATATGATTACATTTAAATCTGTCATATTACTGTTTACCTATTTTTTCTCACTTGTTCTTTTGTGAGGTTTTTGCCCTTTTCTGCCTCCTTTTAGATTGAGTTTTTAAATAATTCCATTATATCACCTTTGTTGGATTTCTAGCTATCACTTTTTTGTTAGTTTATTATTTGTTTTAGGACTCGTAGTATAGATCTTTTTTTTTTTTCTTTTTAAAGATTTACTTATTTATCTACTTCTTTTAGAGTGAGCAAAATGGGGGGGAGGGGCAGAAGGAGAGATTCTTCAAGCAGACTCCCCAGCCAGCACAGAGCCTGATAGGGGCTGGATCCCCTGACCTGTGAAATCATGACCTGAGCCAAAACCAAGAGTCAGACACTCAATTGACTGAACCACCCAAATGCCCCTATAGTATATATCTTTAACTTATCAATTTGTCTTCAGTTGATGTGTACTACTTACATGTTAAATGTAAAAATAGTATACTTTTTTTTACAATGTTAAAATACTATACTTTGTATCTTCCCTCTTAACGTTTGTATCATTATTGTTATATATTTTAGTTTTACCTATGTTATAAACTTCACTGTATGTTTTTACTATTTATGCCTAAAGTCTATTTTTTTATTGTAAAATATATGTAACATAAAGTTTACAACTTTAACCATTCATAAGTGTACGGTTCTTTGTCATTAGGTATATTCTCACCGTTTTGTAATCACCACCATCCATCTCTGGAACTTCATCTTCCCATATAGAAACTCTGCCTGTTAAACAATAATTCCTCATTCCCCTCTCCTCCCAGCCTTTGGCAGCCATCATTCTACATTTTATGTGTATGAACTGATTACTTTAGGTACTTCATATGAATGAAATCATATAATATTTGTTCTATTGTGATTGGCTTATTTCACTTAGCATAATATGAAGATTTATCCATATTGTAGCATGTGTCAAAATTTCCTTCCTTCTAAGGTGAACGATATTCCATTGTATGGTAAATTCCATTTTGTTTATTCATCTGTTGATGGACATGTGTGATATTCCACATTTGGCTATTATGAATAATGCTGCTGTGAACATTGGTGTACAGATATCTGCTCTAACTAACCTCTGTGTTCGGTTTTCTTGGGTATATGTGCTGCTGAAGTGAGCACAGTTCTTTTGGGCATACACCCAAAGGTAGAATGCTGGATCATATGTTAATTCTGTTTTTAAGCTTTTGAAGAACTTCCATACTGTTTTATACAGCAGCCTATTGTGGGTTTTTTTGAAGGAATTTAAATAATAAGAAAAAATAATATATTTACCTATGTAGTTATTTCTTGTGTTCTTTCCTTTGGGTAGATCTGTATTTCTCTCTGGTATCCTTTGCCTTCTGTGTGAAGGACATAACTTTTTTTTTTAAGTGCAGGTCAGCTGCCCATTTATTTTATTTTATTTTTTTCCTGCTACCCATTTAAACAATTGTTTTTCTTTTTCTTTTTTTAATTTTTATTTATTTATGATAGTCACACACACAGAGAGAGAGAGAGAGAGGCAGAGACATAGGCAGAGGGAGAAGCAGGCTCCATGCACCGGAAGCCCGACATGGAATTCGATCCCAGGTCTCCAGGATCGCGCCCTGGGCCAAAGGCAGGCGCTAAACCGCTGCACCACCCAGGGATCCCTGTTTTTCTTTTTAATGCTGAATTGTAAAAGTTCTTTATATATTATGTACCTAAGCCCCTTACATAATTTGCAAATATTTTTTTTGAATCTGTGGGCTGTCTTTTCATTTTCTTGATGGTGCCCTTTGAAACACAAAAGTTGTTGTTTTTTAAGATTTATTTATTTGAGAGAGAGAGGGCACACATGCACACAGGGAGGGTATGGTGGGGAGAGGGAGAGAGGGAGGAAGTAGACTCCCCACTGATCAGGGATCCTGACATGGATCCTGAGACCCTGAGATCATGACCTAAGCCTAAACCAAGAATCTGACGCTTAACCCACTGAGCCACCAGGCACTCTGATTTTTTTAAAAACATTTTTTAAAGTTTTTAAAACTTAAAATTGTATCAGTTTTCTTTTTTATAACTTGTGCCTTTGATGTTGTGCTAAGAAATCAGTGTCTAACCAAAGTTCATGAACAATTACTTCTCAGTTTTCTTCTAATAGTTTTATGATTTTAGCTCTTACATTTAATTTTTTGATCTCCTTTGCATGGTGTAGTGAGGATCATTCTTAGCACCACTGAAAAGACTCCTCCCATTGAATTGTGTTAGTCCCTTTGTCAGAGATCTATTGACTTTAAATGTTAGAATTTATTTCAGAACTTTCAATTCTGTTTTATTGATCTCTGTCCTTGTTATTCTGTAATACTTTTTTTTTTTTTTAAGATTTTATTTATTTATTCATGAGAGAGAGAGAGAGGGAGAGAGAGACAGAGACACAGGCCGAGGGAGAAGCAGGCTCCATGCAGGCAGCCCAACGTGGGACTTGATCCCGGGACTCCAGGATCAAGCCCTGGACTGAAGGCAGTGCTAAACCACTGAGCAACCTGGGCTGCCCCTCTGTATTATTTTTAAGTTTTCTTTTTATCACTGGGTTTTAGTTACGATGTACATTGATTTGGCTTTCTTTATGTTTCTTGTGCTGTGGTTCTTTGTGATTCCTGTATCTGTATGTTTATTATCGTCATCAAATTTCAACAAATTTTGGTAGTATTTCCTTAAATATTTTTCTGTTTTATCACTCCCCTCCCTTTCAAGGATCCCAGAGACATATATATTTTTCTCATTGTAGTTGTCTCATAGTTCATTTATGGCTGTGTTCATTTCTTTTTTCCTATCATTTTAGTCTCCGTGTTTCATTTTCTTTTGCTGTGTCTTCAGGTTAACTAATTTTTTCTTGTGTTTAATTTTCCATTAACCCCATCCAGTGTATTTTTTATCTTACAATATTTTTTCACCTATGGCCACCCATTTTCCTCCAAAAACACCACTGTAGAATAAATAGCATTTGTGGAGCACTTACATGTGCCAGACATTGTTCTAAGTACTTTAAATATGTTAACTCATGTACTCTTTACAAGACATTGTTCTAAGTACTTTAAATATGTTAACTCATGTACTCTTTACAATAAATGTATGAAGTTGGATTATGTTATAATCCTCATTTTTCAGTTGCAGCTGAGACATGAAGGTAAAAAGCAAAATGGTGAGCCACAGATTAGGGAAGAGATATCTAACATAGTGGACAAAGCAGTAGTTATCTATCTAACTATATATTTACTTTCTATAAATCAGAAAGAAAGATGTCCATTTTTAAATGGGCAAAAGATACAAGTATTAGAACAAACATACATGGTCTATGAAAGTGTATAACCACCTTGGAAAAATAGTTTGGTAAAATCTAGTAATAATAAAGATTGGCATATCTATAGCCTTGCAGATCTTTTCCTAATTATGTTCCCTATCTCCCACATCGATGGGGGAACATTCCTAACAGCATTGTTAATAATACGGGTTGATATCCTTTCCTTAAAGGGCCAGATAGTAAATACTTTGGGCTCATGGACCAAATGGTCTTGTTGCAATTACTCACTTCCACTCTGCCACCGTAGTGTTAAAGCAACCATACATAATTTAAAAAGAAAAAAAAAAAAATGAATGGACCTGGCTGCATTCCAATAAAGCTTCATTTTCAAAAACAGTCAGCTGGCTCACCCAAAGGCTTAGTAGTTTGCTGATCTCTATTTTATAATATTAAGAAGTTGAAAACAACCTAATTGTCCATCAGTAGGAGAATGGGTATGTAATTTTGCTTACCAGTGGAATTTTATAAAGTAAGTGATCTGCACATGCCAACATGATTATCCACAAGATAATGCATAAAGCAAGTGGAGGAATAATATATCCTATTTAAATTTTTATATACAATTTACTATAATACTGTATTTTATCTATGTATATGTTTATAGTGAAAGTATAAAGAAATATATGATAATCCCCAAAATTAGAGTAGTGGCTATAACTAGGGGTATAGAAAGAATGCAGTCAGAGGATGACACAGGAACTTAAGCCCAACTGTTTCAGTCATGTTTTATTTCATAAGCTGGGTAATGAGTATATTACATTAATATTAGGTATTTCTGTACCTCTTAAATATTTAATGTTTTAAAAGAAAGTAAAAAAATTTAAACTAGATGTTTCTAATGACTAGAAAAAAACATCAGTTCTTCATGCTGTGGATAGTAGTCACTTGGCCCTTTCTCTCTTACTCTCAGCTGCTGACGAAGGTGCCTCATTGGCCTTTCTCACACCCAGGAAAGCAACTTTCTACTCTTAGGCCTGAGACAGAGCAGCTCTCTAAAAGAATAACCCTTGTGCCCAGTAGGCTACCTACTTGGTTTACTGTCTCAGTTTCTTGTTCTCTTTCTAGTAGGCTTCAGGCACGTTAGTTTCCTTTTCTGTAGCCTCTCATTTATTCTGCCTTTTGGATATATTTATCCTTCTGGGAAAAGGGATCTAAAGTTCTTAATGGAGACCACACAAGCAAAGGATTGCCTTTGGCATTTTCATGTATGCTTGGCTCACAGAGGCATCAGAATGCCTGCTGGCATGTTTGTGGGTGAGATAGTGATCAAAAATAAAAGCTAAAACTGCATTTATTTATAAAGAGATTGAAGAGTTATTTATTGAGCATCTTTTTTGTGGGTGTTGGGTAATCTTTATCTAGTGTGGAATTCTTACAGTTATGTCCATACCCTTCTTTTTAACTTTTTTACTTATCTATTGATATATTCTAACAGGGAGCAATAGTAATATGCAGAGCACTCACCCAGATTCTATGGGTGGAGTTATGAACAAGTGAATACAACGCCCTTACAGAGTATTTTATTTAAAGGAGACTTAATGACATAATAAGATTTTGTAGCAAAGAAAATGGAGTAGAGCTAAGGATCACTGCCCAGGGCCTGCATGGAGAGTCCACTGTCCGTTAGACTTGAAACAGAGGTTGGAGAGACCAACAGGGCACAATATACTCTCAACTATATTTTGTTGCCTTAAAGTAAAAGACATTTGTTGATTAATTAATGATCATTTTAGCATTTGATAGGAGAAGACATTTCAAAGTAGATACTGATTTCCAATAAGAATAGGAATATGTGTATATTACTAAGTTGATAATTTCACTTATATTCTTTTTATTGGAGGGAACTGAGTGACCTTTTGACCAGGGTGCTTTTTAGTCTTAAAAGTATTACTTAAAGAAGTATATTAGGGTTTTTTTTTTTTTTAAGATTATTTGTTTATTTGGTGGGTGGGTGGGGCATGGTGTGCATGACCCGGGGGAGGGGAAGGGAGGAGGGAGAGAGAGAATCCTCAAGCAGAGCTCCAAGCTGGGCTCAGTCTTGACCCCAAGATCCTGATCTGAGCCAAAATCAAGAGTCAACTGCTTACCTGACTGAGACATACCCAGGTGCCCCAAGAAGTAGCATTAGGTTTTGAAAAAGTTACTGGTATGTGTAGTATAAAGTTGCCTTTAGCTTAAGCTAAGCAGAACAAATATAATGGGAAAGGGACTTAAAATATGGACTTATATTAGAAAGTATGTAATAGGGGTGCTTGGGTGGTGCTTGTTGAGTTGGTTGAGTGACAACTCTCAGTTTTGGCTCTGATCGAGCCCCACATTGGGCTCTTCACTGAGTGGGGGTTTGCTTGAGACTCTCTCCTTCTCTGTGCCTCTCTGTCCCCATACCACCCCAGTTTGCGTGCACATACATTCTCTCTCAAAAAAATAAACCTTTTAAAAAGTACTTAATAGTTACATGGGAATAAGGTTGCCATATTTAGCAAATAAAACCATGAGATGTCCAGTTAAATTTGAATTCCCCATGAACAATGAGCATTTAAAAAATATTAGTGTGTCCCAGATATTGCATGGAATGTACATATTAAAAATATTCATTTATTTGAAATTCAAATTTAACTGAGTATTACGTATTACTTTATTCATCAACTCTGCTTAGGGATACAAACTTTAGTAGTTTATATTGAGAAGGAAGAGTACTAGTTCTAAGAATGGATGTTACTATGTTTAATTTTGAGTCAATAAATGATTTCTATCATAGTCTTAAATTCAGCAGGCCTAAACCACTATTTGTAGATGAAATAGATATTATATTCTTAAAGTTGCATGAGATTAAATTTGAACTTTGTAATGTCAGGTCTTGCTTACGGTAAATAGGAAGGAAAGGAGATCTTAGATCATTTGTAATAAGAGGAAAAACAAAATTAGTTAAAACGAGATATAGATGGAGTTCATGCCCTAGTAACATTTATAGTTACCATCAGACAGCTAGCTATGGTGGTAAGCAGTAAAATTCTGGGGGTAAAAAACAGATTCTGAAGATTTTGGATGTGGCTTGAATGTATTTTATGTCTTCATTAATGGCATTGGTATTTTACCCAGCTTCCTCAGGAAAAACATGCAGTCACAGTGTACTACTCCATTGCCTATACATAGTTAGTCCTCAAGAATTGTACTATGGGGTCCGTTTTCCAAGTCTCTTGAATGCATTTCTTCTGTTATTGCCTTTGCTTAATTCAGCCCTTTACATAATCTATCTGTACCCTTCTTGTCACAGTATCCCTGAGTAAATTTTGCTGCCACCAGAAATGTGAGTCCTTTTTAAAATGCGGAGCTAATTGTTTTATTCATTTGTTTGAACATCCTTCATAAGGTCTCAGTCATCTTCAGGATAGGATAAAAATTGCAGTCCTCAAACCATTGTGTAATGATTCTTCAAGGGATAGGAAAGGGGGAGAGCCATCTCTCCTAAAAGTGGGTCAGAATCAACTGGCGCTTTCTAAAATGATATGCTTGGTAGTATGCCATTGTTACTGGTGAAAATAGTTCTTCTGACTTAGGTGTAACAGAGTAGACAGAAGATTGAGGACTGGTATGTGAACTGTTTTGTGGAGTGGCTTCTTTGACCCATTTTTGAGTTGATCTCTTATCTGGATCTTTAGTCCTTCTTGAGTTGTCTTTTTCCAGCTTTATCCCTTGCTCCAATCTTCTCATAACCTAATTAGCCATATTATACTAATTCCTCAAGTGCCCCATGTCATTCTGCTTGTTCATTCATGACTTTATGTAAGGTATTCTCTAGAGTCAAATGACCTTTGCCTCCATTGTTTGTCTAATGAAATGTACTTTTTTTTAAAGTTTATTTATTTTTTAAGTACTCTCTGTAACCAATGTAGGGCTGAAACTCACAACCCTAGGATCAGGAGTCCCATACTCTTCTAACTGAGCTAGCCAGGTGCCCCTGAATTGTACTTCTTAGCTTTGCTTCCAGACCGCTTAAATAATCTTCCTCTGGAAGTCTTCTTTGGTGTGTCAGTCAGGAAGGCTGGGTTATCCTTCAAGAACAACCCCTAAATCTCAGTGACTTCAAACTACAGAGCTTTCTTTTTCACTCCTGTTACATGTCTGTCATGAATCAGCTGGGTACCATTCTGTGTGTCATCCTTTCTCTGGGACTCAAGCTGACAGAATGTTATCATTGAACTCTGATTCTTAAAAAGCTTTGACTGGAATTGACAGGTCACCTCTATTTCTATTTCATTGGCTAAAGCAAGTCATATGTTCACATCTAACTTGAAGAGGTCAAGGAGATACACTCCTAATATGTGCTGAAGAGAAGGACCAGAAATATTTGGTGGAGAGCGATAATTACCACAGATGATACTTTCAAACCTGATTAATCTCTCCTTCGTACTTCTTAATACCTCTGCATTTCATTGAATGGAGATTATAATGAAACCTTGTTGTAATGTTGAATGTGACTTTTTTTGTCAATTGGCTCTAGATCTCTCAAATTCTTAGCTAGTTAGCCAGGCAAATTTGTCCCAATAATTTCATTAAACTCAAAATAATGAAATTCTTTGGTTTCTAAGTTTATATCAGTTGTTCTCTACTTTGGCTGTACATTAGAATCACTTGCAGTGTTTAAAAATAAAAAAGATTCCTGAGCCTCCCTCAGAGCAATTTAAATCTGAATCTCTCAGGGTGGGCCCCGGCCTCAGAATTTTTTAAGCCCTCTGGGGGATTCTCTGTCTTTTTGTATTTCCTCCTAACCATGTCTACATTTACCCATCTTTTTGGATTCCCTCTCCTGTGTAGGATTCTTTCATATATTGTTCCTTGATCTTTCTCCTTTCATTAGGTGATACAAATAACATATTTGAAAAACGCAAAGCAAGATGCAAATGTAACATATTTGAAACATATAAAGTAAGATACACCCAGACCGCAAGGTTACTAGTATTCTGTGTTAACACCTCTAGGGCCTGGTTTTTATGGCTGTTTAGTGGCTATAACAGCTGATCACAGTAGCATCCACATTTTCTTCGGCTCCTTTGATTAGTGATCCAATTAATCCTAGCCTTGAACTCTGTGTCTTTTCCAGTGGTATCCATTGCCTGGATGTCAGATAATCAGCTTTTTATAATATTGTTTGTTAAAACAATATTTTATTCTAAGAACTGTATGTTAAAGAGAAATAGTCCTTGGCCTCAGGTATAATATTTGTACAAAATCTATAAACCAAAGAGCCACTGCTTATTACTATAAGATAACATTTTGTTTTCGGTTTATTTTAGAGAGAGAGAGCACACATGCAAGTGGTGGGTGTGGGTGGAGGGTCAGAGGCAGAGGGAGAGACAATCTTAAGCAACCCAGAGTAGAGACCTACACAGGGCTCGATCTCTCCACCCTGAGATCTGACTTGAGCCAAAATCAAGAGTCTGACGGACACTGAACCAACTGAGCCACTCAGGTGCCCGTATGGAAAAAAACACATCTTCTCCCTTTATTGTCTTACAACTGTTATGTGTTTTTAAAGCATGCATAGATAAGAAAAAGATAGTCATTGAAAAAGTCATATTCTCAGAAAAACACCCATTGAAACTGAAGCAGTATTAACTTATATTTAATTTTAAGAACCCATGCTTTAGGGATGCCTGGGTGGCTCAGCAGTTGAGCGTCTGCCTTTGGCTCAGTGCATGATCCCAGTCCGGGGATCAGTTCCCACATCTGGCTCCCTGTGAGGAGCCTGCTTCTCCCTCTGCCTGTCTCTGTTTCCCTCTCTGTGTCTCTCATGAATCTTTTAAAAAATAAATTAAAAAATAAATTAATAAAAAATAAAAAAAAAAGAACCCATGCTTTAGCTCATTTTATTGTTTAAAAAGTTTGGAACAGTAATGTGAAGGACTGTTTCATGTCTCTTTGCCTTTAAATGTGTCATACTATTTTTTTCTTGGACTACCTTTTCCCAACACTCCCCCCTACCTTTTTTTTGCTTGGGAAAAATTATGCATATTGAAAAATTCTGCAATTCTTAGCCTATGGAAAGAGTTTATCAAATAGATTACTCTGACTTCTGTGCCCCTTATGCATTGTGCCCCTTATACATCTATTTTTGCACTGTGTTGCATTTATATTTTTTTCTCTTTCTTGCTTACCTTCTAGTTTATAAACCTTTAAGGGCAAGGGCCTGTCTGCCCCCCTTTTTAAAAAATTTTTTTAAATTTTATTTATTTATGATAGGCACACAGTGAGAGAGAGAGAGAGAGAGGCAGAGACACAGGCAGAGGGAGAAGCAGGCTCCATGCACTGGGAGCCCGACGCGGGACTCGATCCCGAGTCTCCAGGATCGCTCCCTGGGCCAAAGGCAGGCGCCAAACCGCTGCGCCACCCAGGGATCCCCTGTCTGCCTTTGTTTAGCTAGCAAGTGGGCTTTGTGGTTGTTGAGTGAATAAATAAAAGCATACATTCTGTGTATGTGTGTGTGTGTAACATTTCATACAAGGCATTATGTAGTATATAATTCAGAAGGTGGTCTAATGAATTACGAATGCTTTCCAAAATAACCAGTTTGTGGCTGACTTACATTTTGCATGTTTTGTAATTTAAATTCATAAGTCAATAGTACTAGTTGGACTTTATAAAAGAAGAAAGGTGCATCCATAATTATAAGAACTTTAAAGTTAAAGCTAGTTGTAATGCCAGTTGTGGAAGAAGTTTGGATAAAACTTAATGGTCTGTTGTTGAACATTGAAGGTTCTGCTTGATTCTGGGAATTAATTTCTAGTTATAAAATACAGCATGTTTTTAGCCACTCCTAAGCATTTGTAGTTACGTTCTGGTTTCCGAAGTTTGGGTAACTGATCTGTGAAGATTCTTCTGCATAACAGAGGTAGTCAGGCATTGTATTTGTTCCTTCCTCATTGCTGTGGGGAGAGTGACAGTCACCTAGAGTGGAAGACAATAGATCCCTATTCCAGTGAGACAGATTTCATACATGTCTAAAGTGATTGGTGCTTACAGCATATATCATACACACATACTTTTAAATAGATAAAAATTATTTCAAAATGAGTGTCTTAAAGAAATGTCACATTGGGCATTAGGCTTCCAGATTGTTTGTTACTTTGATCAGTTGTCTTTATAATCAGGTGATTTTATAAATGTCATCTTACCTTCCCCATTACTTGTTTTTTTTTTTTTTTTAAGATTTTATTTATTTATTCATGAGAGACACAGAGGGGCAGAGACATAGGCAGAGGGAGAAGCAGGCTCCATGTAGGGAGCCCGATGTGGGAGTCAATCCCGGGACTACAGGATCACGCCTTGGGCCAAAGGCAGGTGCTAAACTGCTGAGCCACCCAGGGATTTCCCCCCCTTACTATTATGTAGCCTTATTCCACTGCTTTTTCTCCCACTGAAGTTTTTGTATTCTCAAAATACTGGTTCCAAGGCAGCTACTTAGGTTTGCTGTATTGGAGGATGTCAGAAGGCCTAGGGAAAGAGAGTCTCTTGTCTTAGAAGCAAGAACTGAGTTTGTCAAATAATTAGAAGACTTGGGAGAAGAGTGGACGAGGAAGAGAAAGGAATATAGAATTGGGTGTAATATAATTTCTGTTTTTTTGATATCCTTTAACCATTATATTGCCCATTGTTATCTAAGATCTTCCTGACCAAGTTTCTAATAAGCATATTATTAGTTACTGTTACTCAAGAGCCCAGCTTATTACAACAGTGAATGAAGTTATATCTGTATTGTCATGTTGGTAATTTTTTATTGGTTTATTACAAGATATATACTGTTGGGTAGTATACATTTTCTAATATTTAGTTCCTACTCTGATAATATTTTTGATAAAGGGAATATTTTCAGGGTTACTCAGAGATGAAAGATAGAGCATAAATATCTTAATTTTTTAATTGTAATATTTAGAATATTATGTAATTGAATTTTTTATGTAATTGAATTTTATTTAAAATACCTGTAATGCTTAAAATTATATAAGAATATTAGTATTTATAAATATGGCATTTTGAAAGCAGTGCATCATTATTTTGACATTTTCATTCTTATTTTTCTTTCCTTCTTTTTGTATTTTTTTTTTTCCCCTAAGAATTAATGTGCCATCTGGAAACCTCTGAGATCATGCCATAAAAGGAATTTAGGCTTTTTGGCAACCAGTCATTAGGATATGCTGTGACTATGTACCTTATCAGAATAATAAAACATAATTAGAAAGGTGTTTAACTCATATATATTTCAAAACATTTTTAAATTGAGGATTCTTCTATGGACATTTTGGGAATAAAAAAATTAATATTACCTTATCTCAAGGTTAAAATGATTAAGTTACCATTATAGGACAGTTGGTTCCTTAAATAGAAATGTAAATCAAAACCCTATATGACTAAATGGTTCCAAGCTTTTTCTAAACACTATATTCTATATCTTCTTTACAGTGTTAAAACAAGCAAACAAAACTAGTTTCTAGAAAGGAGAGTTGCAATATTACATTGCAATTAACTTGCTCTATTCTTCTCTTCTGAATAATATAGTCATTGGAACTGTCAGCCAAAGGACTTTTTTTTGGGAACATTTTTTTTTTTTAACTCTAAAAAGTAACAAGTTTTTTAAATTAATTGAGAGAAAACAGCTGAAATCATGCATTGAAGGGGTTAAGTCGACATGAAAGAATTCATTTCCACTTTAATGACCTAGCCTTGCTGGGTTAGGACGATGGGGAACATGCTTCTGACTTGTACTCCTATTGCCAATTAACACCTCCTATAACAGGTTGCCTCAGCTAGTCATTGAAGCTCAGGCAGTAGAAATAGTTTACATGCAGCTTGTTTTTCACACTAGTTGTTTAATACTCACAAAATTAAAGTATTAAAAGGTTGTTTCTTACCTTGCTGGATAGGAGATAAACAATACCATGGTAGTTATTTGTATATGTTTGAGTTTGCCTATTTTGTGTTCAGTTGGTTTTTTTCAGAGTATTTTAATTGCAGAAGCTGAAGGTAGTAGTTTCATCTACTTTTTCAAGTAGTAGATGAAATTTAAAAGATTTTGACAATTTGTCAAATTTGGGTTATATTGGATACCATCAATTAAAAATTATTTGCTGTCAACTATTCAGTATATATTTAGGTTTTATTTTGTCTTTCAAAAATATAGTCACCTTCATTTGTTAATAAAATTTATTTTCTCTTTGTTGAAAAATACATATTTTAACAGACCTTTAAAAATAATTCTGTGATGCAGGACCAAATATATACCTTTGAACAGCCATTATAAAAATAAAGCCTGTGTAATATTTTAATCCTAGAACAACCTCTTAACAAATTTTGAAATGTTTTACGTTGTTTCCCAAGATAACTTTATATTTTTAGATAGTTTTAGATTGTTGCAGTTCAGCGATACTATTTATTTTATATTTCTTTTAAGTGACACTTTGGTTCATGTTTAATCAGCAGGTATTTTAATAACATAATAAAATTGGCTAAATAATTGATACCAGTTCACACTAAGAGAAAGGTGGAGTAATATAACTAATAGTGTTAACAAATTTGTTAAAAGGCCTGAGTAGGTAACACTTTGAGGCGTTAGTTTTATCCTGTTATAATGGCAAGTGCCTTTTTTTTTAACACTTAGTCAACAAGGGCTGCCCAAGTAAAAGTCACAGCTTTTTATGCTGGATCAGATTTTAACCTTCTAAATGAGGGTGGGGTGTGGGGAGGAACCATGTCTCATTTAAGTTAACCACACTTAAAATTTATGATCTGGATGTTAATTTCTGTTTTTACTAAACGTGGCATATCAAAACTCATTGTACAGAGGTAAGTTCAGTACCTTCATGGAGTTCATAATAGGTATTATAACAATGGTTAGGTATATTTTCATGGTATGTATAAAGGCTAGTTAACACTGCTTGCTTGTGCCTGTGGCTTACCTGTTTACCCTATAGTTCTATTAGGTAGCTGATTTTATACTCTTAGTCTAAAGGTGTTTTTCTCCTCTTTTAAAATAAACTTATTTTTGAAGACTTATGTAAGTGATTTTAAAGTTGCCTGTAGGAATTGAATATTGAGGAGTTATAGCAAATGTGATTACTGTATTTCAGTCTCTTACTTATAAGAGGGTTATATGCAAGTATTTTAGTTACATGCTTTTTACAGCAAAATATAATTTAAATCATATTCCAATTTTTAAATTATAACATTAAAATTTTTTAACAATAGACTGTAGAGTAGTAGAACATTTAGTTTTGTTTTTCAAAGTAAACTACCCTACCCCCAGTGTGGGGCTCAAACTTACAACCCCAAGATCAAGAGTCACATATTCTACCAACTGAGCCAACTAGGCGTGCTGTAGATTTTTCTTATTTATCTATTATCAGTGATATGTGTGTTTCTATTTTATTGTGGCATTGTATGAAATACAGGCTAGTTTTCTTTAGTTTTTTATTTTAGTTTTTCTTTTACTTAATACCACATTAGTTATGGCAGGGCTTTCAGTTTTCTAATTTTTTTTTTTAAGATTTTATTCACTTATTTGAAAGAGAGAGTAAGAGCATGAGTCGGGGATGAGGGGAGGGGTAGCAGGGAAGGAGAAGCAGACTCCTCGCTGAGCAGGGAACCCAACGTTGAGGACATCGACATCACTGACATCATCATGGGGCTGCATTCCAGGACTTTAGGATCATGATGTGAGCCAAAGACACACGATCAACTAGTGAGCCACCCACCCAGGTGGCCTCTAATAGTTGTTTTTAAAGGACTTTGAAATTTAAGTTACATCATGTTCAATCTCCAAAGAAAATGAGTTTCTGTGCTTGTTTATTATGGTGGTAGTAGAATTGTTACAAGGCCAGCAGAGAATTTGAATAGTTCACACAGTATATAAGCTGATAACTTTAGAACTATGCTGTTTGATTGAGCACCAGAAAGAAAACTACTTTCTCCATTACTTAGTTTTTATGGTATTAATAATAGCCAAGTATAAAAATTCAAAAATATTTGGGTCTAGGTTTTCATTTGATTTAATCATTTGTATAGTTTTTCACTTTAGTTCACCCAGCATTTAGCTTAGTTTCTTAAACATAGTAAGTTCTCAAAAAAATTGAAAAATGATTGAAATAATTCAACTTCTTTGCATTTATTTAGATTTTTTCATTGTACAAATGGGGATATGTACGATTTGTTGTTTTGTGATCACTACATGTCCATTTTAGTAGAATGTAAATATAGCCTAACAATGGTTACCTTAAGTTTAATTTAAAACTGTATCAGTTACTATATATGAAATCCTTTGTTTTTCATTAAATTCATAGGATTGCATATATGAGATGTGAAGACAGGTCTAGTTAAAGGGAGTTTGAAACTTTCAGTGGGTGAGGAATAAAAACCATCATGTCTGCTTTACTGGATAGGGCCTCACAATCCTGGGATTCTCATTACTACCTCATTACCCTGACAACCACTCCTACTTTATACATTTCCCTTTCTTGAATCCTCTGACTCATGTATTTTTTTCTTAAGTTATTTGAAATAGAGCTATACCTCAGTATCTTTGCTTAGGATTTGCCATCTAGCACCTGAAGTATCTAGAGATCTCAGCATAAGGAACTTAAAAAAAATTTTTTTTAAAGATTTTATTTATTTTTTTGAGATGGAGAGAGAGCACAGTGGATAGGAGGATCAGAGGGAGAAGAGACTTCCCACTGAGCAGGGAGCCTGATGCAGGGCTTGATCCCAGGACCCTGAGATCATGACCTCAGCTAAAGGCAGCCATTTAACTGCCTGCACCACCCAGGAGCCCCACTTTAAAAAATTTTTTTATTCAAGTACAATGGCATACAGTATCATATTAGTTTCAGGTGTACAATATAATGATTCAACAATTCTTTACATTTTCAGTGGTCATCAAAGTAAGGGTACTCTTAATCCCCTTCACCCATCCCGCAGGCCACCTCCTCTCTGGCAACTACCAGTTCTGTTTAAGAGACTTTTTTTGTGTCTCTCTTTTTTTCTCTGTTCATTTGTTTCTTAAATTCCACATATGAGTGAAATCATATGGTATTTGTCTTGCAGAGAAAGGAACATTCAACTGTATTGTTTAATTATTGGTTGTTATTTTATTCCTTGATTTATTTGCATTATTAAAAGAAGCATCATGAACATTCTGGTTCATGCAAACATCTCTGCTTATTTACTTAAATAATTTCTAGGAGTGCAAAAGTAGGGTCAAAAAGTTTGTCAGTTGTAAGACTCTTGATATTGCTCAGTTGCTTTTCTGATAGATTATACCAGTGTTCAGAGTGTTTCTTTTATAATACCCTCTCCAGAATTAGGCATTGTAAAGCTCATGCGATAGAAAACAACAACAACGTCTTAATGTGTTAATTGGCATTTCTTAATTAAAGAAGGTCAAATAGTGAGGGTGAACATTTTCATATTTATTTCATCATGTATTTATGTAATTACTTGCTTTATATTCTTTGCCCATGTTTCCATTACAGTTTTAGTATTTTGTTAATTTATATAATGACTTTTTGTTATAAATGGGGCAACTATTTTTTTCAGGTTTCTTTTTCTAATTTTCTTAATATTCAGAAATTTTAGATTATGTTGTCAGTTTCATATTATTATATGTGCAAATTAGAATGTTTTCTCACCCACATCATATAGATATTCATATATATAAATATTCATATATATAAAAATAGATATTCACATATATATAAGCAATAACTCTCCACACTCTTCTCCCTCGAGTTTCTGACAATCACTATTATACTTTTCTTTTTGATTTTGACTATTCTAAGTTACTCATCATAAGTGGAATCATACAGTATTGTCTTTCTGATTGGCGTATTTCACTTAGCATAATATTTTAGTTCATTCATGTTGTAGTATATTGCAGAATTTCCCTACTTTATAAGGCTGAATAATATTTCATTGTATGTATATACCACATTTTGCTTATCTTTTATTTTATTTATTTTTTTTTAAAGATTTTTTTTATTTATTCATGATAGTCACAAAGAGAGAGACAGAGAGGCAGAGACACAGGCAGAGGGAGAAGCAGGCTCCACGCAGGGAGCCCGATGTGGGATTCGATCCCGGGTCTCTAGGATCAAGCCCCGGGCCAAAGGCAGGCGCCAAACCGCTGCGCCACCCAGGGATCCCTTATCTTTTAATCTCTTGACGTATACTTGGGTTGTTTCCACATTTTAGCTATTGTACGTAATGTTGCTGTGAACATTAGTACAAAATATTTCATTGAAGGCCTGTTTTCAATTCTTTTGGGTGTATACCTAAAAGTAGAATTGCAATAAACAAACCTAAAAGTAGAATTGCAATGAATAAATAAACAAACAAATAAATAAATAAGAATTGCTGGATCTTACAGTATTCTATTTTTAATTACTTGAAGAACTGCCATAACTGTTTTCCACAGTGGCTTTACCATTTTACATTCCTGTCAGTAGTGCACAAGGGTTCCAATTTCTCTGCATCCATGTTGTTTCTAGTTTGTTTTTTGTTTTGTTTTGTTTTGTTTTGATAGTAGCCATCCTAATGGGCATAATAAGGTATCTCATTGTAGTTTTGATTTGCATTTCGCTTATGATTAGTGATGTTGAGCATCTGTTCATATGCTTATAGACCATTCATATATCTTTTTTGGGTAAGTGTCCAAGTTCTTTGCCCATTTTTGAATTATGTTTTTTTTGTTGTTGAGTTTTAGCTTTCTATATATTCTGGATATTAATCCCTTGTCAAATATATAATTTGCAAATACTTTCTCCCGTTCTGTGGGTTTTTTTTTTTTTTAGCCTTTTTACACTGTCGATAGTATCTTTTGTTTTTGTTTTTCTTGTCCATAGTATATTTTCATGCACAAATTTTTAAAATTTTCATGAAGTCTAATGTGTCTACTTTTTCTTTTGTTACCTGTGCCTTTGGTGTCCAAGAAATCATTGCCAAATCAACGTTATGAAGCTTTTGTCCTTTGTTTTCTTTTATTGTTTAGGTCTTATGTTTAGGTCCTTGGTCCATTTTGAGTTAATTTTTTTAAGGTAATAGGTAAGGTTTCAGCTTCATTTATTTTAGTATTTGGATATCCAGTTTTCTAACACCATTTGTTGAAAAGATTGTCTTTTCCCATTGAATTGTCTTGGCACCCTTGTTAAAAATTTTTGACTATATATGCAAGGGTTTGTTTCTGGGCTCTCTCTGCTCTTCTTTGGTCTATATGTCTATTCTTTGGTCTTTGTGCCAATACCACACTGTTTTGATTACTATAGCTTTGTAGTAAATTTTGAATTCAGGAACTTTGAGTCCTCTGGTTTAGTTTAGTTTTTTCAAGATTATCTTGGCTATTTTAGGGTCCCTTGAGATTCTGAATTTAAGAATGGGTTTTCTGGCCATCCTGGGTGACTCAGCGGTTTAGCGCTGCCTTTGGCCCAGGGCGTGATCCTGGAGACCCAGGATCGAGTCCCACATTGGGCTCCTTGCATGGAGCCTGCTTCTCCCTCTGCCTGTGTGTCTGCGCCTCTCTCTCTCTATCTATCTCTTTCTATCTCTATCTCTATCTCTTATCTCTCATGAATAAATAAATAAAATCTTTAAAAAAGGGGGGGGTCTGTTTCTGCAAAAGTATCATTGGAATTTTGATAGAGATTATATTGAATCTATAGATCACTTTAGGTAGTCTTGATGTTTTAATACTAAGTTTTGTGATCCATGAACATGAGATGTGTTTCCCATTTCATGTTATTTATGTTCTTTAATTTCTTATAGTTTTCTCTGTGCAACTCTTTCACCTCCTTGGTTTAGTTAATTTCTAAGTATTTTATTCTGTTTAATGTTATTTTAAATGGAATTGCTTTTGTAATTTCTTTCTCTCTCTCTCTCTCTCTCTCTCTCTCTTTTTAAAAAGTAGACTCCACACCCAAGTGGGGCTTGAACTCATGACCCTGAGATCAGGAGTCCCATGCTATACTGAATGAATTAGCCAGGTGCCTTGCTTTTGTAATTTTTCAGATTGTTCATTGTTCATGATAGAAATGTAACTGATTTTTGTATTGGTTTTGTAGCCTGCCATTCTGCTAAATTTATTTATTAGTTCTAATAGTTCCTGTGTAATCTTTAGAGTTTTCTACATGTAAGAGCATATTGTCTGCAAACAATTTTATTTCTTCCTTTTCAGTTTTGGTGCATTTTACTTCTTTTCTTGCCTAGTTGCTTTGGCTAGAACTTCCAGAACTGTGTTGAATAGAAGTGAAAAAACAGGCATACTTGCCATGTTCCTGATTTTAGAGGACGTGCTTTTTGTCTTTTGCCATTGAGTATTATGTTCACCGTGGGCTTTCAGATATGGCTTTTGTTTATTGTACGTACTCTTTTTAAAGATTTCTTTATTTTGGGGGGCAGAGAGAACACGAGTTGGGAGAGACAGAGGGGGAGAGAGAGAATCTCAAGTATTTCCTGCTGAGCATGGAACCTGACTTGGGGGTTTGATCTCATGAACCTAAATTCATGACCTGAGCTGAAATCAAGTGTTTGATTGATATGTGTATCAACGGAGCCACCCAGCTGGCCTCAGATATGGCTTTTACTGTGTTGAGGTGGTTTCCTTATATTCCTAGTTGGTTCAGTGTTTTTATTATGAAACTGTGTTGAATTTTGTTAGATGCTTTTTCTTCATCAGTTGAAACAATCATCTGAGTTTTTTTCCCTTCATTCTTTTGATGGGGTATATTACATTGGTCAGTTTTTGTATACTGAACTGTCTTTGCATTGCAGTAGTAAATCCCACTTGGTCATATGTAAAATAATCCTTTCTGTATGCTGCTGAGTTTTGTGTGCTAGTATTTTGTAGAGGATTTTTGCACCGGTGTTTGTAAGAGATATTGGTCTACAGTTCTCTTGTAGTGTCTGTATTGCTTTGGCATCAGTGTATTACTGCCTCTTAGAATGAATTAGGAAGTTTCACCAATATTTTTAGCCAAGTTTTATTATAATTTGATTTTGTAATGTAAATCATGAATCTATGTGAATGGTGATATGATATGGAGAAACAAATTTAGTTTTAAATGTTTTTAGTATTAAACAGTTAACAATTAAAAATTAAAATAGAATATGTTCAATTCGTTGGTGATAACTTTGTAATCTAATGAAATAAGACTTTCTGGAACAATATAATAGTGTCAAGACATAGATAATCTGAATTCATTAATACCACTGAAAAAGTTTATAATGATCAGGTCCAAAATCAGCTTTAGAGCTAAGTATTTATTTATTTTTATTTTTTAGAAGATTTTATTTATTTATTCCTGAGAGACACAGAGTGAGAGGCAGAGGGAGAAGCAGGCTCCATGCAGGGAGCCTGATGCGGGACTCAGTTCCAGGACCCCAGGATCATGACTTGAGCAAAGGCCAGTGCTTAACCACTGAGTCACCCAGGTGCCCTAGAGCCAAGTATTTAATAGTGAAGTCTCCCAAATTTATAAGATGTAGTTGATTTAGTGTATATCATTGATCAACATGGGTTTGAACTACACGGATCTACTGATATAGAGATTTTTCTCAATAAATACAGTGCAGTACTGTAAATGTATTTTCTCATGATTTTCTTAATAGTTTATCTTACTTTATTATAAGAATACAATATATAATCCATATAAGTTACAAAATTGTTCATTGTTCATTTATGTTATCAGTAAGGCTTCTGGTCAAGAGTGGGCTATTAAGTTTGGGGGGAGTCAAGTTATATTTGGATTTTTGACTGTGTCAGGAGTCAGTCCCTTAAACACCGTGTTGTTCAAGGTTTACTGTATTAATATTACTAGAACACAGAAAATGATAAAGAGTAAAATTTCACAATTATAAATCCAGCATAATATCAAAAGCCGACAAATTTAACAGAAAAAAGAAAATACCAGACCAGTCTCACTTGTAAACAGGGAAACAAAAACGCTAACAACAACAAAAAAGTAAATTATGTCAACAGTTTATCCCAGGAATAGAAAGGTGATTTAATACTGGGAAATCTATTACTGTAATATATAACTGGACAAAGGCAAGGTGAGTAAAACATAGTAGCCATTATGGCTGTTTACAAAAAAAAGATTATAGGTATGTCACTGACAAATCTCGCTAATCCTTTTACTTTGTTTTTATTTTTATTTATAAACAGCATATACATGAATTTCCATTTTAAATCTATTAGAGGCTTTTAACAAGGGACTTTATTTACTTATTTTTAAAGATTTTCTTTATTTATTCATGAGAGACACACAGAGAGAGAGAGGGAGAGAGAGGCAGAGACTTAAGCAGAGGGAGAAGCAGGCTCCATGAAGGAAGGCTGATGTGGGACCCGATCCCAGAACTCCAGGATCACGCCCTGAGCTGAAGGCAGATGCTCAACTGCTGAGCCACCCAAGTGTCCCTAAGAAGGGACACTAATTCATTTATGTTTTTCCATTACCAGTATATTTGATCTAACCTTATATTTGCTGTTTTTGTTTTACTCCCTTCTTGGTTCCCTCCTAGTTTGTGTTTGTTGTTGTTTTTGTTAGTGTTGTGTTTGCTTTTCTTCCTCCAGTGATTTTGTAAGATGTACATTCAGTTTTATTGTTTATTGTGGTTATTTTTAAATTGTTCAGAAGACTTTTTTTTAAAAGATTTTATTTATTGGGGTAGCTGGGTGGCTCAGCGATTGAGCATCTGCCTTTGGCTCAGGGCGTGATCATGGAGTCCCGGGATCGAGCCCCACATCAGGCTCCCTGCATGGAGCCTGCTTCTCCTTCTGCCTACATCTCTGCCTCTCACAGTGTTTCTCACAAATCTTGTTTTTAAAAAAGATTTTATTTATTTATCTATTCTATCTATCTATCTATCTATCTATCTATCTATCTATCTATCTATCTATCTATCATCAGAGACACAGAGCAAGAGAGGCAGAGACATAGGCAGAGAGCGAAGCAGGCTCCATGCAGGGAGCCCGATGTGGGACTCGATCTTGGGACTCCAGGATCATGCCCTGAGCCGAAGGCAAATGCCCAGCTGCTAAGCCACCCAGGTGTCCCTGTTCAGAAGACTTTTTAATCCATATTTCTGTAGTAGTCAAAATCAGCACTTAAAGAGAGTTTTTTTTTTCCCCCTTCTGTATGTAAAATAGGGAATACTTCATTTCTTTTCACTGCCATGTATAGTTGTTTGGACAGTATCTATGGTTTTGAAATCTGTTTAAGATTTCATTTATTTATTTGAAAGAAAGAGAGCACGAGTAAGAGAGCATAAGCAGGGAAAGGGGCAGAGGAAGAGGGAGAAGCAGACTCCCAGCTGAGCAGGGAGCTCCATGCAAGGCTCAATCCCAGGACCCTGAAATCATGACCTGAGCTGAAGACAGATGCTTGAATGACTGAGCCATCCAGGTGCCCTGAACCTTGTTTGTTTTTATTATTTAGATCTATCTCTGTTTCTAACCGCTTTCAGTAATCTTAATTTTTTTTTTTATTTATTTATGATAGTCACAGAGAGAGAGAGAGAGGCAGAGACATAGGCAGAGGGAGAAGCAGGCTCCATGCACTGGGAGCCCGATGTGGGATTTGATCCTGGGTCTCCAGGATCGCGCCCTGGGCCAAAGGCAGGCAGGCGCCAAACCGCTGTGCCACCCAGGGATCCCTGCTTTCAGTAATCTTAACAGAATTTTTAAAATATAAGGGCTTTTCCATTTTTCAGGCTTTAATTTTTATTTGTAGAGGCACAACTGGACGATTTATTTAAGAAGTCCTTTGAAGGAGGATACATGGAATCATATTTTCTGAGTTCTTGTGTGGGCCTTCCGACATTTTTTTAATTGAGTATAAAAATTTCTGACTCACAGGTTTTCTCTCTTAAAACTTGGAAACTCTTTCATTGTTTTCTGCCATTTAATGTGGGAAAGAAATCCAAAGTCAGCCTGGGTTGCATTTTTTCATCAGGTTAGTTTTTTTGTTCATGTTTTTAGGAATTTTGCTTTATTCATGTAATTAAGATTTACCCAGTGTGACTGGGTGGCTCAGTCAGTTAAGCTTCCAACTCTTGATTTTGGCTCAGGGGTGTGAGATGATGGCTCAGGGGTGTGAGATGATGTCCTGTGTTGGGCTCTATGCTGAGCATGGAGCCCACTTAAGATTCTCTCTCTCCCTCTCCATTTGCCTCTTCTACCCTCTCTTAAAAAATTTTGCCCAAGATTTTTCAAGGTATAATACTTTATTCAATATTATTGTCTGACATTTAGTGATCCAAAAGTTGAAAAAAATGTTTTTTTTTTTTTTTCATTCAGGAAAGTTTTCTTCAGGTTTATCTTTACTTACTGATTGATTCTTTCTATTATTTTGTCCTTAGAAACACTATTTCTTAGCTTATAGCTCCTTTGTCCTCTAGTATCATTATATTTTTAGTTGTTTTCATCTCTAACTTTTTACTCTACGTCTTGAGACATCTTTAGTTCTGTATCAGTGAATTAAACTTGTCAGGGGCACCTGGGTGGCTAAGTCAGTTAAGTGTCTGATTTTGGCTCAAGTCATCTTACCAGGGTCCCGGGATTGAGCCCCACATTGGGCTTTCTGCTCTGTGGGGAACCTGCTTCCTCCTCTCCCTCTGCCTGCCGCTCTGCCTACTTGTTCTCTCCCTCTCCCTCCACCCTCCCTGCTGTGCCCAGTAAATAAGTAAAATCTTTTTAAAAATGAATTTGTCATAATGTTATTTTTGCCCTTGTTCCCTCTTGTGTGATTTTATTTCATTATTTTTCATCTTTTCATCTTGGTCTGTCCTTGAACTTTTTGTTTCAAGGTTAGGAAAGCTTATATAGTACTGATGCCAAATAGGTTTCTAAAATTTTGTTTATGAGTCTTATTTTTAGATGTCTTTCCTTTCTTTGAATCATCAGGGTGCTATACCTCAGGAGCATTTGCCAAGACCATATAGGTATTTTGTCCATAGCCCCACATTTTTCTTAACTTGGGTCATCTTTGATCTACAGCCATACAGGTTTGTATACAAATCTCTTAGCTTAGTTTCCAGGGTCTTAATGGAGTTTTCTTCTTTGCCTGGTTATATGCTATTCTGGACAAGTGAGTGTGTAGAAAAATGATAATCTCAAATATTCACGGTTACGAGAGGTCCTTACCATCTGTCCCATAGACAGTATTTTACATGAGTTACTCTTTTTGTTTTTATTTCTTCTGAGAATGCAGTTCAGGGGCACTGGGCTGGCTCAGTCAGAAGAGCATGTGACTCTTAATGGGAGAAGCATGCTCCCCACTGAGCAGGGAGCCTGATATGGGGCTCTGTTCCCAGGATCCTGAAATTATGACCTGAGCCAAAGGCAGGCACTTAACCAACTGAGCCACCCAGATGCCCCTTGATCTCTACTGTTGGTCTCAAGGTTATGAGTTTGAACCCCATATTAAGTGTAGAGATTACTTTTAAAAAATGTAGTTCATGGGCAGCCTGGGTGGCTCAGCAGTTTAGCGCCGCCTTCAGCCCAGAGCGTGATCCTGGAGACCCGGGATTGTGTCCCACTTTGGGCTCCCTGTATGGAGCCTCCTTCTCCCTCTGCCTGTGTCTCTCACGAATAAATAAATAAAATCTTTTTTTTTTTTAAAGTGTAGTTCACCACTACAAACTCTTTTTCTACTTCTTGCCAAGTTTATTTTTCCTGAGAAAATTTAGTCTGATTAGATCAAGAAACAGAATAGTAATGGAGAGAAGCAACAGGAAATACCACTGGCTGCTCTCTCAAAAAACAGCACCCATCCAGTAGAGAAACAGCTGCATGGTTTTCTATTCCTGTGTTTCTGAACCAGAAGAAAATAGTGAAAGAGGAGGTAATGATCTTTATGTCGACTTACATAAGGCTTGTTCTCTCTCACAGTGTAACTGATGGGTATGTTTCATTTCTGTTCCATTGGCTTGTAATACCTCAGTTTATTCTTTTTTTTTTTTTTTTAAGCCAATACTTAGGAAGTTCTTGCATGTGCCAGGCACTTTGCTAGGTACTGGTTATATATAATGTTGAACAAAACAGACTGTTTCTTTAACTGATGGCAAGCATAGTTTCTGGACTTTGTCATTAATACATTTGCTGGTGGTGTGATGATTTATTTCCCTGTTCCTTTTTTTTTTAGTATTTTCTGGCAAGTTAAGAAGGCTTGTATTAAAGAAAGAAAATAACAAAATATAATTTTTCTAAGAAAAAAAGTAACTGGGGGGTGGGGGTACCTGGGTGGCTCAGTCGGTTAAAGTGTCCCCTTTGGCTCAGGTCATGATCCCAGGCCTCTGGGATTGAGTCCTACATCAAGCTCTGCATTGGGTTCCCTTCCCCATGGGGACCCTGCTTCTCCCTCTCCCTCTCCCTCTCCCTCTCCCTACTGCTTCCCCTGCTTGTGCTCTCTGTCAAATAAATAAAATCTTAAAAAAAAAGAGAGAGAAAAAAGGTAATTTTCATATGTGATTCTTGTATTTAGAGAAAACTTCTTGTAGAACTTATTATATTTAATACTTCCAGCAAATATTATGAATTTTTAAGCAAAAAATAAAAATTTTAAAATCACGGAATTCAGCATATAACTGACAAGAAGCACAAAATACACAGACCTATAAGTCTGAAATGTAATGAGTAAAGCAATTGTTTAATTTTAATAAGTAAATCCATAAAAGCAAGATAAAATATGATTTGTAATAACATTTTTTTTGTAATTTGTAATAGAGTTATTGTCAAGGAAAGGGAACTTTGAACAAAACAGAACCTGGCAATTATAGGACACATCTCATTGTAATTTCCCAGACTACCCAGTATTGAAAAACAAGAATGCTTTCTGTGTGCAGAATTACATGTATAATAGTCATCTTGAGGGTAAGGACTCTGTAAATTACCTCATGCCTCTGAATATTATAGTTAAAAGAGGCTTATCTTTGATGAAGAAGACATAGTCCTTAGGGAAAACATAGTGTCTTTCCTTAACCTATAGTAGGATAAATAGTACCATTTGTTTTAAAGGTAGTAGTCAGAGGGATGGGTGGGTCAGTGGTTGAGCGTCTGCCTTCACACTCAGGGTGTGATCCTGGGCCTGGGGATCGGGCCTGGGGATGGAGTCCCACATCAGGCTCTCTGCGGGGAGCCTGCTTCTCCCTCTGCCTAAGTCTCTGTGTCGTTCATGAATAAATAAATAAAAACTTTAAACAAATAAAGGTGGTAGTCAGAATTTGAAAATATTTTCATGTTAGCCACACCAGTCTCAGCCAGTTTGTTCACACCTGGTGCACTCCCATTAAATTTGTTGTATTGGGGAGAGGAACAACTTCATCAGGGTGAAGTGCATAGTGTGTTGTTCACAGCTTTTTCACCATGGGATTAGAACTCTTCTACCCCTCCCCCCAACTATGTCTATGTATCTGCAGAGATCCCAGAGCCCTAATGTACATGCAGTCTGTAGCTGAAGATCCGTCTCAGATTGCAGTAAGAAACATGGCTAATTGGTGCATTTTAGTTGTTTTATAGCAAAGGTAGATTAGCATTGTTGAAAGATTTAAGCTTTATATCCATTGGACACTTGCCTGAGAACTAAGTTTGATTTGTTTTCCACAGGTTTGGTGTTTACAAAGTTGTTTTGATTATTTGTGTTGTACCTGAATAAAAGGATACTTGAGAATAAAAGGATACTTGATGGGTTTTTTTCAAAACTCTTAAAAACAATCAAATTTATTAACATATAACTTTAATTTTAAACTCATAAACTGTGTGTTTATAATAATTGATGTGCTTATTTCTAGGGGCCACCTACAGATGCTCCTGCAGTGGACACAGCAGAACAAGTCTATATTTCTTCCCTTGCACTATTAAAAGTAAGTATTGAATAGAGTCACTTGCTTTAGAGAGCTCTTTTGCTTTCACTCTCTTTTCCATGAGAATATTTGTTTTGTTAACCCTCAAACTTAAGCCATTGTTTTTGGTGCATCTGTAAAATAAGTGTTTTATTTTCACTGAAACAAACTTAGGTCCTTTAAGATAAAGAAAAAAGGACCAACGATCTTAAAGCTTTATATCCACCCATCTTCCTCTTTGCAGATGTTAAAGCATGGTCGGGCTGGAGTTCCAATGGAAGTTATGGGTCTGATGCTTGGAGAATTTGTTGATGATTACACCGTCAGAGTGATTGATGTGTTTGCTATGCCACAGTCAGGAACAGTGAGTACTTTTTATGGTTGCCTGCTGTAAGTAAATGTGTTTCTTTTCTCTTTCCTTTCCCTATGCAAAATAACTTTCATCACATTACATTTTCTCATCCTGATAGGAAAAATCCATCATAAGATTAATGATAGAAATTTCTACCCTGTATTGAATTAAATCATTTATCTTTTAAATGCATCATGAATTCCCTATAGGTCCAACAGACTGAATGATGCTAGCATTAAGTCCCTTAACTCATACTTTGAGCTTTAACTAGGGTAACATACTGGATTTATAAGTTACCCTAAAATACTAGGTTATTAATTTGAACACTCAGTTCAGAAGATTTTAGAGACTCTCTTTTTTTAAAGATTTTATCTATTTATTCATGAGAAACAGAGAGAGAAGCAGAGATACACGCAGAGAGAGAAGCAGGCTTCATGCAGGAAGCCCTTTGTGGGTCTCGATCCCGGGACCCCAGGATCATGCCTGGGGTTCATGAGCCAAAAGCAGATGCCTGACCACTCAGCCACCCAGGCATCCCGAGACTCTGTTAATGAGACTTTTAATTTACATAAATTATCTAGTCCTCACATTCTGTTTCTTTTGATTTGAAATATGCCCCCCCCCTTTGTGGTTATAAATGACTCTTACGCTTAAGATGGCTTAAATGACTCTTAAGCTTTCTATATTCAAAATGTTAAGTTTAAAAAAAAAAAAAAAAAACTATGGCAAACTTCAGTTCTTTTTGTCCAAGTATGGTAATTTCTTTATAATGGAAGTATATTACATATAAATTTTGGAAGTCATCCACTTTACCTATTTAGAATGCATTATTCTTTCCGGAAGGTTTTTGTTTCGTTATGCTATTTTGTTTAATGGCATTGGACTTGTGTAAAAAGGTATGCATTTAGAGCTAAAGAAAATGGCCAAAAGACAACCACCATTCTGACTTTCTTACAAAAAAACTACACACATATCCTTCTCATCTGTTTGTCTAGAAATATAGAACATGTATATTTTTCAGATGGATGTTTTTTCTCTAATCAACATTTCTCTTATTGAACCTTTTAAAATAACTGGGTTAAAGAAATTGTTGTCATAAAGCTATTTGCTTTGAGGCTCGTAACTGTTAAGTATACCTCAATAAAGTAGATAATAGAGAAAAAGAAGTTATGTGTTTATTTTTCTTATTATTTATTTATTTACAAAGTGAGAGCATGCAAGTGAGCTGAGGGGTAGAGTGCAAAGGGAGAGGGAGAGAATCCTAAACAGACTCCGTGCTTGGCGGAGCCCAACGTGGGGCTCTATCTTATAACCCTGAGACCATGACCTGAGCCAAAATCAAGAGTCAGTCACTTAACTGACTTAGCCACCCAGATGCCCAAGCATTTTAAAGATTTATTTATTATTATTTATTTAAAAGAGAGAGAGTGCACGAGTGAGAGCATGCAAGTTGAGGGAGGGGCAGAAGGAGAGGAAAAGAGAATCTCAGGCAGACTCCCTTGCTAAGTGTGGAGCCTGACTTGGGGCTTGATCCCAGGACCCAGGAAATCATGACTTGCACTGAAATCACAAGTCAGATGCTTAACCAACTGAGCCACCCAGGCACCCCATTAAAAAAAATGATTTATTTAGTTTTTATTATTTATTTTAGAGAAAGAGAGCCTCCAACATTTTATTTTATTTTATTTTATTTTTTTTAATTTTTTTTTTATTTGTTTATGATAGTCACACACACACACAGAGAGAGGGGCAGAAGGAGAAGCAGGCTCCATGCACCGAGAGCCCGATGTGGGATTCGATCCCGGGTCTCCAGGATCGCGCCTTGGGCCAAAGGCAGGCGCTAAACCGCTGCTCCACCCAGGGATCCCGAGCCTCCAACATTTTAAATAGTTACTACAGATTGCAGTGTGTTTGTAAATAATGCATAGAAAAATACTCAAATTTTTCTTCAATTGGACTAATTTGTTGAGGTAAACTAATTTAGATCTGCTGATTTTTGTCCACCTGGTATCCACTGTATTTATTTTGTACATCTGAATATAGGGAAATATGCCATGTATTAACTAAAGATTTAGATTTATATCATAGACTATTTTTACTTATATTTTCCTTTTCATGTCAGAATAAGAAAAACATAAAATTAACTAGTATTTTCTGTTACATGTGGTCCTTATCAATTATAAAAAAGAGTTCTTAAGCTTTAGTATCATTATTTCCTTGTAAATGCTTGTTTGACAGAAGAAGATCTTGATCTTCATGTTCATTCCATGTAGTAGATTAGAAAGATTTTCTTCTGGCCCAAAAGGTAGCAAACTATCTATAAAGACATATGTTTGTCTCATATTCTTGTGTTTTTTGTTATTTTTTTTTAAATACCCTTTAAAAATATTTTTAAAAAACCTTATCGGCAACAGATTGTATACCCCTGTTCTTGAGGATGCTTTCTCAGTTAGAATTCAAAATATTGTTTGTTTTGGTGGGAAGAAAGTGCTTACGTTAACAGGCTTTTTGGAATTAAATTCCTAGTATTAGAAGAAAGCCTTGTAAGAGTTATAATGGCAGTGATCTATCACTGGAGAGGTGACATGAATGCCTTTAATTCTTCCATGGTCTAAAAATTTTTGGTTGAACTAGCAAGATAATGCAACATTTAAAACAGTTGGTTATAGAGTGTCGCCAATGGGGAATTGGAGGAGGAGCACAGGAAGTGGGAGAGAGAGAATCTTTTTTCTTTTTCTTTTCTTTTCTTTTTTTTTTTTTTAAGATTTTATTTATTCATGAGAGATACAGAGAGATGCAGAGAGAGAGGCAGAGACACAAGCAGAGGGAGAAGCAGACTCCATGCAGGGAGCCTGACCTGGGACTCAATCCCAGGTCTCCAGGATCACGCCCTGGGCTGAAGGCGGTGCTAAACTGCTGAGCCACCCGGGCTGCCTGGGAGAGAGAATCTTAATGAGCTCCATGCCCAGTGTGAAGTGCAATGTGGGGCTCAATCTTACAACCCTGAGATCATGGCCAGAACCAAAATCAAGAATAGTCCTTTTAGTTAGAACTTATTCCCCTCCCAACCTACCCACCCATGAAACAAACAAAAACTACTCTGGGAAACTCACAAATTATTTTCCTTCTTCAAAGTATTTATATTACCAAGGGGGAAAAAAAAGATTTCGGGTTGTTGATTATTATAATAGCTGAATAGTTATAAAATTTCGGATGGGATGGAAGAGAGACATAGTGCTTATCAGGTATCAGTAATGGCATTTGAAAGTATGCTTACCAAGGTAGGTCTAACCAAAAATACTTGGTTCAATTATTTGGTATTTCTGGTAGTAGTAGTGGTGGTGGTGTGTATGTGTGTGAATGTGCATGTATGTAGCCATAGCCATAAACTCTTAAAGGATCCCCAAAACTGTCTTAACTTATTAGCTAATAGCAGTTTGATACTTAGCAGTCTTAGTTTTATTAAAGTATGGCTATAATTGAATGATATAAGTAGAAATCAATTATGGGTACCCAAACCTATAAAATTATTTTGGTATCCCAGAATAATATGCATAGGGGGTTTGGGGGTAACTTTCTGTTTATTTAGGATGTAATAAATGTTTGTGGGTCTTTTTTCATAGTTCTAAAAGCTAATTGTGTTTCTATCTAAACTAGGGTGTTAGTGTGGAGGCAGTTGATCCAGTGTTCCAAGCCAAAATGTTAGATATGTTGAAGCAGACAGGAAGGTAAGTAATCATATAAAGGAATAATGGGAATATTTTCATAGCTGTATTTCAAAATCTGTATATTTACGAATATCATACCTAGAAAAAAAAAAGCCATGTAGTTAATGTAAAAGTATCACTCTCAGTGCTGTGTAACCACCTATCTAGTATCTCTTTTTTCTAGAATCAGAGAAATTTGCCAATGAGAAAACTGCCTCATGTTAAAATTCTCAACCATCACATAGTAAACTTGGGCTGTAGCTTCCCTGTTTAGCATATGGAGTTCCTGTGTAGTCACTTATAATCGAAAGAGCTTGTATGTTCCATGTATTGGAACTGAATAAGATTCTGAATATTTAATTATATTAGGCATATGATTTTTAAAAAGAGAGAAAGTAGAATTCAAATGTTCTTCAAGTTCTCCCCCCACCCCTCCCAGATTAAATCTCAATAGTTGTCATTCTCTTGCTCAAATTCTTTTACTGTGGAAGAAACTTCAAAATTAATGTTAGCAAAAGGCTCAGCAGCTGAGCAGAACAGTGCAAATTGGTTTTTGACTGAGTTCCTAGTTCTACTGCTGGTTTAATTGATATTTAATCCTTTCACAACAGTGGATCCTGGTGTCCATTGTTAAAAATGTACTCTTCCTGGAAAATCCAACTCCCAGAGCTAAGGAGTTAAAGAGTAGATATTTACTTGAATGCTGAAAGGGTAAAAACTGGCTCAGAGAAAGTGTGGTAACAAGGTGAAAAACTGAAAGCCTTATCTACCACTGCTAATGTGCATCTCTTAATGATAGCACTTCTTTGTCATGCTTATTCATTTCCATGTTTTCTGGATAATATGGTGTATGATTTCAGTGTTTCTAATGGTGCTTTTTCACACCTGTGTGTTTTTCATTTCTTCTTAATTTATATCCTGTTAGTGTGTTGTTTCTTTTCATATCATAAATGTGTATTACTTGTTCTGTTCTGAACCGCTGAATGCCCTCTTTGTTTCAGGCCTGAGATGGTTGTTGGTTGGTATCACAGTCACCCTGGTTTTGGTTGTTGGCTTTCTGGTGTGGATATCAACACTCAGCAGAGCTTTGAAGCCTTGTCGGAGAGAGCTGTGGCAGTGGTTGTGGATCCCATTCAGAGTGTAAAAGGAAAGGTAGAGTAGATTATATCTTTATTAGCATCTACTGCCACATTCTGTTTATAGATACATTAAATTAAAATTTCTTTTGTTTAAAGCAGGATTCTTACACACACAAAAAAATCCCTGTCTGTATACTTAAAAAAAACAAACAAGAAACCTGTACAAGTAAAAAAATGTGTCTTGGTATTATTAGCAATATAACTACTTAGAGATTTGTTTCTACTGTAATCAGCTATTGTCTAATCATAAATGTTTATTTTTAAATTTCTTTTTATTTCATAGATTTAAGAATGTTAAAAAGCCTGTGTACATATTTTATTAATATTTTAATTAACATTGTTCTACCTTCCTTTATTTTAAAATGTGGGATTGGCACAACATTTTATATATCTAGTTAAAGACACTGTTTTGCAACATTGTGCAGGACGTATTCTGGAGTTGGATGTTCCAAATATTTTAGACAATGAAAACTTGACCCAAAGACTTAGTATCAGCCACTCGCATTTTTGGAATGAGGACACAGATGAATGATTAAATATGCTAAATGATTCTGAAAAGAGATTAACTTGCAAAGCATATTGGGTTATAGTTGTTCTTTGTTGAAATCTTTTGTTCTTGTTTAGTTCTTTTTTCCCCCCTTCGTTCGTTCTCTCTCTCTTTCTTTTTTTTATTTCTTTCTTTCTAGCCCCATATGCCATTTTCCTATTTCCTGCCTCATGACAGCAGGGAGCAGCTCTATTATCACCTTCACAGAGCTGTCTGCAAATGTGAGAGGCAATTCGATTTTGCTCAACCACAGGGAGAGTGGATTAGAAAAACTACAGAACATAGAGAAATTGGCTAGGTGGTTACTGCTTTAAAATACTGCTGAGGTGTCTTGTTTGAGCATGTACTTCCATTGTAGTGTAGAATAATTGTTAAAATAAAATCACAATACATTTATGGAATCGTTTTTATGCAGCTTTTACAAATAATTTTTAGAGCACTTAAAAATAAATATTAGCTTGCTATCTATCAGACCTGGAGTTTCCTAGTATTGCAGATTACATTTACATCTGCTCAGCAGCTCAAACAAACTAAATATGGCTGTTAAACATGGAGTTTTTATCTGTCATGATTTGAAGTTGAACACTTTCTGACATCATATTATTATGATGAATAAAAATTGAGGCCTTCTCTAAATCATGATCCTATTAGATGTGATTTACCTTTTCAGAGATGAAATCTAGCCACAAAAACAATAATAATAGAAACTGATACACTAGACAATTCAGAATGGATTACTTCTGATGCTTGCTGTTTACCTATATTTCAATTTACTTTTTTTAAACTAAGTGTATTGTTACTTAACTGTATAGATAGAGTTGAAAATCCTTGACTTTTGTTAGTTTTTTGAATTAAAGTACAGTATAATACTTCTTAGGTTTAATTCTCTGATAATTAAGGCATCTTTTTAATAACTCAGAATAACTCATGTAGGTAATAATTATTTTAGAAATATAACAGAATTGTCTGATTAAGTCCTCCTGCCGCGATATTTACAAAAAAATAATTGAAGCTTAATGTTAAATATAATTAGAGTTCTATTTTGTCATATTAGTGTAGCTGACTTTTTATGATAATTTACTTGTGATGGTGGCCACTTTGAAAAGGAAAATATAAACTTAAATACAATGAAGACATTCTCAAAACAATATAGTAAATAAATATGTATTTTATTTTTAATTAGCTTGCTTATAATATCTTAAATGGCAGTTATAGTTTATATTATATAGTTAAAAGAATGAGCTCCATTAAAAAATATACTTGTATGACATGACATATGGCAAAATGTAGGTTTTTTAAAAATATATCTAAAGTTACTTTATAAAATCATAAGTATCACTGTCTAGGTTTATATGTCATGAAAAATATTTTTGAAAAATTTAGTATAACTATCTATCACTGATGATTCACATCACTTCTTATACCTAACATGTAGATTCATATAATAATACTACCTGAAATAAGAATCCAGTTCTTTCTTAATAATGTAACTTCCTCTGTAGGATATCTGAATTTGGTTATAATTTCTGGTTCTTTTAGTGTCAAGACCTCTCAGAACTATGACCCAAATTAAATGCTAGTAAATCCATGGCCAGAGTGTTCCAGTTAAAATATTAAACCTAAGAATATAAGCTTACAAAAAAATGAAGAATAGCCCAGGATTCTCCCTCCCCTTTCCCTGCATGTGATTTATCAAAGCTGTCAAAATATTTAGTAAGACAATGATTGGATCAAGAGTTAAAATGACAATCTATATGTAAATTATTCAAGTTGAGTCTCTGTTCACTTAATACTTCTTTCCTGTAAATTTTATATTTTCATTTTTATAAATCCTAATATTATCTCTCTCTTTTGAGTGATTAGGTAAGCACTGATTCTTTGCAATCTCATTAATTCATATCTGATTTCCTTTTATAGTTTACTTTTTATGGAATTATTGCATACCAGGTATTACAGTGATAAATATTCATGTATTCTTTAGTAATTCTGCAGATACTGTTATTACTCTATTTTATCAATGAAAGGGTAAAAAAAAAAAAACTAGGGTCAAAGAGATTACTTTGTCCAAAATTATAGCATTATTGAGCAGCGGCACAAGGATACAAATCAGGTCTATAAAATTTCAGAACTCAAGCTGTTTTACTGTCTCTTTAATATTAGATAATTATGAATTATGTAATTAGAGTAACTCATGATTGGAGAATGAGTACCAGAGGCCATTGCAAGACTTTTTCTTAACTAACATGGATCAACACCACTCCCTTTTCTTTAGTGTAAGTCAGGGGAAGGGGCTACATATTTTATCTAAGTTCTTAGTAGTTCACTCTACTACTTATAGTAGTTACTATGTATTAATTGATTTTCCTCATATACTCTTTGTTGTATTAATTTTAAGAAGCAATTTAGTCAGACTCATTCATGTCAGCTTTTGTGACATCCCTAGGACTAAACATTGAGACCTACATAAATAATAAAATATACTTATATATAAAGAATCCATAGCACTCGGTATATTACTTAATCCTGTAAATATTTAAAAATGATACAGGTGGAAAATGATAATAACATGTATAATTTAAATGAAAAGTAAGCTATAGAAATTACTGGTGTGCTTCACTCTAAATGTTAAATAGTTTTTAAAATTTTGTTTTGCTTTATTTGTAAAATATACATATTCACCTATTCTAAGCTTCAGTTCTCAAGTAGTAAAGTGGCAACCTTTTGCTTAAAGTTTTGTTATCTTGTATATTCCGCCCACAACTGGACTTGATCCCGCAGCAAATTTAAGAGTTAATTTAACTTGTAAATTATACAAGTTATATTATATTTCTTATATATTTCTATATAAGATTATATTTCTTTAGAGCGAAAAGAATGATGACTTTGTGCAAAGTCATAAAACTACCATGCAACTATACTTTTGAGAACCTATTTTCTTATCATAATTCCTGTCAGTAAAATGTTCAGATGTTACCTGCTAACTGATAACAATCTTTGTATTTGCTCTCTATTTTGAAAACACTGAAAGAAAAAAAACACTAATAACCCTTCAGTCCATATAAATCTTCACAATGGCTGAATTTTCTTGAGAAATTTTCATTCATTCTGATCAGAAATACAACTTATCAGCAGATATTTCTTAAGTACATCTGATGTACCTGTGTGCTAATGATTCTGGCATATAAAATAAATAAAAAACCAATCTTTGTCTTTTGAGAAGATCAGTCATATACATTTTGTGTTTGCCAGATAACATAGATCTAGTGAGCCAGATAACATTCTGCCAATTATGTGCTGATAATCTTATATTGCATACTGATAGAGAATACAAATTACACTGATACTGCTTTGTTTCAATAACTAAGTATTAAATCGGTTGCTAGAGACAGAAATAATTCAACAAATACTTAATTCAGAAACTTGCATGTGCCAATATGCAATAAAATGCTACTTGTATAACAAACATAGTAAATGCAAATTGGAAGAGAGAAATTGGTATGATTGCACAAAGTAAATGAGCTTGGACTGAGCTTTGGTGGATGGGCAGGACATCACTCAGGAAAGAGAAATTTGTCCTTCTGGAGAAGAATGTAGAAATAATAGAGGTGGTATACTTACCTCTTTGTTCATGCTTCTTTCACAGATAGATTAGGACGTAAAATGAATAGTTTTTGATGTTATTGTTGTTTTCATTCAGCATTTTATAAAAAAGTTGGGGCTTTGAAGAGTAAATGCAAGTATAGAAGGAAGGAATTAGGGAATGAAAATGATAAGAGCTTACCTTTTGTTTTCAGAGATTTAGAAGATTTTATGTTTTTCAGTGTGGCGGGGGGGAAATACTTTACTTATCCCAGAATTTTGTATTAGAAGCTTCAGATGGTGGAAATTTAAAACTACTCAAAAATAGTTTTATTTTAGCTTTTTCTTTTATTGTTAAAAAATACATGTCAGGGACTCCTGGGTGGCTCAGTGGTTTAGCACCTGCCCCTGGCTCAGGGCGTGATCTGCTGTCTAAGGATCAAGTCCCACATCAGGCTCCCTGTCTGGAGCCTGCTTCTCCCTCTGCCTACATCTCTGCCTTTCTCTCTCTGTGTCTTTCATGAATAAATAAATAAAATATTTAAAAAAATACATGTCATAAATGGGGATAGAGTAATGAAGGGCAAAAGGCTTTGGGATCAGGCCTGCAGTTGAATCTCATTTTTATCACCTTATCTCTTCTTTATGGTATAACTTTGAGCAAGTTATCTGATCTTTAGCTTTAGTTTTCTCATCTATAAAACGGGGCTTTTAGTACCTATCTCATAGTATTATGAAGTGATATGTCATGAGTAGAATGCACATACCATATAGGAGATGTGCAATAAATGACATTTTATTCTGAAGATTAAATTAATTGCTCTTAAATTAAGATTAATAGATAGCATATTTTAAAATATAGAATATGAGTGTTTCTGAAAATTTTATTAAGAACAGGTCTGTAACTATGTTACAAACTTCAAGAAGGTAAAGGTAATGACTACAAAAGAAATGAAAACTTTCCTTTGTATTTTGTACCTCCTAATTTAAGAATACTCTTCTGAATCAGCTGATTTTTATTAAGCACTATTTTTCTGACATATTTCAGACATGCTGAAGAGAAAAATAAATACTTTAAAATTCTGACCTTTGAAGTGATTATGATTAATGTATTACAGTCAAAACCATTTTGGGTTTTGTGTTATCTCCTCTGCAAGATCAAGGCCTCTTTTAGTGGAGAAATGTTTTCATATCTGGGAAATCATGTAGTGTCTGGTAAAAAGACATTTTCTTCAGGACTCCTGGGTGGCTTAGCGGTTGAGCGTCTGCCTTTGGCCCAGGTGTGGTCCTGGAGTCCTGGGATCAAGTCTCACAACGGGCTTCCTGCAGGGAGCCTACTTCTCCCTCTGCCTATGTCTCTGCCCCTCTCTCTTTCTGTGTCTCTCATGAATAAATAAATAAAATCTTTAAAAAGTAAAAAAATTAACAGTTAAAAAAAAGACATTTTCTTTGTAAATGTTTACAAAATAAAATCAAAGAATGAATGTGTCAGCAGCCAGTTATTAACATTTCTGGCTTTTAACATATAAAAGACTGGTAAATTTTGTGAGGTTTAGTAATTTTTATAGGTAGTGGTCATAGAGACATTTATTAAATGAGTGAAATGTAAGATTGATAAGGTTACTGAGCCATTTGTTCATAGATAATTACCTTGATGAATTCGAACCTTGTGTAATCAGAGCTAGAATTCAAGTTTAATATGCTATTTGTCTTCTAAAGGTAGAGAAAAATAATCAGAATATCTGTTGTTCATAAGATTTTATTTTGATCAATATCCCGTAAGGGTCAGTTAGGGCTGGTTAGTCCTACTCTCAAATTGTATACACATATACACCTTTTCTTCATCTAGTTTTCCAGATTGCAAGAGAAAAATAGAAAATAGGACACATAAAAATTCTATTTCCACTCCTAATATAGATCTGTGAGCATACCCATCCAACTCTTGGAACAAGTTTAGTTACTATATTATCTTTTGTTTGCTTCCTGTTTTATACTCTTATTATCAGAAATTGTCAGCTAGGAATGTTAAAGCAATTTTATGTTTAAAAATCTAAGAAACATAAATCTTACATAGATTTAACAGTTCTTTTTTTTTTGTGTGTGTTTTTTTTTTTTTGATTTAACAGTTCTTAGTATAGTTCTTTTAGTTTGTAGTTTCTGTGTTAATAATACAGTCTCTGAGCTACTTTGTTATTGTTTAGTACTTGCCATGCATTTCAAGTGCTATAAATCTGTTTCATATTAGTTCAAATTAAACTTTCAATAAAGATAAAGGAAAAACTTTTAAAACACTTCCTGTTATCTATAAGAATGTTATTTATTGACTTTTGATTCTGAAATACTTTTCTCTCCCTAGTCTAATGATCTTTGGTCATTCAACAGATACTTAACACTACTGTGTGACAGGCATATACTGGAGGCCTAGTTCTCTAGTTCCCTGTTGTTAATGCCAGTTTTGTACCAGCAAATGCAAACTATGACTTTGTATAAGAAGCTTTTCCATAGCTCATATATTTTAATAAATTTAATATGTTCTTATCATTGTAACTTCCTAAAGAAGTTAGGATTGATTATGGTGCTAGATATTCTTATAGGTCATAGTTGATTCCTCAGTAATTATTCTTAGACAACTAGTAAGCTGATTAATAGATATCCATTGCCGCTTTTTACATTCCAAATACTCTATGCAGTTTTTATTCCAGATTAAACACAGGTCAGTGCATTGTGATGTTTGGGTTTTTCAGTTTAGTATGCTGTGGAAGAGTATTTTATGATTTCAAGACTGATAGTGAGGAGGATCAGTGAGGAGGAAGTATATATTTTGTAAAGCTAGTGATTAGACTTTTATAGATAACAAATGGCCGTTTTTGAAGGAAAAATAACACGAATGATAAAATTTCATATAAAATGCTTTCTTTGGAGCTTTTGATTTCAATAAATATTTATTCTGTACCATATTATATGTGCCAAGTATTCTGCTGGGGAATGGATATTTGGTGGCGAATAAGACAAAAACTTGCTGTCAAGAAACTAAATCTAATAGTCTTTTCTTGCTTTTGTGTAAAGAGAAAGTGTTACATCAAATAGCTTGGTGATGAAGAGTACTAGCTTTGGCATGCTGTGTATGTACAAATCATAGTGGTATCACTTTGCTAGTTGTGTTATCTCATTTAATTTATCCAAGTTCTCTGAGCCTCTGTTTTCTCATGCATAAATTGTGAATATTAATGCCTATCTCTTGGTTCAGAGGCTTAAACAAGATAATTTTTCTAAATATTTAATTGAGAAGCTCAATAAAAATACATAAAAGTGATATACAACCAAGTATTAATCTTTACATATTATTCTTGCAATAATGACCTTGCCTAATGAGAGATAGCAGTTTAAAGCATATATTTGCATTTTTCTTTGAAGATGATGTTAAAGTCACAAGAAATGTATGTAAGTCCCTTATCCACCTGCCTTACCACTTTGTTAATTTGGTTGAGCTCTGACTTTTAGTCTGTAAAGCTTTTTATTTCTTTCCTTTTTGTGGAACTCTCAAGAAGCATACCAACTGTATTGCTTTAGTTTGTGTACCAGAAAGGAATCTAAAGCACTTGTTCATTTTATATAGGCTGCGTGAGTAGCCACCAGATACAGTTGGTATTCTAAGTTGGTATCAGACCAGTGACCCAGAAGTGAGTCTCTTGTAGCTCATTAACAGTCTAGTTCAGTTTTAAGTTTCTTGTTTGTTGGTCTAGAAATGCCTGTTATGCAGGAGTGTCAAGATTCTAGGGGTATTGCTACATTTATTTATTTATTTATTTATTTATTTTTTAATATTTTATTTATTTATTCATGAGAAACAGAGAGAGAGAGAGAGAGGCAGAGACACAGGCACAGAGAGAAGCAGGCTCCATGCAGGGAGCCTGACGTGGGACTCCATCCCGGGTCTCCAGGATCACGCCCTGGGCTCAAGGCAGATGCTCAACCGCTGAGCCACCCAGGTGTCCCGTATTGCTACTTTTAAAAAGAGATAATAATATTTAGTATAACTGTATACTTTAAAAAAATTAGGAACTGGGATGCCTGGGTGGCTCAGCGGTTGAGCGTCTGCCTTCGACTCAGCGGGTGATCCTGGAGTTCTGGGATCGAGTCCCACATCTGGCTCCCTGCATGGAGCCTGCTTCTCCCTCTGCCTCTGTCTCTGCCTCTCTCCCCTCACCCCCTCTCTTTCTCTCTGTGTCTCTCATGAATAAATAAAATCTTGAAAAAAAAGAAAATAATAAAATAAAATCTTTTTTAAAAAATTAGGAATTTTCCTAAGGAAATAGATATCTTTAAATATTTCTCCCTAACATTCTCTTCTCTTTTCTTTTCCTTTTGTAACTTCTACCCCCCAATGAGAGTCTCGAACTCATGAGTCCAAGATTAAGTCACATGCTCCTCTGACTGAGCCAGCCAGGTGCCCTCTCCCTAATTTTCTGTCGATGTTTTTATATGTCAAATATCTGTGGATGCCAAATTTATAATTCTGAAGTAGTTTGGGGAGTAACCTTTTCTAACTTTAACACCGTATTGCAGTAGCAGGACTCTGCTTTGTTTACCAGGTCAGTTGTGCTCCAAGAAGCAGACTCCAAAATGGGGTTAACTATTCAAGAGATCTATTAGGGTAAATACTCATGATGGATAAAGAGGACAAGCAGTACAGGTGTGACCCTGTGGAAGGAGAAAGGGAGGGTAGAATTGGAAATTGGGTGGAATTGGGAAGATAGGTATAGTATCAGACTATACAGCATGTTTCTGAGAAAGTTTCAGTCAGACTGATGGGAAATCCTTGAGACAAAGTTGCCCTGGGGAGGAATCCTTTATTTGGCAGGAATGGCTAGTTTCTAGTACCCCCACTTTGCTCAGTCTTTGGCTGGGAGCAGCCCAAAGGAAACATGACCTGGGGTGACCTCCCAGAAGATCCAAAGGTGTAGCATGTGGAGGTGGTGAGTCAACTACGCTCTCTGCAGCAGGTTCTGTTGAAAAGAGGTCTGAGCTGGGCAGCTCTGTGACTGCCACAGTTAATAACATTAAGAACTACAGTGGCAGATATACATGTATTTCATGTAATCTTATCACCAACTCTGCGAGGTGTCATTCATGAGCAAATGGGGGACATTGAGAGCGTAAATAACTTATCCTTGGTTGCTGAGCTAGCCAGTGGTAGAACCAGAATTGTAACTTAGGCAGGATTCTGACTCTAGTGTCTCAAGTATTTAAGTACCTATATCAGACTGACTACATGCATACCCTAAAAAATTCTGCTGAACTTTACTTTGTGAAAGTTTTATGAATCTAAAAATGTCTAATTACCTTTTGCCATACTAGTTTCTAAAGATCCGTTTGTTTTCATTAAGCATACATGTTCAGAACTTGTGGCTTTACTGTTTGAATTTTGATGCATGTCTTCACTTGTCAAAAAAAGTACATTATGCTAGTTACACCCCATCCCCCTTTTCTCCCAGTATATTGAAGTTGTACTACAGATCTCTAGCTACAGTAAGCAGTTCTCCAAGGATGAAGAAAGAAAATGTACATACACATAGGAATTTCTTTTCCAGAGCTAAAATTGACATTTTATAAATAATTTCCGTGTTGCAAACTTGAGACTAAGAAATCACAGCAATTCAGTGATATGCATTTGGCATGAGTCAGTTTTAGTTCTTAGTGCTTTTCATTGGAAATGGCATAAAAAGTAAGATTTCTTTGAATTTTTTATGCTGTGGGCTTACAAGAGACAGAAGATGTTTTTCTCTTATAGATGCCTGGCAGTGCATGGCAGCAGAAGTAACGAAAGGGTCACAAACCCCAGCAGTACTTCCCAGGTCACATGCACCCTTAATTTTTAAAGAATCTAGAAACACCCTAAGCAGTTGATAATAGGTCATTTCTAGGTGATAAAGGGTATTTGATACGGAGTACTGCTTTTCTTTCTACACCTACCATTTTTTATAGTCATTTAGAGACTTTGTTTTTAAATATGTAACCACTGGTAACTGAATTACAGCTCTCTTCTTTTTTTGATATTTGATATTGATTTCAAGGTCTTAAAATTTTTCTTTCAAGCTTTGTTAAAAAAATCATTTCAGTTTATTTATAAGCACTTTCTGCAGTCATTGACTTCAATCTAAGTGCAATTAGAAATGCCAGAGGCAGCTACTGTTAAAAAAGATAGACAGAGATAGAGAGGTTATAATTATAGTAACTACTGCCAAAAGTGTTTATGCATTTTTCTTTCAGACACCTTTGTATTAAAGTAATTTGAAACTTGACAATATAGCCTCCTTTGATGTAAAAATTGGGAAACATAGATTGGTGCTTTAGAAATTTGGTCTTTCAGTGACCTAGCAGTTGATATAAAAATATGAATTTGAAAATAAATAGCATATTGGGTAAACTGTACTGTACTCATGAAAGGAGCCAAAAAATTATGGATTAAACTGAATTTGAAAAATAATTACAGTTTTGAGTCCTAAACCAGATTCATTATTAAAATGAAATGATAGGTCCTTGACCCTTGGGTGTGCTTGGAATAAATATGGAACACAGTATTGTTTTTAAAACTATTTTGCTTTTATAAGCTAAGACAGATGTACAAAAAAGATGCAGTTTTTATTTTGTATTGGCAGCTTCCAAATATTTAGTATCTATTTCCAAGAGTTGCAATTAGTAAAGCAACCATGGTACTGAAATCTGCACATCCCACAAGCTAATTATATTTGCAAGGTCAGAGTGAATACATATTTTCAGAAAAATAAAGGGTTATATAAATATGTGTCTTCTACTTGGCTGTTATATCACAGTTTGTTGATCTGGAGTATAATGTGTACAATTCACAAATTTGTCTGATAACAGAAAGTGGTGTGTGATTGTGTTTATTTTACTAACCAGTATATTCACAGCAATCACTTCCAAATATCTCTCCAGTAAAGATGTGTTAATTACAAAACAGACAAGGTCTTCTATTATATTAAAGCTACTAACAAGAAGACAGCAGGAATCACACATGTAAATAGCATCATCAACCCCTATTTTAGTCCTCTGTTTTGATCTGTGAGTTGCGCATAGACCAAAGGTGCTATTAAAGACTGAGTGTATGAAATAGGCAGCATTATATGAACAAAATTTATTCAACAAGAAAACAGACCTTTAACATGAATTTAACAAGCCTGAGAAATTATAAACTATCATATGCTGCAGATTCATGCAGTGATAATAAACAAAAAAGGAAAGTAAGAGGTTTCCCTAAGCTAGCCAAACTGCTAATGGTTTTGTTATAAGCTGTCTACTGTTGCAGTGACCTCTGAAAAGTCTCAAGGCACTTGTACCAGAAAAAATTAAATGGTCAGGCTGGTGGATGGAGATACAGTGTGGATTCAGTGTGGGATATAGGACTTCAGCATGGAAAGGAATTATAAAAGTCTACCATCACATTCCTGAAAATACTCTTTATACTTTTGTTTGGAAGTTTTTGTTATTACGTATTGATGCAGTAGTTTTTGTGCAAAGTTTTTTGGCTAAATTACTATTTGGATTTATAAGCTATAAACTGGACTGGTTTAGTGTATGTATACTTTAAAACAAACTGTTTAGAAAATTTACCTAGCTCCAAAAATGGATTCTTTCCCCTGTCCCCTTCCCTATACCTTAATTAATCTTTGGGGGTTCCTTGTGCCAGTATACTGTATCTAAGATTTCCTTTCTTATCATGGAGTGACCACTTTGCTGTCATTCTGTTGCATCATGCTGTAAATACATAAACATGGAGAAACGCCTTCAGCTTAAACACACCTCCAAGTGCTCACCAGGGCTTTTTCTTGAATCTTACTGTGGCATAATTAACACCTTCTTCACCCATTGCTCATTAGTGCACTGGACATTAATGAGTCTATTTTGATAGGTTGCTCTAAAGAAGGAACCTGCTTATTCTCACAGTGCAAAAGGCAATTATAAAATTGTACAGAAATTGAAATGTAGACTATATTGCCATATTTATATTTTTATTGCGTACTAAATCTAATTTTGGTTTGCAGGTTGTTGAACATGTTAGTTTCCTTAAGACAGTTGCTATAGCAATGGCAGCAAATTCCTTTAATCTTGGTGTAGTTAAAGTATTCTTTTCTATTGGCTATCATATTGCTACTCAGGAATCATCAATCTAAGCATGTCATTCACATAGGCCATCATTTAATACTTAAACAATATATTGCTTTTAAATCTTTTTCTCATTTTTTAATATAATTTATTTTTTTTTAAATTTTAGATTTGTTTCTAACTGATGATAATACCTACTTAGCTGGTATTTTCATTTCCTTTTTATGAGGTTTCACACCTGCTTATAATATTCCAGAGAAATATTATGGAGATTTTTGCATGTAAAATAGCTGCCTGCTGTTTTAGTTTGAAAGTGTTTAATATAAAACAGTATACAGATATTTTGTTGTGGTATATGATGGAATTTTCATAGTTTTATAGGATAGTTTTTTTCCTGCAAATGATTTTATTGAAATCTTAAAATGGAATCAAAATACTCTAAAATCATTTGGGCCAAAATGATGCTTTGCTTTTAAATTTACCCGAGTACTTAAATACTGGAGTACTTAAATGGCAGTGTTTTAATTTTTTTTTTAATTTTAAAATTTTTAAAGATTTTATTTATTTGAGAGAAAGATAGCAAGAGTGTACCAGGGTGGGGGGGAGGGTGGAGGGGGAAGGAAGGGTAGGGAGAAGCAGGCTCCGCATTGAGCCAGGAGCCCAACGTGAGGCCCAATCCCAGGACCCTGGGACTGTGACCTGAGCTGAAGGTAGAAGCTTAACTGACCGAGTCACCCAAGTCCCCTCTAAATGGTGGCAGTTCTTAATCCTGCGCTTACTTATTTAAGTTACACCTATCTTATTCAAATGGTCATTTTTCTCCTTTTGCTTACATCTTAATTTTATTTTATGTGCTTTTGAATAGAAAATTTTACTTCTGTATTTTTTAAACAAGTGTTTGAAATTATTATAATATCTGATTAAAGCATGTCTGATATTAGTACCTATTTTTATTGTTTCATGAAAATAAATGATTAAAAAATCTAAGTACAAGCAAGAAGTATAAATGTAGGCCATATTTATTTTTATATAAATGTGAAAGTTAAGTCTGAATTGCAGTTATTGTATAAAAAGAAAAAGGAGTTTTCACAGACTATTAAATCATGTATGTTCTGGGGATAGTTGGTTTTATTTTGAGGCAAGAGGACTCTGGGGAAATTCAAACTGTTAGAAATAAAAGCAAAACTCAGAGTTGATTTTTTTTTTTTGGCCTGCCAGAGTGGACACTTGTAATGAATGCTTTGGTATAAGTTTGTATCCTTTGTACTGTTTGTTGACCCTTAATGGTAGCCTTTGGAAAGGGTAACTTTTTTCTTTCTTTAGATCTTATTTAGTATACAGCATGTGTACATATACAAACAGATTTTTCAGACTTGATTAGATTTCATTTGGCTTAACTTGAAAATAAATTTGATTTTCTGCTTAATTATACTTACTCAGCTATACGCAAACTACAAAGAAATGGAAAACAGTCTAGTTGATGGTAGGTTTTATAATGTTAATAAATCACGGTTTAAGTACTTTTAAGGCAAATCTAGAAAAATATATTATTCTGCTTTAAGATTTTTTTTATGTGACAGAAGTATTGAATTTATTCTCTAGGCAATTGATTTAAATTCCCAGAAAGAAGCATCTGTCTTAAAGTCCCAGTGCTTGCTTTATATAAAACTTTACAACATTTAAAAGCTTTGACGAGTTTTTTCAAATCCATGATGACGAACAGAAAAAAAGTGTTAGGATAATATATGATTCTTGTTAAATCTCTTAATATATAAGAGCTAATAGATGATACTGTATCATATAAGAATTTGGACTCTTTTTATACAGATATAGTGAATACACATAGAAAAAGAAGGGTACCTATTATTACTTCCTTACTATGAACTTATGTTTGTCTCATTCTATACCATGTTCCTGGCTTTTAAAGCACAGATGACCTTGGTTTTCTTGTATTTGCCTCCTCCTATTCTTGACAGTGGCTTGGATATTTAAGGCCATCAGACAAGGTATAAAGTCTTTTATAGTCACAAGAAGTAAAAGGTATCTGACTAGAAGAGAATACGTGGAGCAAGTGCCTTTCTGGCTGTAATTTTGTTGTCATTTCAAGTACTGTGGTAGTATAATTGATGTGACAGGGCTGGGCTTTACATGTGGTCCCTTAGCTTGTGCTCACTTTCAGTTTTAGTTTCTCTTTGTCATTCATTTTGATTAGGTAAAATTTAGGTGACAAACATATGCACACCAATGGAGGCTGTTTGGTGTGGAAGTTTAGTAATGATGTATTTCAATAATAAAGATGCAAAGTTAATATTTTTCTTTACTGCTTCATGAAAATTGCAATAATTGGTGTCACCTTACATTACAAGATAGAGGGTGGTGTGCTGATGGCACAGTCAGCAGGAGGTTCTTTTTTATTAATATTATAATTAAATGATTTTCTGGAAATAGGCCAGAAACAGATGCAAGTTGATCATGCCTGTCCACTGTTGCTTGGCATCATCACTTGCTTTTTTAAAAAGAATTGACCTGACACCTTATTTTTACAGGTTGTTATTGATGCCTTCAGATTGATCAATGCTAATATGATGGTCTTAGGACATGAACCAAGACAAACAACCTCAAATCTGGGTCATTTAAACAAGCCATCTATCCAGGTAATGCCTGTTTTTTTTTTTTTTTTTTTTTTGTATTTGATAATGTGTTAAAACTCTGTTTTACATTTTAAAGCCTATTATAAATGGCCATTTTAATATCTAATACTTAGCATTTTAATTTGTTTGCAATTAATTTTTCTTGTGCTTGAGAAGATTATGGAAACACTTCCATAAGTTAGATTTGCTCACTTATGAGTCTGTTTTTAGTGGCCTCTTTAAACTTACCTAACATAGTTTGAGTATACCCTTTAAGGGAGCATATGAGAGCCTTTTATCTTGAGAATACCTTATGGCTTTGCATGGTTAACATTGTAGTAAAGGACTAATACAAGTTTTGGGTAGAGTGCATTAGGGGATATCATTATTGATTGGTTAGATATTTCTCATGGCATTAAAAATGGGAAAATTGGTATACTTTAAGAGACAAACAATTCGTAAATGGCACTTAAAATTTTCTGCCTTTTTAAAATTTAATCTCTACATTTAAAATGCATCCAATATATATCTATATTATTACTTTTTATTTATATCTTTTTCTTTCCAATAACATCAACCACCATTATTACAGTTATGCAGTCATTTAATATCCTCCCGAGCGATTAATGTTTTTTTTGTATCATTTACATGTCTCATTGTTTTTACACAAATCTTTATTGTCTGCAAAGATTATTTTAAATGTTTTTTAATGTACCACAACCTGTGTCTATATAGTTAATTGCTTCTCTGAAGATTAATTAAATGGACAGAAATACCATGTTTGGTTAAATAGAACACATAGGACAAAGACATTATAGTAGCTATTGCTTCTTGCCTTCTGAAGCCTGGCTCTGTCATATGATTGTCTTTGGGGAGTTGTGGCTTTGACAGTTAAACATGGTTAAGCGTGGGTTACACTCTGATAACTTTACACCTTTAGATGCTTACTTTTACAGCAGTCATTCATCTGAAATCTTTGTCAAAGTGAAACATTTTGTTTCTAAGGATGAGGTGTGCTGCTTTTAAATAAAATTGTTTTACAAGTCAGGAAAAACTACAAAGTTTAATGAGTATGAAATAAGCTACCAGTGTTTTTGATTGGGTACAGACAAGCCCATGCTTGTATGTTCCAGGAGAATATATTATTGGACCTGTTTAGCCTGTGATAATGACCTTTCTTATAAACCCCCATAGTATCATACTGCTTCATTATTTTTTTGCCAAAGGTTAAGTAGCATCTCACAATCCAAGGTCATTGTGATTACTACATGGTATATTTCTGCCAGAAGTTTTTTGCTAATTGCAACTCAACAGCCACCTGTTGCTGATTTCATCTTTTAAGTGTAAACCCTGCTTTTTAACTTTATAAATTGAGCAAAATCAATATTAAAATTTGTTATTTTTTCTCTAACAGTCCAGTTTTATTTTTTAGTCCTACCTTATGAGTCTGTAACTTAAGGTGGACCTTATAGAGCAAATTCCAAACCCAAGTTAAGAGGACCTAATAGCTACATCATTGTTTTTCTTTCATTTTAGTTTTTTTTTTTTTTTTGCCTTCTAATTAAAATTTGTAAATATGTTTATTTCACAGTTTATGTGGTGCCCATCAGAATGACCTCTATCTGGGTGCTTTATAGTTTTAAGACAATTTCAATACTAAAATACTCAAATAGGACCAAGCCAACAAGTAATAGAACAAAGCCACACTTTAAAACTATTTCTTAGTTTTTTTAAGGCAAGCTAGAAAGAAAACAACCCAGAAGAACCTGAAGTTAATATTCATAATAGAATTTTAATATATGTTAGCAGAATCTTGGACTCAGGGATCAGAAGCCTTTCTGAAAGGGTTTTATTTTGAAGGTTTGTGTTAAGAGAGGCCTTGTACCTAAACCAGCTTTTTAATAGTAGAGATAGAAATCTGACAGCAACCATCAGCACTTATGCTGGTGATCACTATTGATTTTCTAACACTGATTTTTTACTATTATAGTAGTGGGGGAATTATTATATTGTAGACTACTGTTTAATAATTTGAGGAAAGTTTAAAACGTGTTAAGAAAAAGATTATAAAATAGGATATACAAGTTCTTCTCTTTGCAAATACATGTTTTATAATCTGTGCCTATCTATCTATACCAAGATGTTAGTATTGATTACCTTTGGTGGTGGGATTATGGAATTTTTTTACTTATTTTTCCTTTTCCATATTTCTTAAACTTTCTACAGTGAAACATATATTACAGAAAATTTTATTTTTAAAGCACTAAAACAGTGTTGGAAATATCTACCACAAAACAAAACTAATAGTGTTTACATTAATATTCAGGTTCTAAGTAAGAGAAGCCATTAATAACCCTGAAAGGGAGGCAAAAGTATAATGCTTACATTCTAGACTTTTGTTTTAATATATGAGACTTAGTATTATTTTGTACTTAGAACATTTGACCAGTATCAAATGTATAGGATTGGTGATTAACAAACATTTATTTTAGTAACTAAACATTTTAAACCATTTCACTTAAAAACTGTTCAAAGTATTCCAGATCCTTATGAGCCATAGTATAAGTAAAGATTGGGTTGTCAACTGCTTAGAAATTTAGTAACTATTGATGCACAGGTGCATTGTGCAAGGACTGTGAGCCTCTGAGTATAGCCCTGGGTACAACTGCATTGTCTAACAGAGTTAAGCTATTTGAAAAATACCGTTTTCAGTGCTTAATGAACAGTTATAAAACAGTTGCCCTGGAAGAAACCATTGTGGTCATTATGTAGATGAGAGAACAGAGAACCCAGAAAGTTCGTAGGCTTTGTAGTGAGTTAATGTAGGAACTGGTATTTATAATCTAGGCTCCTGGCTCTTTATACTATACTTGGGAACTTAATTAATTAAATAATTAATTTAAGCATAGATAATATATTAGTTCAAAATTCAACAGGTACAAAAAGTATTTAAGTGGAAACTCTCTTCTTTTGCCTTCTGCCCAGTTCTCCACTGTAGAGGGAACAACAAAACACATTTTGTTTCTTTTCCGAGTTATTATACTTATATGAAGAAAGCTCCATTTAAAAATATGATCTAAGGGATATTATTTAGCTCCACATTTTCACCTTATTATCAGTGTGAAATAATATAAGACAAACAGACTTATCCTTGGATCTAAATAAACATGCTTTGCTTTTTTAAAAGCATGGAACTTTTTTTTTTTTTTTTTTTTTTTTTTAACCTATCAAGAACCTCTAAAAAGGTTATTATTGGGCAGCCCCGGTGTGCAGCGGTTTAGCGCCGCCTGCAGCCTGGTGTGTGATCCTGGAGACCCGGGATCAAGTCCCATGCCAGGCTTCCTGTATGGAGCCTGCTTCTCCCTCTGCCTGTGTCTCTGCCCCTCTCTCTCTGTCTCTATGAATAAAATAAAATCTTAAAAAAAAGTTTATTATTATTAAACAGTTCATAAGCCGTGTATTTTATAATATGCCTGCTTTTCCATAGGAGTGAGTATATGGAGATGCAATTTTAACTTCTTCTCAATAGTCTGGGCAGTATCAATGAAATATGATGAGGGTAGGTTTTAGTTGCTTGTAGTTATTTGACACAGTCATTATATAAGAAGCCATTTAAGTAAAAGATCTTATTTTAAGATCTGTTGTTAGCAATCCCTTTACATAAAATATGGTTTTATACAGTTCATTCCAACCTGATAGCTGACTGCCTCTTATTAACTATTTACATTTTTATTCCGTTTCTACCACCTTTGCTCATCACTACTGTTTGTTTTTTAAGATTTTAAAAAAATTTATTCATGAGAGACACAGAGAGAGGCAGAGGCATAGGCAGAGGGAGAAGCAGGCTCCCTACAGGGAGCCCGATGTGGGACTTGATCCTGGGACTCTGGGATTACTCCGAGCCGAAGGCAGATGCTCAACCGCTGATCCACCTAGACATCCCACATCACTATTGTTATAAGTTTTTTACTTTTCCTTCTCACTGTGATTTATGCTATAATGGTTTAGCCAATCTGAACATTCATTGGGATTAAGTATCTGGTCTCTCAAAGATATATCTAGATCACATGAATGAGTAAATACAGTAGGATAAGTCATTCAAATAGTGATTGATTTTGAAGTTGATTTCACTGTAATGATTATTTGTAGACTTAAGTGTTTTGGATTTGTCATACTAACAAAATGACGAATTTCTACAGATTGATTAAAACAGCATAGAAATAACCAAGAAGTTAATCAGCAGGATCTTAAAACTCCCCTTTGTCTGTGGTCCTCCAAACCATCCTTTATCTAAAATAGGCCCTTAGACTGAAAATGAGTACCAATCTAGGCAGAACTTCCTTCTTCAATGATTGGCAGGGTTTGAGCAAAGAAAACAAGGGTCAGGATATACAAGAAGTAAATAAATAAGCCTCACCGCTTTTAGTGAATTTAAAACATACTGTCCTAGAAACAGGGCTATAGAAGGTGACTGGTTTCCCAGGTCAGCCACTGAAAGCTTATTTAGCCCACGGTATATAATATTATAGAAAAGAATCAACTGTTGCAAATTTTAAATAGCCAATTAGTGTGAATGAGTTGCGAACAAATCCTGTTTTAATGAAGAATTGCCTGAATTTTCCTAAGTCCATCATATGTTTGTTAAGTGTAAATTAAAAAGTTAAGTAATGATATTTTAAGAAATTTCCTAGCTATATAACTTTCTCCTTGATCTGCCTGACATGCTATGGCATTTGCTAGTATATTCTGCTTAATTTGCAGTTTGACTCCTCCAAAAGGTTAGTTCTCTCTCTTGATAAAACTAATCTTCTGTTTGGCATATGCTGCCTCAACTTGTCAACTAAATTGGTTAATTTGAGAGAATTTGTTATTCACCAAGGCTGTGTTTTTTGGGCTCATGTAGAGGGAGGCCTGTACTTGGCCAATTTACTTGTGATTTGGAATGTACTGGGGGTACACAGCAGGTGAGTAAGTGAAATTGGAAGACTGCTTGAGGATATCGTTTTATTTAAACTTACATATTTTTAAAATAATTACACCTGCTGATCTTTCATGCTGCCCATGTTAGTCTTAACTGCTATTATCTAAATGATGTCATTAAAAATCAAGTATAGGTAATTGCCTTCAAATACCAAACTGTATCTATTTGAGCAGTATAGTTAATCTCCAGAATGTGGACTCTGGGCCCATTGGCTTATTTCTGTATTTATTAGCCATAGATAGCCCTTACTAGCTTTATGGCTGCTATGGAGAATTATGCAGTTAGGGCATTGCACAAAGGTGCTTCGATGAGGGGGCAGTTAGTAACTGAAATCTAGTGCAAGTTTCACTCTCCAGTCAGGCTTTATCCACTGGGAGGACTAGGTATCTTCTCTAATTCTTCCACCCAGGGGATACACTTCCTAATTTACGTAAATACGAGTACATATTAAGGAAAACCTGGATTAATTCTACTTGATCTGCACAGCATTTCTGAGCACTGAAATTTGATTCACTACTCCTGATGATTATTGAGATGGATAAGGGTTTAATAGATATACTTAGTACTTTAATTTTGTACATCAACCATTTTATTATAGCAGATGTTAGGATAGGAATGGATTGTTACAGATACATATCTAAAATGTTACAAGTACTTGGTGGAGTGATTTTTTGCTAGCAGAGTTTTAAAATAAGACTGCCTATGTTTTGTTTTTATCCTGATCCTTTAAAGTATAAAGACTTAATCCAAGAATTTCTGAGATACACTGTAGCATACTACGGTAGAAAAAACATGGGCTTTGGAGTCAGAAATACTTGGGTTCAAATCCCACCTTTGCCTTGCTATATAAAACTGGGACAAATTAAGATTTCAGTCATATTTTCTTCATCTATCAAAATACAAATGGAATCAGCCTACCTTACTGAGTTGTTAGGAAGATTAGAAGACCTAATAGGTAAAGCAGATACTGGATACTCACTAAATGTTTCCTCCTTCTAGGCCTACTTCTTTTACCTCAACACCTTAACGCCTTTCGCTATAAAAGTCCAATAAATAGAGAGTGGAGTGGTAGTTTTGGTTAGCTTTATCTTCATATTTGAGCTAACCGTAAAGCCCTTATTGTTTTTATACTTGTTGAAAGTAAGTCCAAGGTGTATTTCCGTACTATCATGTCTTTCTGGGTTGATAGGGTCCCCCAGAGTACCATTCTGAACCACATTTGTACATCTGTTGCCAGAGTTCAATATTTGAGCAGCTGTGAATGGATTTCATCACAGGCAGGGTTATTGTTTCTTAATAAAGCCATGTCATTAGCTTAAATTTTTATTATGATCTGCCTGTTTGTCTTAGAAGTCAAGTGCAGTGGAAAAAATTCTGGTTAGTGAGATTGCCTGTCACTGGATAAGATCATGAAGTAAATATAAATAGACCCAATAAAGAACCAACTTCACTTTGTTAATTTGGAGACATATGTGGGACACAATTATTTGAATCTATTCGAATTGAATTAAGAAAAAAGGGAGATCCTACATTAAGTCATGGGTGAAAAAATAAGTGTATTATTATGATTTTCTTTTGAAGTAACAAAGTGCCCCCCCCGATATTGTAAAATCAGACTTTTAAATTATTATTATTTATAAATTATGAATAATTAATTTATAATTTAGATTATGATGGGGTCAGACCCTATCTCTGACTCTGAGCAAGACTACTGAAACTGTTGAATTTGTGCTGCTGTGCATGATATTTTGAAGAATATATGACCCATACCTCTAAACCTCACTTCTAAACTTGTAGTGAAGAAAAAAAATAAATATTTTCATTTAATCTTTATAGGTTAAAGCCTTTTTTTAGAAGATAAGTTTGGTCAATGGTTTCAAACTTATTTTTTACATGCAAAAATGTTAATTTGTCCTTTATCTAATCATTTATCTAATCTTTAATCATTTAGGCATTAATTCATGGACTAAACAGACACTATTACTCCATTACTATTAACTATCGGAAAAATGAACTGGAACAGAAGGTAAGTTGAAATTTTTATATTAGAGAGAGGGGGGAAATCCTTTTTCAGACCATTTAAACTATTACCTAGTATATTTGAGTTTGAATTGTTGATTTCTTTCATTGATGTGTTCAAATATTTTTTCATTCCTAATGAATTATGGGAACATAAAATAAAGGAATATTTTATTGGACATATAAGATATTTTACCTTATTGGTAGGTGCTAGAATAAGAGAATAAGTAGGAAACAAACATTTCTGTTTGATTTTATGATTAATTACAAAAATCTTCTCCTCATTCTGTGTTTTTCTGATTATCTTTTTCCAATAAAATGCCTTTTTGGAACTTTCCAAATTTGAAAGGAATAAATGAGATTGTAATTGCGTAGTACTTAAAAAGTACCTTTTTTACATAGGGTAAACTAAAGGTGAATCAAAAGGGAAATTTTAATCAAAAGGTGTTTTAGATATTTAAAGCTAGATTCTTATCGCTTTTTATACTAGGCAGTTTTTAAATTTGGTTACCTTAAAAACTACCTAGTACCTTGGTGGGTTAGCATTCTTTTGTTTCTACTATTTTAGAATTATTTCAACTAATGCCAAATATTTTAAGTCTGCCTCTTGCTTTTTGAAATTACAATCTGAACTGCTTTTTTTTCTTTACTATTACAATTAGTCATCTTCCAAATTAGCTTTTTGTATTTCTCTCTGATAAAGACTTAAAATAATTTTTAAGAACATCGAGTACTATTGCTAGCCAGTAAGTTTTGGTTCCTATGTGATTCTCAAGTCCAAACAGGGTAAGTAATCAGTAGTAAATAAGACCTTTCTTAACTGATCGAAACTGTTCCTCATAAAGATGCCTTAGAAGGGGATTCTAATACATGAGATGCCTGGGAAGTAGAATAAGTTGAGCTGTCCATATTGCCTCGTCTTTCAACCAGATGGCCTCCATTTTTAATGTCATTTATATATTGTGGGGAAGAATGTACTGTATAAGATTTTCATTGAAAGAAGAATTCTGTTTTGTTTTTTTAAGTTTTATAAACCATGTTTTAAAAGGTCAGAGCCACCAGTAAACTCACCTTGAGCATGATGAGGAGTGAGGGTCTACAGGAGCCCGCCCGTTTTTTCCTTGGCCCAAGGGGGGACACAGCCATAAAGCTTTCTTCCAGCTGCTTGCCTATGTCCCAAAGATTGTATCTACTGTGATAGATTTAGTTGATAGATTGAAATATATTTTTAACACTTATTTTTAATTTTTATAGAATAGGTACAGACCGTGAAAAGGATCACCAGTCAGATACAAACTGAAAAGTTTATTCACGTACATAAATACTTTATCAGTCTAATATCTGTTTGGAAATATCTGGCTGGTTAAATCAACCTTTCCCCCTTTTTGATGCCCCTAAAATTTAGCTACTATTCTTGGCATAAAACATACACACATAAATACCTATATAAGTTAATTAATGATATGATTATGCTCCTAGTAGCTCAGTTGAGGAGCTTTTTTTTTTTTTTTGAGGAGCTTTTATAGTACCAGAAGCCCTGCCTTTACTCTTATGCCACCAAGCTATATACTTACCTTCAGACTTACTCAAGGGTAACAATGGAATCCTTCTTTATTCATGATAGGAATATCCACATGCTCTGTGAGAACTTTGCTTTTGAAGTGGTAGGAAAATTCAGTTCTTAATTATAGGTACCTTTATAACATATATAGTTGCAGCTGCACCAAAATTTCCCAAAGATATATTTTCTAGAATACTTCTCAGTGGAGAAGATGAAAAGCAAAGAAATTGGAGTTACTTGTGCAGGCTTTTTTCAGTTTTTGGTAAACTACTCTTGTCCCTCTGAGCCCCTGAATGGGAATGTAGGAATTTGGAGCTTTGTGTCTTGCGGTCTCAGGTAATTTTTGACATGCAGCATATTCTCTAGCATACAAAAAAAAAAAAAAAAAAAACTTTGTATGACATATAACTGCAAAACTCTAAGCAAGTGGAGCAGTTTTTCTTAACTAAACTCGACACTTCTAGCTGTATCTTCAGATCATGAGTTGTGGATCTCACAAAATATACTGGTTCTAACAGTAAAAGCAACAGCTATTTTTTGTTTACAAAATATTTTTCAGTCTTTTAAAGAAATTCAATTTCAACTAGAGAACATTTATAGAGTTATAAGTCTAAGAAAAACTCTCTTAAGACTCTAAACTTGAAAACCTAGGAACTTCAAGAAAAATATACTCAGGATGAGTCCAATTTGAGAAACAGTGAACTAAGGTGTTTAATTCTGTGATCTGATTCCAGTTTGCTGATTTGATTACAGACTGGACAAAGTTGTGATTTCTTAACCAGTTTCATGACTTTTCATTCTGACAGTAATGAAGTTTTCATTTTAAAAATTACAGATTGAATACTAGAAAAGAAACTTAGAGAGTATTTAGTATGAGCCCTTACTTCCTAGATATGTAAATTGAGGCTCAGAAAGATTTAAATGAAGTTATTCAGTAAATGAGGCATTTACCTCCTTACCATGGACTTCGAAAGCTGGGCTATGGGAGTATTAGAGACCTTGTATGTAACATAGTAGCTTCACATACTCATTCATTCATTTGTGCATTCAACAAATGTTTATTGAATGTCTGTTATGATATATAAGGTATTATTGAATCTACATCTTGGTGATCTTAAAATCAACAGGGCAAAGCTACTCTTTTTTTTTTTTCAAAGTGAGAGAAATGCAATAATAAATTTCAAGTGTTGATAGTATTTTAAAAATAATAAGGCAGGTTAAGGGAAGACAGATGTTTAAGATAGTATGAGGTGACTTTTTTATACAGGATAGTGGGGAAAGGCATCTATCTCTAAGGAAATGAGAAACATAAACCATGCAAAGATAAGGAAAATAGCCTTTGAGGCAGAAGGACAGCAAATACATGGTGTTAGAATACTCCTTAGGTTTTATTAATATAAATTTAGGTGAATCCTTATTCAAGTTTAAGTTAATAAAATTCAATTTTAAGCTCATTAATTCTGAAGGTTTTTTGGTGAAATTGTTTCTTAAGACAAATGAAGGAAGTATCCTCCATACAGGAAAATAATTACTTTTTCTTTCTTTCTTTTTTTTTTTTTTTTTAGATGTTGCTAAATTTGCATAAGAAGAGTTGGATGGAAGGTTTGACACTTCAAGACTACAGTGAACACTGTAAACATAATGAATCAGTGGTAAAAGAGATGTTGGAATTAGCCAAGAATTACAATAAGGTGAAAGTTACTTCCAATATTTTTTACTTATAATCTTTGGAATACGTATGATTAGATGCCAAACATGGCATAAATATATATATATAGTTAAAAATAGAGTGGCCTGTTTTATAGATCAGATTAAATATTTTGGACTTTGCAGGTCATCCAGTCTGTTGGCAGCTATTCAACTCTGCTGTCATAGTATAAAAGTAGACTTAGACAATAAATAATGGAGTGAGTGAGCCCGTGTTTCAGCAAAACTTTATTTAATAAAACAAGTAGCTGGCTAGATTTGGCCCATGGGCTGTAGTTTGCCAATCCTATTATAGACTATATAAAATAGTTTTACATTTGAAATCTCTTCATTATCAGAGGGCTTTTTCTTGGAAGGGAAAGAGAAACAAGAAGATATAGGATAATAACAATAGCATTTAATACTTCTGTATGTAGTTTAGTTTATGAACTTTTCTTTTTTTCATTTAATAAGTGTCTATTGAAAACCTGCTATGTGCCAGGCACTGGGGATATGGTAAGAAGCAAGAGTTGTCTTCACAGAACTTATTTTCTGGTAGGGAAAACAGAATAAACAAAAAAACACAGTATAAAAATATATTGTGATTGATGCTATAATAAATAAATAAGATGATGTAATGAAGAATAACTAGGGGAGATCAATCACTTTATATGAGGATGTTTAAAAAGTTACATTTTGTAGAATCTCCTGAAAATATTTATTGTGGGCTAAAATACATGTGGCCATAATATTTTCGTTCATAACTCTATTCTTTTACAATTCTGAAATTGAAAAAAAAATACTTGAGCTACGACTTAAAATGTATCTTCTGTGTTGTAGTAGTTTCCAAGGGCTGTCATAACAAACTACCATAAACTGGGTGGGTTTTTTTGTTTGTTTTGTTTTGTTTTTAAATTTTTTTTTTTAATTTATTTATGATAGGCACACAGTGAGAGAGAGGGATTGGCAGAGACACAGGCAGAGGGAGAAGCAGGCTCCATGCACCGGAAGCCTGACGTGGGATTTGATCCTGGGTCTCCAGGATCGCGCCCTGGGCCAAAGGCAGGCGCTAAACCGCTGCGCCACCCAGGGATCCCTGTTTTGTTTTGTTTTTAAAGATTTTATTTATTTATTCATGAGAGACACACACACACAGAGAGAGGCAGAGACACAGGCAGAGGGAGAAGCAGGCTCGATGCAGGGAGCCCTACATGGGACTCAGTCCCTGGTTTTTAGGATCACACCCCAGGCCAAAGGTGTTGCTAAACCACTGAGCCACCCAGGCTGCCCTAAACTGGGTGTTTTAAAACAAATATATTCCATCATGATTATTGAGGCTATAAGTCCAAAATCAAGGTAGTAGCAGGGCTGTGCTCCCTCTGAAGCTAGTCCCAGGCTTTCTTCAGTTTGTGACAGCTTAACTCCAATGTCTAACTAAGGTTAGGATTTCAACATATTGTGTGTGTGTGTGGGGGGGGGGGGGGGGGGCGCGACACCATGATTCAACCCATAACATATATTTTCCAGCTTTCTTGACCAAAAACCCACATGAAGAATAGATTTTACATTTTGACCCAGTACATGCAAATGTATATGTGTGTATATAGCAACAAAAGTTTTATAAAATAATATTTACCCTTATTACATATGATACTGTTTTTTCCCATTTAACTCAATTTTATGGTTTCAATTATATATGCATATTATATACACATACATAGAGCTTACAACCCATTAATGTATTGATAGCCTGTAGTTTATAAAACATACAGATTATACACTGTTTTTTTTTCCTTTTTTTTTTACAAATGTTTATTGGATATCTCCTATACAAGTTGCAGTGGGAAACAGGGATCTTTCCTTCATTTATAGGAAAGCAGAGTCAGTAAAAAATAGTTCACAAATGAACCAGAATTGGTGTGTTCCTTGACATACACAATTTGTCCACAGACCAGCTGTGTCAGTATCACCTGGGATCTTGTTATAAATGCAGGTGCTCATATCTACTGGATTAGAATCTACATTTTATCAAGATTTCCAGGAGATTTGTATACAAGTTAGAAGTTAGCAAACACTGCCCTAGAAAAGTCCAATCATACTGAAGTCCTGTAGAAATTCAAAGGCAGGGATCCCTGGGTGGTGCAGCGGTTTGGCGCCTGCCTTTGGCCCAGGGCGCGATCCTGGAGACCCGGGATCAAATCCCACATCGGGCTCCCAGTGCATGGAGCCTGCTTCTCCCTCTGCCTGTGTCTCTGCCTCTCTCTCTCTCTCTCTCTCTCTCTCTCTCTCTCTGTGTGTGACTATCATAAATAAAAAAAAAAAAAAAAGAAAGAAAGAAATTCAAAGGCACTTGCTTTTAGTCGTGGGAGTCCTAGGATGCTGTCTTAGAGATAACAGCAATTTACTTTTTAAAGATTATTTATTTATTTATTCATGAGAGACAGAGAGAGTCAGAGACATAGGCAGAGGGAGAAGCAGGCTCCATGCAGGGAGCCCGATGTGGAACTTGATCCCGGGTCTCCAGGATCAGGCTCTGGGCTGAAGGTGACACTAAACCCCTGAGCCACCCGGGCTGCCCGAGATAACAGCATTTGAAGTAGGCCTTAAAGCTTGAATAAGATTGGACATACAGAGAAATGTTACCGTAGGCAAAATAAATGTTACGAGCAAAAAGAGGAGACAGAAAAGGCAAAGATACCTTTAGGAAACTGTGTTTGTCTTAAATATATAATCTATGAGGGTAAATAGGGGAGAATAGTTTTTTAAAGTTACTGAAATCAAATAACAGGGCCTGGACTATCAGGATAGAGTTATTTTGGACCAGGAGCATGATACACCCATAACCCGGCTCTAGAATGTAATTTGACAACAGTATAGGAGTACGCTGTAGGAGGAGATTTGAACTGGAGGTTTTTTGTTTTTTTTTTTTAAGATTTTATTTATTTATTCATGAGAGACACACACAGAGAGGGGCAGAGACACAGGCAGAGGGAGAAGCAGGCTCCATGCAGGGAGCCCGACGTGGGACCCGATCCCAATTGCGGGACTCCAGGATCACGCTCCGGGCCGAAGGTGGCGCCAAACCGCTGAGCCACCAGGGTTGCCCCACGAAATGGAGGTTCTGTTTAGAAGCTTATTGTTACCTAAGCAAAGGGTATTAGGTACCTGTTTTACTGCAGTGGCATTGGGAACAGAGGCATCAGTAACCAAATAAAACATGGCACCCGTTGGATGGATGAAGTAAAAGGAGGAGGAGGATCAAGGATGAATTCAGGGTTCCCTGCCAAGGTGACTATAAGTATGTTAGTACTGTTAAATTTTTCCAATTTTTAGAAGTTGAAGGATTGAGAAAGGAGATAGAATTCTATTTTAAATAAGCAGTGGAAATATAGGGCTAAAAATTATGGTAGAGGCTAGAGCTTAAGATTTTGGAGACAGTTAAAATTGATTTTGGTTGTCACACCAAAAAGTAATATTTCTCTTTTTACATTAAACACATCTTACCAAAATAAATATTAGCCAAGAGACAGTGTATAAAATTTGCCACGTGTAGCAGGAAGTCTCTGGAGAGAGCTTAGATTTGAAAAAATGTTGATGGGCCCATACAAACAAATTCCAACAGAATTGGGTCTGGCTTTGAAGAGCATGCCCTGATTTATATGTAGTGTTCCAGCTGGAAATCTCGGTTGATTCTAGATTATAGGGGAAAAAATTCCTTTAATGTTTCTAGTATATGTTTTCATATTGTGATATTAAAGAGAGAGACGTAGTTTATCATACTTAGAACAGTTATTAACCTTTTATACATTAGTGACTTAAGTAATATTATTCAGCAGACTGTAGGAATGGCTTTCATTTCTCTGTAACATTGCAAGTTTAAGTAAATTCATATTGGTACCACTGCCAGGAAATAACCTATTTATGGTTACTGCTGCCCATCCACAGAAGTTTTTCCTATTTTACAGTTTTAAAAAATCTCTGTAGTACTCAAAAACTTGTAAGGTTTGGTTATAAAATGAAAACAATGTGTAAGCTGTGATATGAAGGAGTCCAAATTTGAGAATGTAATTCCCTCTGTGATTGAAAGAGAATGTGGTGGAGTTTTTAGTAACACTTAAAATATAAAAAGAAAGGCCCATGCTACCAATTCTTCGTAGTATTCTTTTTAATTGGTTGGTGTTTTAAACTAAGGTAATTACCGTTAGGTGCCAGTTAGCTCCTAAAGTGAAAGAAGATTAGAAAATAATTAAATTCCTTTGTCCCAACTTTTCTATTTCAAGTCTGAATTCCACACAGAGATTCTGCTTCATTACTAGTCATGATTTCCCTAATTACTGAACTACAACACCCACACTCTGTTATTCCAGATCTCCTAATTTATTCATGCTAAGATTGCATCAAATTTTAAATTATTGATAATATTTGATTGCATATTTGTAAGTGAATGTGGAAGTGAAAAATGAATTGTAGAAGAGTATTTTAAGAATAACATAGAGACATAAAAATTTGCCTTGTTTTCAAACATGTAGTCCTGTAAATTCTGAGATGTGACAGTTTGCCTTTCAGATAGAAATAGTGCCTGCTCTGTAACCTGAAAGAAAATTCAGGTACATTTATATATATATATATATATATATATATATATATATATATATATATATACTTTTTTACATATAAAACATAATTATATGATTGCATTTGGTTTACTAGAGTAGCTATTTTAAGTAGGAAAATGTTTTATGCTAGTGCAATAAGATAAGAAAAACAAAATAAAATGTAAATATTGGGGAAACCAGGGCAGATTATCATTATTTAACTATGATAGGATATGTTTGCAATCAAACAGAAACCTAAGAGACTAAACTAGAAAACTGTTAGAATTGTTACAATAGAGAATTATGTAGGTCGTAACCAAGCAGTTACATAGGCTGAAACCAGTTGAAAAATATAATAGGCAAATCATGTCACAGCATCCAAAATTGCAAAATACTTAGAAATAATTACCATAAGAAATGTATAAATGTGTATGACTTATTTGAATAATACTAAAAACAATTGTGAATAGATTCCTTTGTTTCCAAATAGGGAGATTCAATATTGTAAAGCTAATGTCAGGTTTTCGAAAGATTACTTTAATGCTAGTAACAATATCAGTGAGGTTTTAAAGTTTTGATAACTTGACAGTAAAGTTTATCTGCAATAAAAATAATAACATTTATTGAATGCTTGTTAGGAGTCAGACTGGGAGAAAATATTTGTACTGGTAACAGAGAAAGGGCTAGTATCCAAAAACTGTGTAATATCCAAATAATCCCTATAAAATTGTTTTAAAAATTAATAATTTGGACAAAACAGCTAGAAAACTGAAGACAAATGGCATATAAACATGGGAAAAAAAGTTCAACCTTATTAAATGGTCAAAGAAAAAAATTATAAGTAGAATTTTTTTTTTCTTTCAAATATAAAAAACAATTTGGGAAAATGCGTCACTGGTGGGTAAGTAAAGTGACATAACATTTTTGGAGGCCATCTTTCAATTTTAAATGCATATAAGTTTTTAACATGTTCTCTTTTAAAGGTTTATTATGAAGAATAAAATTCTACAAGTACCAACTTAGAGAAATATTTACAGCTCGCTATTATATAAAAAATTAAATTGTAGAACAATATGAAAAGTTCCTACTGTCTTACCTTCTCTTTTCAAAGATACCTATCTCACATTTATCTCAACATACTATGTTGATAACACTGTCTGCTCAAGGGTGGAAAGTAGGGGAATGATATATTTTAGGTAAATCTTAAATAATTTTCAGTTTTTGCATTAACCGGGTGTTACTTCTATCTAAGATTGTGTTAGCTCAAAGAGGCAATGGTTTCCTCAAGATAGAAATGTAGGTCTCTTGCAACTCAAGGCCAGTATGAAACTTTGAAGTCATCATGGACCCAGATTCCTTCCTTTTTTTTTTTTAACTTTTGGTAAAGATTTATTTATTTATTTGAGAGAGAGCTTGCACGTGAGCATGTGGGAGGAGGTCGCAGAGGTAGAGAGAATTTCAGACTCTGAGCTGAACACGAAGTCTCACACAGGGCTCTGTCTCACAACCTTGAGATCATACCTGAGCCGAAACAAAGAGTCGGAAGCTCAATGGACTGAACCACCCAGGTGACCCAAACCCAGATTCCTTCTATCTTTTGCTCCACTACCATTATATTGGCTTCCATCCTGTAGATATCCTCATGATTCAGGGTCATTGCTAGAGCTTTAGCATCCCATCTGAGTTCCCAGCAACAGGTAAAAAAGGTAGGGCAAAAGCGGGGAATACTTCCCAGCTAAATCAGTTCCTTTCACAATCCTTTTCGTAAGTCCTACCCAGCAGCACTTCTGACTATATTTCATTGGCAGAACTCAAGTGGACACACTTTGCTTTGAGAAAGGCTGTATAGTGTGGTCTTTTACCTAGGAACATCACTGTCTTTAATAAAATCAGGGTTATATTACCAAAGAAGAAGGGGAAGAGAAATGTTGGGTAGGCATCAAATAGATTCTGCCATAGAAATTTTTCCAACAAGCTGAACTATAATTTCTATTATGTGTGCATATGCAAACATAGGATCTTTATTATGTGTCCCTGTTTTGTGTAATTACACTTTAAAATTGAATTCCCTGTAAGATTTTTAGAAAGAACTTATGCGCTATTCAGGCCACTTATTAAATCATGGATTTGGCTTAATTATTATTCAGGATGTGTCATTAAAAACTAATCTAATCATTTCCTAAATTGTCATCAATGTTGCTTCAAGGTCTTTGGAGATAGTACAGTTGAATTCACATTGCTTATTGGCCGTATGGCTAAATGTGTCTGCATCAGTCTTTGTGTACGCTCCATTTTTGTATATTTCATTCTGCATTGCAGTTTGAGATTTATAGACAAGTAAAGCCCAAATATGAGCTCCTTGAAGAGCAAAAACTATCTTATTCAGAACGAGTGATTATTAAATATATAAAATGAAAATTCTGCTGTTGAGGACAGGTATAGAATGTACTGGAATGTTATAAGCTATTCCAAAAGGAGAGTTAGAAATATTTTTTTTATAATAGAAGTATTCCTGGAATTAACATATAGTTCCTTAAAAGGAGGGGGGTGCCTAATTTCTGCATAAGTAAAATGTAGATTAACTACTTCACTGGGATGTTTTAAGGATTCAGTAAATTAATATACTGATAGTGGTAGGAAAGCCAATTTTATGTTCTCCATACTTACACATCTTATCCTGTCTCAGATTTCTAATTGTTTCATGTTTGTTAATTTTGCTTTCCCAAGTACGTTTTATAAAAGTCGTTTCTTTAAACTCATTCTCTACCACCTTAACCTAGTAATGTGATTTTCGGTTATATAGTCATATACTAAGATTGACTTCATCGACTTCACAGAAAATCAGGAAAGAAGTGAAATGCATTATCTTAACATTCACTAGTGCAGAGCTTGTTTAATGGTGAAAGAAATTACCATATTTTTTATGGTAATTTTTGGAAATTTAGAAAGCATGTCCTTAAATGGGAGCATGGCATGTTATAGAGTGAAGAAATTTAACATTTCAAAGGAAAAAGAAGCCTCCCAAGGACCAGAGAAGTAGGAAGTGGAATGAGAGACATGACATCATAAAACCAGAGAGGTTAAAGGATTAGAAGAGAAAACAGGTATTGGAGAAACTCTTAAAGGTGTTCAGAAAGTTCAAGAAAATGGAGTTTGTTGAAATTTACCTGGTGGAGATCCTTAAAAAGGTGTTAATGAAGTGCAGAGAATCCAGTCCGTATCTGTTGAAGGGAAAATTAAATGGTAGAATTTGAGATAAAGGTTTTCCATTTAAGAAATTTGACCATTACCAGAAGACAGAGAATGAAGTTAATTGGGTTTCATAAAAGCCTCTTTAAGATGGGGGTACGTCTGATGGGATTATGATAACATAACAGACCAAATTCTAGGAATTTCTTAGAACTGTGCAGACCGTGCATGATGGGATAGCCATCTGGGGGTCTTTGTTGATAAACTGTTAAAAACGTTTCTAGTGTGAATAGCCACAAACATTTTCAGTGCTTTTTTGTTGGTTGAGTAAACCGAAGAGCATGAATGCAAAAGCAAAATTTGATGCCAAATCACAGAAGTTGCCATAAACACAGAAGTTCCCCTAGTGAGGACACTGCCTGTGCCTGAATTTCATTTGTTTCTGCTGCTACCATTTCTTAATTTTTCCTGGTGACTAGCCAGATTAGAACTATGAATGAAGACTGGTCTTGCGCAGATGGTAGATGAGATATAGGTGACCTAGGTAAGTGAAGAAAATACTTAGGGGTTCGATGTGATGATCGGGTCTGATCTGGTCTATCTTAGAATGAAAGAGATGTGCTTATTCTTTGTCATGGGGGTTTGCAACCTTAGTATATGCCTAAATCTACAGCTGCTCCTCATTTTCCAGATGGCATCTATGGCTGAGAGTACTTTTTACCATCTGCACTTCTCAAAGAGTTTGTGAACTCTCTCTTTTAATTATTGGAAATGGAAAAACTAATTGGTAAAGTGGTTAAATGATGTAAAAGATTTTTAAAATTAAGTTAGAGCTTTTCACATTCTATTTAACCTTTTAAATAAGATCAATGCTTTAAATGCTTTTTGACTTCCATCTTTGCATACCTGCCATCTTTGATATTTGCAGTACTCCAAAATACTTTGTAATAACTATTTTGTCTATTGACTGACATTTTGAGTCAGATTCCAAGATTCTTACCTCCCTCCAATACCGTACTGTGTTTTTGACATGAGCATAGAGCAACTAACACTGAATGAATGCAGAGTACAAACTTATTTGAATCGTTCCATTCATCTAATAATGTTTTCAAGTCGGTAAGGTATAGTCTCATGATTTGTAAAAGTAATTGAGAAAAACTTTTTAGGTGTTGCTCATGTTTCTATATATGTAAAGCATTGAGATAGCAGGAGGAGCAATTTCCCACTTAGGTAATACTTTTTTAACTAGCTGAGCATAATAGGAGTGACATCTGACTCTGAAAATGAACATATTCTCTAGAATTCCCTAGATTTGGACTGTTATTAGCTTTTATTTTTCCTTCCAGTTTTATGAGTCATAAATGTATTTTCTTAATGATGTGTTGTAAATAAGTATCCTCTAATAATCAGTAGTTACAGTACTTATTCACCATCTTTTCTCTTTAGGCAGGTTCTACTGGGGAAAATTCTCTAGATAGTTTGTCCATTTATAAAATTAGACACTTGCCATCTTTGCTCATTTTCAAGTTCTCTGTTTACAAAACTATTAAGAAGGTGTGAAATGCAGCCAAACTTCCCAGTTTATGGGAAATGTCTGATGATTGCATTTCCTACATGTTCATTGTTCACACATGAAGAAATTTGGCAGCTGCGAGATTATTAAGTTTAGAGTATCCAAATCTAACCCTCGCTGGGATTTTGGTTTCCTGCTTTCCACCCCCACCATCTCACCCCTTTTGTAATCATATTTGTGGTAAGTGCTGTGGTGTTATTTCTTAAGGTTGGTGATCCTTCAGTTTTCTTTGTTTTCCATTTATTGGATGCTATGAATAAATCCTAGACCAGGAGTTCACCTGATAGAGCGCCCTGGCTTCAGACAGAAACATGCCCAAACTCCTCAGGAGGTTCCTTCTAACAAAGAGGTTTGATGGTAGTACCATTGTCGATAGAGGGAGGCAGTGATGGTAGCTAATCTCAATGCTGTCGTTATTTTGTAATTACTTGCTAGAAGATTTATGGTCATACACAAGATTTTATAGCTAACTGAAAATAGTAGAAAACAGTTTGTATATATTGTTGTGGTTGATTGAATTTTACTTAAGTTGGCTTTTAATCCAAGTTTTTTCCTGTTGAAAACTTCAGATGACTCTGTTTCTTCATGATTACTAAAGATCAGTTATGGAAAAGTGAGATTTTTTTCTGAATACATGTAGAGTTATGAAGGGAGAAAACCATATGATTTGTTAAGTGGATCAAAAGTCAGCAGCTCCTTTGATCCGATTAGCTGCTGATAGTTAACCGATAGATGGGTGTGCACAGGTTCAGGTGACAAGAAAGAGAAGACAAAGAAACGGGACTGGGGCAGAGGTGTGATGAAAGTAGGGCATGGAAGAGAAGACAGAGTGGACTGCTTATCATCAAGGTGCCATAAGCAGCTGCCTCAGGTACTGCTCTCCTCCACTGTAGCCATCCCTCAAAGAATTCTTTCGTAGTTTCCAGATGGCTAATACTACCATTTGGTGATCCAGTTTGACATACTCGATGTCTTTTACGTATTTCTGAAGTCTGTTTTCAAAATGATGGTGGTAGTAGTTTTTATGACACTGAAGGTGATTGTGAAGATTAGCAAACTTGCTTTTTTGTTTCATGAGTCATTTGAATAAAAGGTTCTGTGAATGGAAATTATGATCACCATTGCCTTCAGTGAGTATTCTGCAGTGGGAGAAGTAAATTTAGAATTTGAAAGTCTGTCCTTTGTGTTTCATTCACAGGCTGTAGAAGAAGAAGATAAGATGACACCTGAACAGCTGGCAATAAAGAATGTTGGCAAGCAGGTGAGCTATACCGTAATAGGTTATGCAGTCGCATAATAACGTGCTCTTGTAGAGTTAAAACTGTTTTAGGGCCAGTGTAATTTTTTTTCCTGTTTGTTCACTCTATATTTTTCTTTTGTCTTGTAAATATGATGTTAATTTTAAAGGCCACTGAATTACTTGATGTCAAATTCTCTTTGCCATACATCGTGAAGTCACAAATAGATCTGAGAGATACTATCTTTAGTGAAAACAATTTACTAGATATACATTAGGAGACTTATGTCCTGAGTTAGTTTTTAAAGTATTATTTTCACTTCAAATAATATTATTAGTAAAGATAACAGAATGGTAGATTTATTTCATATGTAAGTTTTTTTTAAATGATACAATTTGTCCATATGTAGGCTTCAGTATGTAGGTAGTGTTCCTGAGAAGGCTGAGAGCCCCCTTGGATTATAGCGAGTGAGGAGAAAGGGTTTTAAGTATTTGCTCTTTCACTTTTCCAAGATGAAATATATATTTTAGTTCCTATTTTCTGAGGGTTGGGGGAACACACCAACCAATTAAAAGAATCTACAGATTAATTAGACTGTTTTTTAAAGAATGTTGATTACATTTTTTTTCATTTCATGGAACATGGTTATCATATTGCTGATGTTGGCAGAATCTTGATATTTCAGATGCAAGACACTAAGCTGTCTTTGCTTTCAGCCATCCTACCATATGCTCTGATCCCATCACATCTCACAAGCTATGTAGGTTTGGGCCAGGACCATTCTTGGATGGGAAATCTCTAAGAATCACCCAGCTGCCACAAGAAGTAATGTAGATAACTGAGGGAAGTGTGTTACCAATTCACTACAGAACCAGTTACTCCCAACAGAGCAGTAGGGGCAAAGGTCTGACTTAAATATCATACTTAGTAAAATTAAATCTCACTACACCCTGAATATTACAATTTAAAAACAGCTAGAACACTACCCAGACAAAATGGAGTATGGTTCATCTTATTCTCTCATCCTGTGTGATCTGATCCAGTTACCTTGCTTTTTCCCACTACTTATTGTAGTCTAATATAAATTATTAGATCTCCGACTTGGAGCCTTGCACTTTATAGAACTCACTAACTGTTTTTGCAATAAATGACTCTGAGGCTACGATGTAGATTTTATTTAACAGCAACAAATAAAAGGTCTAAAATAAAAATGAAGCTGAAAAATATGTAATGGGCAAAGTTGAATAATCTTCAGAATCATTTTTTAAAATCTAGTACTTCACTGGTTTAGCCTATTGCGTGGCAAAAGCAAAAGCTGTCTGTAATGGAATCAGATCACTGTCTTTTTCTCCTGCCAGTCTTTCTCAGACACTTTCACCTAAAGTGTCCTAAGGCTTATTTTCTGAAATAAAGAAAATTTAATATGTGGTCTAGTTACTTGAAATTATTTGTAGCATGTTGTATCTCTGGATTGTTTAAGGAAATCAGGTATGTATTGAAATTGTAATTTAGAAAAGAACAGCCAAGAAATAATTCCATTGATGAGCATTTGTTTAAAGTAGGAGTCTTGGGTATTTAAGCAATACCCATACAAAAATAATGCTTTAATTGAGAGTTTTTTTATTGTGTGCAATATATATATGTATCTTTTTTTTTAAAGCTTTCACATTTAGCTGAAATACTTCATTCAGCTCAGCCTTAAACATAAATATAAATTAAGCATTCTAATTTAACTTCATTTATTACAGTGTTATTTTAAGCCTCATTTTTAACTCAGACATTTGAAATACAGATTCGATCAGGTTTCAGTTAAAAGATTGTACCTATATACTTTTCTGTGATATACTATTTTTTTCAAAATAGTTGCAGGAAATATGTATCCTTACCATTATTTCATACATATTATATACATGTAAAATATGTATATCTTAACATTGTATTTAAATTTTTAACAACACACAGTGACTTTTGATCCAGGAATATTTCCTGAGCCATTTAAAGCACCTTTTCTGAAATATCAAAATTGTACAGGAATTAAATTTAAATTAAAATTACAGAGGAAGTGATGAGAGAGAATTCACATTGAACTCTCACCTATTGGTATGTTTGTTTCGAGTAAAGAACCCACTCAGTCAACAAATATGAATGGCAGAAAATATGCATGCATACTTGGGCTTATGCACACTTATAAATGCTTATACTTTGTTTTTAAAAAATCAGATGCTGCGCCTGTATAGAATTCCTTGTTACTCTTTGTAATTTCTGGTCCAGAGTCGTAGCATTGATTGTGTAAATCAGTTTTTCATTGTGTAATCTATTATTTTATCAGGTACTTAATTTTTAAATACATTTAGAAATCCTGAGAATATAACAATATATTAGGAAAGTAGGAAAGTTAAATTGTAAGATAAATATAAATTTAGGTTTGGCTTTCTTTACCACTTTCAACTATTTACACTAAGTAATTCTTCTATCAGTAATGTGGTTCTTTTTTCTTTTTCTTTCCTTTCTTTTTGTTTTTTTTAATTTAGGACCCCAAACGTCATTTGGAGGAACATGTGGATGTCCTTATGACTTCAAATATTGTCCAGTGTTTAGCAGCTATGTTGGATACTGTCGTATTTAAATAAAACCATGCAAAAAGCTATTGGTGATACTTTCAGCGTATATTCCTCTATTGTTCCTAATGCTCAAAATCAAGGGACCTCTGAAGGTGTGTTTGGTTAAATGTAAGACATCTGGCATCATTTGCAGCACTGTAACACCTTCAGTCTCAGTTGTGCAATTACTTCTGTTTCTTTAGTCAGGGTCTTTGCAGATTCCAAAGTTGTATAAGAATACATCAAAGTGGACAAATTTTGTTAAGATCCCATTTAATATTTGAAGAAATCAGTAACACAAATATATTTTGATTGTTGCTTACAAAATAAAATACATTTACAATCTATGTCTCCTGAGGTTTTTTGGCACTGGGTGGAATTGACAGAATAACATTTGACAGTGCTCTAGAAATCTCACACAAAGATATGTTTCTCTTTGCAATGTAAGATCTGATAACACATAAAACATCAACGTGATAACAAAACTTCACAAATGTAAAATGATTGCCATTAAGGAGTTGTTGCCCCATTAGTGAGTAACCCAGAAAAAATGTTGACATATTTTATATCGTATAGTCAGTATCTTAACATATTATACTTTCCAGGGTTTCAGAGGAGTATGTTTAAGAAGAAAGAGGGGACAGTGTTAATTGAGACTTTATTATTTTTTTGAAGAGTACATTCTACCAATGCTGAGATTCCCTGGAAGTTGCCTGCTCCAAAGTCCACTAGACTTTATCCGCTAAGACAACCATAGGAGGTATATAATCTCTTCAAAACAAATTGAGAAAAGTCACCATAATGTGAATTTAATATCATGAGCACATAAGAAATAATTTTGTTACTGTTTTCTCTCATCTTTCTCAAATTAAAACTATGTTTTCTGATAAAGACAAAAATTTGACTAATGGCCCCTTTAACAGATGACCTTATCCCTCAACCTGTTTCTAACCCGACATACATGAGTAGCTGCCCCCATTGGTACTCATGGCACAGCACCATTCTTGGGTACAGCAAGGAGTATGCGAAAACATATGGAGACAGATTTAATTCTTATGTGTACCCTTTGTGAAAATATGGTAAAAATGTTTGTTTCTAAGACTTCATTAAAAGAAGGTTTTACTTGGGGACTTGGAATTTAGATTTAGCCTCTTAGGTGGTAGGAGTGACGTGATAGACCAAATTACTGTCCTGTTTGAACAATTCTAGGCTCTTACTGGTTGCCTAATGAATAGTTACCAGAAACTAAAAGAAATGGCTTAAATTCCCACCGTGTTTCACAGTCTCTTTTTTGGTGAAATAAGAGGTGTTCTGAGCATTTGCTTGTCCTGTGGCTTTTTCTTTTATATATAGTCATAGTATGTTTTATGTAGGACATGTAATATGTATTAATTTAATTGTTGACATTACAACAACTAACCATTATAATTAAAATATAAGTGGAAGTTAGCAGAAGTTTTCCTTTTGCCTAATTTAACCTTGTGTGCAGACTTTTTTTTGGATATGTGATTTTTCCCTTTACATAAAGAGGGTTCTATGATTTATTTCACAGCTATTCATTAGAGCTAGTCAAGATTTCTTTCCTACAATATGCCCTCAGAAGAAGGCCTCAATAATCTAAGGGTTATTCTCAACATTCCATTTGGAAAATTTTTTTGTTTTTCATCTTGGTCTCCTGAAAGCATCTCCTGAGAAGACTTATACAATGCCTGCCTTTTGCTCTTAGTTGATCACCTCTCACCCTGGACTCCTCACAACCAGCACTACCTTCTAACCTTCTACTTGATTCATGGTGGAGACCAATGAATTTCAAAACCAGGAATCCTCCTAGCAAAAGCTACATTTTCTTTTGAGATTTGTAATCAATCAAAATTAGGATCCCCTGAGTTTCAATGAACACTTTTGTCCTGGAAGGTACACCTATTCTAGCAGCAGCCTGGTGGCTCGGGTCCCGTTAGGCATTGAAACCACTTACTTAATCACTAGCTCAGTTAGGTGTGTATGTACTTACGTGAGCATCCTCACCCATCTATTATGCAGTATTAAAGCAACACAAGAACCTGAACTCCCGCTTGCCCCTAATGTAGAGATGCCCCTGCTTTCCTCTTAGACTAACATGAGGCCATTGGAAGCTCCAGTCTCCCCATGCAGTGTGATCTGCCTGGACCAGGAGCAGCGGTGTCTTCGGGGAGCTCATTATATATATACAAAATCCAGGCCCTCGCTTGAGACCTGAATCAACAATCCAGAATCCTGGTGTGGTTCATGTGCACTTTGAACCCTGAGGAGCCCTGCTGCACACAAGTATGGCTCAAGAGCAGGTGTGCTGATGTTGAGGAAAGTGAAATTTCCCTTTGGAGCATATATGAGTTCCTGTAGGGAGGAATCGCTGAATGTAGTACAGATAATCTGAGGTCAATGCACATTTATCTCCTCCAATTCCTCAAAAACTGGAAGGTGCACTGTATCCCTTTTCTATACTTTAACATTTCATTTTTGCATTCTTCATTCTTTAAAAAGTTAATTCAGGGTGCCGCGAATGAGAAAGCTTCTAGGGCCCAGGTGCAGTCTCGCGTTTTTTGCCATATACTTAAGGCTCTCGTCCCACTGAGAAAGGCGGTGGCGGGTGGGAGTGGGAGTGGGAGGGGGGGTGGGTGACCTCGGAAGCAGGGGGCAGAGGGGCGCTCAGAGAGAAGTTAAAGACGGAAAGGAGAAAACAAGAGTGGACAAAATTGGGCAAAAACCTCTCAGGAGAAATGATGGTGGAGGGTAATCCGCAGAAAACCCCGGCGTCAAATAGTGCCCCAGCTCTGTCCCCTCCCCTGCACCCCGAGGCCTCAGCAGCCAAGGCCCTGCCCGTTTATGAAGCTTCGTGGCCAGGCGCTGAGATTCGCTTCCGAAAAGGGGAAAAAGAAAAAAAAAAAAAAAAAAAAAAAGGGTCTGGCTGCATTTCTCCGAGCAAACTGTCTGGACATCTGGTCCCCCGCTCGCCCGGCCCAGGGCCGTGGGCCGCGGGGCCTGGCTGGCGGCGCCGGCCGGAGGCCACAGCTGGGACCCTGCGCAGCCCACTCAGGCCCACTGAGGCAGCGCCCTGGCGGGGGCCAAGCCCGTATGCCCGAGCCCGGGAGCCCCCGCGTCCCCAGCGCCGCTCCCCGCCCGGAGGCGCCGAGGCCCGGGAGCGCGGGCGCGCCGTGTGCAGGGAGGGCTTCGGCTGCCCGGGCGCCCCCGGCACGGCGTGTGCCCGGCCCCGCGCCCCGCAACCCCGCGCCCCGCAACCCCGCGCCCCGCGCCGCTGCCCCCACGCTCCCCGGGCCTCGCGGGCGGCGGGCGGCGGGCGGCCTGGGCGCGGGGACGTCAGACAATGCGGCGGCCGGAGGCGGGCAGGGCCGGGAGGGCGCGGGGAGGCCGCGGGGAGGCCGCGGGGAGGCCGCGGGCAGGGCGGGGAGGCCCGCGGGAGCCCGTCCCCCCGTCCCCCGGCCGCCGGCCCGCGGCCCCGAGGCGCCGCCGCGCTCCCGCCCCGGCTCCCCGCGGGCTCGGCGTCCCGGGCAGGGCGCCGCCGCGGGGAGCGCCTCGGGCGGATGCAGCTCTCGGCCGCCGGCCCCGCGCGGGCCGCTGCCCCTCCGGAGCCGGTACCGGGGATTCCTTCCGACATCTCGGGGTCGCTCTGGGCCTCGTGCTACTCATCTGGGCCAACATCCTTTTAAATTGGGTATTTTCTCTATTCCTCCGTTGGAGCCTCCTCGTTTTAAACTTACTGGTATGGGTTGTTTTTTTTTTCTCCCTCCCCTCCAGATTATATAAACGGTACACACAGGCGCGCACACACACGCACACGCGTCCTCGGCACCGACCCCCGCGCCCACACCGCTTCCACTCCGCCCCCGCAGATGAGCGCCGCCCGCGACCCCGTCTGCACCGGGGCTCGGCCCGTCCTGCCCTGGCGAGGCTCCCGGGCCCGGCCGCCGCGCCAGCACCTCGGAGCCAGGGGAGCGCAGCGGCCGCCGCGCACGGCGCCGGCCCCCGCCACGGGCTCGCTCTGCACATAACCTGCAACCGAGCTCGCGGATAGAATATTTAGCAAAGACCCCGTACACATCACTGCAAACACACTAGGGCGCTTCAGCCCGACCGCTTATGATTATTTCAGAACTTAAAAAAGGTGATCGTGGATTGTCACCGTGTCTGTGCTGGAGCGAGGAGCCGCACCTTCCCGAGGTGGGCGGACGGTGGGTGAGCCGCAGCGTCTCGCCCCCCGCCCCCGCCCCCGCCCCCGCCCCGCTCGCCGCCGCTCTCTGCCGCACAGATTTATTTATTTATGTGTGTGGATAAAAAGGTGTGCGTGGTGGGGGGGGGGCGGTTCGCCGGGGACCCGCAGGACCCGCTCACAAAGGACTGGCTCAGGTGTTCTGTGCTTCTGTATTAACTGGAAAAGACAGACTCTGGAACTTTTACAGGGCGAGAAGAGGCCACCGGCTCGCGCTTTGTATACTTTGCACTTGAAATCGTTACATTCAACTGAATATTTGGCTCATTCAGATCCGAAAAGTCTCCTAGCATCATCGAATTCCCTCCTCCGCCCCTCGGCTCGAGAGGAGGGAGGTGGTGGTGGGGGGGGGGGGGGGAAGGTAGGAAAATGTTTAGTAAATTGCACATCTTTGAATCTTCCTAAAGCAGTGGTCACAAAGCTTAAAGGTGACACAACAGTGCTCACGTAAAGCCAACACACATTCCCCACCCCACCCACCCCCCCAAGCCAACAATAAAATCATCCCCTTCAATTTGCCATGATCGTCGCGACCAGGAGCCAGGTGATTATCCTAATTAATGTCTATCTAATTAAATTACTGTCAGCAGTTAACCAATGGCAGGAGCCGTTTCATCGGCTGCACAAGCAGCAAGATCAAAAGTGAGCCTTTTCTGATTGCTGCATAGTGTCAATTGGCCAATCTCTTCTCCCAGGGAAAAAAAAAAAGTAAATCAAACCTTTGAGAAGCATTTGCTGGTTGAAGTGCTTTCTGTCTAGTGAGGGGGTCTGTGGATTTCTAGTTTATGATAAATAGGACTTTAAAAACCAGGGACAGGAGGGCGAGTGTTCAGGTTCTAGAGCTATGCAGCTGGAGCACTGCCTTTCTCCTTCTATCATGCTCTCCAAGAAATTTCTCAATGTGAGCAGCAGCTACCCACATTCAGGCGGATCTGAGCTTGTCTTGCACGATCATCCCATTATCTCGACCACTGACAACCTGGAGAGAAGTTCACCTTTGAAAAAAATTACCAGGGGGATGACGAATCAGTCAGATACAGACAATTTTCCTGACTCCAAGGACTCACCAGGGGACGTCCAGAGAAGTAAACTCTCTCCTGTCTTGGACGGGGTCTCTGAGCTTCGTCACAGTTTCGATGGCTCTGCTGCAGATCGCTACCTCCTCTCTCAGTCCAGCCAGCCACAGTCTGCGGCCACTGCTCCCAGTGCCATGTTCCCGTACCCCGGCCAGCACGGACCGGCGCACCCCGCCTTCTCCATCGGCAGCCCCAGCCGCTACATGGCCCACCACCCGGTCATCACCAACGGAGCCTACAACAGCCTGCTGTCCAACTCCTCGCCGCAGGGCTACCCCGCGGCCGGCTACCCCTACCCACAGCAGTACGGCCACTCCTACCAGGGAGCCCCGTTCTACCAGTTCTCCTCCACGCAGCCCGGACTGGTACCCGGCAAAGCGCAGGTGTACCTGTGCAACAGGCCCCTCTGGCTGAAATTTCACCGCCACCAAACGGAGATGATCATCACCAAGCAGGGAAGGTAATGCTACATCCCCGGCAGTCGCTGCTCCAGGCGCGGCCCGGGGGCAAGAGCGCCGGGTTGCCACCGCCCCGGGAGCGCTGTTTTGGGGTCGGGAGCGGAGCGGAAGGCGCCCCGGGGCGCCCCGGAGTTGGCTGGTGTTGGAAGACGGGGACGTGGAAGGTACAACCGCCGCGGTGATGTTGGGAAGGGGGTTCCCGCCCTAGAAAGGTGGTCGGAGAGCCGGCCGGGGCCGGAGAAAGGCGGCGGAGAGGGCGAGTCCCCGGCCTGCGGCTGGGCCATTGCAGGGGCGCCTCCGTGCCCGCGAGCGGGGACAGGTGGACGTGCGGGGCGCCGGCCGCGCTCCCCACCTGGGCAGTGACACCTGCCGACTCCCCGCTCCGGCGCTCCCGCCGATCTCCCCGACTCCAGCCCCACTTCTTTTCCTCCCCCACCACCCCTTCTTTAACCCAGCAAACATTCGCTCATCGACGCTGGAAGAACAAGTTTTGCTTTGCTATCTGGCGCCGCGCTTCTTGCATTTAATCTTTAACATTTATGTGTTTTTTTTTCTCTTGTTTTCTACCCCCCCCCTTAATTTAAATAGGCGCATGTTTCCTTTTTTAAGTTTTAACATTTCTGGTCTCGATCCCACGGCTCATTACAATATTTTTGTGGATGTGATTTTGGCGGATCCCAATCACTGGAGGTTTCAAGGAGGCAAATGGGTTCCTTGCGGCAAAGCGGACACCAATGTGCAAGGCAAGTCCTTCCAATTAACACATTTTCCTGACACTTATTTAGGTGAGAATGATTAATTAAAGCCTTTGTGGACTGGCTCGAGAGACTTTTAAAACGATCGGCCAATGACTTCTAAAAGGAAACGAGGGGGATAAGGGGACAGACTGAGCCGCGAGAAGGGGGAGGATTATGCAAAAGCTATTTTAATCATCTCCAGTTAATAGGAAGAAAGCGAGGCCTAAAAAACCCCCAGCTAATGGGCCTCACTGTGGATAAGGTGTGTGTGTGTGTGTGTGTGTGTGTGTGTGTGTCCTAGGCGGTGAGGAGTTGGGACTGGGCAGTGCCCCGGGCATATGTAAACAACGTATTTGTTTCTCTAGGAAATCGGGTCTATATGCATCCGGATTCCCCCAACACGGGGGCTCACTGGATGCGTCAAGAAATCTCTTTTGGAAAATTGAAACTTACAAACAACAAAGGAGCTTCAAACAACAATGGGCAGGTCAGTGGCTCAAGCGCTCCTCTCCCTCCCTCTCTCCTTCCCTCCCTCCCTCCCTCCCTCTCTCCCTCCCCCTCCCTCTCTCCCTCCCTCTCCCTCTCCCTCTCTCGCTCTCTCTCTCCCTCTCGCTCTCTCTCACGTCCCTCGCTAACATCCAGTCCATTACTTTAAATCAGCAAGAGAAACTGGACATATGTTTCTCTGCTTCACTGAAAAGACTCTTTAAAAATTCTATTTCCACCCTCCTGTAGAGTCGCTCTTGCCCTCCCTCCCCCCCGCCCCCCCCCCGCCCGATTCCCGGGTCCCGACCTCCCCAAGTGCTGTACAGATACTTGGTGGATTTGAGAAGGAAACCCACAGGCTCTGGGGGTGTAGGAATCTTTGTTCCTCCTCGAGGGAGGCCGGGCGGATCGGGAGGCCTGAGCACCAGCAGTCGGGGTCGCTGTGCTCCGGGAGGAACCAGGGCTGCTGTCCCGCGGCCGGCCCTTGCAGCCCGGCGGGCCCGCGGTCGGGGGGCCGGGGCGGCGCGCTCCAGCCCGCCCTGCAGCCCCCCGGCCCCGCAGCCCCCTGGCCCCCTGGTCCCCGGCCCCGCAGCCCCGCAGCCTCCCCAGCCTCCCCAGCCCCGCATCCCTGCAGCCCGGCAGCCCCACATCCCCGCAGCCCCGCAGCCCCGCAGCCCCCCCAGCCCCCCAGCCCCGCAGCCCCCCGGCCCCGGGCGCTGGCCCCGACCCGCTGACGCGCCGCCCCGCGCTGCCCTGTGTCCGCCGCGCAGATGGTGGTCCTCCAGTCCTTGCACAAGTACCAGCCCCGCCTGCACGTGGTGGAGGTGAACGAGGACGGCACGGAGGACACCAGCCAGCCCGGCCGCGTGCAGACCTTCACGTTCCCCGAGACGCAGTTCATCGCCGTCACCGCCTACCAGAACACCGACGTAAGGAGGCCCGGGCCGGGGCGCCGCGCAGGCCGAGGCTGGGCCGGGGCAGCCCCCCGGGTCCTGGGCGGTGGGAAGCGCCTCCGACTCGCTCGGGCGCGGCTCGCGCGGGCCACCTGGGAGGGACCCAGGATCTCCAAGGCCTCTTCCTTGGGAATTTTAATTTAGTTCTCAAACTAGAACAGATTTAAATCTGCTTTTTCGTTCGTTTTATTTTTTTCCCCCGAGTCCTTCTTCCCTTTAGAAAACAAGCAGATTTTCCCCTGCATTTTATTCTTGGCAAGCTGTGGCATTATCCCAAAAAAAAAAAAAAAAAAAAAAGAGAGAGAAAAAGAAAAAGAAATTTAAAGTCTCAGAACTGATGGCTGAAATAAACAAATATATCGATTTTTGGGTGGTCAAAAGAACAGACACATTCACATATCCAAAAAGTACAATAAATCAAATTCCCAGAAGCCGTGGGATGAGTTTGTTTTGTTTTGTTTTTTCTTAGCACTTGAACCTCTTTAGCTTTTCCAGGTTCACAAAGACTTATTTTACTTCTGTTGATTTGACTACTGGGAGTGACAGTGTTGTTTTTTTTTTAACTCAAATGAAAGTATCAAATATGAAAATATGCATTTATTTTAAATTAAAGCTGATTTTAAAATGCAGCTATGAGTTCTTGTGGTTGTGAATCAGAAATGATAAACGTTTTGAAATGTGGTGAAACACTTAAAATAGGCAACATTTGAGGATACATTCAAGCGCCCCTTTTAAAGACTTTTATCCTTTTGTATCAAGCATTTTTAAAAATGTGCATTTGCACTGACTTAGAACAAATGGGAGAGCTAATTGAGAGCAATCCTTTAATGTTAGGCATCATTGATTTAAACATGTTCCTCATAACTTTCATGATACGTTCTCTTTTTTCCCTTTCTATCCATTCCCTCAAATTTTTCAGGCAGGGAAACCTTGCTACTCAATGACACCGTGGACCCTAAGCCCCTGTAAAAAATGGTGCTATATTCGTAAGTGTGTAATCCACCTACATAGAAGGTAAAATCTTCTTAATCTTTTCATTTTGTCTTTTCTAGATTACACAATTGAAAATAGATCACAACCCCTTTGCAAAAGGATTTCGGGATAATTATGACACGTAAGTAATTTTGCTCGTTCCTTCTAAAATAGTTGCGGAATTGGGCTTTAGGTCAAAGGTGGATTGTTGTGTACAAGGCTTTTGGAAGCTAGAGTGTGTGCAGATAAGGCTGTTTCCAAGGTTTTTCCCTTGCCTTTTTATGGGCTCCCCTTCTTTCTGGTGACTTTCTGACTTGGTACTTTTGTGGTTTTGGTCAAAGATTTCCTCCACTTATTTTTATCTTTCTTATGAATTACAAAGTTGTTGGCGGGCCTCTGGGGCTGGCTGGTTGGGGAAGCTGCCCCGGTTCCTGGGTGCGGGAGCTGTATGTGGCGCTGCAGATGCTCAGCTCAGATTGTCTGTGTCTGAAACCGCCCGATTCTGCCGGAAAGTGCATGTGGCTCTGGCAGTTGTTACATTCTCCTTGGCATATGTGACTTTTATTTACCCATTTCCAAGTTTTGTGTAATGGCTTTTCCTGTGCAAGTTTACTATGGACTGAATAAAAATGTGCACCCACCATAGGCAAGGTCATGAGCAGAGCCGCTGTTACAGTTATTTCAGGCTTCGGGAAGGACCCAGGTGCTGTTGCTGTGTATTATTTACAAGCTTCAAAAGAAAAATATTTCCTTTTATCCTTTGCATCTAGACATGTTTTAATTAGATGTGTTGGTACCCTTTCTTCAGGCCTCCCTTACTTATCTCCGTTTCTTTCCTATCAAAATGATGTTCTCTGGGGGCAACAGGAGATATAAACTTTGTGTTTTCTGGGCTTGTTCTAGCATTCTTGCTCAGAGTTCATATATAGTGCCCAAAAGTTCAGATAGTGCTATATAGCAAAATCTAAATCTGGATTGTAGGGATTCCCCTCCCCCCCCCTACTTTTTCTCTGACCCTGAAAGGGAAGGGTATATAGTTTTTAACTTCATGGCTTGCATTAAGTGTGTGGGATACAGCTACAAAGTTGAAGTTGTCTTTGACCAGAAATAGATCAAATTTGTGGAGAATTAGACAAGTGGCTGCTTCTATTCCATCTCCAGGTAGATAACAAACTTCCCTCCTGATATTTTTATAACAAATTGAAAAGAGAGTCATTGATATTTCTGCCTATCACCGTCATGTGCCTCCCTTAAAAGTAGTTTTGAGGAAGCAAGCCTCATCAAGAAGATTACCCAGAATAAAACCTCAGCTATTCTAGTCTTCACAATCTAAAAATGTGGACCCGGCACTGTGGAAAGTGTGTGGCCCAGGAGACCAGAGATACTGGTCTCTGTACGAGGGGGTCTTGTAGGTTTTGAGCTTTTAATTCTGTTGCGAACATCTGTTCCAAAGCATTTTATTTTGCACAAATCAATCCGGTAATCCCAAGTGTGTTGGGACCTGGATGGGCATCTAAACTGTACCTTTGGCAGGCTGCTTTTTTCTTCTTAAAATATTGTAGTGGTAAACAGAGAAGATATTTGCACCTTGCTGGCTATGTTCCCTTCCTGCCTCCCTCTACTAATTTGAAGCTAGAATTGAATTTCAGGAGGGAGACTTTGTGTAGTAAGCAGAATGGACCTGAGCAACAGCATTACCCTCACCTGCCCTCCCCTGGATGGCTGCTGTAGGAAAAGCCACTTCTTTTTGGTTCTTAAACTGTATTTTCCATAAAAGCTTCTTTATCTATACAGATGAAGGCCTTAGTTTTTAGGGGTTAGGGGAGAGCAGAATGGCTCATGCCACCCGCACTTCCCCCCTTTTATGCTGACTCTTTGGGCATGGCTCAAACGTGGAGAAACAGAGCAATAAGAAAGAGTTCAGGGGGACCAGAGGGGATGCTTGGCCACTCACCAGGGAATCTCCTCCCCACAGGATTAAGGTCTGACAAGACTGAGGCTCTCTCTCAGAACAGTGTGTTGATTAAAGATTAAAACATTTATGTGTGAGCTAAATAAAAAGGGAGGCATGTGTCTATGTGTAGGAGAAAACACTTCTACCAATCTCTGGTTCTCTCTCAATTCTAATGGGATTTTCCAGGCCCGGGGCCTAGAGTTCATCTTTATTTCACCTAAGGTGATTCCCAGTAACCCAATTACTGTCTGTGGGCAAGTTATCTAACTTCTCTTTTCCTCAGTTTTCTCATCTGTAAGGTGGGAAAATAATGCTGCATAACCGGGAGGACTGTTGTGATGGTTTACTAAATTACTATGTGTGCAGTGGTAGACAACAGTGCCTGGCACGGAGTCAAGTTGTATAAGGGTTGACGATTCCTGGTGGGAGATTGCGTGGAGGAGGTGGTTGATGATAAGAGTTTGGCCCAAGAGACGGGTTTCGGTGTCTTTTTGTTTTCTTTTCTGGCCTGTGTTTTAGAAATCTAAATAAGAAGATTTTACTTTGTCAGTTATTTATTTATTTATTTATTTATTTATTTATTTATTTATTTATTTATTTATTTACCAGTAATGGTTCACAAGCCAGGAAAAGGTCAGAGTAAAGAATACTTTTTTTCTTGGAGCACTTGGCTGGCTCCGTCAGTAAAGCCTGCGACTCTCTTGATCTCGGGGGGCGACTCTTGATCTCGTGTGTCAGTTCAAGCCCCACGTTGGGGACGGAGCTTACTTTACACACACACACACACACACACACACACACACACAGCAGCATGCCTTTTCTCTGTAAAAGAATTTTGTTGATGGACGACTTTGCTTCCAAGTCGTCACTCTGGTTAGCTACTGGTGGAGGTGGTGGTTAAAGGATGTCGCGGGGGAACGATGGCCAGTAGGTACGGTGGAGGCTTCCAGCCGCACCCTCGAGGGTCAGGCGGCCGGGGAAGGCCCGTCTCTGAGGGTCACTCCGCCGACCGCCCGCGTGCGTGTCGGTCGCGAGCCGGGGGTCCCGCTTAGGGGCGTCGCGCGGCCCCGCTCCCCGCGAGCAGCTCCGTCCGGGCGAGGGAGGCCTGCGGTCGCCCAGGCCCCCGGGTCCCCGGGGAGCCGAGCGGCCTTCCCCGCGGCCTGCGTCCCGCCGGCCCGAGCGCCCGGCCCTGTGCCCCCGAGCCCGGGCGGGCCTCGGCTGCGCAGCGCGGGGGCGGGCGGCGGGGCCGGGGGCGGGGGCGGCCCCCCGCGCGGCCCCCAGGGGACCGACCCCTCCGCCACCCCTCGGTTCTCTCTCTGTCTCCTTCCCTCGCAGGATCTACACCGGCTGCGACATGGACCGCCTGACCCCCTCGCCCAACGACTCCCCGCGCTCGCAGATCGTGCCCGGGGCCCGTTACGCTATGGCCGGCTCTTTCCTGCAGGACCAGTTCGTGAGCAACTACGCCAAGGCGCGCTTCCACCCGGGCGCGGGCGCGGGCCCCGGGCCGGGCACGGACCGCAGCGTGCCGCACACCAACGGGCTGCTGTCGCCGCAGCAGGCCGAGGACCCGGGCGCGCCGTCGCCGCAGCGCTGGTTCGTGACCCCCGCCAACAACCGGCTGGACTTCGCCGCCTCGGCCTACGACACGGCCACGGACTTCGCGGGCAACGCGGCCACGCTGCTGTCCTACGCGGCGGCCGGCGTGAAGGCGCTGCCGCTGCAGGCTGCGGGCTGCACGGGGCGCCCGCTCGGCTACTACGCCGACCCGTCGGGCTGGGGCGCGCGCAGCCCCCCGCAGTACTGCGGCGCCAAGTCGGGCTCCGTGCTGCCCTGCTGGCCCAACAGCGCCGCGGCCGCCGCGCGCATGGCGGGCGCCAACCCCTACCTGGGCGAGGAGGCCGAGGGCCTGGCGGCCGAGCGCTCGCCGCTCCCGCCCGGCGCCGCCGAGGACGCCAAGCCCAAGGACCTGTCCGACTCCAGCTGGATCGAGACGCCCTCCTCCATCAAGTCCATCGACTCGAGCGACTCGGGGATTTACGAGCAGGCCAAGCGGCGGCGGATCTCGCCGGCCGACACGCCGGTGTCCGAGAGCTCGTCGCCGCTCAAGAGCGAGGTGCTGGCCCAGCGGGACTGCGAGAAGAACTGCGCCAAGGACCTGGGCGGCTACTACGGCTTCTACTCGCACAGCTAGGCCGCCCCGCGCCCGCCCCCCGCCCGCGCCCCGCGCCCCGCGCCCCGCGCCCCGCGCCCCGCGCCCGCCCCGCGCCCCGCGCCCCGCGCGCGGCCCCGCGCCCTCCTCCCCGCCGCCCGCCTCGCGCCCCTCGCGCCCCTCGCGCACCGGCTGCAGCGAAGAAGCACAGGTCTCCGAGTGCGACTTTGACCTTTCTTTGGTTCTGGGTTTGGTTTTGTTTTCTGGTTTTCTGTTTTTGTTGGTTTTCGCACAGCAGTGTCTGCAGTTCGCACACCGGCCTTCCACTTGGCTGTTAGACCTTCTTTGGGTTCTCCTCCTTGCGCCCCTTCCGTGGAGTCACGCTCCCATCGAGCCGCCTCCTCCTCCCTCTCGCCTTTTTCTCACCCTCTCCTTCTCTCTCTCGTAATGAAACTCTTCACCCCTAGGAGACCTGGGCAGTCCTGTCAGGCAGCAGCGATTCCGACCCTCCAAGTCTCGGCCTCCCCATTACCCGTAGGATGTTGACTCTAGAACCTGGACCCACCCAGCGCGTCCTTTCTAGTCCCCGAGTGGATGGATGGATGGATGGATGGATGGTAGGGATGTTAATAATTTTAGTGGAACAAAGCCTGTGAAATGACTGTATATAGTGTTAATTTACTGTAACGAATGGCTAGTTTTTATTTTCATCGTCAAGGCACAAAACCAGTTCACGCTTCACCTCTCCATTCTCTTCCTTTCTTTGCCATCTTCTCCACCAAACCCCCTCCACTTAAAAAAAAAAAAAAAAACTACCTTGTGAGATAATTAACAATATCCTAAGAGGCTCTGGAAACGTGAAATACTTGATAGATAATGATGGGTTTCTCACTTCTCCTCAATCCGTTGCATGAAATAATTGCTCTGTGCCCTAATGCACACAAATAGCTAAGGAGAATCCGACCAAACACCTGTAAACGATAGGTGTCTGCTCCCAGGAAGTCCATTAAGTGGCATGATGCCTGCAAAGCAAAGTTAACTGGAGTTGTATGTCCCCCACCCCCCCACCCCCCACCCTCCACCCCCACCCCCGACCCCTACACCCCCAATAGAATAGCTCGACATCAGCAATATTATTTTGCCTTATTTGTTTTTCCCCAAAGTGCCAAATCCATTACTGGTCTGTGCAGGTGCCAAATATGCTGACAAACTGTTTCTGAATATCTTTTCAGTCCCCCCTCCACCTTTATATGCTGTAAATCTTTGTAATGAATATTCTACTAATGATATAGATGACTGAATTGTTGGTAACTATAGTGTAGTCTAGTGAAGATAAATTGTGTGAGTTGTATATTTTACTGCATTTTAGTTTTGAAAATGATTTCCCTGCCACCTAGAAACAGCTGAAATTTGACTTCCTTGGGAAAACACTTAGCATTAATGCAAGTAAGACTGGTTTTTCCGCCCCCCCGCCCTAAGTCTTGTTATATTTGATAAGGAGCATTAATCCCCCTGGAAATAGATTAGTAGGATTTCTAATGTTGTGTAGCAAACCTATACTTTTTTTTTTGTATTTTAAAATTAATGTGAAATATGCATCATACACAATATTCAATCTAGATTCCAGTCCATGGGGGGATTTTTCCTAATAGGAATTCAGGGTCTAAACGTGTGTATATTTTGGCTCTTCTGTAAATCTAATGTTGTGATTTTTATATTTGTTTCGTTTTGTCTGTGAACTGAATAATTTATACAAGTACACACTCCATTGAGAAACGTTTTGTTTTTTGCTCGTTTGTATCGTCTGTGTATAACAAGTAAATAAATCTGGTAAAACGCTATGGTGTTTGAAAGCAGTTTACAGTTTGAAAATACTTTATTATAGGTGATTACTTTTAAGGGTTAAGGAAGAATAGCCCGTCCCCACTCGAATATGGGGCAGTCTGTTTAATGGGAATCTGCCTCCCATTTCCCACCTAATTTTGTTTCCTAGCACTACCAGTAATTTTATTTATAAGTAACGTAGTTCCCTATGAGTCAAGTTTCATTTTGTTGCACTTACTATTATCATTATTATTATTTTTTTTTTTTCAGGAAAATGTAGGCACTTCCTCATCGTAGCTCTCTGATTTTCTCTGAAGTAGGAAATAATGCGAGCAGGAAAAGGAGGGACTTAAATAAGGAGTTAAGAATTTCTTTCCATTTCACAGGCGGGGAGGCCTTGGGCAAGAGTAGGGTGTAGTGGAAATGAACGTGGCGGTAGGCCTCGACCGCAGCTTTAGGCAGATGTCGAGAATCCGGGTCCTCTCCTAGGAGGCCTTGGCGAGGAGTGGCGAATCGGTAAATGCAAACACAGAATGGCCTACACTTCCGGAGTGGATGGTTTCTGGGGGATCGGGCGGGGTTGCGCGGGGCTGCGGCCTCCTAGAGCAACCTCCGTCCGAACGGTCGGCATCTAGGCCCCGAGCTGAGAACTTGCCTTGGGCGCTGCGTGGGGCTGGGGCAGCACCGCGTCTCTTCTGCGGTGGGATCCCGAGCGCTCCTGCCCCGGCCTGAGGCCCACCCCTGCAGAGCAAGTGCCGAAATGTGGGCACCGCAGCCCGAGGGGGCGCGGGGAGGGGGCGCCGCGTCGTGGTCGAGGAGCCCGCGGAGCTCTGCCCTCGTCTCGGGGGAAGCGAGTTTTGTACTTTGGTCTCCGGAGAGAGGCGTCCAGGGAAGAGGCGGAGGACGGTTCGACACCCTTGCCCGGTCTGGGTCCCTTTCAGGTTCCGGGACTAAGCGTAGCAGCACCTCGAGACTGTCCCGCGACCCCTTTGCCATCCGACGGGCGCAGAGAGGCCTCCGAGGCCCGAGGAGCAGGAAAACGAAGAGTGGGGGGGACCGGACCGGACGCCTTGCTGTCCCTGGGCCACGTCGCCGCTAGACGGCGTCCCGCGGAGCTCGGCGGCCGCGCGGGGAGGCGAGGGCTGGCTTTCCTTTGTGTCTCTCCGGCCCCTCGCACCCCAAGAGCCGACCGCGGGACGGAGAGCGCAGGCAGGGCGGCTGCGTAGACCCGGGAGCTGAGCGCCCCCGCGGCCCCCCCCCCCCCCCCCGCGGCTGGGGCGCACGTGCCGCCCCGAGGGCGCGGGGGTCGCGGCCTTGCTCTGCCCTCGGGGCCCAGCGGGGCGAGCCGGGGCGGCCGTCGGGCGGGGGCGGGGGCGGGGCGGGCCGCGCGGGGACCTGGTGCTGCAGCCGCGTCCTGCAGCCCCGCGCGCCGGCCTCCCCCGCGGGGCCCCGCCGCCCGCCGCCCGCCGCCCGCCGCGCTCTCCAGGGAAGCGGCCCGGCCCCGTGCACCTCGCGTGGCCCCTTCGCTCCGCGAGGGCAGGGCCCGGGCGGGCACGCGAGCCGCCCCGCCACCTGCACGTGGCCTCGGGTTTCTCGAGTGCGTGTGGCTTCAGCGGTGTGTCTTCTCGAGGAGAACGGGACGGAGAACGGGGCGCGAGCGGCGAGGCCTCCCGCCATCTTGGCGCCCCCGCCCCCGCCCCCGAGCGGCCCGAGCGCGGCCCCAGCTGCGGCCCCAGCTGCGGGCCCGGGGCGCTGACCTCCGCGCGCTGCAGAGAGGCGGCCCCGGGGCCCTCCCGGAGCCCAGGCGGCCCGCCCGCGAGCTCGGGGTGGGTGCAGCCGGCCCCCGACCGCCCTCCGCCGCAGCCCCCGGCACGGCCCCGCCGACGCCCCCGCGAGGCCTCGGCCCGTAGGCCTCGCAGCAGCCCCTGAGCAGTTGCCTTCCAAAGCCGGGTGGTTTCTGTCTCCCCGATACTGGCATCACCGGAGCGAGCCCTTGGGACGTGGTAATTCGGGGTCTGTAGAGAACTTTCTGAGCCCTCTTAGCTCCTGCCCTTACATTTTCTTGTAAATCCTACAGCTGAGACTCTTTGACCCACCATTTGGGTGACGATCCGGATCTCTCTCTTAGCACCGAAGCTTTCAGGCCTGTTTTCGTTTCTGTTGAAGGGACAAAAGCCTTGTTGCCCAGAGGCCATTTACATTCCTGGAGAACCCAAAATGCTCTATAGCAATATTGGGGCAACGTGTTTATGTTCGTAATTGATTTCATAAAATGTTCGGCCTGTACTCAGGTGCAGCGCCTCTCTTGTGTATATTAGTTATTTTATCATTAGGCATTTTACCCCCCGGGCATAGGAAAAAAGTAGAACTCCTGATCCTGTGTGAAAACAATCTAGATTCCCCAAAGGAAAAGCAACTATTATTCAAACTTACTTAGGAAGAAGTCAGCATCTTTCCTTTTTTTTTTTTTTTTTTTTTTTTTTTTTAGATTTTATTTTTAAGCAGCTTCTACACCCATGATGGAGCTCAATCTTAGAAGCCAGAGATTAAGAGTTGCATACTCCATGGAGCCATAAGCCAGCCAGCCAGTGGCCCCAGAAATCAGCCTCTTTAAAGACCGGAGATGAGCATTCAATTTAAAAAACATTGAATTTACTCTGGTATGTAAGCTAATTGGCTAATTTTAATGTTTGAAAGAATGAATTTTTAGTGCGGTGTCAGTAACATCTGGCTTTTAAAGAAAGGTCAGCTGCGGAAAAAAAAAGGTCAGCTGAGACTTTTTAAGCAAGTTGATTCTATACGATTTATTGAAGTTACAATCTGAGTGCAAGATTTACATTTGGACAATCAGATTTTCTCTTGCCAGAACAACAAGATAAGACAAACCAGGCAAGATTTCAGGCATCGCATTATACTTGTTTTAATTCAGTTGCCTTGAGATTTGTGGGCCTTCCTGGTTCCTGTCTTCAGCTTGTAAGTTAGGTTGCAACATATTTAAAAATATATTCACTTGAAAGAAAACCCCACTGCTTTCACAATAAAGTAAACTTGATGGTGTATAAGTCACTGGTCTCATCTGAGCTGATTATATCCGCCTTGCATGTATTTTACACCCACAGTATGGTTTGCAGCGGTGTTCAAGGCATGGCGTGAAAAATTTGATTTGAATAGTTCCATTAAAGCAATGAAAAAGAAAAAAACATGGCTTAATAGACCTTCTAGTGATAGCTCCCCCTCTTACTATGCTAACTCTGAAATAAATATGTAATCTAGTGTTAGGAACATGGCATTTAGAAGACCCTTGCTGGTATTATTTAATTTAATAAACATACTAACTGTGACATTATTAATGCAATGAAGCTTGTACCACAAGCTGATTCTTTCAGGTTGTTTGACCTATTAGATTCCTTAAAACGTGTCCTGTGATTTATAACTTGAATTTTATATTTAAATTATTTTGGATTTCAACTCTTTAAAAATATCTGCATGATAGCACTCATTTTATATACAAAGCATTTATACATGGGTATCTTGGCATATCCTTTATGAGGAGGGAGAGGGAATTTAGGAGGGCAGAGCATCTCTAGGGATGTGCCTCTGGTCATTTTAGCCAATACAGTTATTTTGTTCCAGTACTAGCAAGAAAAGGAAAAGATTGTAAGATTAAGTTTGGGGGCAAGGGTTATACTGATTTTGTATATACTGGTTATACGTATGTTTTATCGTGTATATATATATATATATCGTATATCATATATATATGATATACGATCACACTAGTTTTTAAGAAATGGCAAATTAATTAAACTTTCTGGTTGAAAAATAAATCTTGCTTGTATTAGGTTTAGTGCTTATATTAGATTTATTTAGGTTTCAGTTTAGTACACATCTTCACGTTAGCAAAAGTGTATTGTATGGGGAAAAAGCCTTTTTTCATTACAATCTTATTTCAGGTTCCTAAAAAAGAAAAAGTCAACAGTGTTGTTCTCGAACCACAGGATCTTCCTAGCTCACATTTCAACTTTCAAGATGTATTTGTCTTTTATTTTGTCATTCCTAGTATGAAAGGGAAGGCATTTTTCAATCTTAGGATAATTCAGAAGCAATTTTTTGGTTCTCAGTTAATTCAGTTTCATCTTAAAAGTTCAAATTTAGCAAAGCACATGTTCCCTTGTTCATGCCAAGTGTGATAAAAACTAGTCGAAAAATAAAACCATTGCAAACAAGTAGAGCACTGCACTTCACTGCATACTATACAGGCCACATCATTTCTAGGTCTGATGTCACTGCCTGCTGGGCTGCCATTTGTGGGCACAAGT